>NC_083640.1:22528945-23128945 GCF_963576545.1 Limanda limanda | reverse complement strand
TTGCAGGTTAAAAACATCCACATATCAAGATTAACACCAGACTAAATTTGTTAGAAAGGAAATATTTTGTCATATCAACAGCATCACATCACTGAATTAATCATGAAAAATAATCATTTAAATGCTGCTGAAATAATTGTGCACTGGGTGTAACTTAAACACCTCAATACCCAACAACTTAGTTTATCACTAAATCAATGCACAGGATTTGCCAGTTGTATTGTTTACACTATCCTCAGTATAGAAGCTGCAAACTTTAGTATTACTTTAATATATTTTAATTCCAACCTAAACTTGCAGCTTACAACCAAACCAAAATTTGAACGACAGACTTACCAAACTAATCACCTCTTTCATATAGTTTCAGTTGTAGTATTTTCAGTAGTTGCGTGTTGAGCTGGTTTTAAACTCCACCCTCTCATGTTCTGTAGGTGGGATTCGATCCTCACCACCACATACGTGTCCCTGGGCTTCCTCCCAACCTGTCGGGTATTCCTGGTGGGAAACCGTAAGTGTACTCCTCCTCCTCCTTCTTGTTCACCTTTATTTCCTCTTGTTTGCTTTCACCCGTCCCCCCTGTCTCACCCTCCTTTTTTTCTCCCTGTCAGGGCCTACTCCTTCCACGTGAGCGCTGACGGACAAATGCAGCCTGTGCCTTTTCCTCCGGACGCACTGATCGGCCCTGGCATCCCGCGCCACGCACGGCAGATCAATACTCTCAGCCATGGGGAGGTGGTGTGCGCTGTCACCATCAGTAACCCCACGCGTCACGTCTACACCGGCGGCAAAGGCTGCGTCAAGGTGTGGGACATCAGTCACCCGGGCAACAAGACCCCTGTATCCCAGCTGGACTGCCTTGTGAGTGAGCTGCACTGACCCTGACATACATGACTGATACATGAAATCTATTTTGAAATCATGAATGATGAAAGTACTGCACGTTTTCTTTGTTTTAGATGTGGTTAGAAAATGCTTTTATGTATTTGTCACTTTTAACAACAGTAAAATATACTTTTCTGTCACATCAGAACAGAGATAACTACATCCGCTCCTGTCGACTGCTTCCTGACGGGCGGACTCTCATCGTCGGGGGCGAGGCGAGTACTCTGTCGATCTGGGATTTGGCCACACCAACTCCTCGGATAAAGGCCGAGCTGACGTCGTCAGCGCCCGCGTGTTACGCTCTGGCCATCAGCCCTGACTCTAAGGTCTGCTTCTCCTGCTGCTCCGATGGAAACATCGCTGTGTGGGATCTTCACAACCAGACTCTGGTCAGGTACGGAGCCGTGGACACGCTACAGTCCCGATGGTTCACAAGTAGAACCAAACTGATGTTGTTTTTCAGGGGGCCAATGCAAGTTTGGATTTGTCTGCAGGCAGTTCCAGGGCCACACTGACGGGGCCAGCTGTATCGACATCTCTAACGATGGGACCAAACTGTGGACCGGCGGCCTGGACAACACCGTCCGGTCCTGGGACCTGAGAGAGGGACGGCAGCTGCAGCAGCACGACTTCACCTCCCAGGTACACACAAATCTACTCTTTTTTTGCGTTTTACAATACTCTTTATATTTTATGAATATATTTGTTATCTTAAATAGCTATAAATAAGACTTTTATTTTTTTGCGATTAAACTAAAATGCAGATTTGATGAAAACTGTGCATCACAGGACAAAGGACAGTTGTATGCTTTTCGTGTACTCACACCACTTCAGGCTCCGATTTATTGCAGTAATTTTCTGACTCAGCTCTGAACACTTAAGCAGCCACTGAAGGTCAGGCTGAGCTCTGTGTTTCTGGCCTGTCCTCAGATACCTTTAACATTAATAGGGCTGGCAGTTAGAATTTACTCTTTTTTTCAGGTGAGGGGGAAGAGCGGCAATAATAGACCATTACCGCAATTTTCCTGAAAAGACCCATTTCACCATCTCTGTGTGCAGAGGAGGAGGAGGAGGAGGGTGTGCATTTAAAGAGAGCTAAGAGAGGGCTGCACACAGGGAGAGATACATAACTGAGAGAATGCTTATGCTTTCCAATGATATCTGTTCTAAACTAAAGGGACACATGGGTTTCGATAAATACAAAATACCTTTTTTTGTCCATCAAAGAAAATTTACACAATTTGTTGTTTGGATCCTGTTGGAAGAATTGTTGCTAACTCGGTACGGTTTTGGAAACTGAAAAAATGTTGTTCTTATGATGGTGCAGAAAAACCTATCGTGGACATTTACCAACATTAATAGTTATGTTAAATTCAGTGCCCGCCCACAAAGACAAGTTCAATCTCCATGAACTCAAACTTTCCCACAGAAGACTACGAGGTGATGGATGTTTTCCTTATTTACTTAATTTACCGATGATGTGCAGGTCATTACGTTTTCTAAGATAGAAACAGAAGAGGTAGAGCATCTTTCCCATGTGAAGCACCAGCTGTGTAACTCTGCCAAAATACTAAGCATCAGTTTTTCTGTTTGACGAATGTGAGTCTGATTCTTTTGCACATTGATGAAAGACAAAGGTGAAACTCTGTGATAAAACACTACAGTAAAAATGCAGAAAGAAGAAGATTCAGTTCTAACAACGAAACAGAATTGGAATAGCACTAAGTAGCGTCCAGTCCAACATGGACCAAATTCCAAACACTCGTAGATATCAGTCCTCTAAATGTGTATTTCTCTTTTCATCAAGATCAACTTATTATCCCCTGGCGATGTTAAAAATGCCACAATGTTAAAGAAAGAAATATACATAAATCCTGGATCCAGTTTTGTGGAAATCTTTTCTGTTGCTCTCAAACGATCAGCCAAACCAACCGACAAAGAGACAGGGATGAAAACCTGGTTATCTACCATACCTGTGGGCTCTGTTTGCAGATCTTCTCCCTGGGATACTGTCCAACGGGCGAGTGGCTGGCAGTCGGGATGGAGAACAGCAATGTGGAGGTCCTGCACGTCACCAAACCTGACAAGTACCAGCTCCACCTGCACGAAAGCTGCGTGCTCTCGCTCAGATTTGCTCACTGCGGTAAGAATCTATTGAGATATCTTTGATTTAGTCTTACATGACGGAAGTGGGTTATTCTTTTTTCTTGACGTGTCCAAATCCTCTGCAGGGAAGTGGTTTGTGAGCACAGGAAAAGACAATCTGCTCAACGCTTGGAGAACTCCGTACGGTGCCAGCATATTCCAGGTAAGTGCGTCGGAACATAAACCTGCCTGTCAAACCCTTTCATCCTTTATCGCTCCTGTGTTAAGCACACGTTCTCCTCTTTCACTCATCTTTTATCGCTCTTGCAGTCGAAGGAGTCGTCCTCTGTGCTGAGCTGCGACATCTCCATCGACGATAAGTACATCGTGACGGGCTCAGGAGATAAGAAGGCAACAGTCTACGAGGTGATCTACTGAGAGTGCTGGGGCCATCAGACGACAAGGCCACTCCTCCATCCAGACAGTCCGAGATATCTCCATCGCCGGTGTACATTTTTTTTTAAATGTGTATAAAATGGATTTGGATCGAACAAAAAAAAGTCTTTCATGGACCGTGACCTTTTGACCTCCTGGCAGGGTCGTGGATCGAAAGGAACAAGCAGAACCAAGCACAGAGATGTTGTTTTTAAAAAGTGTCTTTTTGTTGCTGTGAGAACGAGTGAATGTCCACGTGCACTTAATCACATTCCTTTACATCTCACTTTTATGTATAAGTATGACTTATTTTTTCTAACATGAATACAAGCAGCTGTGACACATGCAGTATTTTGTCTTCTGCCAAGGTTTAAAAAGTTAAGTTGACGAACCAAACTCCAGAATATTTCCCAGTAAAACTTCTGATTCTGCTTAAGTTAATGGAACAAATTTTCCAACACTTTTCCTCTGCTTATTTGCATGTTGCACATGTGAAGTGTTAATTTGTGAGGATGCTCTAAAGACATCATCAACTAAATCTTGACAAGAAAGATTCATGGTTACTTTTTTAACTTAACTTTAAAAGCAGTTTGTGTCTGTTGCCTCTGACGTTTATTTTCTGCCCGTGTTTCTTAATGTTTTTATTTATTGTGTGTGTGTGTGTGTGTGTGAGTGTGTGTGTGTGTGTGTGTGTTGTGACCCTTTGGGCGTTTGCCCTCACCACAGACGGACCTTTGCACTTGGTTCTGCCCCTGAAGTTCAGCCTCCTCTGGCTTCTCTCTGGATTCTGTGCCACAGATTCCAGTGAAACCGTTCCGAGTGGCTGTTTCCTGCCAAGGTTTCCTGTCAAGACTTTTTGAACATTTGTTTGAAAAGCAAGTGGTCAACAATATGGTTGTGATTTCTCTTCTGTCGGCTTGTAGAAATAACACAGTGCCTTTATAATGCTACGCTTCTGACTCCATTTTGTCCTGCTGAGTGTTCACCCACACGAAGAGCCGAAACGTGATGGACTCTGCTCGGGTGGTTTTTAACTATTCTTGTTTTTGAGTGAACAAAATGATCATTGATGAGTAAAGAAACAAAACCCAGATGATCCAGTTCAGACCTGTCGTCCTTTTTGAAATAACCAGGACCAACTTCTCTTTAGCCGTGTCCCAATTCAGTGGCTGCTTCCTTTGGAGGACTCAACCTACTAGGTCTGCGAAGGCGAGACTTTCCTAAAATGCAATGGTTAAACTGAAATGAGATGGTTTGGTCTGTGGAGGATTTTCTATTTGCATCAACAACTCATCCTGTCCTTAACTTCGCATCGTTAACTGCTCTGCTCCTCCGTGCCAGCTGCACCTCGGCCACCCACATCGTTTGCAAGCTAGCTACACCACTGCCAAGCAATTTAGTTTGGCCCAGTAAGGAATCCTCCAATTGGATCCTTTGTTGCTCTGGAATTGAAGAATTTCTCCGCCACGTTTGAAGGAGTCTCTCAGATTGGACAGCCTCACCCCGATTGTGCTGCTGTGACAAAATTGCTCTTCAAATGCATCTTCTGAAGGATGCGGCCCCCAAATTGGGACACATCTTTTCTTGTCTCTCCTGCTGTGCTGAACACATGCTTGTGAAATACACTATTCATGACCACTGCTGTGTCAGTCTGATTGTTTGAAGCATGGTGCTGTTAACAGGATGTTTTTTTTTGGAGTTATGTTATTTCATTGCTCTACTTTCTTCTGCTTTCAAACTTGTTTTCTGCTGCAGCAAAACTCTCAACTACAGGTAGACACACTGTAACTCCAAGAGCAAAGGAAATCAGCAGTTATTAAGATCTTAATCAAATTCATAACCACCCAAAACTAATGTCAACTACCTTCAATGATAACTTAACCAGCAGATTTACTCACTAAACATAAGTATCTCGAGACCCAATCTTAAAGTCTTACTCATATATTCAAATATGTGCCTAAACCCAACCAAGTGTATCAGCTATAATTTATATTTCTAGGCTCATTACAAAACAGGATCAAATTAAGAAATATATGAATCTACAGGACAAGGTCTGCTGAGGATCGAGTATCCAAAGGATAAAATTGAGGATTTATAGTTCATCTCATGTAGTGCAACATTTTATTGTAACACCAGAAATAACAGTCTTAGAAAAGTTAAATATGATGACAACCATGACAAACAACAAATAGTTTTACTGTCCAAATGCATGGGGGAAAAAATGTCTTCTCATTGCTAATCTTACCTATCTCACTTGTTTTACTTTACTTGATCGTTCATCTGTTTGTCTTCACAATATCCGTAGATAGAGATGTTTCCGTACGTTAACTCAGTTTTATGGGACATGACACATACAGTATGTACAAGTATGCACAGTATGTCACATGATTAAAGAAAATTACTGATAGTTACTGCACTGGTATGAATGTAAATTATACATTTTACATTGTGGTCTAATGGGGTTTGCTTCACGAGAGACCGTATGAAAGTTAATTCACTGTTATAACTGACATTCTTGTGATTTGCTTTTATGACAGGAAACTGTAAATTCAAAATATTGCTGGTGATTGTTGTTTCTTGGCCTTATGTTGTTCTTTCTTTCTTTCTTCCTGAAACAGCTCTTCAATTTTTCCAGCTATACGTTCAAAATAAAACAATGCATTTCCTTTCTCTGTCAAGGACTTCTGGGCTGTGAACAAGTCGTAAGATCTGGTGCCACCGTCATGAACTGTATCTAACTCTCTGAAACCTTTGTCCCCGTTAATAATATAAAAATATAAAAATGGATTTTGGTTGTACTCATTCATACCTGAATGTTACTCGTCGTCATCTGATCGTTAGCTGGCTAACACGACCTGTCACACAGAACATATGAATAATGTTGTGTTGAGCGTTTAGCTTGACGAGACTCATGAAGGTTATAAATATACTGAAAACATGTAATAATTCAAGCTTACGGTGAAACTTCCTGTTGCTAGTTGAGTTTTTTTTTCTTCAATTACAAAATGCCTTTGCTCTCTTTTTCTAGTCTGTGGTTGATTTATTAAATTATTGTGTGGACTATTTTGGCTGAGCCTCATTCTCTGTTAAATCCATAGATTGACACCGCTTCCTCCTTTTAATTTAATTTTATGAACTTATCACTTCCTCTTTCGTCCACTTCTTTTTGACTTCAGTCCTATTGACACATATAGTATCAAATTGTATGTATCATATCAAATCTAACCATCTCATATCGGGCTCTATATCAAATTGCATCGAATCCTATTGCATCTAATTGTATCGAATTGTAGCTTCACATACTTTGTTTGAACTCTGGTAAATACTCACTCAGTTGCATTTATAATCCTCCTCCAGAGTCACTGCCTCTAGAACAGTGAATTAAATAAGAGCCAGTCCGGCGGTGAACTGACGTTAGTGGAGTATCGCATATGATTCTGCAAAGTGGCACTTAGCAAACATTATGCTAGCCGACAGTCAGGAAGTTAACATGGTCGTTAAGGTTTTTGTTGGAGGATGATAAATCGGACATGAGAGGTCGTAAAGGTTTTGAACGTGAAGAAAATCCGCCGCATCAGCAACATGATTCAACACGTGCACGTCGACGCCTTCTCGCTATTGTGTGGCCTTGTTTGTTTAATCCAACTTCTCTGTCTGTCAGGAAAGTGGGCAATTTGCAGGCTGCAAGGGCTCTCGATATGAAACGCTGAAGTAGGGTGGCTCGTTCCCACGTTGCATCAACACCTTTCCTCCTTCTCTCCCTCTTTGGGCGGGTTGAAGTGCCGGTTGGAGAGCTGCAGCAGGAGTAGCTATCATTCACTGTAATGGTGGAGCGTCCTCCTCCACAGCCCTCACTTAGATCACTTAATCCACTTCAGCCGTCCAGCGCTGTGCTCTGCGTGAACACAGCACGTTCACAATGGGTGGTTAGACAGAAACTAGCGCCGACCTGTCAGTTTGCACTAAAAACACTTAAACCCTTGTTTCTCACAGCTTATTTAATATGGATGTGGAGTTACGGCTGCCGCTGGGAGTCAAAATCCAGAGGCTGCTTTCGGCATAAAAGTTGTCACGCAACACTTCAGCGCAGACGATTTATTGTGACAATTACTGTCGTATTCGGGTTGTTCACATCATCCACCGCTGATTCTACTCACTGCATGTAATGGCTGTGAAGGGTTTTTAAGGTTTGGGTGTTTATCAGAGTGGTGACAAAAGTGATAAAGGGTGGTGGAAATGCCAGACTAGTTTTAGAATTGAAAAAGAGAAAGTAGGAAAGAATGAGAGAAAGGAGGGGAGGAAGAAAGAAAGAAAGAAAGCTAGGTCGGTGGGTAAATGAGTAGGTGGGTAGGGAGGGGAATGAATAGATGGATAGACGGATGGATGGATAGATGACAATGTAGACACTTCATGCATCAAGAATGAAAAAAAGGTATATAGGTGGGTAGGTAAGTAGGTAGATGGGTGGGTGGATGAATGAATAGATAAATGGATGGAAGGATGGATGGATGGATGGATGGATAGATGGATGGAAGGATGGATGGATGGATGACAATGTGGATACTTCCTGCATCAAAAAACGATAATGGCACTAGATTTAGTCACAAGCCGAGAGCAAAAAGTAAACAAAGCGAAAGACAAACAATTAGGTTTTGCTTTTTTGTTCTGGTCTCGATCAGAAATGAAGAGACTCTTAAAGAAGCAGAGCTGAAAACACTGAACCTTAATGCAGAATCTGTCGCTGGCTGACTTTTTTCCAAGGTACTGGTGAAGCAGCGTCGCTCGATTGTCAAGGAAACCATTCGAATATTACAGACGTAGGCACGCAAAGAAAAGGCGAGAGTCCTTTGAGAGGTTTAGAAATGTGGGAATCGTGGAATGAAATATGCAGAGAGGCCAAGGTGGTCGGGTCAAGTGTTCTGTCATTAACATTTAATATGTTGCAGAGAGGAACAAGCTTCTCGTCACAGCCTGTAGTTTAACCTGTGTCACAAAACCCTCACAGCCGCTCTCCACTTTTCATTTCTGCTATTCGTGATCAAATGTCACGGATACTCACAGATCCAGAGAATACTTGAGTTTTCCACACTGTTTCACTGCGGATGAGAGACAAGGTCATTGTCTTCAGCTGTGCCGGCAGAGATCAATCGAAAGACACTTTTACAAAATGTCTCTCAGCCCCAGCTGCTTGTCCCACAGTGACACAGACAGAAGTGTCCTCAACATCTGGACACAGACTCATTGATGCAGCAACAGTTTGATTTATTAGACCAATTCCTTGTGCTTGGTTGAAATTGGCTGTTTGTTCACAACATAAATAGTAGATCATGAAAATTTGATTATAAAGATGGATGACATGACAGCTCCCGAAAAGTGAAGCCAAAGCATCTTGATCGCCACCTGGTGACTGGCTGCAGTATGAGGCATCAATCCTATACCTTTGCCATGTTAATGGCCGAGACACATTTCAGTGTCCCAGATTCTCATTTAGTTTTGTCACGCTTAAAATTCTGTCACACGTTTAGTGTTTTTATTAATTTATCTGCTATTTGTTTATTTGTTTTTATGTTTTTATTTGTTTGTTATATTTTTACTTGCTTGTACATTGAGAAATATGTGAATAAAGATATTATTATTATTATTGACCAAAAAAAAATGTCAAAGTATATGTTCAATCATTCTTTCTTAAAGATTTTTTTTCGGTAGTTCTTGTGACTTGCAAGTATTATTTTCCCAGTAAGTTTGGGTTTAATTAGTTATTTGATGCTATAAAAACCAGGTGAATTATTATGATTGACAGCTGTGACTGACATGAGCGAGCGCATGTATGTCTGGCTCCAGATGTGCAAGACGTCAGTGTTCTTATCACGGACATTTTGGCTTCTTTTCTGGATTGTGCACAGGGTGCCAAGAAGTGGAGACCTGTCATGGTAATGTTATGTATTGGGTTTGTACAAAAGTGAATTTTTAATGGGATTATACCACAGCTTTAGAGCTCATAGATTTCACATTTATGGCCATGCACTGCGTTGAACTCACTCACATCTGTACCTGTCACATATGGCTTTACTAATTTTCAACTGCTCCCATTTTTCACCCTTCCAATCCCATCACATGAGTGAAGAGAAGTTGGATAATGGTGATATTGGTGAATAGGGAAATGTCAATCAGCTCATCTGGTGAAGTATATTTCACGATGATCCGGTAAATAGATGAAAGATTTGTAAGGAGCTTTACACATTTGTACGATTTCAAAGGGACTTTCTTTTTCTCTCTCTCGCAACAACCAATGCTGCTTAAAATGTCCTTCCCTCTTACAGGAAGGACTGATGATTAAATCACGTCTCCGCCGTCTTAACGAGGTTGTGACTGTTACTGGGTGTGTGGGTGGGAGTGGGAGTGGGGTGGGGGCTCATTCTTCAGCACTTTGATATCCTGCATTCACGGCTGTGTCACATATTAAGGACTTCTTTGAGCTGTGATGGAGCATTATCATCTCTTTCCAAAAAGGGAAGGATGAGAGGTTTCAGCTCAGCTAGTTTAGAGACAGGGGAGGAACGTGTGGGGGTGTATGTATGTGTGTGTGTGTGTGTGTGTACTTGTACTTAAAGGTTCAGTGTGAAGGATTTAGTGACATCTAGTGGTGTAGTTGCATGTTGCAGCTGACCACCCCTCACCTCACTCTCCCCTTACAGACTGAAAGAGAACATGTGGAAACCTTCAGTTGTCATAACAACTCAAAAGATGTTTAGTTTGTGCAGTTTGGGCTACTGTTAAAAAAATGGCGGCCTCCGTAAAGACGACCCGTTCCCAATGTAAATATGAAGTATTTATATTAGGGCTGTCAATAGATTAAAAAAAAAAAACTAATTAATCTCACATTTTGAAATTCATTAATCGCGATTAAAAGTTTGTTTTTCTTCTAAAGACTAAATCTAATGAATTAACGAGTAATCACTTCAGACAGCCTGTATTTTACACAATGCTGTGTTTTCGAAGAGACTCAGGCCTATAACACCTACCTATAAAGTGGCAGCCAGGTCGTTAAATATCATGTATGATAAATTGTGTAAAAAAAAATATTCAAAAACAACAGTGTCCTTGGAAACAATAACACTGCTTCTTTCTTCAGTGAAACATCCAGATTAGTAAAAGGTAAAAAAAAAAGGTGTATTTGAGACACCATTACGAATACGTATTCTCCACATAGGCTTGAGTGGAGAATACGTAATTTACCCTCCACACCCGACATTGAACGGAGCGAACAGCGGAGAAGTTCTTGAAGATGGATGACATTAAATTAATAATTGAAGTGGAGAAGTAAAGTGAGCTGTATGATCCTCAGCACATATGAGGCAAAAATACAAACGTTGGGACGCTGTTGCAGTTAATGTTGGAGCAACAAGTAAGTATATGCTTGAAAAAAATGATTAAATGCGGTTTTTACTGCAGGCTGATAACAGCAAAAGTATGTGATATTATTGGCGCTGTGCGGCGCTTCAGCAGCGCAGAGTAGGACTACACACACGAACAGGCGCACAAACACACACACAGTTCGAGGAAGATTAAAAAAATGCACATGAGAGGACGGAAAGAGTGGAGTTGCCTGTGTGACGGTCTCTGTTTGCACTGCTGCGTTCTTCATTCACTTCACTTGACTCAGGCTTAGTGAAACAGTTTAACTTTATTTTCTGTAACATATAACGGGACACAGTCACAGTTATCTACAAAAGAAAAGTTGCATATTACTAAACCAGTTTCATGCACTAAAATAACCATTAGAAACTAACTAAAACACTAACAGACAGAGCGACACAACTCACTCAGACCGGGGGAATCTGCTTCTGAGATAATAAAGGGTGCGCTGCTACACTAATCCCCAGAAGTTCCTGCTGTGGGCCTTCAAAATAAGACAAACACGGCAAAATAAAAGAAATATAGTTCAGCCAGTGCTGAGCCAGGGTAGCAGCGAGCGGACCCTTGTTTCGCTGGATCCGTTTGATAACCTCCAAGGCAGAATTCCACCGGGTGGCAACATCTTGAACTAGCAACTCTTCTTGCTGTCCTTGTGCAGTTTGCTGTGCTTTCATTCAGACGGGACTTATCATTTGACGGGCTGTGTTTGAAGCGCGACGCTGGCAGCTTGCTCGAGGAGCTGAATTTTCTTCCGCACACCGGATGTAAACAAAGCTGCGTTAACTTCGTTAAAATATTTTATCGCATTAATCTAGGTCACAATAATCTCATAGATTAACGCTTTAACTTTGACAGCCCTATTTTATATATAAACGGTACACAAAACAATAATTTGTACAATTAAGATGAAACACACTCGTGAAAACATCACTAGGATTATTTTATATTTAATTTCTGCCAATAGATCCCTTTCACCTCAATCCTACACACTGGGCCTTTAGTACTTGGTTTTAGGGTTAGACAGTTAGTTGTGATGGTTAAGGCTATGATAACAGATGAAGACACACACACACACACACAAACACAACCACAAACACACAGACACACATATAGAACCTTAGCCTGACCCTATATACCTTGTTCTTTCTTTTTCATCCAACCCATATGTGCTTCAACCACTTTCCTGCACTCAATTCATCAAAATATATATTTTTTTACTCATAAGAGGCTTTTCATGCTTCTACATCTATTCCGTCACTTCACCACTGCGGCAGCGAGAAGGGTTCAGGGGTCACGGGAAAGTAGAGAGAACTGGATGAGTGAGAGGGTGTAAGTTCACCCACAGAGTGGAGGATTGTATATTTCCTAAGAAAACAGGAGCAGCCATCTGAGTGGAGGTCATGGACATTTCGATGCATGCTGTTAGAATAGGTGGACGCGTTGGAGGAGAATGGCCTCTCCAAACTAAATGAACTAAAAGCTCTTGGTTTGAATGCTCTTCAGCCAATACTCTGGCAAATGTACTCTGCCTCGAATAAAGCACGCGGGTCAGAAGGGATGGTTTTTTTAAGCTTTTAGGCTAACTCTGATCCACACTTAAAACCAACTTTAGTTCCCATTTTCGAAGTGAGACCAGGCCTTTTCTCTGCATCGGATTCAGCTGCAGTTTAGCATAGTTTCTATTTCTTTGGGCTTTTTAATAAACTGGAAAAAACCCAAACTGAAAACTTCAGTCGAGAAAACCTCACAACACGTAGCAGAGTGGGTGATGTTCATACTTTAATCTATTTTAATTCAAATTAAAACACAACTGAAAATAATCTCAGTGCCTTTAAACATATGCCAAATGCAGTCTTCCAATTTTCAACACAGGTCAACGTGCTGTAACAGAGGGTTTTTTTTTCAGATCCCCGTCAAGATACCGAGACCCTAAATGGCCCCTTCTCTGCACTGTGTGATTGGGTGAATGGCAAAAACTGTACTGTAGAGTGTTTTTTAGTCTTGTCTTCATAACTTCAGACGATATTACATAAAGATTTGTTCTTACCCTGATCTAACTCTAATCTTAACATATGTATTCACCTTAAAATTTGTTGATTAACAGGATAGGGACTTACATTATGCCCCCTTCAGGAAGACAAGTCCCTATAATGTAGTTGTGTAAACAGATTTAATTCCCAACAATATGAGTAATACACACAGAGACACACTCACACTGATTTTAAGGATGTAATGCTATCAAAATCCACAAGGTGGAAGCTTCCATGTGCATGTTTTTCTACTGGGTACCTACAGCTAACAATGTTAAAGCTTTAAAAACCATAAAGTTGGAAAATACAGGACTGTAAAAAAATAAATAAAAGAACTGGTGCTATTTTAAGACATAATGGGGTCACACCGACTTTTGATTCTTGTTGTTTTGTTTCCTGTTCTGTTAATGAACAGATACAAAGACTATTCAAGAAATTATTTTAGAAGAATCCAAACTTTACTTTCCGTCTATTAAAACTTTATGCAGATTTGTTTTTATTATGATTTAGGCAAGATAAACAACGGTTTCTTTCTTGTGATTGTGTTTAAATGAATCTGGTAACTCTGATCTCAATAATAATGCATAAGTGCAGAAAGAATAAACAAATTACTACTACTACTACTACTACTACTACTATTACTACTATTACTACTACTACTACTTATAATAATAATAAGAAGAACTAGGGCTACGTTGTAGCAGTTACGGGCCCAAGCACCCGCACGTTGAAGTCTGTTGCGGTCGGTGGAGAGAGTGATCGAAGACCAAGCACACGTCTCCGCGTTGCATGCGCTTTACGCACTGCGGCAAGGATAAAACGCTTCACTTCCTGCGTCCCTCACACGATGTCGATCTTTGCCTGCTAATTGCTCATTACGTTCCACGCTATCTATTGCACATCACACTGGGAAGATTTTATGTAAATCGAATGATAGTTGTAAAAAAAAAAAAAAAAAGCAAATCAGTAGGTGGCGCTATGACACTGAGGAAATATTTACACATAGAGCTGTTCAGGCTTGGACTCTGATCATGTTACAGAAGTTTGGTGGTGATAGGACAAAGCACAGTGGAGTTATGACAACATCGTCTCCTTTTCCAAAGGAGACAATGTTGTCATTGTTTGTTATGAAAAGACACATGTCCCTATAGATTTTTGTAGATGTCGGCCAATCGTAGTGCCGGGGCTGCCTTTTAGGGGGCACTAGTCTGTTGTTTTGCCACGCCCATTCCTTTAAACCATACAAATATCTTCAGGGGGTTGCTGTTGTTACACAAATGTATTTTGAGGGAGACTGAAGCATGAACACTGAAGTCACAATTTCGTGTTTAACAGAGAATTGATTAACTTTGACGCCACGCCACTAATATGATGTTTGACAAAAAGTCCCAGTAATCTTATGCCATTATCAATGTCTTGAGACACTTTTGACACAGTTTGACATGGTTGCAGTCAGTGATGAGGAGGAATACTTCCAAGTGTAAGATGTTCCAAAAACAAGACATTTCCTGTTGCCACCAGGGGGCGCTGTGATTTTATTTCATAATTTCTGTGTAGATCTCATCAGGCCGGGACTCTTGTCATACATGTCTAGTTTGGAGTCGATTGCACCTTGTATGTCTGAGATACAGAACAGCGTGTTTTGATGGTGTGTAATCAAACTTTTACGCCATGCCACGATCACACCGTCTGATGAAAACTCGAAATTCGAGGTAGTTTATATCTCCATCTTGTTGTGATGACACTTATGTCCATATGAAGTTGATCTGATGAAAACCCTGGGACAAATACGTCAAAGAAAAAATGTAGAAAACGGCTAAAACGGCCAATAAATCCAAAATGGCGGGCTTCCTGTAGGGCTTTTCCCATTAGTCCAGGCAAAGTAGCGTTTTACGACCGACTAATTGTAAAAGAATTTTTTTCAGCATAGATCATTTATATGAGGTGTCCAGAACAACATACTAAAAGTCCCAAGAAGTCCTAGTTGAGGAAATATGTTTAATTCTCCTCACTGTGTGCCAATAAGGCCAGGCAACAATACACTCCAAAAGGGCTATTTTTTTCCTTTACTCCTATCAAATGAAAACTTTACACAATGAAAGTAACCATGAAACGTAACATTGTTTGTATTACAAGTTTCTTTGAAAATGAATTTGAATATGCAAATGAGCTATACACTAATCGAATATGCCCCAAATACACCCAAATAGGCTTAATTTTTTCCTTTACTCCTACCACAATAAAACTTTACATAGTAAAAGTATTCATGAAAAGTAACTTTTTTTGTATTAGAAGTTTCTTTTGAAATGAATTTGACAAGCACATGAGCTTCACACTTATTGAATATGTCCTAATTTGCATAGGCAGAAACACCATTCATATGTATGACAAATACATCGGCCCAATCTTCTTCCAATCATCCTACTGCCAATAGGTGATGGCAATGCTGCTTTTAGACTGGCCTCTAACCTGAAACCTGCCTGGCTTGTTAGTACCTGCCAGGGGTATAACACACGCCGGTATAATCTTCAGGGTCACGGAGGCACACAAGCCTCCCCAACACGAAAGAATAAAGAATGACACTAGCTTTCTCGAACAAGCTAAGGTGTCCAACAAGTCACAGGAAAATGTGGGAAAAGGCATCATCATTGCAGCAGGTGAAAAAGCTCTAGTATCACTGTATGGGGGCGAAAAAGATGAATCACTGGATATGCTGAGATACAGGCAGGGCTGGACTGGGAGAACAAAACGGCCCGGGCATTTTTTGGCTCAGACCGGCCCACATAATTAGCCGAGCACATCTGCCATTAAATTGACGTAACTTATGTCTTCTAAATGTCTTAAAGTAGCTCATATTAAAAGTACTTAAGTATCAAAAGTATCTGGTGTTGAAATGTACTTAAGTATCAAAAGTACAAGAACTAAAATTAAAAATGCAAAGCTCTTTTTATAGTAGGTCTATACAGACACAAAACAACCCAAAATGTTTCTCCTCAAGATTTATCTCAACTGACTGAAAAATTACAACAACAATATGCATATAATGTATAATTTTACCAATTTTGAACCCTAGATGCTGAGGTTCAAATAGTAATGGACCAGTGCATCTGAACTTCTAATTAACTATAAACAAGTGCCTCTTGTGTCTGCCCAAGAACATTAATAAACCACAGTATAACCACTATACTATAGGCACACAAAATAAGACACTATCTCTTATCCTATTCTAGAGGAAGTAAAAGTCGTAACAAGATTTCTGAAGGTGAACCTGCGGAGGGATAGACCAACCTCTCGCGCTGCCCCCCCCCCCCCCCCAACGGCAAACACGCCACCGGACCTGCACATCTCAGGAGGGAGGGGGCAGCGAATGAGTGAGTGAGTGAGTGAGTGAGTGAGAGAGAGAGAGAGAGAGAGAGAGAGAGAGAGAGAGAGAGAGAGGTGCGCCGTGGGTAGAGGCGTGCGACGCCAACCTCCGCTGCTCAAGTAACGAGCCAGTTTTGAGAATGTATTGAAAATTGAAAATGCGCGCTCACATGTCTGCCTCCACTCGCTCATCATTGTCGAGTCCTCCTCGCTCGTCTCCCGGCGCACCTGCTGCTGCTGGGCTGGTGAACCCGGCACCACATAGGTCCGTCAGTTTGGCACATTTAGCAGCCTCCACCTCCAGAGACTTCTGCTTTTTTTCCCGATGCTTCTCAGCGCCACCCGGGCGTTTTTTTACTCTTATTATCCATTAAGTTAAGTTTCTGTCTCAGCAGCAGCCCGTCCCGCGACTCCCCCGGCCAATGCCATGAGGTCCCGCCCCCCCCTGGTTTGTGTTGTGATTGACAGCACTGTCGGGGCTCTCTGAGCCTGTCAGCCCATGATTGATTGACAATGACAAACAATAGACCAATAATATGTGTCGATGCTGGCAACACACTGCTAGCCCTCTGTAGCCAATTGGCCGGCCCAATTGGAGGGAATTTAGAGAGGAAGAAGAGAAAAAAAACAAAACAACAACATAGCGGACCAGACCGGCCCACATTGGGTCAACGGCCCACCGGGATTATGCCCGGTATGCCAGATGGCCAGTCCACCCCTGGATACAGGCGATTCTGTGATACAGTAAAGGCTCTTATATACTACTACGTGTCCGTTTCTCGGAGAGGTCTCAGCGGAGGGCAAAGAGTCTTTTTGATTTTTACTTCTCCGACACAGTCCGTCGGAAAAAATGTATCGCCAAACCCATAGGTGGCGCAACGGAAGACGAGCTCAGAGAAGCCTACCCCATTTGGGAAGAAGTCCACGTGTCTCTGTTTACATGTTAGCCTGCCTCCAACACACTGAACCATGGCAACTAACAGAACTAAATAAAGTGACACCCAGCGGGTCAAAATGCTGATGTAATCGTTTCTTAGCGCAGCGGTTCCCCGGTCTTGTTTCCGAACTGCGTTGCTGATTCCACAGCTTGAATCTGCTTGAGGCTACATGTAGCTAGAAGCTACCCGGAGCTAGCTCCCCCCCAGCTTCCACACACAGTCAGCAGGGACTCCCGGCACTAACAACTACTATCCAGTGTTTGCTTCTAACCTGACGGTATTATAGAAACAGTGTCATGATAGAAGTGGAATTAAAGTCGTGACGGCGGGTTCTTGCTTCTTGTTACCACCGCAATTAGCATGGTGGCTAGCCTAGCCTGCTAGCGTCGTTTTGAAAGCTCGTTATAACCGTATGTGACCGTGCACACATGCCCTCAGTGCTCTAACGAGCCACCGTCAGCCGGACAACTCCGCTGGCTTAACACACACGTCACATTAATCGTAGAATCATAGTTGTGTTCGTGTTTGTTGCTACAAGTAAACGGGAAGTTTGAGGTCCGGAAATACGGAAATGACGTCATACGGAAATGATGTCGTTCGCGGACCAATCACAGCCAAGAGCGGTCCGTCGGGTCTCCAACATGAAGACGGATAGTTAGAAAAATCAGACGTGTACGAAAAGCTGTCCGAAGCATTCGGAGAGGGCGTTTCACGACGGATAGGGCGGTCTTATCTGTCCGTAATAGAAAAAACGGAGAGGCATAAATTGGCCTTAACTCAGAACTCATCTCCAGTGGAACCTCAAACTCTCCCTCCAACGTCAACAACTGCAAAGTTCCATAGTCTTCGGGTCTTTTACCAAATGATGGAGTGGAAAAGGGGAAGTGAACGTATGGACCCAAAAGACTGGGGGTGGCATGTTTTGGATGGGGGATTTATGCCGATTGTAACTGTCAGCAAAACCGGCCAGTTTATGCAGACTGTTTTTAATCTTTTATTTTAGGGTTGGGCTTATTTTGTTGTTATGTTCAGCTAGGTTTTGGGTTATTTTCAGTTTTATTTTATTGTCTTTTACACTTAGCGACTCCCCTCGCATTAATACCTGCAAAGGAGCGGACGGTTTTATTCGACACACCAGATCCCTCGTTCCGCCCCTGTGCAATAAAATACCGGCCGTACAGCCCGGCGCAGATAGGAGCGGAAACCAAACTGGACGCCAGCTTTGCGGCATTTCTCAGACCTAAAGAACCATCCAAACAACTATAGCTTAACACCCCTCGTCAAGCGGAACGAGGTAAGAAAGCTGGTCTCATTCACTTTGCTGCGGGTAGTGCGGAAGGAGTCGCTATGTCACGTAAACGAGTCAGATGTGTCTCACGTGGCGATTTGTTTGTTTATTGTATTTTAACGTTTTACAATAATTGTTGTGGATTTTCCTGCTGTGTTAAAGTCAAAACTGATCACAAAATAATGATGATGACGATTATAACGACCAATGATAAATATGTGTCATGTTCCAACATTATTTATTGTTTTCTTTGAGGAGCGTAAACACTGTTTAAATTGCCTAGGATAGCTTGCTAAGCATATTTATAATGCATCCTCTTTTGTTTGTGCCTGTCAAGCCTTTTTTTCCTTTGCTTATAATATTTATGTTGCATCCGTTTTGTACTGAAACTCTTAAGTATTCAATTGTTTTGTAAATGTCTGGTCAAATAAATAGTAGTTACTAAATTAAAGCGACTACTGGCAGAGGTTCTATTCAGGCACACTGCATATCACACCTAAAAATTAAGGTCCGAAAGTCAAATTAACAACGCAAGTAAAATAAAATGTCACTTAAAGCAGCAGCAACAAGTAAATCAGTTCTCATGCATCAAGACAGACCAGGCCTGCGGGAAAAAATAATTCCTGAGAACATCAGAGAGCTGCACACAAATACCTTTTATAAGGCCTATGAGTCCTCGAAATTGTCAACAAGACAAGTTCGGACTGAATTGAAAAACTACTGCTCTCCAGATGACCTCGATAAAATCCAACGAAAAATTAGCACAAACCATGATGTGGTGAGCCATCATTATGAGGCCCTTGTATGCAGCCAAACCACCACTCCAGATATCGTTGGTAAAATGGACACCTGCTCTGCTCTGACTGAAGAAATTCTTGCTCTTGCGAGTAATCGCAGAATAATCATTGATGGCAACAATAATGAACGAGTCGAGAAGGAGAGAGTGAGAATAGTGCTGAGTGAGGAAGAGCGTGGCTCCATATTTCGACTTACAAATACTGAAACCGCATTTTCAGAAACATCACAGAACTCAGACCAATCAAATGCAATTTCCACAAGCTCTAGTAAACGACAAGACGCAGAAGCAGAGCTCGCAGCCAAGCAAGCGGAGGTAAAGGCAACTAAAGACATTCTAGCTCAGCAATCCAAGCTCAGAATTCTGGAAGATGAATGGAAACTTGAAGAGGTGGCCATGTTGACTGAATTGGAGCGGAAAAGGACAGAGAGACAATCAAAGCTAGAAGAGGAAAGAAGGAACCTGCAGCAGCTTAAGGCAGAGAAGGAAGTCCAGGTAGCAGCTGCTAGAGTAAGAGCATATAACAGTTTTGAAGATGTCCGCCAAGATGGGATGAACCATGAATCAGTCGCTGCTCACCAGGAGACCAGATATGAAGCTCGGCTAAATTCAAATGGGTCACCATCTCAACCTCGACTAGCACCTTTGCGAGCAACAACATCTGAAGATACCGTCTCTCTGGCCCAAGCAATAGCAAGCGCACTAAGCATAAATCGCTTGCCTGTACCTGAGCCAGAAACGTTTAATGGCGATCCCTTGAAGTTCACTGATTGGAAGATGTCTTTTACAACCCTTATCGATCAGAAACCTCTCTCACCAAGCGAGAAGATGTGTTATCTAAAGATCTACCTTGTCGGAGAAGCCCGCAAGGCGGTGGAAGGGTTCTTCTATAGGAACTCTGAGGACGCATATACAGGCGCCTGGAAAGTCCTACATGAGAGATACGGAAACCCATTCCTCGTTCAAAAGGCCTTCAGAGACAAGCAAGCCAGGTGGCCCAAAATCAGTGTGACTGATCCTTTAGCACTGAGAGATTTTACAGACTTTCCCCAAGGCTGCGCAGAGGCAATCCCACACGTTAAAGGTTTGACCATCTTGAATGATTGCAAAAGAAAACCACAAGCTACTTCAAGAACTACCTGACTGGATTGTGCGAAAGTGGGGCCGAATCGTCGACGATAACCTGTATAAATCAGGGGATTACCCCGATTTCAAAAGTTTCACAGCGTTCCTGAACAAAGAGGCCCGGATATCTTGCAACCCTATCACCTCCCCACATTGGATGAACTTTAAACCCACAGTCGAGAAGGGAGCCAGATCCCTCAATACAACTGCCCAATTAAAGTACGCCACCCGAGATGCACCTGAAACGGCCAATTATAGGGGAAGACCCCCATGTGTAGTCTGCAAAGATGAAACGCATGGCATCGTCAGGTGCCCTTCTTTCGCTGCGAAATCTATGGAAGACAAAAAGGCATTCATCCACGAAAACCGCCTCTGTTTTGGTTGCCTAAGGAAGGGACATATCACCAAAGACTGTAGAGGGCTACATGCATGTAATACCTGTGGTCTTAGGCATCCCACTTGCCTGCATGAGGAGTAGTTGAAAGGACCAGGGGACGCGACAAATAGTTTAAACCTGTGGCATATAGATAAATATCGCGTGCATAACACTCCTAGAGATTTGAATTGAAAGGGCCATTAGATATGCTCTAGAAATCCTGTATAGCACAGTCGGTTGAAATGTTTATATCAGGATTTGGTGGGAGTGTAACTGTCAGCAAAACCGGCCAGTTTATGCAGACTGTTTTATTCTTTTATTTTAGGGTTGGGCTTATTTTGTTGTTATGTTCAGCTAGGTTTTGGGTTATTTTCAGTTTTATTTTATTGTCTTTTACACTTAGCGACTCCCCTCGCATTAATACCTGCAGCAAAGGAGCGGACGGTTTTATTCGACACACCAGATCCCTCGTTCCGCCCCTGTGCAATAAAATACCGGCCGTACAGCCCAACGCAGATAGGAGCGGAAACCAAACCGGACGCCAGCTTTGCGGCATTTCTCAGACCTAAAGAACCATCCAAACAACTATAGCTTAACACCCCTCGTCAAGCGGAACGAGGTAAGAAAGCTGGTCTCATTCACTTTGCTGCGGGTAGTGCGGAAGGAGTCGCTATGTCACGTTAACGAGTCAGATGTGTCTCACGTAGCGATTTGTTTGTTTATTGTATTTTAACGTTCGGTTTGGTTTTAATGATTAAAATCTTTTTGTAACTTGTAACTGTCATTACAGTTTTACGGTGTCACTACGGCAAGCCAGATGTGAAAATAAAGAGCCGTGTAAACATCAGTCCAAGAGACTCAGCGTTTGTGTGGAGAAGCGGGGGGCCGTTACACCGATAATGACCGATCAGCCTGCGGCACCACCAGAAATACTAGATGTAGTCCCCTGTAGTTGCAAGAAAGACTGCAGCACAAAGAGATGAAGATTGGGCCAATGTTTTTGTCATACATATGAATGGTGTTTCTGCCTATGCAAATTAGGACATATTCAATACATGTGGAGTTCATGTACATATTCAAATTCATTTCAAAAGAGACTTTTCATGTATACTTTTACCATGTAAAGTTTTATTGTGGTAGGAGTAAAGGAAAAAATTAAGCGTATTTGAGTTTATTTTGGGCATATTCGATTAGTGTATAGCTCACTTGCATAATAAAATTCATTTTCAAAGAAACTTGTAATACAAACAATGTTACGTTTCATGGTTACTTTCATTGTGTAAAGTTTCATTTTGATAGGAGTAAAAAAATAGCCCCTTTGGGGTGTATTGTTGCCGGGCCTTATTGGCACACATTGATGAGAATTAAACATATTTCCTCAACTAGGATTTCTTTGGACTTTTAGTATGTTGTTCTGGACACCTCATAGAAATAATCTATCCTGAAAAAAATTATTTTACAATTACTTCTATTTCTGGCTCCAAAATGGGTTACTTTGCCTGGACTACATTGCACTTCAAGACTTTTTTGTCTGTCTAGTCATGATACACCTGGGCTACAATTTTTGTGAAGATCCGTGAAAGCTAGCTGAGGGTTTTTTCCTTAGATGGCGCTGCTGAGCCATTTTGCCACGCCCATTTCAAATTAATACTATTTCTTTTTAGGGTTTTGAATTTCCTGCAAAGTTTGGTTTGGTAGCCCTGAAATAGCCCAAAAGGGAAATACAAATCCTTAGAAATACATTAGGGCCTCCCACCGTAGGTGCTCGGGCCCTAATAATAATAATAATAATAATACTGTTATAAGCCTTTAACTCTAACCTTACAGGATGTTATGTCGTTTTTTAAACAGCAGCTATAAAACAGGATTGGGTTTATATATGTAGATACTCTATATGAACAGCAGGTGGCGACATGGAGCTGTACTCCTCCTAACACCAACCATAGAAGAAGAGCACTGCTAGGCTAGCAACCAAGCTAGCAGCTGTAAATCTCACGTTTGCTCAGACGTGAACTGGAACATGCTTCTCCAGACGGCTCGACCGTGGCTGCTCCGCTGCAGGACCCTCCCCCGGTCCCCGTCCCGGCCCTACTATGCGGAGAAGGTGGCTCGACTCGGCTCTGAGCCGGATAAACACTCCTCTGTTTACCAGGTAGGGTTAGCATGCAGCTAACGGTAGCTACATCCAGGCTGTCACATTGAAAACTCACTTGCTGCTAAAGTCAGGGTTAGAGCTGTCCAGCTGGGTGACGTCACACCTGAGAGATGCTGTGAGGACAAGTTAATGTCTGATAATGTTTTTATTTTTATATATTTCAGCAGAAGCTTAGTCAAGCTAATGTTCTGGCTGACGAGGTCATTAGCTGTCATTGATGTCACTGTGCAGACATCTGGTCACTGCACAGGTCACAGCAGAATGTATTATTACTTTAACTCTACTTTAAACTATACTATACTTATTTTTTTTTCAAATGTGAAAAGTTAAGTAAGATTAATTCCATAAGGGTTCCCTGTTGCTTGTTTGTATCTTAGACCCCCATCACTATTATTACACCTCAGATTTGAACTGGGACGATGCAGAACTGAACAAACCTTGGAAATATACCACTTTAGTTTAATTTACAACTTTAACAATGAGTTCATGATGTTGTCTCCGGAGAATTGATCCTTCTGTTTAACTGAACAAAGCTAAATCATTCAAACACATGATCTCCTACGTTCAGAATGGAGCTAAATAGTTATTCTCTTGTGTGCATAGAGAATGTGTTTTAATTTCCTTCATATGAATTGATGGGAATATGTCTTTAAAAAACAAAGAACAAATCCATATAGCAAGATAAATAATGTACGTGTTTCTTTACTATCTTAATGGTGCATATCCTAAATCCTTTGCTGCCATTAGAAACACAAACTTCTGCACCTGTCACAACACAGTTTTTTGTGATGTTATTTTCACGAAAGGGTAAAAGTTGTAGAGCATGAACATCTTTTTTACTGTAGGGATTCTATTGTTTCTTTTCCTTTCACAAAATATACAAGTTTCCTCAGGGAGAACAAATGTTTGCAGACATCTGGGTATACACAGGACATCCTCAGTGTGGGTGTAATTATAAGAGTGACATCCAGCAGGCAGGCAGGGCTGTGGTTCTCAGTACAGAACTTCTGCACGAGCATATTAACTGTGTAAATAATATGTTAAAAAACACAGTTTATATTAGGCAATAACAAAACCACCACATGATATTCAACTGTAATCTTACAAAAAGAAATGTCATCAGAACTAGATTTAAACATATTAAAAGTTGAGGCCAAGAAGGAAGTAAATACAAAGAAGGGTTTGCCTTGGAGTGCTAGGTTGAGGTTATAATTTAATCATTTTAACCATTAGCAATTTAACTATTGGTACATTATGTCCACATTTAACCAGCATCAACTAATTCTCCCTCACTGATGCAATACCACAAAAGACCACTGGATGTCACTACAGACTCACTCTCTGAATGTTTTCACTTGTTTAAAAAGATGCACCAACTTTGGCTCTGAGGAGATTGTGTCTCCCATTACATCATTTTTACTCCAGCTGAGTTCTTGACCTTTTTTATTTGTGCTCTTGATTTGAATGCAGTTAGACGACAGAGTGTCGATAGGATAGTAAACACTAATTGAATTGAACCGCTAGCTGACCTTCACAATGGAATCGGTTCCATAATCATAACTTTTCCTATTTTTTTAATAACGAGGCAGGAGATGTTTGAGTGCTATCACAAGAGAACAGGTTATTTTGGTGAAAGGCGTTGGTCTTATTTGTCTTGTTCTTTCGGACTCTGGAGGCTGAGGAGGTTGTAAACAACTTAGTTTGTATTTAGAGCTGAGTGGTGTTTTGAATAAATAGTCAATTATGTGTTTCTGTAGTTGTGGTAATATGTCTGCTTCAAATTCTCATCAGTATAGTATATTTATCATCTATATGCTCTTCTTGTTTTACAGGAGAATTATGAACGAATGCAGGTTCTTGTCGACGAGCTGAAAAGCCGGACAGAGAAGATTAAATTGGGTAAGTGTGAGCAAGTGTGTCAGTTCTACCCTCTGTTCCAGTTAAACTGCTCCATATGTCCCTTAGCAGATAATTTGGATTTAAGGGTCTGTTCCCAAATGTGAATAAATACAACTGAAAGGTAAAAGCTGTAAGTTTTATACTGTGTGGACTCATCTAAGTCTCCATATTGTTAAAGAATCTAACGTTGGTTAGATTACATAATATAATTCTACATTTCAAGACAGTTATTGCAGTTTTATGCAAAGTTGTGTGTATGTATACAACATGTGGATAGTGCAGGGGGTAGGGTATATGTTTGTTTTTTTGGGTTAGGGTCTACGACTCATGTTTACTTGTTGAAAACCAACATTGGATTATTCTAAATGTTTCTAAATTATTTGCCTTTTTATTTGTTTTGATTCAGGCGGAGGAGAAAAAGCCAGAAGGCTTCACATGTCTCGTGGGAAACTTCTGCCCAGAGAGCGTGTAGACCGACTCCTGGATCCAGGGTAATGCGTCAACTCCCATCTTCAGTTGTGAATCATTTAAAATTCATATTGAGCAACTTGATTCATAAAATGTTTAGTGAAATGTGCAAATTAGAAGAAAATGTATTTACACTGAACGAATCACAATTAACAAATCTAAACTAAATGAAAAGCGTGATGTGGGTCAATAGTGAGTTATTGGAGTTTATCAGTAAAACTAAGTGACTGTGAGTTTCTGGCTGAAAGTGTGCCTCTGGCCAATCACAGCACTGTATTGGATGGGAGACGTTAATGATGAAGAGGGGATTTGAAACATCCTCCTCTCCAGATACCTGCAGAGGGTTTTTCTTCACCCCTGGACTGAGCCAGCCTTCTGAATCTAAAAGTGTTGCTGTCAGCGGTTTGAACCAGCTGGTATAACATGATGTCTTGTGTTATTTTTTGCAGGACCCCCTTCTTGGAATTCTCTCAGTTTGCAGCAAATGAGCTGTACGGAAAAGAGGAAGTCCCAGCAGGCGGTATAATTACCGGGATTGGACGTGTGTCGGGGTACGTTTAATGACCTCCTTTTGCATGTATCTGCTAATTTGTAGTCATGTAATTATTCACACATTACAGACACTGTATTTGCGAGGCTATTATGAAAGCAGCACCAGAGGAGAAAGTGGCTCCTGTCCAATTCTCTCAGTGCGAAATCCTGAATACCAAAACCAAAATTTAGATTAGGGCAAATTCTTCTGCTAACACTGACTAGAAAATTAAATTGGATTTTCTCTCGGCCTCTAAATACAGAAAAAAGATCCTGAACTTGCTGCAAAATATTCAAACTTATGATAATTAAGCTTTTTTTTTGTACCATTTTAATGGATTTTCTCCCAGTGCACTAAAGCATTTCAGTGGATTTATTAAATATTCTTTATATGTCATAGGGTGGAATGTGTTATTGTTGCAAACGATGCCACAGTTAAAGGAGGAACGTATTATCCCATCACCGTGAAGAAACATCTCCGTGCTCAAGAAATAGCTCAACAGAACCACCTGCCATGCATCTACTTAGGTGAGTGTTTCTGTATTTGTAAGGGTTTGTTTTTCACTAATGTATAAATAAGAAGTTCATGCTAGAAATAAAGAGATGTTTTTTTTGTCAGTGTGGACTTAAAGCAACACTATGCAACTTCCTGGTTGTTAGTTGTACAAACATCCTGATGTTCTTGTTTCCTTCAGTGGATTCCGGCGGAGCCAACCTGCCCAGACAGGCCGACGTCTTTCCCGACAGAGACCATTTTGGACGCATCTTCTACAACCAGGCCAGGCTGTCTTCAGAGGGAATAGCACAGGTGACCCTCAAGTTCTCTTTGTATATTTCAGAAGTTATTCACATCACACAAGGAGATTTAAACGCCTTGGCTCCATAATTTGTTTGTCTACTCTTGTTCACTGTTTTTTATCTTTGATTGCATATTTTTCGTGCTTTTCAAAAATCTTGCCTCTATTCTTGCCAAAAACAACTTGACTCGTATTTCTTTTCATTTCTTTGAAAGTTGAAAAGCATGTCTGTAAAATTCAGTCAGGCAGCATTTATTGTGAATCTGCACTGTTGTTGCTCATTCATCTTGTCTTTGTCTGTAGGCGACTAAAATCCATCTTACTTTGTGATTTTTGGTTTTGAAGAGACGTCCTTCGTTTTTAGAAACAAGACAAAAACAAGTCAGACTGGATTAGATCTGAGGAATGTAGTTGCTCTCAAATTCACCCAGGAGTGATAATCACAGCAGCATATATTCGTTTAACTTTTAACAAATGGGGCTCCCATAATTCATCCAAGTTCTGTCAGATTTAACACAAAATTGCTATATTGGAATTTAAAATCCCAGTTTATTCATGATTAGTCTTGTCTCCTTCAGATTGCTGTTGTGATGGGCTCCTGCACGGCTGGAGGAGCTTACGTACCAGCGATGGCAGATGAAAGCATCATTGTGAAGAAGCAAGGAACTATCTTCCTCGGCGGACCTCCACTGGTTTGCTCATTTTTACATCCTAGTTAACTGTGTAGAGGGAGAGTGTGAGATTTAGAGTCAAGTTAACAGATTAACCAAACTCATTGTCAGGTAATGGTTAAATGGAAGAACATTCCTAGTTGGGACAATCATTCCCATTGTCAGATTTTCCTGTTTTCCTCATGTGATGCTGATTTGGTCGGGATAAAAAAACCTATATGTTCCCTGCCCATGACCTATAATCATTCATTTAATTAGTAATAAATAACGTTTTATTGAGAATCTCTGTTTCACGTCATCAGGTCAAAGCTGCCACTGGAGAAGAAGTTTCTGCCGAGGATCTTGGCGGCGCTGATCTTCATTGCAGGTATAAAACTTACAGTATTATACATGTGTATAGTTGTGGGTTTGTTTTTAAGAAACGTTTATCATGTGAAATATGAATTAGGCCGAGTGTGTGTGTGACTCCACCCTGAACCCTTGACTTCTTTTGAAAAAGATCAAGTTTGAAAATATTTTTGAGTGGTGCTTTTGAGTGTAAGTTATGTTGTAAGTTATATTGTATAAAGTCTCAGACACTAGATAGGATTTGATTTCCACTTTACATAGATCTTAGTTTTTTTATATTAGTTAATCGCACAATAAAAGGGTTACTAGTTAATTTCTCATAATTTCTCATTAAAAAAAATAAATAGTCATACTCTTGCTCCCCTCAGTGTCTTCTGTATTGATGTATGTGCTGTAATATTTTCCCGGTCATAAATCAGTTGAATATTTTCCAGAAAATCCGGTGTGACCGATCACTACGCTTTAGATGATAATCACGCGCTTCATTTGGCAAGGAAGGCGGTGCGGAACCTCAACTACAGGAAAAATATCGAGGTCAGTCCAAAAAAATAACTATTGATATTTAACAATTAATCCTGCTCTCATGTCTGTGGTTCCTGTTGACACGGAGCCTGTCTGGTGTTTTTCAGGTCACCACAGAACCCGTTGAGGCTCCTCTGTACCCGGCAGATGAACTCTACGGGATAGTTGGAGCTAACTTGAAACGCAACTTTGATGTCAGAGAGGTAGACGTCCAGTTTCCTTTACATTTCCTTGGAAGAGGAAAGGTTGTAGAGGCTGTACTTGATAATCTACTACCAGGGATTTAATAATAGCACAATAAAGTCATTTAAAAATAATTTCTTAGCTCCACTCAACTTTGTCGTTGTTGGTACAGGTACTTAAAAAGTCTTAAAATGTCTATTTTACGAACAAAAGGACTTAAAATAATTAAACTATTTTAAATTCAGCTTAAACAGATTTAAACTATTTTAGGGCATATAGCTGCCAAAGATTACTGAAAAAACTTTCTCTACTCTGCCAGACCACAGAAGAAGAAGAATGACTAGTTCCAATATGTGCTGCATCCTCAGTCTGTTTCTGTTTAAGTTTTTGCATTAAGTTAATGCTTTTCAAATGCAGCGTTAAGGAAAAGGGGCTTGAGAATGACGAGTACTTGTCAATCCAGAGTCTGGAGGAACACTTGAAGCAAACTGCACTGTGTGTTTAAAGTTCTTCAGTCTTGGGACATTTGGGGTCAAAGCAGTTGAGTCTGATCAGCATGTTTACTTGGAACAGTACATTTTCAATTAAGTGTGTATTTCCATCACAAGTTTAGTCTTTTTAATTAGGCATTAAACGTTTCTTAAAAAGCCCTTAATTTACGTTATTTATAGCTATAGACATCCTGCTAGTTCGATGTGTGATTTGCCATTAATTAAATTGATTTTGTCATAATATTACCATCAGAAAACAAGATTCATGGAGCACAGACTCAGGTTTTATAAATAATAGAAGTAAACCTGTCTTTCACAGGTCCAAAATGCACTTCAGACACTACTTAGCTGTCAGCTCCCTCTATCGGGAGGGAAGTCGATAATGGACGACTGGCATCAATCATGTGTTTCTGCTCTCTCCGGCCGCTGCCTGCCAGATGATCTCATTTGGTTTAAAGCCTGTGTCTTTGATTCGTGATGTAGAACCAGGAGCAAGAATTACTGCTAACCCTCGGGAGGTCAAAGTGTGGAACAGTATTGACGGTGCATTTAGTTTGCAAACTCAACTGAGTGCTTCCCTCTTTACAGGAGTTCCACTGTAATCGCCTTTTCAACAAGGGAAGCCCTTAAATCACTGAAGTCAAAACACTTAAGTAAAAGAAACTCTGTTTTTAAAAGTGTCAGCGGAAACAAATTTAATCAATGCATCCGTCTGAAAATATATTATAGTCATACCTCAGTAATATTCGTCAAACCTCCGTAGGAATGAATGGATTTTCCATAAGTTTAACCACATACAGGTGTCAGAATAATGTCAGAACATACATATAAAAGACAAAATAGAACGTTTTTGTAACGGGTCTTTCTTTTGGCTTTTCTAACTTTTATCGTATTTGTGTGCAGGTCATTGCCAGAGTTGTAGACGGCAGCAAATTTGATGAGTTCAAGGCTTTCTATGGAGACACACTTGTTACAGGTAATGCAAAATTATTTTTAACTGTTTATCAACATAGAGTAATCCTTAGAATCCGGAATTTGACTCAAATATTTCCGCAGGATTTTCAAGAATATTTGGTTACCCGGTTGGAATCATTGGCAACAATGGAGTCTTGTTTTCAGAATCTGCAAAAAAGGTAAATATTGTTAAGGTGTAAACAGAAGCTCCTTGGTGGTGGTGGTGGTAATAAATATAGATTTCTAAGATTTATTTAACAATGTCTTCATAGCTTTGTTATAACCTTAATACTGCATCTCGCTTATAACACAAAGCTACATTTGTACAGCAGCAATCATAAGATTTCATTAATAGAAATGAGATCTGCAAATAAGAAAAAACGTGTAAATTGTAAAAGGTCTCATGACGATGTTGAGTTTTCAGAATGTTAAACATTGTGCTCGTTCATGCCTCTGAAATGTTAATAGTGAAGCAGTTCAGATTAAATTCTCCTCAGGGATTTGCTGATTATCAGTATTTCTCTCGTGAGGGAGCTTTAGTGTTGGTAGCTGGTTCGTTGTGACCCTTCACAGTCAAGGCGACGAGTTCCTCTCGTACAATAAGCTCTCAAATTGCACTTGTGTGGAACATCTCCTGAGTGCGTTGATGAATGGCATTGTAATAACATAGCATTTAGAGACCACGGACGAGGCACAATCATAATTTTCATTTAATATAAATCACTTAATTTGCAAGCCAATCTGCCGTGAACAGACCTGAACTTTACACAGCCTCGGGAAGATGAGGAGCTGAATTTGTGATTATAGACTAATAAGTTTTTCAAACACATCTCGAATTAGATTACAAGCTGGCAGGGCAAAAAAATGGGTTTCTTTGATTTATATCTGTGAGGTCTCAATATGATGGCATGAACACCGGTTATCTCATCATGCAATTACTGTGGAGAGAGACGGATTCCGTGCCTCAGACGTGGAACAGACGAGCTCAGCGAGCACGTCCACGAAAAATCAATTCCGCACCTGCATTCTCAGACACGCTATCATTACTTAAGACATGCCGGGCTTCTGTTATGCTAACTGTAAGATTTTAAAAAGCTTTTCCCCAGGTATTTGTGCTGGTGAAAGGGAGAGGTAGCAGAGAAAAGATTAGATTTGTGTTGTTGTGCACACATCAGGGAGCCAGCTGATGGATCATTTCTCACCAAGTGACAGTTTCTAATGGGCAGTCGTCTCCCACATTGTCTCCTACCGCTGTTTACACTTTGCGATGCAAGGCTGGCGGCATCGCCGAAAGCAAGCCGGCAGAGGTAAATGCCAAAATAAAGAAAACGGCTTGAGTAATTCAGCGATACAAAGTGTATGTAAATGAGATGTCTCCGCACAGTGCACTGTCCTTTGTGCCTGTTTGCCTGCGCAACAGCTCCTGGCAGCTCTGGGTTGTGCCGAGTGAAAAGCCATTTCAAAGTAAAGTCTGGCAAATACAAAGCCAGACGACGTCCCCATCAGCCTGATGACTTTCTGTCCTGCCTGGTCAGGAGGATGATGATCAGGGTGAGGCCGACTGATCACACACTTGGCCCTGAGCATGAAGCAGCTGAAGTCGCTTCTTAAGCCTCATTTGTTTTGGATATCAAGTAAATTGGTCACTTGAGGGATTTAAGAACATTGATGTGGTCACCGGTTTGCTGTTTTAGAAATCAAAATATCCACAATTAACCAAGATAGTTAGATTCAGTGTGTGTTTTATCTCTAGTTCCTCAAGGACTTCTGTTTATATTCTTCTTACATATTTAAACTGGTTTATTTAGGGAGTTCAGTTTTGGTGATTTCTAGATATATGAAGAATATGAAGACAAATAAATCTTTACTATGCCATCATTGTCTTTCAAGGTAGTCATTATAAATGTAAAATGTGTTTTCCTTTCAGGGGACGCATTTCATCGAGTTGTGTTGCCAACGAAACATTCCACTAATTTTTCTACAAAACATAACAGGTCAGTGGGAGTTCACACTGTCTGATGTTTGGAGAGCAGAGCACTGACATCTGATAGAATAAGATAATAACAGAGAGTGCAACAGTGAACCCACGTTTAAATTCACTGGATCCAGATTTTTACTTGGATCTGCACCAAGTTTCACACACTCATTGATATCAGTCCTCATCAAGATCCCTCAATTATTTGCATATTCCCCGTTATCTCACAATGTAAAAGAGAGAGATCTGCTAAATAACAGACAAACAAAACAAAACCCTTGCTGGAGGTGATTGTTATCTAAGGGGTTAAATAACTGAGGAATAATCTGTCAGTATTGTGGTTTTTAATGGGTTCTGAGGCAACTAATGAACCTTGCATGTAATGCAATACAACGCTGGGTATCATCCTCAGTTCGTGTGGCATGGTGTACAAACCTTTATCAGCAATCTCTCACTTTTACTTGTTCCTCATTAAAGATTTATTTTTAACACACTCCGGTTTTCTCCCTGGAGACAACAACAACAACACACACACTTGCAAAGTCAACACAGCTCTTTTTCTGCAATCTCTGTCTGCTGCCTCTCAGGGTTCATGGTGGGTAGAGAGTATGAAGCAGGCGGCATCGCCAAGGATGGAGCCAAGATGGTGACCGCAGTCGCCTGTGCCAATGTACCCAAGATTACCGTTATCGTGGGAGGATCCTACGGTGCAGGAAACTACGGCATGTGTGGCAGAGCCTACAGGTATGAAGAGGTTAATGCGTCTGTTAGCACCAGGAACCGTGAAAGAAAAACAGCTGCTTGCCAACAACCATTAGCTGGGTCTAGATTGTTTGTGAATAACTGGAGTGTGAAACTACACTGTGCTTGTTGATTGTGTAATAATATGCATCAGGTACCTTTGTGTTTTTACATCTGGGTGCAAGTGACCTTTTCTTAGCAGCAGGAAAAAGAGGCTTTCGGTCTAAAAAAGTATGTTTCATAGTAAATTCATTTGAATTCTGTCAAGATTCTCAGTCCTCAAGGTGATTTTAATCTGAGAAGAGTTGAATCAAGGGGGGCTGGGTTCGGTTACAGATGCTTGAGGATGTTTCACCTCATTCGAGAGGTTCTTGAAGCCAGACACTGAAGAACTGAAACCTTTATTCAATTCATCTTCTATATTAATTTCAACCAACACTCACCACCACCCCATACTAATTAGAATTTATTATTATTACTTCTATAAAAATACAAAGAGAAACAGAATGAGGGGATGGTACGACACCAAGACTCCTGTAAAAACAACAGCGGTGCAGAGGTGTTTTGGTAATTTCTACTTTCAAACTTGTAATTGTGTGCGATTCTGCCCAGTTCCTTCTACATCCACTCAGCAGTAAAAAAACTTTTAATATGTATTATCAATGGATTCTGAATCTGAATTCACCCACATTTCTTTGCAAAGTATATGGTAGTAAAATTACATATTGTGTGAATAGTTTAGATACAAGCTGTTTGTCAAAGTGGAAGATTGAATTTTCCCCCTTGTTCCCTCAATTTAAATATGTTTAGAATCTTCTGAAACAAATTTTGAAACAACCACAGATGAACACTTTTATTCGTAGTTACCTTTAGTTGGACTTTCCTAAATATTTAAAGGAAACCGAATCCCTCATCAGTTGCTGTTTGTCATCACTTGGTGTTAGACCTCCATTCATTTTTGAGACGTTAGCAGAGCACGGCCGAATTATCATTTGACCTTTCACAGACGGGTAGCTGTGTTTATGTTTGCTGACAGGAAAAATGTTATCTCACTGAATAAACAATGTAAAAGACGATGTTTGTATTCAGTTATTTATAATAACGTTTACAGTTAATCAATAAAACATAATTTACATTTCTCTGTAATGGTTTGATAACATCTTTGACATCCTATCATTTCTAATTTTGACTCCCTATTATCTGTATGGGCATTGTTCCCAAAATCCATATCGGTCCGGCTCTACTAATTGTTTGTAATGTATCTGTCTATTCTGGTTTAGAAGTAAATGAACTATCTCTGTTTCTCTTCTCTCAGCCCTCGCTTCCTGTTCATGTGGCCAAACTCTCGTATCTCCGTTATGGGCGGTGAGCAGGCGGCCACCGTCCTCGCCACCATCACGAAGGATCAGAGGGCGCGCGAGGGAAAGGAGGTAATGGTTCCCATGAGTCATCCCGTATGCACGTCACTGGAACATCGTCAATTAGCTCTGGTGGTTTTCTGTTGCCAAAAGCATAAACATTATAAAAGACACTTTTCTTTCAGTAATGGTTTGACATGGCACTTAATGCAAGGGTAATATCATATCAGTGGGATGTGCTACAGCGATGACTTGCCCTGAATAGTGCAGCCATCAAAGGGATGTAATTAAACCGTGGCAGGTATGCTGTTATGGGGGTATTAAGACTGCATTAATAGCGCCTGAATGACACCTCGTATCAGAGCCCGATGGCAGGAGCTTCAATCAGAGGTTTGGATGGTTCAACACTATAAAGCATTAAAATGACTGAAAAGGTACTTAAAACTTATTATGGTTTTTTTTATTAGCTAATTTTATTCCAGTTGTCTTAACAGAGGTTTTTGTCAATACCGTGAGTCGTAAAATTCAAAACTAAATCATGAAATAAACACAACAAAGTCAGCCAGTTTGTCAGCTGAGCTTAATGTGATAACACAATCACAGGTAAAGCATCTTTGTCTCCTGTTATTTTACGTGTTCAGGAGTAAAACAGGGTAAAGTCAGACAGTTAAAACTCAAAGTCAACTTAGGGACGTTTTTACTTATTGTGAGTCACTATTATAAATTGATTAATTGGTCAAATTAACAGCAAATCAATCGACGATGAGAAAGATCTTCAGTTTCACTCAGTACATCTTTTCAACTCATCTTTGAAGTAGAGTTTGTGCTGTTGTTGAACTGGGTTCCCATATAATAAAGTGTTTCTAATATTTGTTCACATCATTTATATCAATACTGGCCGCCTAGAGGAACTGAAAAAATACAGTATTGAAAATACACTTTCTGTTAAACTCAGTGTTTTCTGTCCTCAGTGTTTATTGTCACCTTCCGTGACAAATGAATTTGCCCCGTGCTCTTCACGCAGCCTTTGAAAAAAATCCCATTTGAACAAGCTGCGTTTTAATGGATGTGATTGTAAAACTTTATCTTTCATTCAGCGTTCTTCTGCAAACCAATCAGTTCCAATGTTTGACTGATTTCTTCACAGTTCACCGCCGAGCAAGAGGCCGCCATGAAGGAGCCGATAGTGCGGCGGTTCGAAGCGGAGGGCAGCCCGTACTTCTCCAGCGCCAGGTAAGATCCATCAGACTTCCTGTCTCAGTGTGTGGTGAAATGAGACTTTACACAATGGTTCCCAGGAAGTGTGTCCCATCTTCTGTGGAATGATAAAATTGGGCAAACAGGGACATAACAAAAGCCACCAGTATTTATTTCTAATTTATTTTTACACATGTCATGTGATTCTGCTTTTCCAAGAATGGAGGAACCACAAGAGAGGCTCTTCATGCATGAGGAGTGAGGCTGTAATGTCTTTCAAGTGTGCTTCCTCTCCATCAGACATCCTGTTGTTTTGTTACAATGATCACTCTTTGTTTTTCATTAGGTCCTCTGGGTTCTTTTAATACTGCATGTGAGCAGAGAACCTATCAGATGATTTCTGAGTTCAAACTAGGAATAATATGTAATACACATATTATATATTAGATGAACGTATTTGATGTGGACAACATAAAAACAGAAGTTATAACACAGACTTGCAAGAAATGAGGTGAAATATCAAGAGAATAATCAACATTAAAAGTACATACAATTATAAAGACTTTAAATTGATTTTAAAGTCTTTTTGACAAGTTAAAGTCTTTCACTAGCCTCAGTCTATAAATTGAGTTTATACATACAATCAGTTTTAGGGATAATATCAACAGGAACTGAAGATTCAAATGTGTTTTGTAAAAGAGAAGTATGATAAATGTTCACTTCACTGATCAGTAATAAATATCCAATTAAAGATCCTGACTGATAATATGTGTGAATCAATAACACATGAACATGTTTATGTCAAAGAGATTTAACAGTTGGTTCATCAATCAATTATTTTCTGGTTCAAGCTTCTCAAATGTGATGTTTAGCTTTTCTACATCTGTCATGATAATCGATTCAATATATTTGGATTTGGGAGATTGATTTTGTCAATACCAGCAATTTGATGATGTCACTTTGGGCTACACTATGTCACTTTTGAGTATAAGATTTGCATATGATAAAATGAAGTTTAGAGCCATTGGTATGTTTATAAGAAGCGCAGAATCATATTCCTGACAATAGGAAACAGCTTTGATCTTAAACGATGGCAGATCTGAAACAGAATCAACCTCAAATTATTCAGGGAGAGGAAACATAAGAATCTGTGACTGTTATGAAACGTGCACGGGTTCGACAGGCAGCATCAGGTGAGTGAGGTGAAATGTGTCATCTAACAAACTGATGTGTATCTTTCCACAGACTGTGGGATGACGGAATTATTGATCCAGCAGACACCCGTCTGGTGTTGGGTCTGAGTCTCAGCGCGGCGCTGAACGCGCCATCGAAGAAGACGCGTTTCGGAGTGTTCAGGATGTAGCGTGTGCGGGTGTAGACCTCGGATCTAGCAGAGTTGTACTGTATTTAAACTCTTTTTGTAGTTTTAATCCTGATGTGTCACCAGATTAACAAAGATTGAAAAAAATAAACACTAAAAAAACATCACCTGAGTGTATGATCAACGTGGAGGATGTTGTGGGACATTTCCACTGTCAGGTTGTGCCTTAACTGTTACTACACCAGTGTAAATGCAACTCTAGTTATTAAACTTTTTTCCTTTAGTGGGCTGGGTTGTTTTAGTTGATCAAATTCTGTAAATGTGAAATAAAAAAAATTGAAAATCTGAATTTATGTGTGGTGTTTTTTTTTATTATTCAGGAGTATTCCAGCTTCTGAGCTGAGCTGAAAGAAGAGAAAGAGAGAAAACAACGGTCATAAGGGGGCGCTGTTCAGCCATGAATATCTCAGTTGTTATAGTTCACTTTCAAACTTTAGATAAGAAATTGTGGTGTTATAATATATCAGATTTGAGGGGAATTCACACCCAAATAAAAAAAAATTCTTAAATATCCGAGCTCGGCACATCTATCTATAATGTGCACTTTTCCATTTTTGTTATTGTGCTAATGTTGTGTTGGGTCCAGCAGGGGTGGGATGTGTTGTTAATATTTAGCTGCTCCAGGCAGAGACCTCAGTGTACTAAAGCTAAGCTACAGAGGGAGAGAGAGCTTAACTTTACCAGCAGGCCTCCCTCTTCCTTCCCTCCCTCTTTCTTTTGCAGTTTGCTGATTTACCTCCTGTAACAGTAACGTGTGGCGGTCCTCTGTTGGTTTAGGACATGTGATTTTTACTCTGGCAACAATTAAATTTTTCATTCATCCACTTTTTCTGAGGCCAAAGATTAGATGCAGCAGTGGATTTAAAAAAACGCTGAACTGGAGGCGCTTCATGCTCCTCTGTGTGGCTGTTAACACCGAGGCTGTGGAGAGCAGAAATAACTCCTAACATGATGTGTGTGTGTTTGGACGTGTCACACAAACACACATGCACACTCCACCACCTCCTACCAGCAATATTTTACTTTAAACTCGTCGGTTACTTCTTCATCCTCTTTGCACTGAACATCACTGTGGGAGGCATGAGCAAACAGCATGAACCACCTTTTTTAAAAAGTTTATTCAAATAAGCCAAACTTGCCCGAGATACTGAGACCTAATGATTCACAACAGCCTCTATGGATTTTTTTTCTTTTCTTCCAAGATGTGTAAAAGATGCAAAGAAAGCGAGCAGGGGATTGTGGTATTTGAATCAATCTGTGGGATCCGTGATGATTTATCGTCTTCCTCAGTCTTTCTGTCCGTCAGAATCGATCAGGTCCTGGCGGACTGCTCTTAATGACGGTCATAATGATTGGGTGGCTTCCAGGTCTGCTCCGACAGCGGGGCGAGGATGTCCTCTGGGTCCGGGGAGAATATCTAACGAGGTTTCCATCTGTTGTCGACTATTTTGGTTTTGAGGTTGTGCAACACTTCAAAACCTAGAGGTCCCAGCATACAGTGAATTAAAAGGCGATCGGGGCAGGTGGCCAGACACACACACAGATGTTCTCATTAACATCTACGTGCATCCAAACATAAAGAGGCTCCCAAACCCAAACACAAAACCACGGATTTCGCCTTAAAAGTGTGAAACCTCCAGGAGACCACAAGAATGTTCCTGTTTTGAAAATCCATTCTGTGTCTTATCGGTGATGTGCATCTTTGTGTTATGTGGTAAATCATGTCCTCGGCTGAAGACGGATGCTTCAGACGGTTGCAGTCCGACGCAGTGGGGCTGCGTTCTATAGCTGAGCTGATTGTTGCTGTGTGTAATGGAGAAACCGGACACAGACACAATGAGCTGCTGTGCGTGGGTTGTGGTGTCTCAGGGGCCCAAGCAATCTTTACAACTTCGAAGAAAGATTTCAGAGTAAACTTCCACTGCACCCAACAGGAGATCCGGTTATGGTCAAAGCAAAGACGAGCGTTTTCTCAGGCTTTGTGTCACGACCTCATCAACGTGATCTGCTGTTGTTTCTTTGGGACTCAGCTCTCTTTGACTTACTTTGACACCCACATGTGCTAAAAGTTACATTTTTCAGTTAGTTTTGGTAAGAATCTACTTCTCCCTCGGAGTGGAACAGCAAAATAAAACTGTGATTCTGAGAAGGATACTCTGAAACGGCACGGTGGTGGCACGGTGGTGCAAGAAGGTTTGAATCCCAGTTCTGCCAGAGCCATGTGTGCGTGGGTCTTCTGCTTGTACTTGTGCTTCCTCCCACAGTCCAGAGACATATATACGTATATATGTTGACCTGTCCAGGGTCAATAAGAGGTTCAGATAATGGATGGATAGACTTGAGTTCTCTCTTTTTACGTAACTGTTTATTTCCATTATTTTGTATTATTATGGGTGCCTTAATATTCAGATTCTCTAAGATGTTGTGCACATATTGATTTGTTTGTGTGTGATCTTTCATGTGACTGTCTGCTCTGATCATGTGACTGCTAACGTGTCCATACTGATCACATGACCTAGGTATGAGACCGCCCAATCTCAATGGCTGAAATGCGTAGGTTTGTCTTTTCTGTCGATATGATTCATTAGCCACAATATATTAAAGTTGTTTCTTGAGCATCTCAGGTTCCTCCAACATGTCGAAACCTTTTGATCATGTTCTGTAACTGACTCTGACCTCAGACCTCCTAAAGGGAGGAGGGTAAGTGGAAGATTTCCCCCTTAAATTGTGAAAGAAGCACATAAATATCACAGTCAGAGCAAAGAAAAACATAGTCATGTGGCTTTTGTATTGAAAAACATGAAACAAATCTTCAGTCAGTGGATTTGCAGCAAAAATGAAACAATCTCCAGACAGATTACCCTTTTAAATTGTGAACTAATTCACCCAAAAAACGCAAGTTGTGTTCTGTGCTTTGTTGGTTTGACATTAGTGACACATGTTTTTTACAGTTTGAAAGTTAGCCCATTATCATCTTAACCTTTCAGAAAGTTGCTCTTAAATCAGCGCCAGTATTTCAGCTCAGTGATTCACTTTGTCCAATATTGTAAATTATATCCGACGTGATTCCGGAGCTCATTCACGCTCTGACAGATCTGCCTGGACAGCTATGACTCATGGTGAAGTCTCACCCCGCAGCCTAAAAATAATCATGACTGAGGCTTGGAGTCAGACTTAATGTCCAGCTCCTGGAGGGAAATGGATTATTGTCTGATCCAGACACTCGTGAAGATTTTTATTATATATCCTGCCCAGTAAGTCTCCTGCTGAGCATGAGAGCCACGCAGTCAATCTTCGATCCGGAGGTAACTTCTCGTGCTTCAGGATTGTGGTGAAAGAATGAAAATTGTCCGTTAGGGTTATTTCCATTTCAGTAAAATCTTCCTTTTCTTTGTGACCTTTTTAAAATCCAATTCAACCCATCACTTTGGTAGACGACATGAAGGGATGACCCAAGAATTAATAAGGAAATCTTTTATGTTCAATGTTTTTTCTGGTTTATTCATGAACATATCTATTTGTTTGCCCAAATGTCATTAAGACAAATAGAAAAAAGTCACTATATGTGCTGTACATGTATTTATATATGTTATTTATATGTATATTTATATATTTGGGGTCAATAAGACCTCAAATCCTTTGTAAAATGAAACAATTCAAATACATCTGCAGTACGTGTGATTTTGAGAAGAAGGCACAGATACAGCAATCACAGAAAAAGATTATACACAAATATTTTCCAGATTTCTGACGTCCGTCTAAAATCCTATTTTCAAATCTATCCACACAGGTGATGCTGTGTAACAAAGCAGTATAGATTCAAGAACATAAAACAATATTTAGCATGTTTGTCGGCTGATGATACACATGTGGATGATTTCATGGAAACATAAAAAAGCAGGTTTTGTATTAATTTATTCATAGACATATAGAAAAAGTTAAATTAATATACATCACTGGTCAGGATGCTCCACCACCATACCTGCCTCAAATGTGTAGTCCTCACTTGCCCCTGTGTGTGTGTGTCTGTGTGTGTGTGTGCGCGTATATGTTTGTATTTGATATACATATATATATATATATATATATATATATATATATATATATATATATATATATATATATATATATATATATATATATATATGCATATGTGTGTGTATACATGTCTAAGTGTACGTGTGTCTGTGTATGTATACATGTCTATGTGTGTGTATGTGGTGGGTCCGAGGTGACGCGCGCTCTCTGCGGCGCAGTGGTCGCGTGCACGGTGGTCGCTGAGTGACAGGTCGCGGGCTCCAATGGAATCTCTCGACATATTGAGGTTGTCAAATCAAAGGTGGAGGGGCGGGGCTAGCTGCACGTCGTCTCAATGACGTCATGCACAAACAGCTGGTCGTTGGCAAAGGCAAAAAAAAAAAAAAAAAAGAGGAGAGAAAGAGAGAGAAGATGTGCGGGAGAGAACATGTGAACCAGCAGCAGAGCGACTGAGACCGAGACCCGCACCCGGGCTGCAGCCGCCTCACTCCGCCGTCAGACCCCCAGCATGTGGCCGCCGGAGCTCCAGGGCTCGGGACGCAGCCCCCCCCGGCTCCTCTGGCTCCTCTGGCTGCTCTACTCCGGAGGTAAGTGCTCCTCCATCCCCGGTGCGATGCTCCTCCATCCCCGGTGCGAGGCTCCTCCATCCCCGGTGCGATGCTCCTCCATCCCCGGTGCGAGGCTCCCAGTCGCTGTCCGCTGGAGACGTGGTGCTGAATCCCAGCATCCGGCATCCAGCAGCATACCGGTCCGGTTCGAGTCCAGCCTCACACATCCACGGCTCCGGCTGCGTGAGGCTCAGGGGGGATGCTGCTGCTGCTGCATTTATGTCAGTGACAGATTTGGGATCCATAGGTTTTTATATAGGCTGAGATCCTGAGAGCTGGAGAACACATAGAGACACACACACACACACACACACACACACAGACACACACAGGGCTGGATGCTTTCATAGTTGCTGCCTTTGGTTGTTTTTGTGTATTTCTTTGTTTTGCTTTGTTGAAGAAGACAAGTTAAGAATCGCAGACATATGAGCAGAACCATTTCAGGATCCCAGGGTTTAAGGCAAATCATGTAAATTCCTGATTTTAATTGAATACTGAACATATTTAATTAGATAATGAGGCAATTTTAAAGCTCAATCCCTTTTAATTTTGTCAATTTTATTATATTAATTGACCGAAAAAGTCAAATTCCTTTATTCTTTGTGTATATTTTCTGAAGCATCTTGATGGACATCTTCCTTGTGTTTGTTTTTTCTTTGTTGCTTTGAGACGATGCTGCTGAACAAACACCTCATTGCTCAGTAGTGTGACAACAATGGATCCGTACACCTACAGCTCACTGTGCCAGCTGCGGTCAGGTGTGAGAGGAGGTTGCCGTTCACCCCCCCGACAGACTTGTTGCTGCTTCGCTCCATCAGTTTCAGTCAATGTCTCCACTTGGTTGAGTAGTAGGTTCAGTTCACGACTCTATTGGCTTCTGCCCTCTGCTTTGTTCGGATACATCTTAGAATTCTGTGTGATTCAGAAGACAGAAGCTAAATGTGTTTCCCTCATGAAATAATAGATGTTTATTTGACTGGTTCATCCATGAGGTTGGTGGAGGGTTAAAGGTTCGATGATCTTTACGGCTGTTTGGCATTTTTAAAGCATTTCATTCTCTTTGGTGGTTGTGAGCAGGAAACAGCAGAGGTTATATTGTGTTGTGTTCACCTGTCGATGTCAAATCCTCGTTGTTTTCCTGATTATTTGTCGGAGCTGGTTCCTCTTTAACAGAAATTGGAAATCCTCCAAAATAGCCAGAAATCTCACACAAACAGCCTTTTACCTACGGAGTTGAATAAAGTTTGAAAATGATCCAGCTAAGCATTCGAGGATAAATCAGTAGTTGAGACGACAGAAAGCGGGATTATGTTTATATTAAGCCTCTAACAGAGTAAAACAGTGGTTGGGAGGCGCTCATTGAAGAGATTACCGGGGTCAGAGCTGTGCTGTGAGAAAGCCTGTGAGCATTCTGCTGCTTTCATCTCCAAGAGAAACGTCTTTATTTAGCTGACACACAAACATGCATATTTAGAGATTTTGGCACGTTTACAGCTTCATAGTGGGAGCGGAGTTCAAGGTGCTGCTGGATTGTCACTGAGATCTGTTACACTCCTGCTGCAGGATCTTATTTTCACACATTGAATACAGATATGTGTATTATCAGATAGTGTACTATTGGGATTTTCAGTCTATAACATGCCATGTGGGTTGCTGTCATTTCATGTATGTCATAAAAACATTAAGAGTCATAATTTTGACATGTGAAATTTGGCAAACAGGCAGTTACCAACGGGATTCACCATAGTTTCCCTTTGTTTCCTGATGAATTGATGAAAATGTTAAAAATTGCGACATTTTCAAAACTTGTGACAAATTTATTAAATTGCCTTATTTTGTTTGCAACAGCTGTCAAGGTTTCTATACAAAACTATTTCTGCTAGAATTATTTTTCTCTGCGACCCTGTAATACACAGAAAGATCAAAGGGTGCAGTGTTGAACAGATGAGAGGTGTGAATCAGATTTGAATATCTTTTCATGCTGAGGAGGAAAAAGTATTAAAAAGCAAAGACTGGAGAAAAATAAACACAAATTTGTGCAGCAGCTATTGATTTTTCATAGTTCATAACTCCCATCAGTTCGCAGTGATTTTCTATGTGATGATTTAAAGTCTAATAGACATTATATACCCAGATATGCAAAGTTCTTTTTAAGTTAGTAATCATCTATTTACAGTTTATCATTTACCTTCAGTGGTTTGTAGTTGTGATCTTTTCTTGTTGACTTCTAATCCCACATTAGCAGCCAAATAATTTGTGGATTTCCCAGAAGTTTCCTTCACTCCACACCTCAGTCTGTGACCAGTTTCCTTGCAGCCTCGGTTGTGTCCATGTAATAAAATGGCAAAACGGAACTTTTAATATAAAAAGGGATCATGCAGCAGACCAGAAGCCGGCTGGGAGCTTTGTCTGGGTTAAGCTCCTGCCAGTCAGCCTGCTTCATTCCCTTTTGAGTTCCTGGGCTTTGAGGTAACAGTGTGTGCACCCACGCCTCGGCACCTCGTCACTGTAGAGGGTCACTTGGTTTTCTTTACTCCGCATTATCATCATCAAGGTGAAATGAAGCAGAAGCACAAACACGAAGCCGCGGCATCAGTCCTGCGAGCTCCCTTAATGTCTCCCCTCATCTCAGATGAATTGGGCTCATGCTGTTTAAGAGGCTCTTCGCCCCGTTCTCCAAATGTTACTGTGAAAGGACGACTTTTTGTACGAATTGCCGAGGAGATAAATGAAACAGCCCAAAAGAAAGAAGAGAGTGGAAGATGCAGACATAAGTACTCCGTGTACAGATGGTAGAAATGGTGCACCGACACAATGGGAGTGAGCTACAAATGGAAAACATTCTGCTCCGGTGAAACATCAAGGTGCCGTCACATTATTCCCCTGAAATACAGCTGCCTTCTTTGTTATCTACTTATGTTTGTATTTATACCACATCTAAGAGATGCAATGTGTTCTAGTGTAGCAATTAACTGACTCACACCCCTATACACATTCCCCCCCACCCCCTACTGGGTGTGCCGGCTGCCAGCACAGCTCACATAGGTAATATGGCAGCTTACACCTGTCACTTGTTCTGCTGCTTTTATATGCAGAGCCTCCGGTGGATGTAATCCAAGGATTTGACACGATTCAGGCCGTGAGTGCGCCTGCATACATGAATCTCCCTCAGCCGATCGGAAAGGAGTTAAAGTCCGTGATTACATGTTTCAGTTTTCCGAGTTCAAGGAGGAGCTTGTTATTATGGACTTAAGACAGAGAGGCTGCGTCCGCCCCTGCTCTATTTACAAGTGCCATAGTGCTGCGGAAATAGAAATTGCCCCGTATTTGGGATTCAGTCCAGAGGCATGGCTGTGGAAGGCAATTTGTCGGTCGATTGGTCTGACACTTTGAAATCTCTTGTCAGCTATTGGATGGGTTGGCAGATATCATGGCTCCCAGAGGACGAATTCTAAATACGCTGGTTATGTGTTATCTGCCATAAGCAGGTCATATTGTCACTACTGTATTGTAAAAAATCACAGAATCTTTGAGATGGTGCAAAACTGGTAAAATACTTTTAAATAGCTTTAAATGAAGATGGAGGACGAGTTTCCACTTCCTTTCACGGACAATGAAGCCACAACCTCTCAGATAACGGTGCTGCCATCTTGCACTGGTGACGTACATTTTGGGGCAGAAACATAAACACTCACCAGTGTGATAAGAACTACACAAAATCACAAACAACATCTTGCAGAGAATTGTCTTTGATGTTAGTTTTGTCCATGGGCCATCCACTAACAACGAGGAGGGATGCTATGTCCTATGCTGCAGCCAGCCACAAGGGGGCGAGCAAGATGTTTTAAATTCACTGTTGGAAGTTGTTATGTTGTCCATCTTTATATGTGAACGATGCTAAATAGCTTCGTAACTAAAGACATTGAGGATATGTGTAGTAACGTGCTAAAGAAAGAATAATCAAGGTAGTACCTACTTAACAATAACGTGTTAGCATTCTCACTATGAAACTCTCCACACAGCTAATATGGTGAACATGATAAACATGAGGGCACATGCTCTTCTTCTTCTTCTCTCCGCAGATTGCCTTTTTGTGACCGAATACTTCACCCGCACGCCTCGGAAACTGAATGCATTCAACTCGTTCGCCAGCGTGGAACTGTTCCACTTCAATGTGCCTGACGACACCATGATGGCCGTATGGAACCTCATCACCTTCAAGGAGCAGGGGGGCACGTTCGGAGACAGCTGCCCAAACCGCAACGTGACCGTGTAAGACCACGCGAGACAACTTCACGATAACTTCACGATAACTTCACTACAACTTCCTCATATCCTGAAGTTGCTTGAGTTTAGCGGACAGCCTCTGAGTTTAGTTTTTTCTTCTCCCGAAGTTACACTTAAAAATCTAAACTCTGTTCCTTCTGTAGGGGATAGATAATAATAACATGTATCTTAATTACTTTACCTCTGGGAGAAAAGGGTTATAGCAGCTGGTTAGCCCAGAGCATTGTCAGCTATAACTGCAGCCCGGACATATGGAGGAGCGGCTGTTAAAGCAGGACGCTTTAATTTATCCTGCCTATTTTAAACTCCTCCGTGTCCCTGGGATTCAAACATGTGAACGTATGAATATTCATATTTTATCCGAGAATTTTCCATATTTCAAATGGAGGGTGATCTTTCTGTCAGCTGCTCCCCTGGATTCATTTCACACTTGGCTGTACTGTTCATGAAATATTGGGCCCCAACAGGGATTGAATTTTGCCTTTGTGATTAATAGGTACTTCAGGTCCGGCGCTCCGCCAGTAATCAACCCCCTGTGCACCAGCTTCCCACGGGACACGGTTGTCCCAGGATCCTTTGCTGTGACTCTGACCTGGACCCTCCCGAACCGAACCACAGGAGCGTTCAACGTGACCAGCCCGCTCCCCGGGGACTGGTTCCTCGCGGCACATTTACCCAAGGATGAAGGCAAGATCTCAGTCAAGGTGAGTCCGCTCGTTCATCACACACAGACGTTACAGTTTCATGTTGAATATTGAACCCGTGGGTTGCTGTGTTGTCAGCGTATTTCATGCTGACATTGATTACTGTGTTGTTTTCTGACCTGGCATAGCAAGAAAAACTCTGGTGAAACTAATAACAAGCCCGAGCCAGCGTACACCAAAGCACGACACTGAAACTAGATGAATTACCTCGGCCATGGAGTTTTTGGTTTTCATCTTTGTTTGTTGTTAGTTTGCAGGATTAGGAAGAAACTACCTGACAATGTGCAGGATATTTTTGAAAGTTCAGTCTTGTTTTGGGTTCAGGAAAGAACCCATTCAGTTTACAGGGGGGTTCAGATAAAGGGGCGGATGTAGGGTTTGTTCTTTCACTTTCTTTAACATTGCGAGGTAATGTGAATCTAGATGGAAAAGTGTGTACATTTTGTCATTTCTTTTAAAAATAAGGGATAAGGGGGTTCCAAGAGTCCTTCTAGTTTTTAATGTGATCATTCACACTGTGCTTAGATGTGTCAAAATGCCAGTGCTGAATCAGTTATTTTCCCAGAGGTCAAATTATAAGAGTGAACAGTGTGTGGAGAAGCTGTATTTCTGTAGCTGTTTTGTTTGTTCTGTCACTTTTACAGTTTAGGACAACCACCATGTTCATCCTTTAATGAGACAGTTGAGCTTGTGGTTCTGTGGAGGCTGCACACGTACATACAGATTTTTAGCAGGTGTCAGATTCACCTTATTACTTCAGGGTTCAGTTCAGCTCCAAACACAAATTTAATCATTTCATTTCATTTAAAACGTTAATATTTTGACCTGAAGTTGGTGCTAAATGAAAGGTTATGGGAAAACGTATTACATAATCCAAATGTAGTGGCAATCAGTCTCATGGCATCCAGCTTAAAGCCATTTACAGTGTACCTTACATCTGTTGCATTTCTCATCTGCATGTGACAGTGTTATTCTGCATGGTCCCTGTTAAATAACTAACTAAATAATAAATACATTTATGGAAATCGACAAATGTAAATGGGAAAAACGGTATTATATTAACAATTAGTTATTCTTTCCCCTGACGTGTTTCAGTCAGCAGCCTCAGTGGTGAACGGATCAACTGACACAACAACTCACCCACCATGACAACCCTATAGGATAAATCTCATTCAGCATCTGCTGCTCAGAGCAGTAAATGAAAAGCTTGAATGGCTGTTGTGTTCTGCATCACTTACTAATGGAGACTGGTAATACAGAAGCTTATTTGTGCTAATGTGTTATGTAATTTGATTTCAGTGTGATCTAAATCTAAAATATTCTCCTCATGGGTACTTAACTCCCCATCGTGATAGGGAAAAAAAAAAATCAAATAAAACTGATGTAAATTTTGGTCGAGATTAGTATTCCAGTTTGTGCTGCAGCGCTTAAAGAAGCAGAACAGAGTCAGAGAGTATTTCTTCATCTTATCATGTTTGCCTGTTTGGCTGCATAAACACCTGCTGATTTCCATTTCAGGCAGTTTATTTGTCACTGGGAAGCTTTTCAGTTGTGCTCTTTCCTTTGTGGTTTACCACCGGCTGGCAAACGTGCTCCTGGAATACACAACAATCACAAACTATCATCAAGAGTTGCCTTCGCCATTTCATGTACAGACGAGTGGGTTTTGCTTTGGGGACAGAGGGAAAATTTCAATGACTTGCTGCATTGGATGGGAATAACATACATTTTCCAAATTCTGCCGTCCAAAGTCATTTCCTTGTTTTCTGATGTTTTCTGCTCAGAAGGGGAAACGTTGGGCTGAAGTTTTGCCACAGGGGAATACACTCTGCATCAATAACAATCTCGGTGAAAAGACAAAATCTATCACAGTGTACCCGGATTTAGCAACAAAAATACAAGAAGCAATTATGAGCTGTATTTCCTGTTTGCTCCTCTTGCACTTTGACTGGTTTTCTTACTGTGTGGACCTTGTGATGTGTTTAATAAGATGAACAACAACATTGCAAACTATCAACATGTTGAGCAGTGTTGGTTTTTATGAATATGTTGATGTACTGTTGATGCCGTGCTCACCACTTATCTTCTGCTGCCTTGAGACATGTATGATTTTCTGTTTCCTGTTGTTTGTCCTATTTGCAAGGTGACATTCAGTTTTCACCTTCAGAGATTATTCAAGTATCTCGTATTGTATCATATTATTCAGTTTCGTATCTTTCTTATCGTTTCCAATCGTATTGTCCAGACTCTTTCCATCACTTGCTAAACCAGAAGCAGGTGCACCATGTCATACATCATATACTTTTATAGGATGTACGCTTTATTGTACATATTTCTATATACATGTATTTCTAACTTTGATATTTTATTAAAAAATGTTAGCTCTAAAAAACACAGTAATCCTAGTGGAAGGCAAAGAAAGAATGTCATTGTACAGGACTGTATATATGACAATAAACACGTTGAACCTTGAATCTCACACAAAGCTCAGTGTGATTGAGGAAACTGATGAGAAATGATAAGAGTAATAAAGGATATTAAATGTTTACCTGAAGCGCTGCATTGGTAAACACCATCGCCTCACAGTGAGAAGGTTGTGGGTTTGAACCTGACAGCTGTGGTGAGTGCATGTTCTCCCAGAGTCTGTGTCTGGCTTCTCCAGTTTCCTCCCACAGTCCAAACCCATGCAGTGTGGGTTAACTGGGGGCGGCAGATGAGAACGTGAGCCTGACTGGTTGTTGGTCCCTGTGTCTGTCTCAATGTCAGCCGGGATTGGCTCCAGCCCCCTGTGACCCTCAAGGATGAGCAGTGTAGATAATGGATGGATTGAAGGAAATGTTAACCCGTCCATCCATCTTTGTGCTTCTAGACAGTTGATGGTGCGACTTAATGAAAGTTGGTTTGATAAATCATCCTGTGTCTGAGTGACAGCAATCCTACTTAGCTTTAGGCTCTAGGAACATAATTACCCAACAATAATAATAATAATACACATATATATAATTTATAAATCTTCTTTCAATTTGCCCAAGGCCGCTTTATAGAGATAGGGAAGAAAATCACATCCCTCACAACGCAGGTGATTTCATACTTATCTATCATTTAAATAGATGTTACTGTTTTATTATGAAATCAGGGTTTTACATAATGGTTTTCCAGCATATTAGCCTTTTACTGAATGCTGGATATTGGCCAGTCAGCGATGTCTCTGTCACAATGATGGAGCTCAGTCTGAAACTGTAAGAGCTGATTTTATTGTTTTATTCCGAGCATCCTGATTCATATCATATGCACATATTATATCTTATGTCTTATTTTTCTGCAAAACATCCTTTTTTGATCCATCCTTTTAAGGCTGATTCTCACTTTGGGGAAAATCTTTTTTTTTAATGCTTTTAATGGTCGTGTTTAAAGTAATTGAACACCGTTGAAGATGTCTGCACTTGTACAGTGTAAAAACGTTGGCCTTCAAAATCTCACGCTGGTTGAGCCTTAATTAAAACTCCTTCTACGAGACACGTGTGCAGGTCCGAGTGATGGGCTGCAATAAATCAAAGGGTCACCTCAGCGGCTCCCCCGACTAATGACACGCCAGAGTAATTGTGGCCGGAGCAGGAAGCGTCCGTGATCACTTGACGGGAACGAACAGCCTCATTTGGCATTCACACCTGTCCTTTAGAATCAGGGGCAAAAGGCCCTCGCTCCTTTTCAAAACACATTTTTACAGCAGATCATGTGTGGAAATGCCGCACGGCCGGCTGGCTCCGAGTCGTTCTGTCTGCCCGGCTCATCTCCCAGAGTAATGCACATCCAGCATTAATGGTTCAGAACAACACGGGTGAAATAGCGGGTGCGTGTTACACTGTGTGGCAGGCTGAGGGAGGACAGAGTGATATTAATCCAGCAGCATGACAGGATATGCACACAGTCCATTAAGGATTTCCAGCCAGTCTGAATCATATCCAGTCTCCTCCTTAGCCACATTTAAGAAATATTGTGGAATTAAATAGCTGCTAATGCCACTGCTGTGTTCTCTCTGCAGGGGCTCTCTGAAGAATGCCAGTATCTGTTCCAACCTCAGCTCATCGTCCAGAGGCTGATCGGGATTTCAGTTCTCTATCCAGGATACTTCATCGACCAGATGATCCCCATCCACAACAGATCTGTTCTTTATAAGTAAGTCTTCTACCTGAGTGTCGAAAACACCAAGAGTCAGGAGGCGTTGTCTTTGTAATTCTGCACCTAAACAAAGAAAATGAATTGTATTCTCTCCCAAGTCCTAGGACAAGTTTATATACTTCCCTTCCACGAAAATTCACCTCAGTATCGTGTGCAGAGCAATTTGATTAGTTTATTTTCCCTACAGCTTTACATTCAGTTTTTCTATTTAAGGTGAGTGCTTCATAAAAAATGAAGGTGTGAATTATATTAAAATGTTAGCTGCTCAGTCCAATATTACATATTATATATATTTTAAAATACATTGTTGGGTGTGTTGTTAATGTTTTTTGAACTGCATCTATCTGTCTTACCACACACACATATAGTACCAGTATAGTTGCATAGTACCTATATTCTTTTAAACAAACATATAAATAGCACTTCTCATTCAATGCACTTCTTAAACACACATAATACACATTAAGTTATATATGATTTCATGCTCTATGACAAACTGGATAGTGTAGAGCCTACAGTACATATTACGTTATTATTCCTGCCTTAAACCCATGTCGGTTTGTCTTTATCTCACCCTGTGTGTGTGTCTGTGTGTGTGTGTGTGTGTGTGTATGTATGTGTGTGTGTGTGTGTGTGTGTGTGATTGTGTGTGCGCGCAGAGTATTCATCCCCAATTATATATCGAAGGTGAAGGTTCAGCTGGTAAACTGCAGCACCAAGAACAAGAGCAGCGACAGTTGTCCCGTGGTGCTGAAGATAAGAGCCCGGGCGCCGCCGGTTCATAACTCAAGTGCCCTCGACTGCAGGGAGTGGAACCCGTGTGAGTTAGACACGCTGGATCCTTCCTGGGAACAGTGGTACTACATCCTGGTGGAGAGATACCTGAGCAACTCTGACGTCTACTTCCGCATCGGGGTGCAGGTCACAGGTGAGAGCAGTCATTTTCATATTCGTATTAGGAAAGACAAGCAATAAACTTGATATGTGTTTAATATTATTAATTCTTTACAAGATTTGTAGTAGTCTGGCTGTAACCCTTTGTAACAATATGTTTAAACCATAATATGTTCATAAAGATGGACGACCTGACTCCCCCCCGAAACCAAAGTGCCTCGACCCAGGTTATGAATCCTGAAGAAGAAAAATCACCCTTTCTAACCTGTTAATGTTTTTCCATAAAATCAGAGAAATATGCATGATCTTCGCCCTTTTACTTTATTCATGTTACTGAAAATCCAATATATATGTCCAATTATTTGTGATGTAATTCCACCATTACACATCCATTGGTAATAACATTAAATACTAACTGAGAACTCACTTGCACGCATGAATATTTTACATAGAGTAAACTCTGGTGTTTTTATTATTACTAATGTGGTTTATTTTATTTTTCTTTCTCATTTTTCCCCTGATTATTCAAAAGCAAGCAGGATAATTCAGCGCACTGGTTTTTTCTGCTTCTTAATCCCAAAATAACTTGCAGCATTTTGCTTACAACTCTCACCGGGGGATTGCGTTGGATTTTCTCTTTTCTCTCGTGATCCTCAATTTCCATTTTCTACAATCTTTCAGCCGCTTGATTCCAGTGTTGTTCGTTATTTTCCTTCCTTTTGCTCTTGAAGTGCAATTTTGACAAAAACCACGGCTGATCTCTGAAAACCTGAAAACTCATAAATTAGGCCAAAGAAAAGCCAGGAATGAATCTCAGTAACCAATATCCACAACAATACAGTCTTTGTATGAAGGGTTGTGGATTTGAAATTCCACTGTTGGAGAGAATAACTGATAATTAGTTCTTTTTGACATCTTTTATAATAGTTTGTCCAAGGTGCCCATGCGTTTGGGGCAGAGACTGAATGTTGGACACATGTTTTGCTGGGAGACAGAGCCCAGACAAAGTCGGACCATCACGAGGCTCGTTCCAGAAAAAGAACCCAAACGGAGGCCATTCAAACGAGAGAGCTAAAAGGAGTTACCACACTTAAGTGCTAGATGCTGTTTTTGGGTTGTGGAGAGCTGAGATATTTTTTTTATGCGCGCCCCACTGGGAAGGCTCGAAAAATCTGTGGGAAGTCCACTCCCATGTAGTGATCCCCTCCCTGCGCTCGACACTGTACAGTGCACTTTGTTACCATGGCAACACAGACACTAATTATTCACACTGCCTCTCCCCCCTGCCTGCCAGGCAGATCTTACTTGACCTTTCGTGGATTTAAATTGAAGAACACCTCAGGTTCAGGGGAGAGACCATCTGGAGCGCTCACCTCCTCCTGCTCTTTCTCGCTGTCGCTGGTTATTATTGTTATGAACGCTCTCAGGATTTTGTGCCCTTATTCAAATTCAGTCCAATTTACAGGTGTCACATTCGCTGGCGAGACAGACGACGGCAAAACTAGGCTGCACTTTATTATTTATCAGTATTGTTTATCTGGTGTTTTCGCTGCTGTATCTTGCCCTCAGTGGATGTGTGGAGCGTTTATGTGCTGGGCTGTATATGAAAGCAGGAAGAATCAGGTTCTCGGGATAATGAACAGTAAGAAAAAAACTATGATTACACAACCCCCGTCCTCTCCCATCCACCCACCCACACATATACAGTACATACATAAACATGTGCTATATAATTGGTTCTTTTCAGATTTTTACACAGATTTTTTTCTTGTTTCCACCAAACTTACATTTGCCCCCAGCCAATGCAGTATTTAATATTTCGGTATTTTTAGGAGTGCTCCAGTTGCCTGAGCAGATGTCAAAATACTTCAAACCCTTTCAGAGACAACGCTATGCAAACAAGGCTGAGCCACAAAAGCCTTTGAAAATCCGTTCCCCGCGGGGACTGACGATATTTGATGGTACTTTGCCAGTTGCCATCAATGACCATTTTGCAGTGACTTTCTTTGTGTTGAGCGAGTGCACAGTGTTTGCAATTAATGTGGATCTTTATCTCATTAAAAAGCATGATGCTGTGCCGAACCTAGCTGTTTACATTACGGAATTCAGCCGGAGGGGATCATTTCAAACATTGGCAAAAGACTTACTTGCTTAGCATGCATAATAACGCAAGTAAAACAACTGACTTGGTTGTTTCCTGTTTGTTTGAGATTCGCTGGTGATTGGTCCTTTGATTTAACGAAGGGGAAAACTTCTGCAGCACGTCAAGTGAAAACACACCAGAATGTTCGCCTGTCAGTTTGATTGATTTCCTCTGGGAATTTGACGTGTGTCTCTTCTGAACAGATTGCTCCAAGCCCAATTTGTCCAAGGACCGCGCTCAGCCCGGCTCCTCCATGAACATGCCGCAGTCCTTCGGCGTGGCGATGGGTTTCTCTCTGTCTGAGACGCTGTCTGTGGCGACGCTGCCCGGCCTGCAGCAGAACGCCAGTCACCTGCACAGCTCGGAGGACAGCATCGTTTACCTCCCCCCCACAGCCGACACCAACAAGTGCTGGCCCATTCGCCCGACCCTGCGCAACGAGCTGGACACCTTCTCCGTGCACTTCTACGTCTTCTTCGGGCCAAATATATCGGTGCCACCCGACCGGGCCGCCGTGTTCGCCATCAACCTGATGCCAGTTCTAGACAGTGGAGGAGTCCTCAACATGGAGCTCAAGCTCAACGTGGTGAGTTCTTCAGATTGTCCTATGAAAAGTATTCTTATTATCAGTTTATTACCTTAAATTACAGCAAAACAATGAAAGGCTTGTTTCCACTGACAAGTTAAAGCAAGTCTTCAATTAGGCAGTTGTACATTTAGCCCCTTTGTCCAAAATCTGCCCCAATATTTTATTGGTTCCTTCAGGTTCCATCATTCCACCAAGTTAAATTCTGTTCTATCAGGACTGAGCAATAAAGCTTTGAGTGAATGTTAGAAGATTTTAGGGTCATTGACTATAACATTAAAATACGATACATTCCAGCAAATGTGAAGCTGAAGGATTCCTGAAGTCGTTTGGTGGAAAATGTTGGACTCAGGCTCTGTCGACACCTTCATCCTTCACCTGCTGCGTGTTTCACTGGTGAGAAGGATGAAATTGTAGATAAGAAAGTAAATATGCACCAGTTAGTGAAGTGAAAGTCTCCATTTAGAGAAGGTGAATAACTGGGCTCGCAGTGTCTGGCGGAGCTAAATCTGGATGCGCATATGTTTGCAGAATTTGCTCTGGGAGCTGAAAACGTTCACAGGGAAACAGACGCCAATGTTTGGGGGTGTGACATATGTTTCTAATTGAGAGGGAACAAAATGCAAAAGATAACCCAAGCTGGAATTGATACGTCTTTATTGCACTGGCCTTTCACGGAATTAGAAATGCACCTGTGGCGTCTCTGGAGGCCGACAGGGAGCCAGAGACCTGCAGAGCTACAGGCTGGCAGATGGACTTTTTAGATATTTCGCTCCTAATGGAAACGCAGGCCAGTCAGCGTGGAAACAACTGAAGCAGGAAGCATAAAAAGACCCTCACAGATATCTTTGATAAACCAGTTCAAAAAGAAATATCTTGACATTTCCTCAGTCTTCATAGGAAGTACGATTAGAATCAGTTTTATTTCTCTGCATTCAGAAAGGATATCGGTCAGGGGAATCTTCTGCCTACAGCGTCTGTGGCTTTGCACAAAAAAGAGGAGACGGGAGGAAACAGGTGGACTTCAACTACAAGGGGAATACAACCTTCAGTTTTAACAGTTTAATATTTAACAAAACAATCACAAGGTCCTATCAGCAGGTTTCACACAGCCTCCAATCAGCAGATGGGTTTTCCGCATGGAATCAGAGATAGTAAGATTCCATTTTCATCCACTATCTACTGCTTATTCTTTGAGGTTCGCAGGAGAATCTGGAGCCAAAGCTAACATTGGGTGGGGGGGTAGGGGGGTGGGGGTACACCCGGGAGAGGTTGCCAGTTCATGGCAAACACATAAAGAGAAACAATTCAGTTTAGATTCTCAAATGAACCACAATCTGCCCGTCTTTGGACTGTGGGAGGAAGCCAGAGTACATAGAGAAAACCCACACACACAAATGGAGAACATGTAAACTCCACTGGGATTCTAACTGGGAAACTTCTTGCTCAGATGCGTCAGTGCCCCTCCCACCATTAAGACCAATGGAAACACTTCTTGTTCCTTTTTGAGTTTAAGTTCATTCTTGACCAGAAAAACTGCTGAGGTATCTTTGGAAGCCCGAGTTGAGATTGTTGTAGAGCGATTGTTTCTGAATTTCATCATCTCATTACATTATGTGTCTTATTGCCAAAAACTAATCACCAGTGAATCTGAGAATCACCTGAGGTTTTGTTTAGAGTTTGAAAGATGTGCAAATGCAGCGTTTATGTACAAATTTACATGCAGCCTCAACAGAAAACTAATCAGGAACTATCTTTTACTGTCTTTTAAGTCATTTTTTATCAAAATATCACAAATTTTCTGGATTCACCTTCTCAAATGTTAATATTTGGTATTTTTTATGCCTCAGCGCTGACTACAGCCAGTTGCTGGACGAATTATTGTTTTCGGGTTACCCATCTGTGCTTTGATAAAAATGTTCACTTGGACTTAAGGAAGAACTGATAAGATTAAGGTTTTCAAAAGTCAAGGGATCAAGGTCACTGAGACCTTGAAATTATGATGTAAACAGAAACTGCCCTGGTTGGCAGAGGAATACAACCATAAGCTATTTTCACCTTGTTCTGTGATAATAAACTACTCATGGATTTTAAAAACAAAACAAGATTTTCATTATAATGTCAGCAGGGGCTTTGAGAGCCTGACACTGGCCTCTTTATACCCATAAAGTATATAACATGTGTTTAATTGATAGTAAAGATAATCATTGTAGTCCGACATGTTATTACGACAGGTTTGAAGTTGCTGAAACGTATCCTCCATGCTGAATTCCCTCTGCTCCCACATTTTGCGATAAGCTGAACACATCTTTCATCTCCCCCGAACACACGGAGATGAAATTGATAATCGATCCTCTCATCTAACCCCCGGTGAGCGAGCAAACAGCCGTATTTCCCCAAATGTGTCGGATAAACACATAAATAGTTGACTCTTAAGGAAATGACAATTATTGACTGAGTAATTAATTTGATGTTTTTATTGATTGGCGCCGCAATAACGTCGTGGTCCAATGGCAACCTTGTTTTTTCCCGCATTTCCTCCTCCTTCTCTCACATGTGTCGTCCTTCAGTCCAGTCAGGAGCACGTGTCCATGTGTTTTAACCTGGCAGTAGCGACTTGTCTCGTTTTCCAGCCCAACACATCGCGCTCGACAACACGTATGTCTCATCGACAGTCTGCTGTGATTTTGGTATGAGCCACGAGATGTGTTCCTCAGAGAGACTGTCATGCTATATTATTCTATGGACCGGTTTCTCCCCCCTCGGTGATGATCTGTCACTTGCTTGTCTCAGGCGCAGAATCCAGTCAGCCGCTGCCAGTGGGGGACCGTGGCTGATTTGCAGAGCTTATGGAGACATTTTCAGGGAGCGGCTTGTCTGCCTTGTATCGCCCTCGGTGAGGGAGGGAGAACTTAATGTATATGGCTTTTATTTCCACTGGAAGATTATCAGTTTTTTTTCGCTTTACATCATTTTTGACATTCTTTACATCAGGACCCATGCAGGGAAAGGGATTATAATCACTTGAACATTTGTCCTCGAGACACTATCAGTGAATTCTTCATAAGCTTCTGTATGTTACACCTTTATTTTTCACAGTTATTCAGTATCCTCAGAGTTTGGAGAAAGAGTTCCACTTAGACGTCTCATAGAACTGATTCTTGCCCACGTTGACATGCTCGGAGAAGATAATATAAACATAATATATCTAATAATAATATAAGAATATTATAAAAAATTATTTAAATGAAAAACATATGGGACTTGAATATTTAATTGAATTAACCCTTACAAGTTGGATAGATGAATTATACATATATAATCTTCACATTTATATGGACACATTTGTAAACATCTCTTCATCCATTTTTATTGACATGTATAAATGTGGAAATAAAACAATCGGAAATAAATATTCTAAAAGATGTTTTCAAGAGAAGCTAATGTAAGAAATGTGGATGTTTTCTGTTGTTAAGCAGCAGCGGTGTTTGCTCATAATAAAAAAAATAGGAGTTAAACGACAACAACAACAACAGTGCAATATTTGATTGAGCGAAATGAGAACTCATCAAGGAGTTTATTTTAATAATCTTGGGCACTGGGATGTGCAACATGCAGTTCACTTGCCAACTTCATTCATGATCTTGCATCAGTTGGCATTGTGTCCTGTCTGGCAAATGTCATCAACACAACTCGGGGGAAATTCAACGAATCAAAAGTGAGACGGCGACACAGCCGAGACAAACTGGCATCCGAGGAAAGTTGTTTCCATCTGCAGCGTCTTCACTATCAGAGTGGAAGTATGTGTGATGTGGTAACTAATCCTCTGGAAGGGATGTGAACTCTGATGTTCTCTCTACAGTACTTTACTACAGTCACCTTGAAGCTCTGCATTGTTTGCACCTGATTGAATTACGCCTCTGCCACTCACATCCCATAATATTAACTAACAGCTGCATAATGGATCAGGCATGTAAATCACAATATTAAACGTGATTAACGATGCAGTGTTCACAGCAATGTTACAAAGTGGTTTACAAGTAAAAGCGATAAATAAAAGCCCAAACAGAATTAGCGTTTAAATTCCAGACATCCATTTTAAATTGCACAACAAGAACTGAACATAAACAATACGGCAGAGCCTTGACAATACAACGGCATTTTTTTGAAGTGATTGAAATCCCTTTCCCGATGAAGCACCGAACCTGACAGCAAAGATGTCGGCTGCTGAGGAATGATCGGCTTCCAGCTCGGGGGTTGATGGAGCTGAAAGACGGATTACAGTGAAATTTGTCTGCAAAATCTAAACTTCAGCCGCACACAGACGGTCAGGGGGTGGGGGGGAGTCGGAAACAAAGGAGTTTCCTGGTTTCTACACAGCGTTAACGGTTCAGATGACGGATCAGACACATCCTGAATCTGGAGCTGCACTCAGTAGAGCACATAACTTCGCCAAGGCCCAGTAGTCGCCCTCAATTCATCAGCGGCACCATGAACCACACTCATAGCTTGTTTTATCAAGATCTCTATTATTTTTATAGAAATTCTGGAAAAACAAAAACAGATGACAGTTACATCCAGAACGAGGTGAGGACTAGCAAAGAACACAAGTACAGGAACACAATCAAGGGTGCAGTCTATGGGAGGGACACGTAACCTGTGAGGTGGGAAAGTAGGAACAGAAAGTAAGGTGCACTGAAATGAGACACAAGGTAAAACAGGAAATCACTAAATATGCAAAAACAGAAAAACAAAAAACATAACTGAACTCAACTCAAGGAGAAAGAACAGAGACACAAATACAAAAAACCAACACGGAAGGAAAATACAAAAAGAGTCCAACAAAATCAAAAGTCCTTTGAAAGGATAAAGACATCGTCATGGCTGAAAACACTTCTACTTTTTGACTGAGCTCTTTAGAATGACATCCAGAAATGTTGATAAAATTCTCTTGATACACAGCGTCTGGATTTGGGGGCCCCCCCGACCCTCACATGTCCCCGTGCGTCTCATTCACTGCTTTGTCCACGAGTGTTTCTTTCTCAATCCTTCATCTTCAAACTGTCGGGGAGACTGGGGACAATAGGGGGGGGAGACAGACTCTCTCTGGAAATGCCAGTGGGCATTATCCTTCCTCCAAGAGAGGACCGGCCAGATGGTGAATTTAGGAAGCTTGAAATCTCAGCACCTGGCAAAGTGTTTAAGTTATTGCATCAACAACTTTGCCAACTCCCCCTGCACATACTTTCTGTGCTGTGGGGGCGACAGAAATCTTATTTATTCAAGGAATAATTGCCTTAAGTTATCCAAACCACTTCTGTTCCCCTTTGGACACACAGCGAATACATGTGCTGAATCTCATTATGCAAAGTTTTCAGGTTAAAGCTGCAGTTGAGGCGTCGCTCAGGAAAAGCATGAAGGTTATATCTGTGTGTGTGGGTTTCTCCGGCTTCCTCCCACTGTCCACAGACATGCAGATTAAGTTTACTGGATTATCCTAATTGGCCATAGCTGTTTTCACAGATGCACTGAAGTCCGGACATTTCCCCAAAATTGAAAGGTTCAGTGTGTAAGAAGTAGGTGAAGGGATCTATTGGCAGAAATTGAATTTAAAATAATCTTATTGATGTTTTCACTTGTGAATTTCATCGAAATTGTACAAATTTTTGTTGTCTTCTCCCTAGAATGAGCCCTTTATATTTAAATACTTTATATAGACATCAGCAGCAGGTCCTCTATTGAGGCCGTCATGTTTCTTACGGTAGCCCAAACTGGACAAACTAAACACTTTTGAGTTTTTATGACAACTGAAGGTTTTCACAGGTTCTCTTTCAGTTTAGAAGGGAAGGGTGAGATGAAGGGTGGTCAGCTGCAACATGACACTTCACCACTAGATGTCACTGAATTATACACACTGAACCTTTAAGAACACAAATATCAGGAGTTAGTTGCTCCGTACATGTTCTGAACTTTTCTTGCCAGCCCCAGAGGGAAATGTCAGAAAAATGTCGGGAATGAGGCCATGTGTGAATATAACAGGAACATTCACAGAGAGTGAGTTTAAGTGTTGATGAAATAGACAGGCGCAAAACTGGAAGAATACAAACCTCTCAGGATGAAGAGGAGATGATGAAGACGTAAACAAAGACCTCAACTGCGAAAGGGGATGAGATTGAAGAGCTTTTCGGTCGAAGCCGACGTCGATGTGCTATAAACAAAACTTTGACTCTGAGCCGAATCTCCCGCTGCGTTTTTCCTACGTAAAAGTCTCCAGTCTCCGTGACCCTCAAAGGAAAAGCAGAAAATGCATGAAACGAATGAATAAAAGCTGCAGTTTCAGATTGAGTAACTTAGTTGGACACTTTCCACTCTGCTTGTAAAAACATTTCAATGCTCTGCTGCACAGACTCTTTGTTCCCAAACGACAAAAGGCCCTGTGAATAAAGTGGGAGGAATTTCAAAAAACGTATAAAGTGTCAAATTTCACTGGATGCAGCAATAAATACTGTATGAACACATCCAGTATTTATCGCTGCTATTTGTATCCCTGTTGTTCTTCCACTCAGACCAAATTGGACTTCAGCGTCCTGTGTTCACCTCGCGTCTCTGCAGAGTGAGCTGCTGTGTTTTAAGCACATACAGTTCTCAACGCCTCACCACTCCTCTCCAGGAACTTTTTTGCTTTTAATGCATGAGCGTGTTAATGTATAATTGATGCTTTAAGGAGATAAACTGCCAGCATCTTCATTGAGGTGCCTGAGGCCGACAGAGGGAGAGCACTTTCACTTGATTTGTTAGCTTTAAAGTTTACTGTCTCACAGCGGAGGGGAGATGAGAGCTGCAGGTGATCATGGCCGGTGTTAGCTCGCAGGCGTGATGGCAGCAGATGGTTGATGGCCGGCTGGACGGATGAATGACGTTTGTTTGTGTTTCCTCCCGCAGACGACGCTGAGAGGAGCCAATGTCACGGTGTTCGGCTGCTTGAATCACGGGACGCCTCTCTTCTTACGAGGCAACTCATCACTGAAATGTGAATCAGGTAAATCCACTTTGACTCACAGAATAGCCACAAGTTTCACAATCCCCCGAAATTGATAAACTGTTTGTTGTCCACTTCGCTGGTTCTAACTCCCGAAGCTATGAGTGCTCGCATTCAAGTTACGACTGTTTTCCTTACATTTCAACCATCATTCTTCAGTTTGTTCAGTGGTGTTAAATCCTCTCAGAACTCGATTCATCACCTCCACGAAGCTGACGTTTAAATTACTTTCAGTGACTGAACTTCAGCTTCTCTTTCGGTCTTTTCATTGGGTTCATTTCAGCAGCTTCACTTCAGTGCCCGCATCTAAAAACTGACGCATATTCAAGTATTCAACAGTTTCACTATTTAAACAAGTTCTACATTTCAAGTGCAACATGTCAGTGGCCTGTAATGCTTCTGTGTGAGTGTGACGCTTTCCCTCGTTTGTTGTTTTTGTTCGGATGCAGAATCGGTGTCCGGGTTCTTCCTCTCTGTAAACGCCTCTGCTAACATCACCAAGCTGAGGATTCCCTACCCACAGACCGGAACCTGGTACCTCAGCCTGCGCTCTCTTTGTGGCACTGAACACGGGTAAGACAGGCACTGCTGCGGTTCTATTTTTACAGTACACTGGAGAACTTCACCCAGGGGCCCAGTAGTCCCCTTAAATTCAACCAAGCTGCAACAAATTGCCTGGAAACATTTTTAAAAAGAAGTCCTGTTTGCAGCCCTTTGTCTGGGTCTGCACCCAAATTTAATGGGGAACTTTTTTACCAAATTTCTCACCCTACCCATATCGTGGAAATCCACCGGGTGCTTTTTGACTAATCCTGCTTGACAAACCCAGAAATACAATACTTGATATTTTGAAACAGTCAGTACCATAGTTGCTATACACCAACTGTGAAGCTACAGCCAGCAGCTGGCTAACTAAGCCGAGCATTAAAGAGGAGGAAACAGATAGTGTGGCAATGTGAAAAGGTGAGAAGGACTATTTGAAAAATCATGTTGGGGAAGTGTTAATTATTCAGATGCCAGCAGGTTGTTTTTTTACCTTTGTGCAGTCAGGTGAGCTGTTAGCTGGGGATTTATATTTTGGGATGAGCGCTATCGATCTCATCATGTAACTCAGGGGCAGAGTGGAAAATTAGCGTTTTCCAACAAAACTATCAAACTAAATCTTTCAAATGGAAACGATTGGGTAATTTCAAGGCTTCGTTCAACCCAGAAATTCTCCCAAACATGATTTTCAAGCAAAAATCTACTGAAGCCAGTTGAGTGCTGCTCATAAATGTTTGACAGTCTCATTATTACTGCTTTGGCTTTGTCCCAGTGCCCCACATCAATCTACATGACACAATATTTGCTGTCGATTACAGGAGGACAATTTCAAAACGGGACATTCAATATTTCTTTTAGCTCATATTCAAATAACCATCACTAGTTTATTTACCTAAATTAATAATTCAGCGCTCTAATGAAGACAACATCCTCAGCGTTTAAACGGTGCAGCCGCCCACATCCTTTCCCATCTGTCACCCAGCAAATTAATTTGCGACTGGCTTGGTGAATTTGCTCCTGCTGCTGCACACCTACCATACGACACAGGGCAGGGTTCAATTCTGAGGTTTAAAATAATTTTTGAATGTTGGGAAGTGTAAAGAAAACAATTAAAATGTGTCTTTCATGCAATTTTCAGGACACAGAGGTGCCGGTTGAAATGTCACCATAAAAACGTAGTAAATTTGCAGCTTAATTTGGGATTCATGCATCTTTTTTGATTTGGTGAATTGAATCTGACTGGCAAAAGTGAAAGTCCCCCATTTCTTTATATATTATATTATCTGGAGGCAGAGACTTTGTTTTTTCCATCTGTAAATATTACAGAGACCATAATGCATTGTACTGACAAAACATGTTTTATTCTTGTAAAGGGCACAGCTCTTATCTTCTCTCCGCCAGAAAGTGTCTTGTAATCTCCGTTGTTCTCTGCACCTTTGTCTACAGTTTAATTCACAGATGAGGGCGATAAGCACTCGCTTGTTCTCTGGGTTGTGTAAAAATCTGTGTGTGAGAACTGCAGGAAAGAGAAGGAGGAGAACAAGCTTCCATTAACCTGTCCAACGCAGTGTTTTTCACAAGTTCATGACTATAATATATATTCAGCAGATTGAGCTGTTTAGTCCAAATCCTTAATGGCGTGAAAATGTGAACAGAATGAAATTAAGCAGATTTTTCTATTCCCGGGTCCCTTGGGAGTTCCAATTGGATTTGAATAACAGATAATAGCAGATGGTGTGAGACACGGACTCATCTTCACATGAGAAGCGTTGCTGAGGTTTGAAAATGTGCAAAACGTTAACGCAGCTTCTGTACGTGTCAGATGTCTACACATGCTAACGTCTGGTCTTGTTAGAGAGAAAAGGGGCGTGAGGGACGTGAGGTTGATTGATATAAGTTAATAAATAGGAAAGTAAGCAGCTGCGTCGATTAAAGAACATGGCTTCTGGCAAAGAAACACATTTGCTACCTCCCGGAGTTTTATTCTCTGTGATTGATTGTCGGAATTAGCAATTAGATCGTAAGCAGCAACATACAAGCGAGTGTGGGAATGGAAGGATGCTGCTGTTGGCCTCATACGACGGAGCTTTTTGAAATGGACGCACTTTGCTACTGTGACACTGTGAAGGAGGCAGCCCCTGAATTGGGATAGAGCTGTAAACTGTCTATGAAGATGGACGACATGACGGCTTGTGAAGTGAAGCCAAATCATCTCTATCGCCCCCTGGTGCCTGGCTCTAGTGCAGGTCATCAACGCTGCCTCCTCCATGTTAGAAGATGGTACATAGAGCATGTAAAATAATTTGTTGACAGTTGAGAATGACTCCTGAGTCCTGATCGATTTAGGGCACGTATTGACGGTGGCTCGATACTGAAGGACAAGATGGTAGCGGCCTTATCTATATTTTGGCTTCATTTTTGTGCAATGGGAGGAAGTGGAGACACGCTGTCTGTTTTTATATAAAGTTGATGGGCTGCACATGGACACAACAATGAGTGATTGAGGTTAGAATGCTAATGTTCGGCAGGTATAATGTTTAGAATCTCCTAATTGGCCACATTTGCTAATTAGCGCTAAATGCAGAGAATTGCTGAGGTTTATGGGATTATCATTACATTTTGTTTTTGGTCATAGAGCAAAATTGACTTTTTTTATTTAAAGCTTATTATGACGCTAGATGAAAAGTTAAGGGATTAATATCAATTCCACTATGGCAATCCATCCAGTAGTTGTTGAGATATTTCAGATTTGACCACAGAGCTGAACCATCAACAGACTAACATCAGCACCTTGAGAGTCTTTGCTAAAAGCTGATTCACACAAAACAAAGTGCATACCACGTCAGTTGAAATCCATTAACAGGTGAAACAGTGGATGTGTGTTTTCCCCCTGGTACACGAGGACCTACATTTACCAGCGGTTTTGCTTTTTCTTTCCTCGTCCAATGCTCTGTCTGTCTGTGACTCTTTCAGATTTGAGGCGTGCACCAACGTTACAGCCGAGGTGTACATGCGCTCGTACCTGACTCCCTGCATCAACGACTGTGGCACGTACGGACAGTGCAAACTGCTGCGCACCAACAACTACCTGTACGCTGCATGTGAATGCAAAGCAGGTAACACCTCACTACTCTTGAGCTTTGCATTGTCAATTCTTTCTCCAGCCTTCACCTGCACAGTGTGAAGATGAAGTCAATTCAGATAAGCTTGTCTGTTTATCTGAAGAAGTGCATTCACTGAGCCGTGGAATCCCGTCACTAACAAAACACAGCAGGTTGTTTGGTTTAAGTGGAGAAATAATTGTTCAAATGTGCTGTATAAATACGCAGTGGCTTTAATTATTAATCAGTAATTGATAATTAGCTAAAAAGCGTGACCATGAATTAATAATTGGAAGTGATTTCCAGCAGTCAAGAGCATTTTTGCATACAAGATAAGATACAAGTTTTTGTGGGGAAATTGGGTCATCACTGCTGCATAGCATCTTTAATCTGTCGGAGAATACACCACGCAGAGTGACAGAGAAACGGTGTGGGGGGGGGGCACAGGTCATCTGCCAGAGCTGAACTGACAATACCGCCAGTAAATCGTAGATGCCACTGTCTAATGAGTCATGCGGTGGCCTGGTATTAATCTTCTAATATAAGCCATTCTGATAAGACAATAAAACACTCTCCTAATTACGAGCAGCTTTTTAATAAAAGATGAGCTTATGAAGCTAAACAAAGCATGTCCTCCGAGGCTGGTTTTAAGTCCTGCTTTGATCTCCTTCTAATCGGAGCTGCCTTCTCTGCAGTTAAATTCATTGTCATACCTCATATGTGTGACTGCTTCTTGGCGTGCATTTGCATTCAGCCCTCGCCCCTCGGTCCGTCCCGCGCCGCAAAGCCTCCGTTCGACAGCGCTCATGAATATTTAATTTGCACCGTCTCATCCAATCCCCGACCTGATGAGGATCCAGATCAAGTGGCAAAGCAGGGGTTTGTTACGTTGGAGGGACATCACAGCGCCGAGGCCTCTGTGGTGCAGTGTAAACAACTGCACTCCTATCGGTTTCTGATTCATGTGGAGGAGAGTTTCTTGCTCATTCCCTTGAAAACAATTTAAGAAGACTTTTCTCAAGTTTAGAAAGTTTATATAGAGATCAAGAATGACACAGACCTCTTTGACGCCATTTATTCCACCCTGTGAAACCTGCAAACTCAAAATCTTCTCTGTTAGATCTTTGCTTTCTCAGATCAACATACAGTACTGACTTTGTGTGTGTGTGCGTGTGTGTGTGTGTGTGTGTGTGTATGTGTGTGTGTGTGTGCTAGGTTGGGAAGGCTGGGGCTGCACAGACAACTCGGAGGCTTACTCCTACAGTTTCCAGCTCCTCTCCACGCTGCTGCTCTGTCTCAGTAACCTGATGTTCGTCCCGCCCGTGGCCATCGCCATCCGAAGCCACTATCTGCTGGAGGCGTCCGTCTACATCTTCACCATGTTCTTCTCCACTGTGAGTGACTGCATGTTGTTGCGCGACTCTGCAAAAACACCAGAGCTGACCTATAAAATATTTCTGGGTGGGAAGGAAGCACAAAGAACCGGAAAGCTGCTTTACTGCTTCCCCTGCAGCGGCTGTTTTTAAAAACACATGAGAGCAACTAGAATGGCTCATCCCTCCGCCGAGGCCCGACAGTCCCTTCAAATTAAATCAGGCTGCACCAAACCGAACACAGATATCAGTCCTCTAAATATGTTTTCATCAAAATCCATGAATGGCGTTCACAAACCATTATGGTGGGCTGGAAATCTGTACTGTAGCTTTTATGTAATCTTGCTGACAAACAATCAAACCGATGGATATGGGAGGAAATGTGACCTCCGAGGTAATACAGTAATTTACTGTGAACGTAAGAAAGACCTCAGGAAGTTAATGGGACCTTGCCAACACAGAGGGAGTTGAGCCCATTTCACCTTCTGCTGCTATACAACATGAGCCAGTAATTTGCCAATCAAATACATGCAAGTGCATATTCCTGGTAGATCACATTTAGCCGGGAACACAATATTTCTGCCGATGACCTTGACAGTCTTCACAGTGAAGGATGAAATTGTTGTCCGCCGTGAGTGGTTTCTCAAGTTGTTTAATCCAATTTGAGTATTTTCCTGTATGTTCTGTTGAGCAGCGTCTCAGTGTCTGATAATCCTTTTAAACGCCTCAACCTGTTGATCCAAGTGGACGTCTTTGTGTTCCGTGTCTCGTGTCTTGTTGGTGCCTCACAACTCGGCCCCTGCTCTGTTTCTAACAGGAAGACTCCACAGGGGTTTAACAGAGAGGAAATGAAAGTCAAAGCATATCCAATGATAATTAATGATATGCGAATTTACTAATATTCAGAGAAGGATATGTTCCAGTCAAAGAGATGACTCACGAACCCAATCTAATATTTATGTATTTTTGGTTGAAAATAATTACTTTGGAAGAGGGACAACAATTTAAGTAATGTGAGAGATTATTAAGCACGAACAAACAGGAAATTGGTACTGGGCTGACATGGATTAGAATAGATTAATTCACAATGGAGTAAATTTAGACCAAACCAGAAGGCTGTTGTTGGGTAAAAATAAATTACCGTTCACTCATCTGAAAGCAAATAGTACATTTTCTCAATGAAAAATAACATCATTGAATAGATTTTACCAAACGTATTATCATAAATGAAAACTAATCAGATGTCTTTTCCTATTTTTCTTCTTTTCTCCCGACAGTTCTACCACGCATGTGACCAGCCGGGGATCGTGGTGTTCTGCATCATGGAGTACGACGTGCTGCAGTTCTGTGACTTCCTCGGGTCGCTCATGTCGGTGTGGGTCACCGTCATCGCCATGGCGAGGCTGAAGTCCATCATTAAACAGGTTCGTCCCCACTGTAATGCTGCATGATTATTACTGAGCAGGAAGCAAGGAACAACGTCGGATTCATGAAAAATGAGGTGTAGTGGTGCAGAAACTTGATATAGTTTATAAAAGTGAACGTAGACTTTCGCATTGAATGTAGCCAATGTGAAAGTGGCTAAAACCTATGTTCTCTTGACTGACCAGCAGAGGGTGACTCCACTGGTTGTTTCTATAGAAGTCTGTGATAAAATAATCAGATTTCTTTCTTGATTTATAACATCACTAAACATTTTCGGGTTTTATGGTCTCAGTTGCTAGTTTCAAGTCTTCAGGTGTAGGTGGGCGTGCTGTTACCTCAAGCTGTCAGTCAGGCTCCACCCCCTGCTCCTCCCTCTACACGTTTTCTGACCTGATAGTCGGTGTGAGTGGCCATTTTGTTTTGCTCTAATAAAACTTTTATTCGAGTCATGACAAAGCGTATCAGATCATTTCTGCTTCACAAAGTTGTTGATGTTGATTTACGAGATCCAACATGTGTGCACCATCTGACGCAGCTTGATAACGAACAATCCAATACTGTGAATCTGCCCTCGCTGATGTTCTCTACAGGACTGCAAATGTCACACATCACTGACTTGGATCAATAACGCTGAAAATACACGTGTACCAACAGTATCATTAACAATCCACACTATTAATCACATATTTTACTCGTCTTTGTTTTGGCTGAATCCAAAAGGAAAAGGGACGGTTTACTGCTAGCGCTCCAAAACAGAGACACGATCAAATTGACCAAATCATCTTCTCCACCTTTAGATGTTTGACAATTAGCAGATAGTGATTCAACCTCAACTCACACACACGGCTGTGAATGGCTGGGTTGTGTCTCTTGAGCGGAGAGACACAGTCATTCCTAAGAGCAACTGTAGAGCTGTTTGATTTCTTTGATAAAAATGTAACATGGAGGCAGCAGCGCATGTCCACAGTCACGTGTAGCCGTCTGCCAGCGTTTAAACCGAGAGCTCTTCTTGTTAGTGAGCGACAACTTGACACGAGCCCTGAGTCTGAGAGGGATTAGAGGACGAGGAGCTGCAGAGCCGAGTGAGAGAGAGCGACAAATGAGAAGTGCAGGCACGCCTCGATTTTTAGTGATGAATTAAAAGATCAATGTGAGGATCAAAGATGCCTGGTGCTAAATTATCTGGGTGTTGACATATTGCGGTGGATGACAGGAAACACTAACAGGTGCACCTTCTCCACGGGTCACTCCCCTGGCTGCACACCAACGTGGAGCACAGTCAGTGTGTGTGTGTGTGTGTGTGTGTGTGTGTGTGTGTCCGTGTGTGTGTCCATAAATGGGAGGAGGAGGAGAAGGGGAGGGGATAGTGAGAGGGATGGAGGGAGTATACACGAACATCTGCTGTCCTCCAGAGTTTTCGTTTTTGCTGAGGGAGGCAGTAAGCAGTCACTAATCAAATTGCACGTCAGGACGGGCTAGTGGAACTCTGTGTGTGTTTGTGTGTGTGTGTGTGTGTGTGTGTGTGTGTGTGTGTGTGTGTGTGTGTGAGTGTGTGCGTGTAGTAAATAGTGTTTGTTGGTTTCCTTGCATATGTAATGTTGTTTTTTAAGTCCATCACCAGAGCTTAGGCCTCTGAAGGTCTTAAAGTCGCAGACAAACTTGGACAGAACATCTCACATGGAGAAGTTTTTGCTGGTTCGTCTAAAGAAAGAGCTTCGGAGATTTGTTGAGAATTTAAATCAGAATTCATTCAAATAGTGATTAATTGAGTCTCCTCTTCATAGTTTTGGCCTCGTTTTGACCAAATGGCCAACTTCAAACTAAGTTAAGTGCTGCGGGTAGAGTCAGATCAGCAGAGTTTACAGACCTTCAGTTTATAACCAGAGCTGTGAAACAGCCCTTAGTGATGTCACCACAGATTATATCAGTTAAGTTAAGATGACGACAATCTCAAAATTGCAATAAAATGCAAAGATTATCATTTTAAGTCCTTTAAGTTTCGTTTTTCATGATATAAACTCTTGTATCAAGATATTTTCTTAACTTACGTATTTCAAAGTGAACTTCAGTAGAGCCTTTGTACAGCCACGTTAGTGGCAGCAGATCAGCAGAGTAAACAGACCTTCGGTATCAGAGCTGTGAAAGCTCAGGTGATAACGCACAGGAGCTTTAAACATCAGTGAATTTGTTTTTTTTTTATAGTGAACTGCCAAGGCTATTTATTTATGACCATGAGCTGTGTCTGAAAGCTCTAAAATTTGATAAGCACATCTCTGTGTTCAGATTCTCTTCACTGCTCCAAAAGGTCAAGAATGAACAACCATGATTAAAATTATTAAAACATTTCAGACCTTCAGCCCGGGACCTTGCAAACCCTCCTACTGTGGATCTGCTGTTGTGATTTGCACATGTACAAACACAATGTGAATCTGTGCTACTGTACATTGGAAAGCATGAGAAGACGTGGCTGATAAAAATAGACCCCTGACCAGAATTCCTACCAGCTCGTCCATCACCGTGACACATAATGATTAATTGCAGTGAAACCTCTGCCTGTGAGCGTCCGCAATTCACGTCTGCACACACAGTGTACACATGCATGCCTGGGTGCTGCGGTGCGATGCTGCGGCGGTGCAGCACATGACTGATGACTGCTGCTGCTGCTCAGACTCCTCTGGCCACACCACGCTGCTCCTCTCCTCCTCTCCTCCTCTCCTCTTCTCCTCCTCTCCTCCTCGGTGTGTGTGCAAATTAGTCCCGTTCCACTGCAAGCGGGTCATCGCCTCCCCTGCTCGAAAACCCCCGCAATTCCTCCTCGCGTTCCTCCAGCAGACGGACGAGTGCAGACCCCCGGCATCCTGGACAGGCTTAACTTCTCCCAACGCATGTGCAGCACAGTTTATTGATTTTTATCCCTCTCGCTTTATTTCTTTTATATCCCGTGGCTTTGTGTCAAATTGTGTGCTTGGCAAAAATAAGAGAAAAACATTAAACCGCCTTTATTTGTAGGAGAGGTCTCCATTGTTCACATTTTGTTTCCATTGTTACACAGAGGAGGCTCAGTTGGTGAATTATTCTAAAAGCATTTTCAGAACTGACCGTTTCCCCACTGATATTAAACTAATGGCATGTTTTCACAACGACCGGCTTTTATCTTCTTTACCTCATGCTGGTTGTTACAGATAATTCTCATAGTGGATGTTAACATTATAAAATCAGGCTGCAGCGTTTTATATTTTTTTTCATTGTCAACAAATCCCCTGAAAGGAGCAAATAACTGTGAGTCAAACTGTTTCTCAGTTACTGTCTGACTCAGCCACTCTGTCTGATGCACTCAGCTCCAGACCGTTCATTCTCATAAAAGATATGTATCTTAAATTTTGATGTTTCATTTAAAAATAAAAGTTAATATCCTAAAATAACTGGGCCACAATAGTTTTGTTTTGTTGAGCATAGTTATTTAAAAGCTGTAAATGGTGCATTTGCTGGTGTTTTTTTTCAGCGGTGGATTAATACACATTTGGTGATTCATTGCATTTACAGCAGAATATGATGCAGCATGTGGGACTGTGGGTGTTCATGATAATGTCAGACTGAGGCGTGTTGATGCATTTATCACCGTTTTGGGGAAACAATGGTGTTTTATGACATAAGAATACACAACAGGCCCCTGAGCACAGACATGTAGAAGCCCCCCCCCCGCACACACACACACACACACACTGAGGATGTTGCCCTCAAACTAAATAAACAAAAATCAATTAAAATTGGTTTCCTTTTGCTTCTCTTTGTGGTTGTTTTCTGTTTTCTTCAGGTGATTGTTTTTTTCTCTTTGTGGTTATTTTGTATTTTAATGATTATTTTGTGTCTCTAGTAGTCTTTGTGTGTCCCTTTGTTTGTGGTTGTCTGTCTGGTTGTGTTGTGTCCCTCTGACCCCCGCAGGCCCCTGGGATCTTTGTCCCTTAGGCGTCTTCAGTTATTCAGCCATCAGTTTTGTTGTTTTTCTGTCATTTGTTGATAGTAAGAACAAGAGAGAGACTCAGTGGAGCCCATACCTCCGTCAAGGCCCAACTGTCCCCTGTGACGCCACATTTAAATTCAATAGATCCATATTTGGACTTGGATCTGCACCAAATTGCAGCAGTTGATCAAGATCCATCCAAGAAATCAACAAACATTTTTGAAATACATCTCGCAATTGTTAAAAACTCCTCGAGGGGAGAAATCCCTGATCTGGGTTCTTCCTTGAAAATGTAGAATATCTCCAGCTGTAACTGTAAATGTATTGTTTTCCAAATTAGCTTTTCTGTCTTACAAAGACCGGAATTGTGTTAACTCTTCTCAAACTATATTTTATAATGCATTACCATATTGACAAGATATTTGCATTCACTATCCTTTTTTAAAACCAAACTGAACTTACTTGCAATCACAGCACCACACCTCTTCCAGCAGGTTTATTTTGCTCTTTCCAGCCTCTCTGTGGCACATTCTGCCTTTTATTTGATTTTTTTATAGCAACAAACTTCTCAACCAAATCTCCAATGGCAGCAGCTGTTTTAAGAAAAAGCCCAAACTCCCACAGCCCAAAAAAGAACCAGGACACAGGTGCAAAACGCTGGAGAAAAATGAAAGTATTGAAACACATACAAATCATATCCCGGTGGTTTAGAGAGCGCCGATCACTTCTGAAGATTTACGATGCCACCGCAAAGATTTTGTCACAATATTTCTAACGTGGGGAGACATCTCAAATTTATCGCACACATATTAATTTTGGGAAGTAGCCGGTGTTGTCACTTATTGATCAGCGTGTTTTTTTTCTTGCTGTCAAGGTGCTGTATCTGCTGGGGGCGATGTCTCTGTCCATGGCGCTGCAGCTGGACCGTCATGGTCTGTGGAACCTGCTGGGACCCAGCCTGTTTGCTCTGGGCATCATGGCCGTGGCCTGGGTAAGAGACGTTCATATGTCTGCAGCACAGTAAAAATTCTAATTTAATTATATCAGAGGAGATAAGAGATTACTGATTGTAAGAGGGGAATTCACATGTAACACAATAGTCCAAGAGGAAAACAGATAAGGAGCTATTTGATTGAAATTAATTATTGTAGAGAAATCCGAGGGGAATGAAGTTATAAAGCTTTATACAACGTAGTCATTAAATGGTTTGAAATAATTGTCCTATAGAGCTCAACAGTGTGTAAAGATAGATACACCTAAATCAGCCATTATATTGTAATCCTCTTAGGTTGACTCACCACTTGAGTTCCTGAAATAATGTTATATCCTCCTGTAGAACCCACGAGTCCCTGGGATATTGTGACTCTTTAAGAAAAATGTGTTTTATTCGCGATGTCAATGAGAAGTTCTCCTCTACCCACAATCCTCAGGTGTAATAGAGACGTCTCTGATAGGTGGAGCTCGCTGTTGCCATGGAAATGTTTACCACAACAAGTTTAATTCAAAAAGAATCGCTGGGATCAGCTAATGGGAAGTGTAGTTCCTTTACTCTTAAAATAATCATGTACTCATTAATCTCGTAGCTGCTCCGCCTGGTTTCAGACTCAAAACTGTTTTATACTTATTTTCAGAAATGTCAATGGAGAAAATAAATGGGAAATTTACTGTTTTAAAAGTGGGCGGTCACTGTTATGCTCTATTTATTAATAATCCAGAAAACTACCACACATGAAATCAATAAATATTTAATGGTGGCACAGGTCAAATTCAATAACATAATTAAGCATTATAAAGTTCTTAAGACTTTTAGCTTGTGAACTTCCGAAATCATTTCTACACAGTGAACTTAAAAATCTACAGCTGCTCTGTGAGGGATATTTCTGAAACTGGATGAAATATAATTATTCTAATACGTCGTGTGTGTGTGTTTGACATCCATGGACATGAAGATGAAACATGTCAACACCGTCTCTCTTTTGTTCCTCATGCCAGCAAGTGTTCAAAAACCCCATAATCCATCATTTAATCTAACACGGGACTGGAACATGTGCACGGCTGTACAAACTGAGGGGTTCCGACCAATGGAGCTTCTTTACATTAGCATGGAAGGGGCTTTAAAAGTTTTGCAGCCTGTGGGTATTAGTCACGGGTTGTAGTTCCATTATAAGTCAGCTTGTACTTTCAGTGACTCTTCGCCGAGTCATAATGTGCTCCCTGAACTGAGAAGATAAAAAATAATAGTCTTTCAGGCAAACGTTTCTGAAATAAGAAAAAAAAAAGAAACGGCAGAAGACGAAGCCTTTAACACCAAACCTCTGACATGAGTTTGAAAACATGGTTAGCGGCTTCCTGGGAGAAAGCTTTGCATTGAATACAGCGTGGGAGTTGTAGCTGTGAGTTATCTTCCCTGTGAGCTGCAGGATCCTACACAACAAGAAAACTGTGGAGGATGAACTCCTGTTTAATTCCACCATGTAGACCCTCTGCCTTTAGCACCAAATACAGGAGACAGTGTATTTAAGCACAGATGAGATTCTTCTTTTACTTCTTCTCCTTTTTTTTCTGGAGTTAACAACAGCTCTTCAGAATTCACCAGCTGCATCATTCAATGTGAGGGTATTCAGAGGTTTACATAACTGGCTTCTGCTATTTAACTGGTTTTCTGTGGTAATTCAATATCTGGATGGCTCATTGAAATATGTTATTTAATGCTTGTCTGGTGTCACATCTATAGAATGGAAATACACACTAGTTTTCATTCACTGACAATGAACTGCACTCTGTCAGATCACAATAGCAAACTCTGCACAGCTGCTTTTCCGTGAAAGCTGCCGTTAGCGTGGTGTTCCCTCGGATCTCATGCTAATGCAGCGTTTCTGTAACATTTCTGTAAAATCAACCTGCACTCGCGCTTTGATTGCTTCATAATTTATCAGCTGTTCAACAGTGTAGATCTGCATTTCAGCATTCTCCTCCCCTCAGTACCCCACCCGCCCCACTCGGCCTCTGCAGCTCCCGAGTTTGAGTGCCGCACATCCTCGACAAGAGCCCTTTCATTTCAACTTGTCATGTTTCTGCAAAGCCTGGCATTCTGAATGTTCCCAGACACAAACCGAATTAGATCAGTCAAGCGGAGGGCACAGAGCGGCTGCTGCTGCTTTGCAGGGGTTGTCATGAGCGGTGAGAAGACGAGTGAAGAAGCTACAACTGCCAAACGTCCCTAATTCTCCAAAAAGTCAATGAGCGAAAAGCCGTCCTGCTCTGAAACTGTTTGTCTAAGCTGCGACAATGAGGCTTTTCCAAAGGAATGGGGACAGCCATTAATGATTATTAGTCTTTAGCCTAGAATGAATACAGAATAATGATTCAATCAAAGCCATTTTCCTGCCTGAACACATGTAATTATCTCTGTCATTCATGAAGGACTTTTAATTTCCCTCAAATGAGTCGTCATTTTTAATGATTCGTGAGGAAAATGTTATAGGGGATCAGTGTTTATAAAGCGATGACAATAGAGTCTAAATACAATCAGGAATCACTCTCCAGTTTGACTGTTTACCAATGCAGGGGCCACGCCTTCAGCAAATTACCTGGATTAAACAAATAAAGACATTCGTGCACATGAGGTGCCGAACACAGCTCGAGCATAAATAAGAGAACAACCCAATCGAGTGATAAAATGAGAGATTTAAAACATCTATTAGGGGCTTAATGCTGCAGCAGTTTGCATAAATACACATTTCCGTCATTAGAACCAATAGAGATTCATGAAGAGTGGAAGTGAACTGTCTGCTGCTGCCTCGCCCAAATCCCACTGCTCTTCATATTTGAATGACTGCTCCCTGTGTGACCTCCCACTCTCATTTTTTAATACAAATAAACCATAAAGTGCTTTTTATGGGTCCTAATAAACTTCTAGAACGAAATTTTGAATCTAATTTACACGCCTTCGGAGGTTTCTTAGGAAGGTCGATTTCATTTGTGACTAATTACAGGACATTTTTAAATGATGGTGCAGCTTTTCACATAGACAAGAGAGAGTGCTTTAAAACTGGAGTGAAGTGAGAAGCAGAAACACAGGCAGAGGCTCAGAGAGGACCTGGTGTGAACCCAGCACCTCCCACGTCTCCACAACGCATATATAGCACTGACCTGCACTTCAAGAAAGTTCAACATCCTGTCAAAAGGTTTTCTTCCACTTCTCTTTCAGAGAGCAGCTGTACGCTTCAGCTCAGCTCTGCCACAGGCGAGCCTCCAGCTGAGCAGAGGAAACCGAGCTCCTCTTTCAGGCAGTTTTATATCGTTGCTCGTCATGTCGTTGTTTCGCTCGTTTACGATGATAAATCTTAATCTTTCACGGGAGATTCGCAGATGTAGTTCACACTGTTAAAGGGCTGAGAAGGATTCATGCTTCCTGACGTCTTCTGGGTTTTCTTTAAACTGAAATGTGCAAAATTTGACAAAAAGAAACTCAAAGACAAACACGTCATCTGTGTGTTTGCTTATGTGCAGCCTGGAGAAGCATGAGGGAACCAGTCAAATGAACCGTAACACAAAGAGGAATGATTTTCTGCTTCTGGAAATTAGAAGTAATCCAACAAATAAATGAAAGAACTAGAGAGAACAGTTCTCTGCCTCATGAAACCAGATTTAAATTCACTAGGTCCAGGTTTTTAATTGGATCTGCACCTTATTACACACACTCATCAATATTAGACACTTAAACCTGCATGAATTATTCTTAAAGAAATCAATAGTAATGTTGAAAAACACAACAATCTCCCAATTCTGAACATTGTGAAACAAATTCCATAATCAACCCTCTGATTCAGATCAGCACCAACATTTAATGAGATCCTTCATTCCACAAATGTTCATGGAAATCAGTTGAGTAGTTTTTGCATTATCCTTCAAACCAATAAACAAACTATTGCAGACAGAAAACATAACCTCCACGACAGAGGAAACAAATACATTTCCAAGTATTTATTATTATTTATTTCCTGGGTTTGCAAATGGATCTCAGATCTCTAAGTTACTGGCAATGCATCTAGAAATATTCTGCTCCCATAATCTCCACCTTACTCCACTCTTCTGTTTTTTAAGTATCATCATTTCCAAGTAAACCATGAACCTATAACTTCACAGGCTTTTCCAGGAAACCTTCTTAAGAGAATATTAAGAAATGTATTGAAAATATCAGGACAACACTTACAACAGTTTATATTTCAAACTTGTTGTTGTGCCGGTTGTGAAACATTGTGTTGTGTGTTTGTTGGCCCGTCAGACCGTGCGCACCGTCCGGCGGCGGCGCTGCTACCCGCCGACCTGGAAGCGCTGGGTGTTCTTCCTCTTCCCGGGCACCATGATCGCCACGTCCGCCGTGGCCCTCTACGCCTTTGTGGAGACGGAGGAGAACTACTTCTACATCCACAGCATCTGGCACATGCTGATCGCCGGGAGCGTGGGCTTCCTCCTGCCCCCCCGCGCCAAGACCGACGCCAAGGTGACCCCGCTGAAGCGCAGGCGGGGCTGCGGCTACCAGCTGTGCGTGAACGAGCACGAGGAGCTGGGCCTGGTGGACCCGGCCATCATCTCCATCAACAGCATCTGCACCAGCTGATGAGCTCCCAGCCTTTGACCTTAGAGACACGTCATTGCCTTCTTTCACTTGGGGAATTCACACACGGGAAATTAAGCCACAGAACTTCAACAAGTACTGTAAATACTTTGATGCGTTTGTGAAACACTGAGTTCCTTTGTTTTTTTTCTTTTTCTGTTGTTATTGTAATTGCTATGGTTACAGCTGTAATTATAATCTATAGGTAAAGTTGTTCTGATGAGTCTTGGGTGTACAGTGACACACTGTTGTTTGTGAATATGTATTTAAAGTCAAAGCTGAAACACTGCTGCTATCTGACGGTGACTGTAAAACTGCTTCTGTTGGTTATTTATTGGTGGTCTGGTTAACGGGGGCCAGGTATTGTACTGTCGGGGCACAGGTCGGGGCGGGGGGAGACGTCAGGGTGGGCCGGGGGGGGTTCACATTTATCAAGGGCACGGCTTTTCTGAACTTCTTTTGAAATATATCTTTTGCACTGAGACACAAAAATGTTATTCTGTCAAATTTTATAACAATACGAACGTCACAAATGTAAAAAAAAACAACAACTAGTAGTCGTGTGGAATGTTAGATTGTCTGTTTTTCTGCGATTGCAATGTTTTCTCGCTTTTACACAAACGTGCTGATTGTTCTTTAACGGGAACCGTTCCAAAGTCCGGCCGCCTGCTGAGAGAGAGAGAGACGCCGGGCGGAGGCAGGATTACTTCACAGACCTCAAACCAAGACCTCACCTCCCTGTTCTTTTTCTGACAGGACCCGTGTGACACCACATTCATAAACAATAAATGTTTTTCTTTCTTTGCCTCAGTATCACTTGTGCTTTCGGAGCTTTTAGAGAGACGAGGCGCAACCGGTGGAGCCTCCCCTGCAAAAAGACATCACACTGCAATTCCGTGGCCCTTAATGGAAGCCGGTGGTGCTCAGACAGTGAGATGAGACGCTGTCAGCAGCATCCTCCCAGGAATAGAGCGAGGGATAAATAATTCTCCTCCAGAGCAGCAGCAGCATGACGGCAGCATCAGAGCAGACTGATATCCAGCCTCTCTGTGTTGTGATGGGAGGAAAAGAGGGTTTTCTTTGCCTTATTCTTTATTAGGTGAGATGCGTCTTTATTATCGGATTATTCCAGAGCAGATAAAATAATTCATTCTTTTGGCAAATATATATATTTACACACGACGACAAGATTAGAGGCACAAAGAATCAAGACTGGGCGAAAACCTATAGGATGTGCTCTCACCTACTGTACTTTAATACAGATGAATTCCTGATAAAGCTGTTTCCATTGACGTGGTTCTCTGTCAGACAGTGAATGGAACAGAGTCTGAAGTTCTCATTGAAAGTTGCTTCATTAATACTACATGTTACCCAGCAGGCGCTTTCAAGCTATTTCCAAGCTGCTCTAAAAATATAAAATCCTGATTTCATAACCATGACGTTGTTTTTTACCAAAGCACCAAACACACAAACACACACACACAAATATACTCTATTTACAAGTCATTAAAATGTGTTTTAGGTGATCAGATTGCAAAACAACTCAGTAACTGGTCAGGGACACAAGTGTAAATGCAATTGCTTTTTCAATCAACATACAACAACAACGTGTGCGCCATAGTAGCTCGCAGCCATTAGCCAGTAAACACCACAGACAGATGGTCGCCATGACAGCGTCCCAAAAAACTGAAGCCAAATCATCTTGCTCCGGTGGCTGGACGCAGTACAGGTCATAAACCCTGGCTCCTCCATGTTAGCGGATGGGAAGTGGACAAAACCTTCAGAGTCAAATTACATGATAAATTGGTTTCACACTGATTCATGGTCGAGTATACATTATTGATTTAGCTAAATTTGGATTTCATTAGTTATTTGATGCTGTAAAAACAGGGAGAAACATCATGATTGACAGCTGAGACTGACCTGTGATTGGTCGAGTGCGTGCACATCAGCGGGACCTTGATAAATATAAACCAAAAATAGAAATTATCAGTGATGTTTTTTTGAATGTTCTGATTTGGCTGAGCTGACAATCTGACAATAAACCAGAGATACTGATGCTGGTGCTGAACAAACTCACCCTTAATGACCCGTTTAATTCAAACTGTAATCGCTTATTTTACGGACGAGGAGCGGAAAGAAATCCAATTCATGATTTTTTATCAGAACTGCGCCAGTTAATTATACAGAGATTCTCTTCTCTGAGTGTTTCTGTTGAGTTTTTAAAATGTGCTGGAATGAAATCACTGAGGGTTTTTTAAAGTCGGTACATTAACCTCTCGGCTCGTTGCTCTGTGTCCAAAAGTGAAGGAAATAAATGACAAATTATTCTTAAATAGAATAATCTTTATATAATTTTACTGTATTAAGAAAATGCTACACAACAAATAATATATCCTTTATATCAAACAACCTGTTTTTAGATCAAATCACATCAAATTGAAACCCCTGCTCTAAAAGGATCCCGCTGTTATTAAAAGGAACAATTTAAAGTAATTGAAAACTGTGGTTAAATCAACAGCAACCTTTGTGCAGCTCTGCAGTATTCTGTGTTTTAGGGCCATGACTCGGTCAGTCCCCAGCCGCTCCAGGGAGAAAGCCAAGAGATGGAAATTCATATTATAAGGGACTCAGTATTCCGAGTGTAGACTGCTCCCCAGTGTGGGAATATAAAGGGCCTGTGACTGCACTTAATGAGACAAATTAGACCAAAACGACAAGGTCTTAGATATTGAAATTTCAAACAGTTTATATCCCTGTAATTCCACCGCACATGAAATCAAAGCAAGTGCCTTCTTTGTATTCATGGATGCCCGGCTAACATATCTAACAGGATTATTACTGTGACACACCATAACCTACAGCGCCAGAGCAATTTCAGCTCCTCCTGTTTACAGGGCTGTTTTTGTCCTTGGGTAAATCCTGCAGCCTGAGCATAGACCCACTGTACACGGCTGAAAAACCACGAGCCGCACTTTGTCAAAACACAACGTTTTTATACATTTTAATTGGCTCTTTACGTGAGTTTTTATTATGTTATTACCATAAATTCTGCCGTTCACATGCTGCTGGTCTATTTCATTCTTGTTAAGATAAGAGCTCCTTCATGACCGTCTTCACCGAGCATGTCAGCGCTGAGTGCAAGTCCAAAAACAAGGTTTTCACCAGGCAAAGAAACCACTAAATGTAAAGTAGAGCAAAGATTGGACTGTTGGTTATTAACTCAGCAGGTGGTTGATCCTAAACTGAAGAACTGAAGAGGGGAAATCATGAATATGAGAGTTCTCAATCTGCTGTTGGTGCTCGAGGAAAAGTCAGGGAAATATTAATGTATTTCCTTTCGATGAATGGTTTTCCTTTGGATATTTGTATATTCAGTCACTGAAAATCAATGAAATCATCTGATAGATAATTAAATAGATTATTATAGATAGAATAGATTTAGTGGTGGACAAACCTTCAGACTGACCTTTCCATACCTGGAACATATATATGTTTTCAACTTTTGTTGACAGCCAGTCCCAACCAGACACTGTAAATAAAGATGGATGACGTGTTTCCACTTCATCCATCAAGCCAAAATATCCTGGATGCGAACGCCGCCATCTTTCTTGACACATACTTTGACTTTTTACTTTGATCCTTGTCCCATCTGCGAACATGGAGGAAGACTCTACAGCTTCAGTTTTAGGAGCTGTCATGTCGTCCATCTTGATGGAACATTTTTTTCTTTTTCTTCTATAAACACTTCCTATAGTTGCTATGAATTTTGTTCAGGAAAGTGATATCGACAGTGACACATGTACTGATTAAAAGATTTGAATCAGAACAGTTAATCCTCAACACATTTACTACAGATCATGCACCGTCTAACACGCAGCACACTCATGAATATAAAGTTTCCGTTTTTAAAATGAACCCCACAGACGGGCGGAAAACAGATTTGTGAAATAAAAACATACTGTATGACATTAAACTTTCATTAAACATAAACACATCACAGAACAGAAGCTTCACAGCAGTAAACTATGATGAGATACAATAAGTGGACAAAACGCAGGACGTAAAAGAGAGAGTGAATTTAAAGGAACCGTCACACAATAACAAAGCAGCCGCACAGCCACAAAGTTATATTAATTTGAATGCTAATTAGCCAAACGTGTTGCTGTACAAGAGTTCAAGTCGACAAAAGGCAGCAGACAGAATTTCACAGAGGAACAAAAGATGCTTCCCCAAGTTGCACGTACACCTGTCAGAAAAGCTGAACGCTGCAGAGGGAGGACTCCGGGAAACATGACAACTCATTCCAAACACGGACAAACCGCCTCAGTGAGGAAACTGCAGCTCAGCCTTGAAATTCACTCACTTTAGAATTGAATTTCTGCCTCATAAACAATAAACACTGCACATCACAGGCCTCCCAAAGCTGGGAATTAAGGTAGAATTGCAATTTGGTCGCCATTTGTGTCCAAGGCCAGCGCAGAAAGACGCCTGCTATGATCTACGGCGGAAGAAACGCCGACGGGATGATTGATGGACAACCAATAAGGATTCATCTCAGCCTCTTTTCTCACAGAAGGGTTTCAATTTGAAGAAAGCCTAATGTCCCCTACAGTGTCTGTTGCCTGCCATTAAACTTGTTGGTCGATCCGTAATGATTTGGGCGTCCATCTGGCGAGAGTCCGGGGTTTGTTTGTTCTGTGAGATTGCATAGCAACCAGGAAATATGAGGTTGTTTTATGAGACCAGCTGCGGTCCAGGGTGTAGACGCTTCCCCATAATGATGCTGGGTTAGTTTAGATTAGGTTAATAAAGAATCTGTTGCAGGTTAATAAGTTTTGCAGGAAATAAACGAAAGCTTTTGTTTTTTTTAATTTTTCATATTTACCTCCGGGAAGGAGATCATGTTTTCCCCACTGACCGTAAATAAAAAGGTTTTCATCCTGTAGGTTTGTTTGTGTGTTTGTTTATTAGTTAATCATAAGCTGCTAAACGGATTTACTAAATTGTGTTGGAAGGGTGGGACATGGGCCATGATAGAAGTAATGTTTGGTCTGGATCTGGACCATATGGACTCTATATAAAGATGGACGACATGACTGCTCCTAAAAGTGAAGCCAAAACAGCTTGACTGCCCCCTGGTGGCTGGCTGCAACACAGGTCACAAATCTGCCTGCCGTATGTTAGTGGATGGGAGATGGACCGAAGCAAAAAGTCTAAAGTACACGTCGATTACAGTTTTCTAAAAAAATGGTTTCTGTCATTTCAGGCAGTTCACGTATTCGTTTTTTTTGATATGTTTTGTTTTAATTGAGTTGTTTGATGCTATGAAACCGGGTTGACACATCATGATTGACAGCTGAGACTGACTGCTGATTGGTCGAGGTTGTGTATCACCAGGTCCTCGCCATTCCGCCGATGTTTAATATTTGGAATATTTTTACTTCATTTCTGGATGGTGGAAGGAAGTGGTTATGTGTCGTCCATTTTTATATACAAGCTCTAGTTTGGACAAAGGCACTAATACAGGAATTATTTCAGATTTGTGCTGAATTCTTTGCAAATTAATTAAACATCTGGATCTAGCAGAGTTAAATGTAGTTTGAATAGGATGTAGGCTGGTGTGATATGGTAACACATACACCTACAAACCTGTAACTACCACCAATGTAGTTAATATGGACATATATAATATGTATAGCTGAGATAATATGGACAGATTGTATGTATCTTCAATGTTTTCTAACTGTTAAGTGTGGAATTAATATGTAGGGCTTTGGTGGAAGTATATGCGCTCTATTGAGGCTCATGCTGGTTTCTCAGTGACTCTTTCATGGAGACGTCAAGGCGTTTCCTCGCTGTGTTCCAACAGGGCGCAAAAAGATTAGCTTTCCCTGCTTCTTCATGATATCACTCAGTTAAATTGAGCTTGAAACAGTAACAAGCCTCATTTGCCTCACGAGCCAGACATCCTGCATAAAGTTGTGACTTAAATATAAATGAGAGATTAACGAATGTCCATGAGGGAGATTAAAAAAAGTTCCGGAAAGGGAGCGAAATCAGTAATGAAGTTGATTCAGGCGCCGTGGCTCTATCAGAGGAGGAAGAGGAGCTCCAGCAGCAGAGAGAGCACAGACCGGAGGGAAAGCTGAGCTTCATCTCGGCTGCTGAACTAAAGGTTGCAGGTTAAATGCTGTTGAGGGAGAAGAAGCGCTGCAGAGAACCTTCCAGGTAAAGGCAGGAGAAAGAAGACTGCTGAGTTTCAAACCTCCAAGTGGGCTGGTGCACATTAGTACCTATCGTGGTTTGCAGAGGCTGGAAAGGACGAGGGTTTAAAGTCAATGCACAAACCATCTCAAGTGAAAACCTTTGTGTCTAGTTATCTCTTACAGGAGCTTGTGCAGCCATGACCCACAGGTCTGATCACGCAGTTTCTATCAGTGTGCAGCCGATCGATATCACACATAAAGATCCTCTGGCAGAATCCTGCTGTTCCTGATCTCTCATGGCTCCTTGCTGCTGTATTAAATTGTATTTACTTACTACAGTGACCTGTTTTAACCCCAAAGTACTTGTTAATCGCCTTGAATGAATAACTTTGTTTTTAGCCACACTAGCAGCACAGCCCTGAAGGCACCACGCTGCTGGTCTGCCAGTCCACTTCTGAACTTCGGTTCAGACTGAAATAAATCAACAACTGCTGAATGAATTTTGATGATATTTACATCAGCTGTTTTCAGACATGCAGTTTCCTGGAGGGGCTGAATGTCTCCTGCAAAGCATGTCTAGGTGAGCCTCTGTGGAAATACAGCAGGAATATGTCCAGAAAGTGTTGATTAAGTTTCCAATGTGCGTCGGACACACAACTGGAAGAATACAAATATCATATCACACACACAGAAGACGCAGACGAAGATATAAAATTGGAAAGATAAGCAAGGCGCGAATGTTTTCATTATGTCCTGCTTCCTGCACCCAGACGCCATGTTGAATGTGAAAGGCAAACTCATGTTCATGTTTAAAAGCAATAATAAACATACATGGTCCCCTGAAGATGAATCCGTCTGATCCCTGCTGCTAAGCCTTCAGGAGATTGAAACTATTCCCATGAAATTCGGTGCAGACATTCATGCCCACCCCCCATCAGGATGAAATGCATTTACTTTGAAGGTCTTCTGACTTTTCATTAATCAAACATTCAAAAAGATAATATAATTGTGGATCATGTTAAATATAAAAGTCATGATAACGACAGCTCAAATCACCCCTGTGCCTTAGAAGAGGTGTGAACGTAGACACATATAAACACAAAGCGTGTTTTAATCACAAGAGAAAAGATAAAGGCCTGATGAAAACGAGGAAACAACATTCTCTATATTGCCCTCTTCATTCAGCTGATTAATAATTCAGGCACTTAGATTGTTTTTGCACCAAACTACACAACATAAATGTTTTTTAAGACTTTAATTTCCAAGGATTTTCTTTTCCACATAATCCATGATTAGATTGATAAACACGATTAAGGAACCGCCTGCAGGGTATCAGCCTCAAGTATTAAAAACTCAAATTAGTTCAAATCCAGTGTGTTCTCCCTTTACCATCATACAATCTTAAGCAGGGTCTTCTTGTTACTGGTGTGCAGGCTGAATACTGATGATCTGATTCATTTTTCACATATTGGCACATTGGATCCGTTAAACTGGGATAACAAATGAAAATGTCAATTCAGAATTACTGCCGGCCACTCAAAGATCATCGCATTTGAAAATACGTGTCATGAGGTCTTTATAGAAAACTATAGGTTCTGACTAGTCTGGATATTTTACATTCTGATCGTTCAATGTCACATAAAATTGAAGCGGAGGAGTGTTTTAAAGTCAGGCCCGAGAAGAGAAGTGTAGAAGAGGAAGAAAACTGTCAAAACACGGCAGATCTAAATAAATAACCTCACATCTCTGATTTGACTTGTGTTCTACTCTTCCTCTGGATTCCTGTCAACACATACTGGACCCAAACACATCAGGCAGACAGCCGCGCCGTCTGATGGGACCAGGGAGGTCATGCTACATTTCAGATGCTGTGTAGAGAGGGATCGGCTGAATGCTGGCGCTGGGAGGTTTAATAAACTCTGTCGTGGGTATATATATATATATAAATATATAAATACAGGGTGTACTCGTGCACAGACATCTGTCATATGGGATCAAACGATGACTGGCCTTTTGAAAGAGTGAAGAGCCTCGGGTTGTAGACTGCTAATGATGCTTGTAGTTTAAGATACAAACTGATGCCACTTCAGGAATTAGGGACCTGTCTTTGTAAATTAAACCTCAGATTTGACTGGTGCTGGGGCTTTAATTATCAGGCCTCAATGTCAACACTGTGTTGTGAGTGTTAAAGACGGCGAATCTTAAATTGTGTTTTGAACTTTCATGCGAGTTAACAACAAAAAATACTCTGTAGCACGTTCATAGAGTCAGGATTTCAAGCTGGGTTGTTTTGCAAGCTGTCCATGCAAAGCTAAAGGGAAGCACACAGGAAATAAAGTCAGATTCAGATACTCAGAATAGTAGAATGACCCCAGGGATTACATGATAGTATATTTGTGGATGATGCATAATATGGAATATGTAAATATGTAAATGCTGCACATTGTATAATAATAGAGCAAGTGAGAAGTGTGTTTGTTTCTGGATACATTTAAATCTAAAATGTAATTGCTAACCATCAGATACATGTATAATTCAACAGAGGCCTTTGAAATATAGCAGAAGTTTGCAGTAAAATCCATTGAAGATGTTCAGGTATTATTACGTCTTAAAAATTGCAGGAAACAGGCCAGTGGAAGTTTCCCTAGTCTTGTAATTTACACTTTATTGATTTGAAATCTCCTAAAACATCACATTTTTCTCATTAAAGAAAATCGTTATGGTCACTAGAAGTTGTTCTTGGTTTGTTGAGAGATCACAATACACGGTTGAAAGCTGCAAAAAAAGACTTTTCAGCTTCGATAGCTTCTCCGGTTTTGCATAAAGGAGGTTTAAAATATGATGTAATTTCCCCACAGCTTTACTTTTGGGTCTGAAGTGGTCCAACATGCTGCTGCACACGACACTCAATGATTACAGAGGAGCCTGAGGCCTTTCCTCCATATCATGAGACACATCTGGCCTCCCTGTAGCCTTCAGCGGTGTCATGCATTATGCTAAACACTTAAACCTATCTGCACAACATATGTAGGCTGGTGCCAGCTGCTGAGTGTCGTGAATTTATGAAAATGACTTCAACCAACATGATTAAATAGACTTAATTAACAAACTTTTTACCTGCTGAGGTTGACGTTCATTAGCGAGGAGCATCTCGTGGAGTTTGCAAAGTTTGCAGATTGAATTAACCCTCTTCTTCGAAACTTTTTTTCCAATCTGACCTCAGAATCACATCTTGCAAGATCATTATATCATGGCAGAGTTTTGTTATTTTTTACCTCTCGGATTCAGTGCTTGTTAACTCACAGGCGTCTGGAAAACCAGCCTGAAGTTAGGATGACGGACAGGTTTTCTTCTGGCCCTCATCAGTCGCTGCCGTCTCTTGGACAGAGAGCTGTGATGCGACCTGAGCTGTGATCTGCTCGCAGGTTGTCACTCACTCATGTCAGCCTCACGTCTCGAGGCCGCTGAGGCTGCACTCGTGCCGCCGGGCCCTCCAACATTAACCAATGGTGGCGGTGAAACAACAACAACAGCAACAATTTGATTAATCGTGCCTATTTGACTTCCTCCATTATGTCTCATTGTCCTTCAGTCAGCCTGATGTGTCTGTTCAGCTGAGCCAACCCACTTTCGCTCCACAGGTTTGGGCGGTGAGGTGATTTACGACAAAATGTTTGACTATGATATTGTGTGCTTTCCTCAAATCTTCCACATAAAATTTCTTGTTGGTGCTCTCTAGACAGCTGGTGATTTGAGTTACTGCACCGTGTGTGTGTGTGTGTGTGTGTGTGTGTGTGTGTGTGTGTGTGTGTGTGTGTGTGTGTTGTTTGTGTGCTACAGCTCCCATGATGCTACAAGTAACTGTGCCTTAACAAGCTCCACAGCCAGCGTGCAGTTCCACTCCTGTGGAGAGGACGATATCCTGATTGGCTCATTCCTCGCTCTGAGCCCACAGTCTCCCCAATTAGGGGCACCAAACATTGCTCTGGGAGGTGAGGGATGGGGGGGCCCGGCAAGTTGGGTCAACGACTCGATCGAGTTCCAGCGTGTGGGTTTTTCGGTAGAGAGGGTGAAGTGTTTTGTAAATAGCAAATTTGTTCTTCTTATTATTTTCAACAGTTGGGAATCTGCTAGAATCCTGAAAACATTATGCTTGTTTTTAATTGGAAATACGCCAACGCTGAGGCAGTAGCAACATTTGCTTGAGCTGCACTATGCAGCATTTTGTTGGCATTAAAAAGAGCAACATTAGAAAGATTGGGTGTGTTCCACGTAATCAGTCCATGCAGGCCCTGATCTGCTTGTTCACCTGGAGTCGGCTCTCCGTGAGGTGCTGGATATTTGGTGGCAACGACTTTTGCTGAGGGTGCGACATCTGGTCGGGATGAGGAGTTGGAAATGAAGTCGGAAAGCAGCCAGGAACAAACAAATGAATAAAACAAGGAGGAGGGGAGTTAAGTGGGTGGTAAAGATAAAAATCAAGACAACACATGTTCGTTTACAGCTCAGCGAGCAGCGCGGGATGATGCAACCGCAAACCTGAAGCTGCAGATTAGCTGACAGAAGGTTTGTGGAACTTTTTACAGGTTTGATTAGTGAACCAGCACACGACATGTCACCAAACTCCAGACTTTTCGGGCGTGTGAACCCTTCACCAAAGTAGGATATGTGTGTATGTGTGTGAGTTATAAGAAGTTCAACAGTAATCTTCTCCTCCTAGACTGATTCATTTCAATACATACACAGCTTGGTTCTGTTTTTTGAAAGATCACTGTTTGGGTTGAAATTACAATATTGTTATAGCTCGGTGACATCTCAAGAGCCTCTCCTCTCAATTAATTCAAATTCTACTACAAGAAAAAGCAACAATTACTCAACTAGAACGGCACTAAGTAGATCCTTAAATCTAATCAAGCTGCACCAAATTTCACACACTCTCAATACCAGTCCCCTAAACATGCCTGATTTTCTTTTTCATTAAGATCCATGAATTATTCCCATCGTCAAATTGTCAACAAACAACTCCTGGATCCGTAGATGCACGAATATTCTGTCAATGTTAATAAAACATGGGGATTAATCTTATCTTTGTCTTGTCAACCTTATAAAAGCCACATTTAATCCATTATCGTGAGAATTAAGAGAAATGCTGATAAATACATTTTGGGAGGTTGATAAACAGAATCTGGTAAATCATGTGTTTTCCATTGTAGAGTTCTTACAGCAAAAAAATATACTGTTTAATTGAACAAAAGCTAGACGGGATATTTCAATATTGATTACACATTTAAAAAACAAATTATTTCATCCCAGCATGCAGATGTGTTGTTTGGCCGGGTTTCAGCCCTTTTTTCCACCGGTAGAGAACAAGCAGTGAGGACAGATAATTTCACTTCATCTGCGGCGGTAATGAACACAGGTGCATCCCAGAGGTGCGTCCTTAGTTCACTTCTATTCACATTTCACTCATGACTGCATTGCAAAATATGATAGGGACCGCATCATTAAATTTGCAAGCGGCAAAACTGATAGCGGGAATTCAGAATAATGATGAGTCTTTCTCACAGAGAGCAGTTTGTGTGACTCACGGAGCCGTGGAGTGAAATTAAAGTTGATTTAAATGCCACAAAGACGGAGGAAATTGCTACTGACTCAAAGGGAAACCGCAGAGAGCACTCGCCCATTACTGCCATGGTGTCGGTGTAAAGGAAGTGTTATTGTGACTCTAAGCCGAGGCCACTCCAGAGGTCAGAGGCATCAGGTCAGGTTGTCTGTCTTATTCTTGTTAAGACGAGATCTCAGGAACACCTCCAGGGAATGTTTTCAAATTTGATGCAAATGTTCAAGTAGATTCAAGGATGGAATTATGCGATTTTGGTAACCACAGGTCAAAGTTCAAGGTCACTGTGACCTTACAAATCATGTTTTTGGTTTTGTGAACACAACAGCTCAAGAACACCACAGGGGAATTTCTTAAATTGTCAATGGTCAAAGGTCAAGGTCATGGTTACCTCACCTTCCTGGTAATGCAATATATTTGGCACAAGTGTTAACTACGACTCAAGGATGACCTGATTTTAATTTGGTGGTCAAAGGTCAAAGGTGAAGGTCACTGAATAGATTCAAGTGGTCATATGAGTCTGGAAAGAAATGTATATAGACTGAGAATGAACTGGTTGGAGGAGGCATACAGCTGCAGGGTGGAATTTCTAGTTTTCCCATTATAAGGAGTTTGAATATCCAGTGTCTTGCTGACAATCAGGCGACAACTGCAGCTGGTGTCACAGTCAATGTTTCCACACGGTCTCATCAGAAGACGCTTCTGATGAGGACTGGAGGTTTACGGACAAGGTCATAAAAACAACACATTGCACATTAAACAGCTCCGGAACACAGTCGCCATCTGTGGGTGTCATTTCGCTGCAGTGATTGGGAGACGCACAGATAAAAACTCAACGACAGGACGACAGACTAATTACTCCACTCTCATCAAGTAGAAGCTATCACTGGAAGTGCCACTCGGACAGAAATGCAAAGTTTGAAAACAGCCTTTATTCTCACGCTGTCTCGGTTTTTGGATTTGTTGCACCACTTCGCACTGAAGGAGGTTGTTGAACTTAATTGTGGGTTCAAGTAGTTTTTGTGTTTGCTTCATTAAGCACTTTTTTATCCTGCTCGTGCATCTGTTTCTCGTATGTGTCCTTTCTGCTGTTGTCATCTCTTTATAGGGATAAAAGCAAAGCACATCAAATGTTTGAAGACATCATTGTGGCCTTTGCATCTTCTGTCGGGCTGTGTTTCATTTATTTGCTGACATTTTAAAAACCCGACGGAAAGATTAATCCATCCAATCGGTATCTGTACCACTTATCCTTTGAGGGTTGCGCGGGGAATGGAGCCAATCCCAGCTGACATTGGAGGAGAGGCAGGGTGCAGCATGGACAGGTTGCCAGTGTTTCAACCAACCAATTTAGAGTCTCCAATCAACCTAAGTACAATCTGCATGTCTTTAGGCTGAGGGAGGAAGACAGAGTATCCAGAGAAACACCACACTGAACATACAACCTACGCACAAAGGTCGACCCCGGATTCAAATCCAGCACTTTGCCTGCATGTTCTTGGCTAATCCAGACACATCAATTTGTTGAATAAAAAATGGATAAATTAATGATTTGTTATATTATTTGCCTTGTTTATATACCAAACAAATTCATGGGATATATAAAAAAATCAAGTAAAAGAGTACATTGGCTGTAAGCTGCCAGTGATGCGATACGTTACCACATTAATATCATAAGAAATGTAAATCTAGCGATGATAATTGCCTTGCATATTTACATGTTAAATAACGATATAATGGAAAGAAAACACTCAAGCACATCCACATAAAAAGGGGTTGGAAGTCATCATTCCGCTCATTAGGGATCAATTTTTTCGCTGAGTGAATGAATCCGCTTTGCTGTTTGGGCAGATTTTTTAATGTGTTTCTCGCCTAAGGCACCGGCTTGATTGTAAAACCTCAGCCATGGTCAGCCTCTTTCATGTAATAACTGCACGTTGTCAGCAGGTACACCCCCCTCCCCCCGCCCCCCTCCGACCCGGCACAGAGCGAGCAGAGAGAGAGATAACAGACAAATCCCAGAATAAGAATGAATGAGATGGCTGCGATTAGAAAACATGACCACTAACGTCAAAGCCTGAGCAGCTTTTTAAAGAAATGTGTTATATTCACATCACACCTACATTAATTTATGAGGATTTTCATTTCACAAAGGTAAGAATACGTTGGACCTGAACTGCGAATCACAACGGAACAATACAGAACAACAAATCTGAAAAAAAAAAAAAATAATCACAATACACAACAATAAATCACAAAAGACAAATAATCACAATAAAATGGAAGATTATCATAAATAGTCCAGCGTCCATTTAGTCCGTAAAAATGCCAAGGAAAAAGTTTTTGTGTCATGTGACAGTTGAGTCTTAAAAGAAATATTAGCTTCACTAGCTTCATTAGTTTCACTTTGAATGAATAGAGTGACTCCCTGACTGAAACACGGCGGAGCAGTGTGTATTCCTTTTCATCCACAGCTTCAAGAACAGAACAGGCTGAATTAGTCAGACAAACCAAATCCTGATATTTGAAGTTTCTTTGGGGAATATCTGAGATGAATCACCTGTTTGACTTTACTCTTAAACTTTCTTACGAGCCGCTGACGATCACCCGAGAGCTACAGAGCTTCCCAACATAATATCACATTTAATTTAGTGTAGGCTACTTGATCGTTAAAGCTATGAACAGTTTTTTCTCATCCTCTACTATTCATGTTATGTTCTATAATATGCCTGTTTCAGCAGAATATTGGCATGGCAACACATATTTCATATATTAGTTGCCATGCCAATACTCTGCAGGTCTAGTTGTCATTCATATGTATTGCTATAATTTACTTCTTTCAAAGCTTTTCACAGTTTGTCAGGAACACTTCAGATGGAAATTAATGTTATTTCCAAATATAACAAAGGTGCAGGAAGTAATATTTGTAGCAGCAGGGTCTTTAGCTGATTGATTGAGTCACATACAGCATGAGAAGCAGGTGCTGGGCTGCAGGCGAGTTGCAGAGCGGCTTGCAGAGTCAGGTAGGAAGGTTATAACAGCTTAAATACAGCGCCCTGGATGAGAGGAGGAATTGCTGAGTCATCATCTGATGCGGGCTGGTACAGAGATCTGCTTCTGTCGGCTGATGCACTGGATTGTGGCCGACTTTGATTCAACAATCTGCATGAACTAACGTTGGTTACATCCAGACATGTACTGAAGTCCTGACTGTATCTGAGAAATTTCCGAGTCAGTTGCCTGGGACATTTTCCGGAACTTTTTCCTGCCAGCCCCCCAGCAAAATATGAGAATACTGCAGGAAAATTCACAGCCAGAGATCATGCGACAGCCAGAAAACTGGAAGAATAGAAATACCTCATAATTAAAGAGAGGAGCCACACACATAGAACACACCGACGAAGATAGATGTCAACTTAAAGACAACAAGATTCGAAAGCTTCTGGCGATGTGCTGTAAACAAAAACACACCTGAAACCGCTTTGTGTCTGAAAACATCTTGTTTGTATTTTGCTCTGCTACAATTTTTTTTTGTATTCCACCATCCATCACTCTCTTCATATATTCATCTCTTTCCCACGGCGTGTGATTGCCCGACATGATCAATGAAACCCCGTCCCAGACCTGAACACCCCCCATTCCTCCAGTGAGCAGAACGGTGAGAGCTCGACTGAGGTGAGGAATGAACAAGGAAGTGATTTAGTTCTGTTCGTTCTTTTCAATAAATCGTTGGCGAACCACACCTGAGTAACATGTCTCTGCTCCGTTAGTCACAACATGGACGACTGATGGACGTGACTGAAATACTCTCGGTATTAACACGTACTAAGAGTCTGCAGCTATGTGCCGGCAGCACTGTTGAACATGCACAGCAGAACTTTGAGCAGAATGCTTGGACATTGTTGTTTAGCATGTTGGCTAGAACTGCAACTAAGGCTATTGGGAATATTGGGACAAAACAAAAGTTGTGACATGCTTGCGGCAGTGAATAAAACTTTCAGGTTAAATGGAACAAAGCAAAGGTCGGCATGAACTTCACCATTTTTCCCTCTTGAAGAAATAGTGATGTCCCGCTTGATCTGAGTTGATACTGCGAAATACGTACTCCCAGGTCCGTCCAGATCCACTCAGGTATTGGAGATATCGACACCCAAGGTTAATCTCTCCTTCTTTCCCTGTAAAATGAAGCCCAACCCAATTAGACTCAGAGTTCAGCTCCTCAGGACCGAGTGGGGCTGTTAAGATTTCTAGGGAGGAAATCACCAATGTAATTAAAGCTTATCCTCAGGGAGACATGAATGTGTGCTCTAATTCTCCTCTTTCAGGCCGCAAATTCTGTCTCAAACACAATAATCACCTCGCAGTCGAAATGAGCCGCTCCGGTCTGTGAAAGTCTGGTGCTGGGGGGGCTGTGAAGAGTCGGGTTACTGGCGGACAGAGTTGGACCCTCAGAACTTGCAGCCTCGGAGACTAACTGACTTTTTAAACCGTCCCGAGGGGAAATAAGTGTGTGCATGAATGGGAGAGACCAAACTTTCTAGGTCACGGAAAGTGAATCCTGAGCTAGCTTTTTATTTAGAGCAACACGATTTTCTTATCTCGACTTACCAAAGCCATAATCACATTGTCACTCCACAAGGCTGCAGTATTTATAGGCTTTTCTATTCCTATAACCAGCAAATTACCACGAAAAGTAATCATCCTCCCTCCATAAAGCCAGCCGGGCCATTAACCTTGTTGTTGTCCTTCATTAGGGACAATTTACATTTTTGTTTTAATTTGAACACTTTTCCTTTCTAATTACAGAACGTGTTGTTAAAATAAATCACGGTTGTGGCTCAATATTTTGAGTAAAGGGAAATTGGCGGCGCGGTGGCTCAGGTGTTATTTGCATATTTTTACCACATGTGTGTGGATATCTGTTGGATGTTGTCCAAACACATGCAGGTCTTTCATACTGAAAACAAGAGAGTGTGTGACTTGCAGCCCTGATGGAGTCTCAGCCAGTGCACCTTGGAATACACTGGTATTAGTTAAATATCATGGCAGTCGTTCCTCATTTCCTCTGTCTTTTCACTTGTCATTTTTTGTATTGTTGTGAAATGCCAAAATGTCTGCAGGATTTGAGCATTTATTTATTCACTCACTCCCTCTGTCTTAAGATCCTGATGAATCCCAGAACGCCTCCTACGCCGGCTTTTATAGACAACATGCAGATATTCAGTGAGCAGTGTTGGGAGAGAAGCCAACTCCCCATCACAGTGGAGCTGCAACACAGCATCTCTTTGCTCTCAAACTGTTCTCGATGTGCATCTCAACGGTGAACAAATACCATGAGTCATATGCTTGTGAGCATATGTGCTGAAAATCTTGTTGTCAACTTTAAACTTTGATGGAAAACCTTGTATGTCTGTGAAGTTACAAGAAATAAATGCTTTATACTGTTTGGAAAGACTTGTTTTTCTTTTGTCTCAGATGTTCAGGCCAACTTAACAACACCACAGTGGGGCAGAGCTTTTTGAAACCTTATGCTTGTCGGCATATACATTTTAGTTTGTCACCTTTTGATTGTAAACCTGTCCTGCATTTGCTTAGTTAACCTCACCAGCCTGGGTGTTTTCAATACTGCATAACAAACGAGCTTGTGTCTGAGCTTATTCACATCCGTCTTACAGTGAATCAAACTGCTGGTTTCCCATTCCGGCCTGTCAGATCAGTTTTAGTTTTCTGGAGTCCCAACAAGGTAACACGCAGCACTTAGCAAGTGCTCTGTGAGTGCTCTCTTGCAGATTTAAATGGACAGCCTGTAACCTTCTGCTTTATTGGAAGCTGCGAGTGCCTGTGCCAGGCACGAGGCTAAATGACTTCTATTTCCACCCAAAACCCTTTAATAGCGCCTAAGGACCTCTGTCCACCAAAGGTCAGTGTCTGTCAAAGATGTTGGCAGTTAAATTAGAAATACGCCATTCCTACTCTCGCTCGACTGCTTGTGCTACCAGTTCCATTTGGTATATTATCCAAAAGTGCAGGGACAAACCTTCCTCCTCAAAAGCAGTTGAGTTTGTAATGCGTTTCCTCTTCATACATCAGGGGCCTGTTCTCGACCTTGCCTAAGTCCGGGGAAACTCAACATTTAAAGAGAAGTTATTGCTGAAAAGTTTTAGTGTTGTCTCCATCAGGACGAGGCAGAAGTTGTAATTTTTCATACTTTGTGTTTGAATGGTCCTCAGAGCAGGGCAGTCCACGAACCCTATACAAAGAGAAGAAAATAACTCAAAATGAGAAATGGAGGTCAACTTTCTCAGCAAGTAATGATGATGTGTTACCGGCTCCAGGAGAAGGCCAACGTAGAGGGGAAGGGGTGAGTCAAGGATCGGAGTCTCCTTGGGGTGCAAGGTCCCGTGGTGATTTTAACATAGGCTGAATAAAAAGGGTTTCTAGTGCTGTTCCTGAAAAACGACTGGCACAAAATGGCAGTGAGTATATGCAGAGTGGATGAAAGCCCCCGACACTTAGGTAACAAAATCATGCAATGGCAAAAATACAGTACATTCAAGTGCTGTTGAATTAATTATTTAAATTGAAAAACTCCACGGTAACAGCGTACCTGATGGTTGTAAGAGCATGATGTCCATTAGGTGAATTGTAAGGTCCATGGTTTGATCCATGCTTAATAAATCTCCCTCTGCCAAGGAGGTTGATTTATTTGTTCTTTTCCCTCCGATCTGTATCAGGGTTCAAAGTCTTTCCCACTTTCTTTGACATTGTGTTTTTCAACATTTTTTCAAGAAATAGTGCAGATCTTTATGAAAATATTATGCACATGTACAATGAATGTATATACAACTTAAAGTAGCACTTCTAGTTTTGTTAGGTCATTTATTTTCTCAAATATATTATCTGGACGTCCCTAGTGGCTGTGTGGGTTTTATCTGAATCATCGTTTTCCGTGCCCTTCTACCCGTGCCCATGTCACATGAGGCTGTTCACTTTGAATAGTCATAATATGTTTCGGCAGTCTGACTCCTGAGCAGTTTAAAGGCTTGTAGAAAACAAAAGCAATAATTATAATAACAAATGCAATCACCTTGACTTTTTCAATATATCCAAGCACGAGCATGATCTTTCCTTAACCTTTACGAATTGCTTTGAGTGCCTGAACATTACCATGAATGTAAATCAGGCTTTAGTTGCTCCAAGCACATTTTGTTTTGCAAGAGCAGATTTGTTTGCTTCTACTTCTTGAATATGTTTTCATTGATATAAGAAATAATTCCCTTTGAATTACACCTCAACTAAAACACCTCTGCTGTTGCTGGTTTGTTGTATATAACTGTAATCAGTTTTGATTTGCTTCCGATTGTTGTGGGAGCATTTTACTCCTGATAATGTATGTGATGACAGGAAATAGGGATAAATAAAGATGAATAACATGCAGCAGAGGTCCTCATCATATTCCATGTTCCGTGCCTGAGTCCCAAAACCAGCGGGGGGGGGGGGGGGGCCCATTAAGGTAACTTGCAGTAGTTAGGGCCGGTAATTGTGGGAAAAGGGAAAGTCTCTTTGGACAAAATAAATGCTCGGCACATTACCATCCATTTCAAAGCACATATTTCAGTGAAGAAGCAGAAAACTACACACTGTTTGATACCAGCCAGCCATAAACCACAGGACATTCAGGCTCAAACTGAACGTGCTGCATGAAGGTGTTTGTTTGATCTACAGCGGCTGTCGATCTCCTTATCAGACAATGGTGTGACAAGAGCGGAAAGCTCTGAGGTAATCTTTGTTATTCTGCTAGAAGTAGTGTTGCCCAAAGGGAGAGGATTCCCAGACTGTTTAATCAGCCATATTAATCATACATTATTTATAATAATTACAAGACCTGCTCTGTGTGCAGCAGTAGTTCAGCCCTCGAAGGCAACAGCATGACAAAGAGTGTGTGAATAGATTAAACTGAGCCTTTGGCACTTCTCAGAGAACAAAATGTAGCGTTAAGGACGGAGTGAAAAGACATCTTTCTATCAGCCCTACATGATGTCTGTCCAGAGGCGAAAAGCCATGACTCACGTTCCTGCTGCTCTGTGGTGCAACACGCACAATGTAAGAGCTGCCCTGAGAGGCTGCTCTGCTCAGCTGCGTCCGCACATCAACACACCAGGAATATCTTCCCCTCCCCCAGATGCAGATAAGGCTCAGTGGGGCAATGCAATAATTAACGGGGTGAAAATGTTGAAGAAAGTGCAGAAGTGCACGTCTGAGTTTGCCTGTTCCTCGGTTCTGTATCATACTTTGAGAGAGCGAGCGCCTGCTTTGCCAAACACAAAGCATTGCAGAGAGCTTACCATTACAGGTATTTCTCCAGGCCATCCATCATGGTGGCATGGCAGCGCTGAGGTGAGCCTGATTAAAGCCAAGGATTCCTCCCGACCCGCTCCCAAGGAAATGAGACGGGGGGGGGGGGACCCGCGCCCGCTGCTCCATCCATCTCCCTACTGCTTTATTCATGTGGTATCTGGTTCACTGGCTTTTGCTTCGTGTTCCCTCTCCATTACTTGAATTTCTACAGCAGGTGCCGGTGAATTGTGAATGTCTCATTATATGTTCAACAATATCTCACCGCTCTTTTGTGTGCGGATGATTGTGCCCAGGAAGATTATCACGAACCATCTATTCACAGAATCTACATTTTCAGACAAAAACTATTTGAAAGTACAATGTTTTTTGAACAGTTCAAGAAAATGACTCAACAATCGAACAATATTCTTCCTGCTATAAAGTGAGAGGGCATTATAAAATGATAAAAGGTGACACATATTACACATGCAGTAATTGAATATTGAATATTCAACATCTCTGTGCTTCTGAGGTTTGCAGAATCTTTTAAAAGACTGTTAATACTAATCATTGTATTACTTATTTCATTCCAGCTGTAGCTCATTTTATTGTTGTGTATTTTATCCTATTCCAGCTTTTCTATTGTAATTCATGTTGGAAGAAATACAGAGATTTGTACTACTACAGTTACTACAGTATTGTAAAACTAGTAAACAATTAACACTACTATATACTTAAAGTAGAGATTGTGCAGAACAACTCATATCAGAATAAAGTGTTTTTTTGTATTATAATTATTATTCCATTAATGTGTACATAACTTCAGTTCATAGAGGTTGAGCTAATTTGAATTACTTCATATGGTGCTGGGCAGTCCGTGTAATTCCCCCTGTGGATTAATAAAGTCTTATCAAGTCATATCTAATCTTTAGCTTCAATAATGAATCAACTTTTTGTTGATTACAGTTTGTATTGCTGATGGAAATCTGCAAAATAACTGATAATTAAAGTTATAATGTAAAAGTTGGGAAGTAAGGAGGACAGATTTGCTTCTTACTCGTTGTGGAGCAGAGATTTGAAGTAGCAGAAAATAAATACTCAATTAAAATATCTAAAAATTGTACTTGAAATGTTTCGATAGTTCCTTTCCACCAAATACTCTACTTCTTATTATAAACAGGATGTGACTTGATGCCAACATAGAGACTTACAGTAGTGTGGCCTTGGTTTTAGGAGATTGGAAAAACAGCAGTTTATTTTTCCCCGAATTATTAAAAAGAGCGTTGAAGCACTGCAGTTGACTGCAGGTTATTACTCTTTGTCTGCTTTTAATAGTAAAACCATTTTTCCTCTATTTTACTGTGTTTATCTTGCAAAACCCAGTGGCCTATAAACCTGAAGAATTCCCTGGGACTGTGTTTAACATGGAAGATTTAACTAACCCCCATGAAAATGACACAGGCTGTTTGTTGTGACTATTTTCCTTATCAGTGTCTTCACAGCCTTCCAAGAAAGAGTCAGTGAGCTGTTTATGGTGAATAACATGTGAGTGTGAGCTGTGCAAAGACATTCCCTGAGTAAGAGAAGATTACATGAAAGAGAACAGACTTAATCAATAAACACAAAAATCAATTCAGGAAGGGAAAATGTCTCCACAGTTGGGTTTAGGCACAAGAAGTACTCGGTTATTTTTTAGGAAAAGATCAGTTTGGGTTTAAATAAATTTTCCCTAACGTTGGAGGACCTTCGTAAATATGGTTGCATTAGTAAAGACACAGTTAAGGGGGGAAATAACCAAAAATATCCGTCGCTCTGAATACAATACCAATAATCACACTTTATAAACTCTAATTTTGGTCTCCACCACTTTCTGTATGACACATCTGTCTCTTCAGTTGATAAATGCTCCACTATTTAAATAGTTTCATGTCTTCCATTTCTGGTGCTGGGCAGGAGGTATAGACGCTGAGTTTCTACAGCTTTTTCCCGGAGAGCAGTTGCCTGCTGCGGCTGTGAAGAGTTGTGAGAGTGAGCCAGATGTTCACTCTGTAAAGTTGGGGAGGTCAGACAGATAATCAATGAGCTGGAACTCACTATAAAGCCCTGCAAAGCCGAGGAGAGCTGCAGATTCAGGTGATAATTCTCTCTGTTGCACCGTGAGCAACCCCTTTCATACTGTTACCACATTGTTGTTTGATTCATTGTTATCAGCCGATAAAGGAATACTGATTATAATCGCTTTAATAAGTGCATGAAATCTGGACTATTCTATACTAACATCTATACAAACAGCTTTCAAAGTAATATTTGTTTTTGCTGCTCTTATAAGGTGTACATTTAATATTCAGCTTATAAGAATTGATGAGCTTACTGGATCTTGCTATTCAATTTGTATGAAGAAATGAGAACCTGTGATATTAACACAGTTTTATGTGTGTGTGTGTCGCTGAGGATTTCCATTAGAGTACAATTTGGGAATGATTCAGAGTAAGTCGTGCTGGTGTTTTTTCCCTTTCTGGTTTTTATGCTTCTAATGAGCTGTTTCATCTCAAGGGGCTTATCCTGCTATTGAGGTGAACAAACGTGTATTGTGGATTTAACAAAGAGTCTCACTTCCTTTCAATACTGTGTAATAGCAGCCTAATTTGTGTTGGTGGATCTATATTCAGCCTAAATGATATGTCCAACGTGACAGGATGTTCAGTAGAATGAAGCTGCTCTCTCTTCAGTTTCTCCACCAAGAACATGATTTTGGTGATAAGAGCTGATATCTGAAGTGCTGTAAACAAAGATATGCCATCTACACTCTGGAGTGTCTGTGTTTTTGTGAACAGAGAACCTCCCGCTGCATTGTTCACGTGTGAAAGGGAAACTTCGGGGAAACTTCGGACCCAAACATGCAAACATTCTCGGGAGATCACTTCTTCAAACAGCTTAAAGCTCTGACATTATTTTTACCCACATTTTTTATTTAGTTATTTGCTTGGTTAATTAATGTCTTTTGAAAGATGGGCAGATTATATGAGATGCTTCTTATTTCTGCTCCTTTTCATTCAGGCTTTGAGATTTTTGTGTTTGCACTTAAATGGTTTTTGTTTGGTCAATGAATGAAATAAATGAATAAATAAATTAACAGTCACTCTAATCGACCAGCTACCGGTTGTGTAAATGGATGGATCAATAATTTGACTGAGTACTCATGATGCCAGTTAGAATAGGTAGAACCCAGGGAGAATATCCTGGGAGATGATTGAGTTTCCAGGTTCCAATCTGCAGGGCTGCTGTAAACGTCTGCTAAAGTTAAAAGCAAAACCATTGTCCTTATATCTCCAGAGAGATTCTTGACTTCTGATTTCAGGGGAGCGACCTTCACGTGAACAAAAGCTAAATGAGATTTTTTTTGTTTCAGGGAAAGGTTGTTTCCTTTAAGTACACCGGGATTCTTTCTGGCAGTTGCCGAGGACATAAAGTGTAATCCTCTAATGACAGTCAGGCCCGGCTTGGCTCACATATTACTGTGGAGAGGGAGAAGCTACAGCAGATCCTGTTAGTTTCAATTTGCTTACTGCTGCTGAGCCAGCACACTGAACGGAATGATAAGGAACCGGGATCGTACCTAATCCTTCTATCGCCCTCCATCTCTGTCTCTCCTCCTCAAACTAACCAGCACCAGTTCATCTGTCATCACCTCTGGCTGTGGGCGGAAGCCAATAACTGTTCCCCTGATGCCACGTGATGTGAAGTACGTTTTATTGTCTAGCGCATCGACTCATTCTCATTTCTTTCTTAGCAGGGGAAAAAGAAGCTGAGCATCTTGTTTAGTTTTTTTCTCATTCTGCTTTTTACCTTCTCCCCTGGCAGTACAGAGGGTTTGAGAAAGGCAGCTTTGCTAAAGTCTTCCCTTGGTTTCTCTGACATTATGTGGCAAAGCAGAGTTGGCAGTCAAAGCAGCATAATCTGGACCCCCTACCATCTGCCTGGAATGTGACCCACACTCATGCTTTGAAGGAAGGTTGCACACAAAAAATGTGACCACAATTTTAATCGTATAGTGAATGATTTATTCATACGTTTTTGGTCGTACGCAGCCTGGCACTGCTGATCTCTCTGCATCTGCTCTTATATGGAGGCAGCCGGAATTGGTGCTTTAATATATTAGTGTACTTCATGACTTCATGCCACTCTGCTGTTAAGTAGGGGAGCGTTTTATGTGAGTGATTCACCTTGAGTGAAAACAAGTCAGACTCAGTGAAACACTGCTGAGAACATATTTCATGTTTCACCTTTGAAGAAGTTTTTTTTTTTTGTTCCTGTCGATTGTGCTTCATTTGTCTGCTGTCAGAGCTGTTTCATGTAGCTGAGAATTTGAATTTCCACTCAAAGGGAGAACCTCTGTCTGAACCGCAAACTCGGGAGGAAGCTGCAGCGGAGGAAGGAGGCGACCCACAAACACACCTCCGTGCATGAGTGTGCGTGCCTGTGTGGTGGAGGAAAATAAGCGAGCTCACAATGGCTGATGTGGATCTGAAGAGCCATCTCCAGGAGGGCTGTGTTTGTATTCACACAGCAGGAAGAGATTTCAGCGAAGGATTATTCATAAGGAAAGAGGGATAATCGCAGACATCGCAAATAGAATGTTTGTTATTTGTTGGGAATTATTTGTTTGGATAGTGATACATAAAAGTAAATGAGATATTGGGGAATAACAATGGTATGTTGACGGCTGGATCAGCATCAGTTTTGACACATTTATTATTCAGACTCACATTTGCCCACTTTCCAAAGGGATAATAGAAAATGGATGGATGGAAGATGTCCTTGTTTGCCTATATTGTGTATTATATATTTCGCCATTGTTGACAATGACAATTTTGAGTTTGTGATTGAAAACACGCAGCCAACTCCAATATGTGTGATTTGTGAGGTAAGAGCTGTTCTTACCTTTATTTAAATAATATGTGTTGAAAATGTATTTTTCTTTGCATTGCGGCTTTGTTTTCCTTCTTGGTTATTAAATAGCACTGTGGAAAATTAAAACTCATCATTCCATTTTCTATTGACTTGAAAGAAGAAACATAAAGCACACAACTGTCTTGGTTGTGTTTCTGCAGTGACATACTGCTATTTAGTACATGCATCATTACAAGTTAATTGAGACAAAGGAAATAAATGAACAAGTAAATCTTTGACATATCGTGCAGCTTTAGACAATAAGTCATGAACAGACCTTTTTCACAGCAGCTATTCTGACGTGAAATAATAGAAAAAGAGTGTTAGTCAATTAAGTCATTAGTGTTCATTTAAAAAAAGGCTGCTATTGGTTTAAATGTACATTATGACAATAGATGCATTACGAGAAAATTCTTCGGGCAATAATTAAACCAAATTACTACAAAGAAATAGAAGATCTCACAATCAGATGTACTGAGCTGCGATGACTCCAGAGACTGTGTGTGTGTGCATTGTGTGTTCTTAAATGTGTGTGTATTATTGTGGATGAGCGTTAGCGCTGCCGGGGGGAGCAGTGTGACAGCTCTCAGACTGAGCCTGGGGAGAACCGGACCATCTCACAAAGGATTTTTTGCAGCAGATGGTTGTCTGCCTGGTCGGGGTGAACGCTCCCTGCCCTCGTGTCTGACACCGTGTCATCCTTTTCCAGTGTGGAGGGCAGCTGAAGGCCAGTGATTTCTCTCACAGGAGCGTGCCCTTGGAGCAGGAACACAGCCGGCTCATTTATCGCAGTCTGTGAGAACACTTTCACTTATAGACCTTTGTTATTAACTGGGATGGGTTGTGGGGTGTTGATGACCCATATGAGGAGCTCTTAAGAGCTATAATCAGCTCTGAACTTGAATCACATCTCCCAGTCTTCCCATTTATCTCCATTCATTCTGCAAACCCAGACTTTGCTCCCATGTTGCGTCACAGGTTCAAGGCTTTGTTTTGTGGATGTCGGATTTGAGTGAGAATCGTTGAGGCCGTTTTAATTGGGTTTCCCCAAGATCATGACCTTTTTTTTTTTTAATTGTCAGATCAAAAGGTTGGCTCAGGTAAAGTGAGAAATGTGTGAAAGACGATAATGATCTCACAGACTCTGGATTGGGAAAGAAAGACTTTACCACGGAGGAATAAAATATTTATGATGCATTTGGAACAAATCCCATCATGTATTCGCCTCTGCAATTTCCCTTTGAATGCAGAGCCGAGTGAAAGAGGCGGGAGCTCTGTGCTGCTCTCTCCAGAGACGCCTGTAGACAAATGCTGGTTATATCAAAACTTCAGTGAGGGAGGTGACAATGTCAGCTGCTGAACTGCGGGGGAGAACAAACCGCACACACAGAACAGGGTGTTTGAGACATGGCTGCGTTGGAGCCGGGCTCAGGTCTGTCTTTCCAAGGTTTCTCTACTGACACCTAATGGCTGGACTGATATAAAATATTCAAATGTGTCCAAATATTTAGAGAATGAATGTAGACACGGCTCATAAATCACATTCTTACAACAGCAGGGTCTCTCCAAATAAATCCACTTTTAAGGGCTCTGTGTCTCAGACGCCTTCGTTATTCCACTTTCTGGTTATAAATTATAAGCATCCCCTTTTCACTTTTTATTTCTCCCCTTTTTCTGCTTTTATGCACTGCTTTATTTATGGAAATAGACAGTAGTGGCATTTTATACTACACCCCATAATGAATTATTAAATCAGTGACCTATGAAAATCAATCAATTATTTGTTTTACAACCTTAAATCTGACTCTATCCTGGTACTTTCAGAATTAAATTAAATGAAAAATTTTGATTTAAAATGTGATTACTATTCATGATCTATCCTATGTAAGAAATATACTCATTATCAACACATTGCTGTAGTTCCAGTGCTTCCACTGATAGTGTTTTGGTTTTAACTAACAAACCAACCGCACCATTAATGTGAAGAGGAATAGTATTCAAGACACACAGCCTGGAAATAAAACATATTCCTTCTTTTTTCAATGACTTGAAGGTTAATTATTCAAGACTTCCCTCTCCTCACAACAAGCCAAGAACAGCAGGATGGCACGGTGAGCCACAGCTTCTTCTTTATTCCCTGGGAGAGTGTCAGGAGTTTAAAACCACTGTTCAACAATAATTGAAATGCACATGTTGTCTGAAGTCTGGAGGCTTTAACCAAGGCTGAGGGAAAATAACAAACAAGGCAAACAAACATAGCAGCAGATACTCTTCCGGGAAGCACAGAAAATCAGCAACGCGATTCTCATCAGCAATGAGACCGATCTGCTGTGTGCTGCTTTGATTGTGGATGGACTGAGAGTTTGAATTAAGTGTGTAGATTACTTGGTTCACCTGATTAAAGATTAAATAAATGGAAGGGCTATATAAGGAATAAATATATACAAAAATAAGGATTTCAAAGCTTTCTGTTATATTTAAATTCCATTTCATGATGTTTAATACTTGACTAGATCATGTCTATAATCTTATTTTCTAATAAATATAACCTTTAGATTCTCCCTCAAGCCCTAGTATTTGCAGATATATTTTGGAAAGAGTTTTACAGACCATATTTTTGTCGACTTGGACCGATAATACATCAAAAATTAATAATCTGGAGATAACCTTCCAAATAAAATTCCTACCAAATTGAGTGAAATCTGTCCATGCGTTTTTTTTAAGTTATTTTTTGCCCTCACACACACGCACACACTCACTGATACTTGTAAATGTATGAAAAATGTATGATGAAGAAAATGATATGGCCGCTTAGAGGCTGGCCCCCAGAACAGGTCATTACTTCCATCCACAAGCAGCAGTAAATTTGTGAGAACTAGATTCTATGATCGGCTTTATACAGGAGACTGTAAAGACACCACGGTCCGAAAAAACCTTCAGGCCCCAAACCAGAAGCTATCTGCAAAAAGCATCATCATTTTACTACTTCATTTTCATTTACGTGTTTGTACTTTGTTTATTTAATTTTTAAATTTTTATAGTTTAGTTTAATGTAGAGTTCCCAAGGTACTTTTTGTCAGGAGCCCCCGAAGTCCCTTGACCGCCCCTGCCCCTGTGCGGGTGTAATTAACCAAAGTTTATCCAGTTTATGACCATGAAATAGAAAAGGCACATCCAAAGTTTCACCAACCATTGTAGGTTATTAATTTCAACTTGTATTTACTACTTGTATTGTAGTAAAAAGGGACAGTGTACATTAATTAACATAAACACAATGGTTCATATAAATGTAACAGAGTTTGTCTCTTAGACAATTTTTCACCTGCAGTCCCAGGCAAGTTGATTTTTGAAAAGAGAACAGACAACAAACAACAGACAAGCGGGACAACAAACTCACATATATCTAGCTATATATATATATAAAATAATAAATAAATAAAACATACACGCTGAGGTAAATCCACACTATACAACAGTAAAAACTCAAAAGGAGACAGAGAAATTAATTAGATGAACAATAACCAGACTGGTCCAGATGATGACACATTTGAGTAACCACGGTTACACCGCGTGATAGACTGTTGGTGTAAATGTCTTGCAACAGGTTCTTGCAATCTTGCATCAGGTTTTAAAGAACACCGGTAAAATAAATGGACTTTTCACCTGTTAAGTACACGTGATATAAACTAAGTGCAAAGTTAAAGGGATCTGGAAAACAACTGATGTAACTGCAGACCAATCACCAGACTCCTCCTCTCCGGCAGGTTGTGCATCATCCAGGTTTGCAGCCAGGTTACATTATGCTAACAGGCCAACAAAGCACCGCCTACTATGGCAAACATGTTGCATCAGAATCGCAACTTCCGGGAGTTGGTCCTCACCCGGCACCCGTACCCCTCATCGCTCAGTACACACTTGTCCCTCTTGTGCTGAAGTTGTGTCCAAAGGCGAAGGAGCTCCTGCTTCCAATGGCGGAACAGACAGTGGAGGAGAAGATGAGCGAGCTGAAGGTGGTCGCAGGGAAGAAGGTGAACTCTTCACTTTCCTTTCATTCAGCGGCAGCAGCTAGGAGAGAAGCTAGCAGAGAAGCTAGCCTAGCAGCTAGCCTAGCCGCCGGTCAGACTCGTGCTGTCATCGAGCCACCCGGCACCGCGCTGCTAATGCCACAAGCTAACATGTATACAAAGAAACGTTGTGTTGTTATTTGTTGTGAGGGTTTCAGTCAGGTTATGTGTGTTTGTGTTGTAATGTGTCCGGGACGTCACTTGTGCCACGTTGCAGGTGAAGCTAGTCCAGCCGGATCGTTGGGTTGAGCAGACGTAGCTTAGAGGAGAGGATGTCTCGCAGAACTCGGTTCAAAATGTTGACAGTTTAAAAGTTTCACTACTTATTTATCAGGTTACACACGTGTGAGGATCGTACTGACGTGTGTAGCGTGTTTCACTTGTGTTCTCTAGTCAATCGGCTCTCACTAAGTGGAGTGTGCAGGTTTTATAAAACAGATATAAGAGGATTACTGTTAAACTGGTTTGGATTCTCATACATTCCCATTGATAGCTCAGGTGGTGGTGGTTGTCTGAAGCATTTTAAATCTACATCTCTAATATAATGATGTATCCCACCACTCCCTGTGATTCAGATCCTGAAGTGAATGTTGTTGTGAGGAATCATCACAGTTTTGGTCCCATTGGAAATGTCATGTGGTTTGGATCCTAATTAAAGAAGAAATAGGTTAATGAACTTTGAACTGTTGAACTTTGACTGGTCTCATTAAATAGAGGTGACTGAGAATTTTTTGTTTTACAGCTGCTTTCCAACTTTAAGTTAAATCTAAACGTTACTGGAACAGCATTTTGGTTTATTTTAATAGTAAAAGTTGTCAAAACAGTTTTGTTTTCAAATTGGTAAAATCTTCAACAAAGTTAGTTTATAATCTTGTGAATAACTTGAAAGTTTGGTCTGTGGTTTTTCAGTCGTTGTTGAGATGCATATTAGCTGCGTATCTCACCATTGTGATTCATCAGGCATTGTAGTGTGTAGCTGTGTTTCTAAATATATGTGTAGTTTTGATCCATGTACTTGTGTCGAAACCATTTTCCCCCTGAACTTGACCTTAAACGTAGTTAATAAAGCAGAACTAACCCAGTCATCTCATGATGTCATATTTTTTTGAAAGGGAGGAGCCGAAGGCGGTAAAGAAGGAGCAAAGAAGAAGACTAAAGGTGGAGCTGGGGACTCTGGAGGAAAGGCCGAGGTGAGATTCTAATTAAAGTGTCAAAGTATGCACATGCTATAATTAGACCTTATTTTAGATTCTTGTTTTACAATAACTGTGTAGTGTTTGTGTTGTCATTGGACACCCACACATCAGGTAGCATGGATAGTATCTATGATTAAATTATCTATTAAATGTCTATGTTTGTCTGTGTGAAGTCAGTGTGAAACCTTATAACCTCCGAGCACAGACCTCTTGTGCAGACTATTGATAACTCACATCTAGTACCTTTTTTTAAATAAACAGTCAAACAGAAACAGTTGTGTCACATCAAAACAAACTATTTCAGCAGGCAAAAACATACATTATAAATATCAGGTTTTGGATTCAGTTTTCTTTCCTCTTTATATAATAAAGTAGCTTTGGAAATAATTTATAACCATTTTCAAGTTCCTTGCTTTTGTCATCATACTTTGATGGCCAACTACTTCAAACTGTCAACAATTTTATCTTTAAGTAACAGTGACATAAGCAATTTGTACAGTGAAATTTCCCACTACTCCCAATTTACTCACCTTTTTTTGTCTCATCCAGTTGTCACCACCCCCTCAGTACATAGATGAGCGTCTTGATTTGTACACCAAGCTGAAAACCGAGCACGAAGCCCTGATGGCGGAGAGGGCGGCGAACAATAGTCGGGCGATCAAGGTGACCTTGCCCGACGGAAAGGTGGTGGAGGCTGAGTCCTGGAAGACCACACCTTATCAGGTGGCCTGTGGAATCAGGTGAGTGTGATGATGATGATGATGATAGGACTTATGTTTGGTGACATGTGTCTCATTAAATGTGGCACCTTGCTTTTATGTGGCACAAAAAAGAATGAAGACTTTATGTGTTCCTCTGTAATTTAATTTCCAAATATGAGCTGTCAGCTTTATGCTTCCAGCCTGTAATCATGATTACAGTTTCAAAAGAACCCATAACAGCCACATTATGAAAACCATAATTGGAAATGACAGCCACCACCGAACACAAGAAAGCATTTGCACATATAAAAGCTCATCAGTGTTAAAAGTAGAGAAAACTTTGCCTCAGCAAAACATTGAACCTGAGCTTCCTACACCTGCATTGTCAAGTTTACAATAAGTGCCACGATGTTTTCATGTTTTCTATCCAGTCAAGGCCTTGCTGACAACACAGTCATTGCCAAAGTGAACCAGAATGTGTGGGACCTGGACCGACCTCTGGAAGAGGACTGCAGCCTTCAGTTGCTCAAGTTCGACGATGAGGAAGCTCAAGCTGTAAGTACACGTCAACCCTGCTCTTACACATCGTCCATGACTATGTATGACTAAGGCAGATTTTGATTTTATTTCCCGACATTAGGATTAGAGAACGGAAATGATAAATCAAAAGGAATCTTCTACAAATGATTTGTGTTACGAGTAAATAAAATAATTTGCCCTTTTGAATTTCTCACTGTTCAGTGAGTTTAACAAATCTGGTCGTTACCCGGATACACAAAATTTTGAAGAGGTTGTTCATCCCTATTAATATGCACTTAGGGCAAGGTACCTGAGCATGTAAGATTAAAGTGATGAATGAGAGGTTTACAATCAATAATAAACCTCAAAGCCCTGTTATCCTCTAAGTGTCTGAGCCACAACGACATTAAGAGGAGTTTTGAGATTATATAAAAATGCTGCAGTCGTGTACTGTCATAAAAGTGACAGCCGGCGGTCTCTCTGAGAGAATAATGAGACATTACTAAAGAGAAAAAGGACAATTTTCAGTGTTGTTGTCTTTACAAGGTACTGAACCATTTGTCAACGGTTCCTGCAGTTAGATATTTCAGAGGCTCTTTCTATTTGCTCTCTGTGGTGTCATTTTTCAGAATGTTTTGTGGCACATTTTGCATATTGGAAGCATTCAGAGTAAGTGATATGTTTATTATTTATGTGGTGTAGATGTTCTCAAAGGCTTTTAACAGCTCAGTGAATCACAACAATCTTGATTTTACAGTACACATTTCTCACCCTTTCCCATGGAAGTCCCACTTCTCATTTTTATTAAACATAGAAATGACTACTAGTATATTAATGGGACCATCATTTTTTTTTTGTTTATTGTTTAGGTTTACTGGCACTCCAGCGCCCACATCCTGGGTGAAGCCATGGAGAGGGTGTACGGAGGCTGCCTCTGCTACGGCCCCCCCATCGAGAACGGCTTCTACTACGACATGTTCCTGGACAGCACTGAGTGAGTGGCAGGAGCTTTGGGTTCAGATTCATCTGTATTATTACAGTTGATGGATTTGGACAGTGACACAATTTCCATTATTTTGCGTCCGTACACCACCACGATATATTTGAAATGACTCCTTAAATATTTTATTAAGAAAGTAGTCTCAAAACTTTAATATAAGGTGATAAAAAGAATATTGCTCAACCGTTCAGGAATAACCGTCATTTTTATGTATAATCCCTACATTCATAAGGGGCTCAGACTTAATTGAACAATTGACTGACAGTCCTTTGTATAGCCAGGTGCGGCCTGTTTCTTGGCAGTCACACTCCGTAGAATGCATACTCCTCCAACGCCCAACAGTCCCCTGAAATTGAACTCACAGATATCAGTTCAGATAGTTCAGAGAAACATGATCCAAGGCTTCCACATCATCTATTAAATGAGGGGGGCCCAGTGTTATGGAATGGACACGTATGGCTGCCAGTGGAACGGTGTCCCTGCTGTTTATTAATGATGAGACTGCTGAGTAGACTAGAAGTAGCATGATGAATTCTGAAGTGTATAGAGTTTTACCATCTTCTCACATTCAGCCAAATGCTGCAAAAAGTAATAGGGCAGAGCTTCACGCTGCTGATGGATAATGACCCAAAACGTACTGTGACAGCAACCCCAGAGCTTCTCAAGGCAAAGAAATGGGATATCATTCAAGAGCCAAGTCAGTCACATGACCTCAACCTGTTTTAGCCAGATTTCTTTTCACTTGCTGAAGACAAAACTCAAAGCAGAAGGAGCCACAAACGAGCAGCAACTCCAAAACCTGGCAAAGCTTCTCGAGGGACGAACCTTAGCGTCCGAACCATTAAATATTAAATGTTTTCTGTCATTTTAATTGGTTCTTATCGCGTAGTGTAGCAGTGGGACCTCACTTCCCCTGATCGCCACTATGCAGAGTTAGTTTGATATTCCATTCCTTGAATAAAGCCGAAAGTCTTCATTTGGCTATGGCTTCATTTCAAATTCATAATCGTGGTTTACAGAGGCACAAATAATGAAAACTAAGAGTTGTGTTAGTCACCTCTGTGTAAGTTTGGTGTGTACTCCAAGGCTTAGTAACTTTGAGTTAAGTTCACCGAGTAAGATGGATAATAAACACAAAAGAGGCGGAATGACACTAATGCCGTCTAGCTGGATTTTCCTTGGGCGTGGATTTGAAATGGCACCTTTCAATCTCCGCGTATGAGATTGACAGCCTCGAAGCACATCGGTTCAAACACAGAGCTAGACATTACTTCAGTGAAGCTTTGAAAGCGTGTTGAGGCACCCTCTAAAATTTTCAACATTTCTTACTCGTAAACAACTTTTTCACTTGACCTTTCCCTGAAAGATGCGTTTCTCCCCGCTCAAGGCTGCAGGAGAGCGTGAGGAGTGCTGTCTAATTAATTCTACAACCTCCTTAATGAAGTCATTTTATGCTAATGGAATTCTTGGAGACTGTTTTGTGCAGGTATATTTTGACATTGCTCAAGCCCTAAAGCCAAGGACTCTTACGTATTTGCCCATACTCTGCAGAGGTTATCAGTTTCTGGTAGTCAAAGAATTACGTTGGTCACATCCACAATGCCCTCTGGAAACGGTGGCAGATGAAATTTAGCAATTGGAGACGGTTTGCATATTAATGCAGGTGTCTAAGTGAGAGTCCTTGTTGATTGTGCTGCTCTTGTTTTGTTTATCTCTCGATGTTTTGGACAGGGGTGTGTCGAGCAATGACTTCCCGGGTCTGGAAAACCTGTGCAAAAAAATCATCAAGGAGAAGCAGCCGTTTGAGAGGCTGGAGATAAAGAAAGAAACTTTGTTGGAGATGTTCAAGGTATCTTAAAGTACTAACACAAACACACACACACATGTATATTTAAAAGAATAAAGCTGTGAGGAGAACTGCAGTAGAACCAGGACTTTAAAACCACTTCTTGTCCTTTACAGTACAACAAGTTTAAGTGCCGCATCCTGAATGAGAAGGTCACCACTCCGACCACCACAGTTTACAGGTGAGTTCAGGGATTCTGCTTTTAAAGAGAATTATTTTTTCCCTGTTTTTTTGTATCCTGTGAAAAACCAATAATGATGAACAAGCACCATGTGCAGGACTGCAGTTTCAAGGGGTGGCCAATTACAACACTAGTAATCCATGCTCTGTATATATGTGATTTATTCAACAGTAGCATTTATTAAGAATGCATCATTAGTTTTGGTGTTTTTATGGAATTTGTTTCACATTAACATATTTCTTGCCTGATCTTAAACAAAACAATTTATTAGACAACATTTTTCTATCTTCTAAACTAATTCCAGGTGTGGTCCCTTAATTGACTTGTGTCGGGGGCCCCATGTGAGACACACTGGGAAAATCAAGGCACTTAAGGTCCACAAGGTGAGTCTGTTTTCTCCTCTCCGCCATGAGCAGCTAGGTGGTTGTGACACCATATGTGGATTCATGGTTGATTAAACTAGATAGGATTCTGAGATTCTCTAATCTCTGCCCTAAATGTCTGCTACATTTGTCCCCATTCCTCGAGCAGTTACCTTATGTTTCATTCTCAAGGGATTTGATGCACCCAAAAGAACGATGAAAGCTAACGTAATCCTTTTTGTGGTGTGCTAGAATTCATCTACATACTGGGAGGGTAAGGCGGACATGGAAACCCTCCAGAGGATCTATGGGATCTCCTTCCCTGACCCCAAAATGCTCAAAGAGTGGGAGAAGTTTCAGGAGGAGGCCAAGAACAGGGATCACCGCAAACTGGGCCGGGTAAGTGCTGAAAAAGCAAAAAGGATGTCGGTTAAGTGTCATTTTAAAATAGTCCCCAAAGGTTTTTTAGTCTTACAAAGCAGGTTATTTATAGAATGTTGGTATTTATCTGTTCAGTTTACGAAGCTGTGACTTGACTGCACAGTTGCAATGGGGATCCCACTCAAAACAAATATGAAATACAAAGACAAGATATCCAGAGGCATCTCTGACAAGTGTGAGAATTATATTCATGTTGCATTTACAGTATTATAGCTGCATTTTCTGGTGAAGATCCATTATCTTACAAAAAGAAAAAATGTATGTCAATGACAAACACTTGAGAAAGTGTCACCTACGTATAAATCTATATGTATTCTCAATTGACATGTAAACCAAGATAGAAATACAAAGAATGTTATTATTTACTCAGCTGTGAGTGACGTCAAAATTGACCCCTGGTAAAAAGCAGTAGTCAGTCTGAATGCTGCTAAGGAATATTGTTTAATTTGTAGTGAATCTTTATAGTCATATAATCTAACTTCATCTTTGACAGGCAACGTGTAAGGGTGTGTTTGTTGTTGCCATTCTTTGAACATAATAGCAGGTGTGGGTAAGCGAGCTGAGCCTTAGTTTGTGTGACAAACCTTGAATATCTTTTTGGCCTGAGCCAAAAAGATATTCCGCCGCAGTAACAAGACGTTATTTATCTTGTATTATTCAGGAGCAGGACCTGTTCTTCTTCCATGACCTGAGTCCGGGGAGCTGCTTCTTCCTGCCAAAGGGGGCCTTCATCTACAACACGCTGATTGAGTTCATCAGAGTGAGTCCGAGCTTTCACACCCTCAGTGGATAACTGCTGTGATCTCACTCTTAACTGAAGACAGGACAGGACACTGAGGACGGGAACAAGTGAACATTTGCAGGAAGAACTGGGGAAAAGAGAAGAACAGTTCTATAGCCTTAGAGCTGAGGGTTTCACATATTCACAATGATGATATCTTTTATAATCTTTTATCTAAAGAATTCTTATTCAGATTTCAAAGTGCTTCACAAGGCAGCAATTAAAACCAACAAGTCGTAAAATAATCTGAATTAAAAGACAATAGTTGAAAAAGAAAAATTTAAATTAAACTAAAATCTCAGATGAAAGTTAGTCTTATAAAGGGAAATTACTGAGCAAGCCAACTTGATTTCCTCAGGCAGATAGTTCCAGAGCCTCAGGGCCCTGACTGCGAATACTCCTTCCTCATAAGCTTTAAGACAGGTCGCAGATAGCAGGCCACTGCCTGAGGATATGTCAGGTTACGAGCTGGTAAGAACTTTTCTAAAAGATCAGATATTAAACAAGGAGAGAAGCTCTGAAGAGCCTTAACAGTAATCCGTAAAATCTTAAAATCTATTCTCAAACATACAGGAACGCAGTATGAAGAGAATAAAACAGGAATGATGTGATTATGCCTCTTGGTAATTGTCACAATATATACTGCTGCAATTAAAAAGCCCTATGATGTGATGACATTATTTTATACGAGTAAGGAAGGATTTTGCTATATATTGAAGATACAACATTATTTTAAGGTCTTTAATGTTTAGCTAAGCGTGAATGAAACGCAAGACCTGGGGCAAGACATATAAAATGTTTCCATTAAACTAGTTTAATACAATAAAATGCTAATTCAGATCCCTTATTAAACAATAAGGTTGTAGCCACGCCGTATGTATGCATTCTCAATATGACATTTACCAGTTGTGAACAGGTAATAGAAAAACTACTCGGTGTGAATTCAACCTTTGAACACAAACGTTTATTCAGAACAAATTGAAACATGTAAAACAGTCGTGATTGACAGCGTTGAATAAAAGCTATTCAGCTTCCACCTGCTCTGTTACAGACACACACACACATACACACATACACACACACACACACACATCAATATGATTTAACACACTCACTTTGTTAAGTGCAGTGTCAATGCAGCTGCACATTGGATGTAATTTCACCTAAATGTGGTAATATAGATTTCTGACAGAAAGGATTTTGAGTTATGAAATCTGTTTTTAAGAAATGGCTTTGCCTCCTGAAGCAACACAGCACGTCACACTTACAAATATTTGTAGCGTCTATTACTGCTGGGATTTAAAATAAATTTCCCTTATCTTATTATCGCTATCAGCTGTTTAGAATTTTAAAAGTGATGGGAAACAAAACAGGCCCCGACCCAAACGGCATGAAATCAGTCAGTCTTCCCCAGACCCCCTTCACAATATGTAAACAAAAAATAATGTGAATAAACAGCAGCATTAACATTCTTAAAAGTACTTTTAAAATCTAACCCACTGCTTTTGCTACCAGTAATGTAGATTTTAGAGGATGAACTCTTATTTATCAGTGGTATTAATGGAGATGGTTTGTAGTTGTGATGCATGCACATAATTCTGAGTCTTAAAACGTGAAACCTCCTTTGTGAGACACCGTTGATGTGTGTTTTCAGAGTGAATACAGGAAGAGGGGTTTCCAGGAGGTGGTGACACCCAATATCTACAACAGCAAACTGTGGCAGACCTCTGGCCACTGGCAGCACTACAGCGACAACATGTTCTCCTTCGAGGTGGAGAAGGAGACGTTCGCCCTCAAACCCATGAACTGCCCCGGACACTGGTGAGGACTCACTTATTCTTCCGCACAGGCCGAGTTGCTTTGAAAGAAGCATGGTTTTCATTTCAGCAAACATCAAGTGCGAAGAACAACACACCCACTCCTGTCACACATTGGGCATCAAGTCGGGCTCAAGTGTGAAATAGGTATTTTTAGTTGGTTTCTCTCTGTAATTGGAAACAACTGTGTTTGTTGGAAGCATTTCACAAACTCAGGGCTCTGCTGTCACTGAGCAAAATGTTTGAACCTTGCTTGAATTTTTCATTTATATATAAAAAGAATAACCTAACACAGTACCCTGGCAAAAGGGACAGCTGTTAAATAATGTTTAACAACACCTGAATAGCTTATTAGAGTTCGCTCAGGGTTTTGTTATCAGGAGTGAAATAGCGTCATATTTCACTGCCAGAGCAGTTTGTCATCCGTTTCAGCGCAGCTTAAAATGACTGATGCTCTTGCCATGTTTTCAGCTGTTGACTGACCCAGTTCAATTTACTGCCGAGTGCTGCATTGCAGTGCAGAGAGCCAGACTGCAGCTCTTTGTATTCAAATCTTTTCTCCTCTTCTCACTGTTCCATTCTCCGTGCCACTCACACGGGCAGCCCCTCTGGTGATCAGGCCCATATGGAAATTGAGCTTGCCAACACGTTTTGTTCAAAGTGAATGTCGGTTAAATCAAACATTACATTTCGTCTTTCACAGTGGTATTGAAGTAGCAGAGCAATTTTCAGTTATTGTGATTGCAGTTAGTAATTATGTATTTTTTTATTTGATTTAACACCCCAGTCTGATGTTTGATCACCGGCCGCGCTCCTGGAGAGAGTTGCCCCTGCGCATGGCCGACTTCGGCGTCCTGCACAGAAACGAGCTGTCGGGGGCCCTGACCGGCCTCACTCGAGTTCGCCGCTTCCAGCAGGACGATGCTCACATCTTCTGCACCATGGACCAGGTGAGTCCTGCCCTGATGCAATGACGTCACTCTGCCAAGTTCACACAACACACACCTTTTGGGGTCATACAAGTCTGATTAAAACCCCAACCTGATATCATATTAATCGTTTTGTGTCTTGTTGCTGAAAAATGTGCAGATTTCGCACGTCTACAATACAGTTTTTCTATTGTACAATGACAATAAAGTCATTTAGCAATATTTCTGCTAAATTCTTTGTCTGCTATTCAGATCAATAAAGTGCCTGTAGATACAAACACTTGAAAGAAAGTTGCAGATTGTTAAGACAACCAGTGGTAAACGATCACACAGTTTCACCAGAATCATTTATAGCTCCTTGCTTCAGTGTCTCGCTGCCATAAGTTATTGAATAAATGCAGGTAATGTTATCATTGAATGTCCCGTCACATTCTCAGATAGGACTTCCAGTGCTTCAGTGTGCAGTGCTGCTGGTACAAGCAGGATTTCGGGAGACCAAAGAGATTTTATAATTACTTTGTTCAAACATAGCGACGCAGCAACTTGCAGCTAGGATCTCACTGATTTGTTTTCTTTCTATCAGTAGTGGCAGCGGGTTAGATGGTTTAAGTCTTTGAAAGCACTTTGTACGCAAAGTAGTTCAGTTTTAATGTTTCCCCTTCACAGCAGCAGCTGCAAAGCACTGCTTGTCTTTTATTATTCACAAAATCCAAACTTGAATCACACTGCGGAGGGTATGTTCTTATCTTACAGCCACCATTAAGTTTATAATCAGGGAGTCCAGATGGTGGGCCGCGTATATAAAAGCTGTTTATTAGGAGACATTTCCTTCCCGAAAGTCACTTCTCCTTGTCATTGTGTTTTATTTCCTTTTTCAAATCCGAAGTGCCCGATCAAAACTCGTGATTGATCACATACGATGCTGGTGCAATGATTGTCAACATGTGAAACCATTATATGAGGCTTGTATGTTTCCAGAAGCTGTTTTATCTGAAACATAAAAAGGTGGATCTCATTTTGATTGCATTTTTTTCCCGCAATTTCCTCTTAAGTAATACAGAAAGATGAAATCAGACTTTACACCAGGAGTTAAACTCTCAGTTGGATGATACGATTTCTGCTGTGTTTGGTTTCTTAACCCCAGATTGAGGAGGAGATCAAGGGCTGCCTGGACTTCCTGCGGACTGTGTATGAAGTGTTTGGCTTCACTTTCAAACTCAACCTCTCCACGAGGCCAGAGAAGTTCCTGGGGGAACCGGAGGTGTGGGACCAAGCAGAGAAGGTAATCAGGATTCCACTCGATCCTTTTTATAGAGAGGAAAATGTGAGCAACTCCCACTGGAGAATTAAGATGCTGATATAAGTGATAGTATCAAAATGGAAATTAGAGAGCCACTCCACAGACGGCAAATGGAGGAGATTTGTAGACCAGGAGAACATTTATATTTTAATGGGCTTTATTCTGCAGAACCGCCGTCAGTTCTTCTCCATAGAATCCACATCTGTGCAATCACTGTCGAATCAAGTTCAATGTTTAGATCGGCTTTATTTTGTATCTTGGGTTCAGATCTAATCTGCTGTGAAGGAGAAGATAATATATTAAAAATTAGCTTAAACAAAGTAATAGCATGAGTGAGTGAGTTGAAGGGAGTGATAATGATCTTTTATTTCTCTGCGCTGTCAGAAGTGGATGAAAAACAGATCAATACATATTCAGGTCTAACAGATGAATCTGCAGAGGAGAAGTGCCACATGTTTACTCCCTAATCTCATCACGTGTGTCGAGCACATGAAATCCGTTCATCGGTCCCTGCTGTCGAGCTCTGAATGGATGAAAAGGTGCGGTGGCTGTGGTCTCCAGGGCAACTGCTCCATTGATTGGTCGATGTGCTTTGGTTGGACCGTTGGTTGGTGGTGTTGCATTCATGAGGAGAAAAGTGCTGCATCAATAACCTTTCAGGATTAGCAGCAGAAACCTTCTTTTTTTTTTTAATCATCCATCCCCATTCTCAGTTTTCAGTTCTAACAGCTAAGTCTAACCTTTCAATGATCACTAAGTTCACTGTTTACTTTGCAAACTGTAGTTTTCAAACAACCAACATGGATTATCATCTCAAACTGTCCCTTTTTATTAGAAAGTGGAACATTCATGAAAAGTGGATATTCAAACTGAACCAGATCATCTAAGGTAGTTTCCCCGTGATCCAGCAGTGGGCTCTCACTATCAGCTTGACCTATTACATGATCTTTTGACCTTTCAGTAAACTATGCCAGGGATGTTTTGCTAGAGAAGTAGCGTGTGGAGGTTTTTTGTGTTTTATAACGTCGATTTGTTAAGTAACAAACAAAGGTTGGTTCGCCAAGCGGAGCAACGTTAAGTGTTGAACCTCTTCTGATTTCCTACCAGGGTGTAATATTGTGAAAACTGTTGGTCCTACAGCAATTAGAAGCTTTTTCTGCTCATTTATAATACATTTAGTTTGAATAGATGACAATTCAACGCTAATTAGTCTTTAGTACTGACTGTTTTTCCTTTCTTTTTGAATTTGTGGGTATTTTTAAGTGCACTTTTACAAATTGTGGAAGTTATTTTGAAGCTGTTAATTCATCAGCATCAAGAAGCCACAACAACCACAGTGTGAGTTTGTTTACTACTGAACAGAAGAGGCCAGCAAATGTTTAACTTGCAGTATTAAGCTGATTCTCAATGGCTCCATGTGTTAATTACGCTCCGCGTATGGACTGTATCTCTGTAATTAACAGTCAAGCCAGTGCTCAGAATAAGGAGAGCAGTTTAAAAAGAGCAAAGAAGAAGAAAGTTCTAATAGCTTGTAAATCTCGCAGCTGCTTCGCTTGACCTTTGGAGAAATTTCTCTCCGATGAAAAAATTCTGTAAAAGAAGCTGTGAGTTTTTAATTATGAATGTTTGTGTGAGCAAAGGTGGAAAGTTATACACACGATGACTTCTAAACTTGACATCCCCGCTGGAACAGAACTCGCTGCATGTTTCCCTCACCTCATTAACTCCCACAAGCAACCATAAAATATTATTGAGGTGTTAACATTTCTCAGTTCGGTGATTAGTTCCAGATGAGGAAAATGTCAGGTCTAAATTTACAGCTTCGCTTAACACCACTGTTTACTTGTTGGTCAGCCACTGATATCCTCACAAAGCAGCAACTGTTTGTTTTCACAGCAACTGGAGAGCAGCTTGATTGAATTTGGGGAGAAGTGGGTCCTCAACCCAGGTGACGGAGCTTTCTACGGCCCGAAGGTGAGCTGAGCGCCGCACTAATGATGTCGTTAGCCTGTGAAACGGCAGGAGGCCGGCTGCTCATGACGTGTGCTGTGTTCACAGATCGACATTCAGATCAAGGATGCCATCGGCCGCTACCATCAATGTGCCACGATCCAGCTTGATTTCCAGCTCCCGATCCGCTTCAACCTCACCTTCGTCAGGTGACTGGAGAAGATTGTTTCCATTGCTGCAAATGCACGTGTTATAGACTTAAAACCTGTTGAAGTGTGATTAACACAACCAAAGATCAAAGATTAATTTAAGAAGATATTGAGAACTCCATCCAGCATTTCAAACACAACGGTCACGCTCACTTGCAACAGATTCAGTGAAAGATAAGTTATTGCGTGAGGTGTGAATTTCTGCTTGGACAGTTATGTTATTTATTATTACATTTATTACGAAAACTGGTGGGACAAATTAAAATATAAAGGGTCTAGTTCTTTAATGGGAAACACTGAAATCAAAGGCAAATGTATGCTGTAAAACTCTCATAAAGGGAAAAATAAGACTATTGACAGTGTATCTTGAATCATGAAATATATTAATTTCCGTTCCCTAAAGTTATTTTCCTCTTCAAATAATTTTGTAGCCATGATAGCGACGACAAGAAGAGGCCGGTGATGATCCACAGAGCGATCCTGGGATCAGTCGAGAGGATGATCGCTATTCTGACTGAAAACTACGGAGGCAAATGGTTTGTAAACGATCATTTTTGAAAGGTTGATTTCTCAAGTAGAATTTTATTGCAGATGTTTCAGATTGATGATCATGTTTATTCCCCTGGATTATAATCCGTCCATCTGTAATCAGCAGAACTTCAATTTAACGAAACTTAAAAATGATCTGTATCAGCCAGTGAGGTTAGGGTTTTTGATATTTTGAGTTTCAGTACATACAGTTTTTTTCTGTGTTTCCATGGCAACCAGTATGACTCAATTGAGAGTAGGGCTTTAAACTTAGAACTTCTTACCAACAAGCAACAGAGACACCACAGAGCGCTCTGATAACTGGAATTACATTGTTACCACCGGCACTGAAAAACAGCATCACTGACCTGCACTTGTACTTATAGAATGTATTATTATTCATGTCTTTGGTGTGTATCTGACTGTTCTTCACCCCTGAGTGAATCATTATGACTTCAGGTAACTGTGATGGCACCAAATGATCAGCTCCTTCAGGTTTTTTTGGTGCCGGGGGGATTATTCTCTGGTTCTACTTAGATTTATGGGATAGAAACAGAATCACCTCATTTGCACAGATTGGGTCTGGCCTTCTTTTCTTACTAACCAACTGAATGTGTCCTGTCCCAGGCCTCTGTGGCTCTCTCCTCGTCAGGTGATGGTTGTTCCTGTGGGACCGACCTGTGAGGAGTACGCTCAGAAGGTAAACACCGACCTCAGCTGCTTCAGAGACCAAACAAACAAGTAGCCTGAAGCCACCAGGCCCTTAAATCAACAAGAAGCTGGTTTTGAAGTTGTTTCATATGTTTGGATCCAAGTGTCACCGGCTGTTTTCAACACTGTCACATCCTCTTTCCTGCTCCTGCATCTTTCCTTCATTACAACCTTGGTTTTATTTTCACAGCTCAGGCCATTGGCTTGATGTCACCAAAGTAACTGCTGAGATCTTTGGAAGGTTGTCCGACAATAAAACAGGTTTTTAAACAGCCAAATCAGCGACCACATTATTTAAAGGTTAAACTAAAAGTTAGTGCCACTAAAATGTTGGTAATAATCTTTTATTGCGAAAAGTTAAGTCAAAATGCAACTAATGAGTCTCTGTAAACCTTAAAGGTTGTTTACATTGAATGTTTTGTGTAAAAAGGCTTTTTTTGGAAGAGAAAAGTATTCAAAGATCTCAGCATTACATTAGGGCACATTATTAACAATAATTCAATCTACAAAACGATTAATTCATAAAAAAAAATGGTCACTTGTTAGTTGCAGAGTTGTTTTGAATACTTCATTACTTAGACCAAAAACCAAGAGAAAAACAAAACAAACACAGATTTACAGTTAACTTGAAAAGACAAAGGAAGAGAAGAAGAATAGTCGCAGGATTCTTATCATCTTTAAAACCCAATTGTCGAATGGTAAATTGATGAACTCTGGTTTGTGTTTCAGGTGAAGGAGGACTTCCACCTCGGCGGCTTCATGACCGACGTGGATCTGGACCCGAGCTGCACTCTGAACAAAAAGATCAGGAACGCACAGCTGGCCCAGTACAACTTCATCCTGGGTGAGTGGCAACACACTTTCCTTCCGTTCCTCAGTCTTTTCCTCGCTGTCCATCCGGTTATTGACTTTCTTTTGTCCTCTTCTGTTGGAAGTGGTGGGAGAGAAGGAGAAGACGAGCAACACCGTGAACGTCCGCACCCGGGACAACAAGGTGCACGGCGAGCGCAGCGTGGAGGAGTGCATCGAGCGTCTGAAGCAGCTCAAGACGTCCAGGAGTAAGAACGCAGAGGAGGATTTCTGAGCTTTTCCCAAACCTGCTGCCATCCACTCGTCTTTCTCTCAACAGCAGCGTAAATCTGTTGACTCCAAAAGGGCCGGGTGTTTGAAATCAGTTTTTTAGTGAAGGATAAAACTTATTTCATGTTTTTGCCTTTTTCTGATTCGACAAGTCTCTTTTTCTCTGGTGTCTTCAGCTGCTTCTTAAATAAATCACTGTTTTCAGTTTCAGGTCTAATGGTTACTGTCCTACACAGAATTAAATCTAATCAAGTCAATATCCCCTCTGCTTATAATGAAATACAACTAATGAGAGCGGCCCCGTCTCTGAACAGCTTTACAGCACATGTCTGTTCCACTGAATAAAGAACAGTTCTCATGTGTAATGAGCTGAGGGGATTTTTTTTATCACTGTCTTAACCCGTTTGTATCAGCCATTCATTTTTTCTTCAGGGAATTGTTTGTGGATTACAATTTTGATAATTAAACAATCTATTCTTGATGTTCTGCTTTTTTTTTATAAGATACAAGATGCTTTTCACTTGTTTGGGGAAAACTTGACAACCAAAGTTTATTACGCTGCTGTAAATGAGTCTGTCCGTAGGTGACCTGTGTGAGAATCTGGACAATACGAAAATCAGAAAGTATAAACATTAAACTGAGCATCACACAAAGCAGAATATGGACATTTGACATGTGTTGAAATTGCACTATAAAGAGTTGTGAGGACATCAAAATAAAGGTGACTTTAAATATTTGGCTGTTGGTGCTTCTGCTACTTTTCACTACTCACCTCACAAGTTTAAGATTGAAGTTGAAATTATAACATAGCATCCAATTTTCCACAAGGCAGAGGTGAAATCGGAGAGATGAGGTGTAACAGATGATCTTCATCACCATCCTGCACCGGCACTTCATCAGTGATGAGGCTGAGGATAAACACCTGATGCTTCTCAGTATCACATGGAGACTGAACTCAAGAATTATTAATAGTGCTGCTCTGTTACACCAAAGCATGATTCAAATGTTTCATTCTAAATAAATAAGAGCTTGTATTTGTTTTATCATGAAAGGAAACAAATTGCATTTAAGTATTTGCAGGAAGAGTTCACACATAAGTGAAAGGTTGTGACCATCTGCGATCCAGTTATTCCTGCAGTTATTTCCCCATCTGCTCTTGTTATTCCCATTGAATCAGACAAAACTTTACTTAGATTTGTGATGCAAATTTAGTTTTTGATGCACACTATCTTGCATTAAAGTCTCACGTTATTATTCCAGCCACAAGAGGGCGGTATATCCGTGTGCTCCACTCACAGCTGGAGCAGAGCTGGAGAGGAGTGACTGCTTTGACTCATGCCAATGGATTTTTTTTTTGTGCAGTAAAAACACACCACAAAGTTTGTAAAAAAAAATTAAAAAAAACCTGAAACACTTTTTGTGGCTTTAACTGTTTATTCACTAACTCTTCCTCGCTATCACAGGTTCAACGTTCACAAAGATCTTAACAGGTTTAACATTTGCAAACTCCAAGAGATACTTCTGGCTCCAGGACTTCACAATAACTGTTCCCTGTTTTATTTGGAAATTACAGATTTAAATCACGAGAAAGTTCCCCCGTTAATTTAAGTAGGAACATTAGCGCTAAGCTTAAAGTTGGGAGTGAAAGATGGTCTCACGGTTGCAGAACAGGCAGCGAGCGACCAACTCTGAACACGGGCCAATGAAAACATTGATTTTGGCTGCGCTGCAAGTTGCGAGTAATTAAAATAAGTGAGAAGCCATCAGTTATTTTGGCCAATTTGAAGTTTTCAGCACCAAATAAAATATGTTCACAGGTTCAGTTTCTTGTGTCGGTTCCATATCTTACACTTACTGAGAGCAGGAGTTAAAGGATTTACTAATTTTAAAGAATGTTATGTTAGTGTTTTTGTTTTGTTAAGTTTGTCAGATTGAAAAACGTAGAGAAAAATTATCCTAAACCCTTAAATTACTCGTAATTATCATAACAATTTGAAATGGTTCAGTATTTAGGTTTGAAATAAAGGAGCCAGGATTAAACTAGCAGAACAAAGAAATCAGATCTTCCCTGGGCTGGTAATTTGTAAGGACATCCTCATATCAGATCTGACCACAAGATGGAACAGCTCCACCAGGATCCTGTGGTGGTGGTGGTGGTGGTGGGGGTGGGGGGGAAGGAGTGGGGCTAATGTTAGTGGAGTGTGGGAGAGGAAAACATTTTGATAAGGGGTTAATGAAAAAGTCAGTGGAGTAGGAGAGTGTCAACAGACAGAGCGAGACAGCCAGAGATCTCTGGGGAACCCGGCTCGGCTGTTGAATCCTCGCTCCCTCTCCCTTCCCCTGTCGGATCCTCTGGCTCTACGCTTCACTGGCAGCCGGACCGCGAAGGGTCACAACGCTTCGCTGAACTGAGCAAACTCCTCTCTCCCTCTTGACACACGTGCATCTGAAGGTATCGATTCACATGTAAAGAAAGGTCCCACCTCTGCAGGCCTGTGCTCAGAGGAGGCTGGGACGGTGGAGGCCTCGGTTTGTCTACAGCGTTCACTCCACTTCACTGACTTTGATAGAATCTCTCGATTTCATACCTTTTTAATCTGAAATACTTTTTGACCTGTATTTTAAACAGTTAATTACAATAATGCTTTTAAAAGCCTCACAAAATGATTTTCCTATTGACAAGGACAGCAATACTCCGACTATTGACCTTCTTCTGCAGTATTCTTAATTTCAACTAAGAGCAGTTGCTAATAGAATATTCCATTTATATTCACACGTTACAGAACATAGTCCGATTTTGTCTCTCGTCAACTTTACATCCTACTACTGTTTTACACTTTCAGCACAAGTCATCAAGCAGTAGGTCACTGCCGAATGTCAATGTGGCAAACTGCTGTGAAAACTCAAAATTAACGCTATAATGCGATTAAGACGTTCAAGTGTTTCCATAATGTGACAAAGATCTGCCATTAGCTGGTTAGACTGGATGTTTCCTGTCTTACTTTAAGCTAACTACTCAAACTAGATTACTGCAACTTCTGCTATCTCATCGGAAGTTATACTAATGAGAATTATATCTTCATTCATAGAGAACCTGCTCAAAACTAAGTTACAAAGTCTTTCACAAATACAAAACCAAACAAAACACAGGAGTAAAACTACATAAAAACCAATAAAAAGATATTCATAAAAGAATAAAAAAACACTGCAAAAGAAAAAAAAGCATGAAAACTATTACAATAATAAAACCTAATTTTGGGTATGATAAAAGTAGATTCCACCCATAATCATTCACTCAAGAACAAGGTGGATTAGTAACTTTCAGCAAACAAATCTCAACTTCGCCAACCAGCCTCTGAGCCTCAGATTTCATCAGAAACATGTGACATCTCCTCTTTACCTCTCGGCATGAAAGCAAATTAATTACATTTCCACAGAGACTCAAACTATTCCTTTGAAGGAACATCATAACATTTTGAGATTTCTCATAGAATTTTGCCTTTTTTCCTTTTTCTCTCGTTTGCTTCTTCACCATGAAAACACCAGTAACTGTTTCATGTTCCGTCTGATGAATTTCATAAGGTTGTTTCACCTCTTATTTTCACCAGCAAAACATTCTTTCCAGCATTGACAGCCAGAAACCCCCCCACTGTGTTCCTATCTGCCCTCCGCCCTTTTAATCCTTGAGTCATGTTGCATGTGGACACAACCAAACGCATATTTGAATCTTCACCAACCGTTTTCCTCTTCAGAATCCCTCTCAGTCTCTGCAGCGACTGCCACCAGCCTCACCACACACACACACACCCACACACACACACACACACACACACACACACACACACACAAACACACACACACACACACACACACACACACACACACACACACACGGCCTCCTCCTGCACCATCACCCCTCTGCAGAGCTGCAGCAGAACCCCAAATTATGGTCAGCCGCTCGTGAAGTTAGTTTTGCTTGGGAAAAACCAAGCTGCCATCTTTAATATCATAATGTTACCAAATTATATGCTTCTAATTGGGAACTGTTTGATCACACGTCCTGTCATCTGGAGAGCGTGCGTGTGACCTGAAGAGGCGTTACTTCCCATCTGCAGAGCACGACCTCCGCTCGTGACCCAGCAGAAGTTCAGTGGACCGCTTCACGCCGAGGAGAGGAGTCTGCCACCGGTCACACCCAACACGCAGACGCCACCGACGATCCACCGTGGAGATCTGTGATGTAGGTCTGATGTGCAAACACGAGGCAGCTGCACGTCACACCCAGCCCAGCAGATGTTCGGTGGAGCTTGAAGATCAAACTATGAACGATATGAAGTGTTCTTTAAGTCAGTTTGTTAAAAAGTTGAAGGGATAATTTGGAGAGAGAGCACTTCTCACTATAGTGGTTCCCAAACTTGTGTCTAATGTACGTGTCTCTATCAGATGAGAACTTCATCAGCACCATCGTGGCTCAAAGGTCGGGTCACATCCGTGCTACTGCAGTGAAGGCAAAATACCAGTTAAACCATTTAAACTGACTTGTAGCTCATTATTTGCATCTTTTACTATTTGACTATTTCAACTGATTATCCACTTTCAGCAAACTTTCAAGAGTCAATACATTATTTAAGCTAACTATTTTGAGAGTTTATCCAATTATCTTTATATTTGAACTGTTTCTACTACTTTTCACAAACTATTTTAACTGTTTATCCAATATTTTAGAAAACTATTTCTACTATCAATTACTATTTCAACTGTCCACTTTAACAAACTATTTAAACAACATTTTTATTGATCTTCTATAAAACGATTTCAGTTGTTCATTACTTACTTTTAGCTGTAACTATTTCGGCTGTCAATCTATCACTTTAGGCTTTTTGATTATCTGTTATTATAGCGGTTTATCCGTTGCTTTTATTTTTCAACAGTTTCTACTACTTTTTGTCAACTATATTCCAACTCTTGATTATTTTAGAAACTATTTCCACTGGTCATCCATTAAATCAGCTAATTATTTCACATGTCCATGACGTTTAACTATTTCTACTATTGATCCTTTACTTTTAGTGAACAATTTCAACTGTCATTTAATTTTTTTTAACTTTAAGCTTACTGCTGAAACAATCTTTTAGTGATTTGTGACATTTCAACTTTTCTAGCTGACTCATGAACTGATTTATTTGGTGCTAGTCTTTGGTCATTGGTCAAATAAAGATCACACAAGTTTCTTCTACTATTTGGATTTTCCAACCAACCTAAATATTAGATTCACTTTCCCTTTCCCTGTGCTACTTCACTTCAGGTGATGATTTTCCATTGAGCTCTATCCAACAGGATTCAGATTCCCAACAAACACTGAATTACTTGAACATGTGTTTAGTAAAGTTCAACATTCTTGGACTGAAACTGAAGTAAAAGCAATGAACCTGCTGTGACACTTTCAAACACCAACGTCGTTTCCACATATCAGCGTTTTAGTCTTTCTTCAGTTCCCTGAGCATCACAGTCAAACTGCTTCTTTTGTGTTGTTGATATTCTCCTCATGGTAAAGACCTGAAAACTGTAAATCACGCAGAGGCCTTCCTCTCGTGCCTGTGTTTGTTCAAATTGGTCCATGAATCTAAAGCAGCCTCATTACAACTAAGTGAAGAGCATCGCTCTGCTCTCCACATGAGGGAATCACACCTTTTTCTTCATAAACCAGTGAATAAGAGACGCTACCCACAGTTTCCATCACTCAGTTCTGTGCGGCCTTGATGCAAAATAACTCACCGCTTCCTCAATCAAATCATTTTCAACAGAATTTTTCCACATTTAAGCACGATTTCCCGTTCAGCGACACACTTTAAGAACATCTACTGCCATAAATGCAGCCGTTTTGTTCTGATTACACTTGCACTGGATACTTCTGTGCAGCATCTGACTGATCCCCCAGCAGTTCAACTGTTAGCTGGCTGTTCCGACCATGAATTCCTCCTTTCTCACCTCCTTCCACTCAAACACAGTCTCTTCCTTATATGCAGCCGGCCAGATGTTTAGGCTGGAAGTTCTCCACAGAAGAGGCCTCAGTGGTATGCGCGGTTGTTATTTATCTAAATTGTATTTTTCTCTTTAACAGCATTTTTCCCTCCTCCTCTCTGCTCTCAGGGGTGGTTTACTTTAGCCCCAAAGTAGGAGGTGCAGCGAGGGGCGGCTCTGCCAGAATACCCACAATTCACCAGCGGCTGACGGAGCTGATGAAGTCGAAGCTGACAGCTGCATAAATCACCAGCTCATGGTGCTAATAGGTGGCAGTATAAAATCAAGCGCAGACCACCCATGCTGCAGGGCAGGAGCAGGAGCATCAAGTCATATCTACCGTGCAGCACTGTACAGTCATCCGAAACACTTAACCCCCCCCCCGCTCCAGTCCGAGGGGCTCTCTTAGCAACACAGGAAAGGCCCGTCTGGCATCCGCAGTGCAGTGATTCATATTTGGCACTTTCATAAAGGTTTCAAGCTGCTGGAGCTGTTTCGGGGCATATTGTCGAACGCTTCCCTCCTCAATCGGCCTTTTGGAAAAACCTATAAACATCTCAAGGCCGATAACCAAACAGGAGCCTTTTGCTTTTTCCTCTTTCACGTGAAGATTCTCGCTGCTTCGTCAAGTACGTTTTGTTTTCTCCTCTTCACAGAGAGGAAGAAAAGGGCTCGCACACTCACCACTCACTACCTTGACAATATATTTCTCCCCGTGTGAATGGAGACGTGCTCCGGCTCTTTCAGTGTGGCGCTCCTGAGAGAGGTGTGAAGGTGGCTGCTTGCAGGGCCTCTTTCTTTGTAGAGAGGGGAGATAAAACACAAGCAGAGCATGAGGGGGCGGAGCCTCCACACACAAAGCACAGCATATTGCTCAATCACAAGCTCTGAATCCCGGGGTCCTGCACAACAGAACTCCACCTTGGGTTGAAGGGCCCCCGTGCCGTCAGGTTTGACCATGCATGTGGAGTGTAAATGTAGACACCCACCCCCCTGTTTTGTCCATGTTTTCTGGCATGTCTGAGCTGCTGTTGTGTCACATGATTAGATGAGAGGGCTGCAAGTTTCCCAGGAGTGCACCGGGCAAAACAAATGCAAATCTTTACGACTAGAAAACAGTGTATCTCTTTTTTTCTTCTACAATCTGAATAAATTGCTGTTATAGATGTTAACTGATACAAATAAAACATGCACTCAAATCATCAAGTTTGTCTTTATTATCAATTCTGAACTTAAGATTTCTGTGTTAAAGTTGCAGTGTCTAGGATTTAGTGACATCTAGTGGTGAGGTTGCAGGTGGCGAAATATGAAGTGTTAACAAAAACACAACAATTCGTAGTTACAGGTTATTAAACACTGTTGAAAAAAAAAGGCTTATACATATTTTCAATTTGACAAAACATGGCTATTCTCACTGCTACACATGGAACAGTGTTCGCCTTCGTTTGGAGTTCTGTGTTTCTTAATGTAGTTTGTATCTCCACCAGTTCCAAGAAGGAAATACATTTGTCTATTTAGCAGCTCTTTCACTCTAATAAAGTCACCAGCTGGTCTGTGATGGCGTGGATTAATTGTGTTTTCAGAGTGTTGTTGCTTAAAACAGCTGAGAACAACAAGGAGTTGAGAGAGTTGGCCGATGATTCTAATAATCAGTTTGTCAACATGAGCGACAAACACTTATGTATGTAGGTGTATACATATATTTTTTGATACACAACATGCTACTTGTTATTACAGAAAATTAGGTTTTAAGCTATTTAAAATGTTGCATGTCTTCAGCAGATAAATACTGAATATTGATGATTGATTAATAATCTGAATGATTTTTCAAAAATGGCAAAGATCTATTTGCTATATAATTGGCAGATTAATCAAGATGTTTAAGAAGGGACGAATGCAGCTGTAGACACATGGTTCATCTCTAGCAGTTTAGAAACTAACACTAGAATAATAGTTTTTTATTACCATAAACAAATCCCTTGCAGAGGCTCTAACGCACAATGAACAGATGAAAACAGAGAAGAGCTTCATGCTTTGGCCCACGTTTCCCCTCAGTTTACTTAGGTGTGTGAAAACTGTGATCCTGCCAAACCATAAAGAAGAATAAATAAGTGAAGGGCAGGAGAAACTTATCTCACTTGGAGGTCACTTCCCCACCTCATATGAAATCCTGCCCTCCTGCAGGATGACCTGTCCTCTGTCTTCCCCGTGCACTTTGACCTCTGCCTGAAACCTCCTGGCTCTGATGCACTAAAGCTGCTACAGCCGCGTCCTTTACTGCCTATAAATGGCTGCAGGTCATTTCTCATTAAACCAGAGAGTGCAACAAAACGACTCCTGGCTTCGCCCCATGACGATAAAGAACCGAGTGTTTATGGCGACTACCTGTTCTCCGCTCCCTCTCTCTGCCCAGGTGGGCTGACATGTGGAAAATAAAACAAATGATGTTAATGTTCGTCATAACGCTGCGGCCCGGTCTGTGGTTTATGTTGTTGGTTAATGTCAGCAATGAAATTTATGAATTTGTCAAAGCACCAATTGCTGTGGGGAGAAAAACAAGCTGTGATTGAATCATTATTTTTATGAGGAATTTGCTGATTTTATGAATAATGATCTGCGGTGTTTTTATGTGACAATAATTATCAGTGGGGGTTTTCTTTGATTAAAAAACCATATAACCTAAAACACTTTTAATTTTGGTCTTAAACTTAACAGCTCACCTCAGATATCCACTAATATTAAGTTTAAAGGCTGAAGCAGAATATAGAACATTAGTATTTATTAATGCAGCCTCTTGTTAGATTTCCTTCATCGTGACCGAGCCTGATTGATGTTTGACGTGTAAAGTACCTGATGTGCTCCTGTGGACAAGCGGACATTTGTGGTGTTTGTGGTGCGTGATGTGTTTGGAGGGAAGAGAGAGTTACAGGCAGTGGTCTGAGAGGAGAGGCCGAGCCGATGACCACATGACCACAGTGTGAACAGTGGTTAGTGTTGAGTATCAACGGGTAAGTATTATGAAGTATTTACTATACACAAATCAAGATCATGAGGTTATGTTTTAAAGTTTTATTCTGAAACGACAATGAATAATCGTGATCTATTACATGTGACCAATGAAAACAGTGGAAAGAACTAGCAATGTGTTTAACCTTGATTCAAATTGTGGATTTCTCTGGGTCTTAACATTGTTGGAAACATTTTTGTCAATGTAAATATGCAAATACACTATTCAACAAAATATATAACACATGCAAATACGTCACAATCTTCTTTACCTAGAGTTTGTAACAATACTAATAAAAAATGCATAAAGAAGATTGAAAAAGATTGTATCTGAGTTTTACTCATACTACTCAAAATTAACCAGAACTATAAGCTGCCATTTTAGCAAGAACTAAAAAACACCCACTGCAGCAGAAATCCACCATTTTAAAGTTGGACGTTTAGCAGTTTCTGACAGTGTGGCCGTGCAGGGAACGAGGTTTGCAGAAGTCCAGACGGACACATATAAATCTCAGGTGTCTTCAGGTATTTTTTCTGGCAAAAGGACGATTTTGGCAAGAATTCCGGGGGAAAATACTCAGAACTCCTTCCCCAGAGCTCTGATCTTGTCAAGATATCAAGTAATGTTACTTGTAAAAAACAAAAGTACAAAAAGTCGACTGTTATAACAGTAAAACCGGTTCAGTGTCCTGCCTGAACTCAGGCTATATTGCTGTTGACAGAATCGCACCTGTGACTCTTTGCGTACACAGACCTGTCTCTGTACCCGCGCGTCACACTTTGTCTCTGTTTATATTTCCCCTGTTGGAAAAATATTGAGTCGCTACGTTTAAACGTGTAATTCCGAGCAGTTAGAGAAGCAATCTTCACTTCTCTGACAGCTGCTACATTTCTCCACAGTCCAACAGACGCTCGCTCTCACGCTGCTCGACGTGACGTCCCACTCAAGAGTGACATCACGCCACGGAGACATGTGACCTCATCGGGCTGCCAACGACTCTGGGCCTATTTTCAATGTTGTCATGGGACAGACGAGTGTTTGCGAGAGCCAAACAAAAGGCCCCTTTGTCCCCCCCGTCCACATCTGCCCGGAATCCCCTCCCCTAATTACTAGAGTTAGTCTTTGGAATTGACAGCGTAAATATTAAAACTGTCAAACTCTGTCTGCTGGCAACACGCTCCAGCGTGAGTCAGCGCCTGCAGAGGTCGACGGGAAACGACGCCCTCTTTCTCCCGCCGGAGCCCAGCTGGTCGGCGCAGGGGAGACGAGACCACCTGAGCCTCCGTTCCTCCTCGTGCCCGAGTGGGACGCTCATCATTTACTCTCACTACTGTGTCATTTTAAACCAGGAGCAGCTACGACCGCACAACATTAGTGGTTTTTACACCGACTACGCCAAAATAAATGTGAGGTTTTCTCACTTTTTTTTATGTTGTTTAAATTGTGTTAACACAGCTGCATGTTAAACTATAGAGGGGCTACTCAGGAAAGAGAAACCTCCACCAAGGCCCTGCTGTCGCCTTTAATTCAAGCCGCACCAAATTACACACGCTCGAAGATATCGCCTCCCTGAATGCGCCCAATTTTTTTAAATCAATATACATGGATTTTTTTCTTGAGAAATTGGTGAAAATTTAAATAAAAAGGCCAGTTTTGCAATGTTAGAGAAAGTGATTATCTGGATCTGCCCCCTGATCCCGATCCGCACTAAAACTTAAGTTAAAATTGTTTTACCCTTTCTTGGCCCATGTAAGGGCTTCCTCCAAGTTTTGTGTTATTGCGTAATCTCGCCTGGGTGGAGGTAAAAATCTTGATGTGGATCTTTCATCCGTCTTTTAAAGAATTCTGACCACCTTACAAAATCTTGGCCAAAAATGTAATGATCAGAGCTCTCTGGTAAACAAACTATTAGTGCATATATACGAAAACACTGATTTACTGTATCTGCAACAAGCTTCTATCGGCAGATATATTGGCCTGGTCCATTTATCAGTGTAGCTCTACCTCTGACTGACCCAGGACTAAGGATATTGCCCTACGTTCAGTGACTGCTTTACAGAGGCAAAGTGCACCATGTGGATCTGGTGACAGAAGAAAAAGAAAATCCATCTTTGCCGCAGTCACCTCTCAGCTGATGTCGAAACACCTCTCAGATCGAGGACTGTTGAAAAGAAAGTGAATTTGCAGACTTCCAGCGACTCGCAGATGTTTTCTCTGTTGCTGTTTGGGGAGAAACACTCCGCCGGCCTTAATCGTTTTCCAGTCAAAGCCCTGGGATTGCGGCTGTGGAAATGTTGTGCCTGCAAATCTATCAGCGATGATCTTTTCAGATGTGGGCTTGGACGGAAAAGAATAGCGGCGTATTGATGGGCGTAAAACCTAAACAAACTCCACTGACAAGACAGAGAGCTGTGCAAACACAAGATTAGAGGGGAGATGAAAGAAGGAGGAAGCTGCTTCACTCAGGACTCGGCAGCTTGTTGCTACTGATTCAACTGGAGCGTTTACAAATCTCAATGTACTGGATTCAAAAATCTCAAATTAAACATTTTGTTTAAATTAAAATGTTTTAAAAAGTTTCATGTTATGATGATGACGCCCCAAACATGTTATCAAGATTAACAATGTCTTATCATTAAATATTGATAATTATCACGTTAAATGAAACGTTAATATTTCTTTTCACAGCTAAATGCAAATAAAAAAGTGGACGTAGAAGCTTTCTTATCAAAAACAAAACAAACGTGATTAATGAAAAAGGTTTTGTGACACTTGTACAGAACTTTGTGTGTGTGTGTGTGTGTGTGTGTGTGTGTGTGGGTGCGTGTGCGTGTGTGTGTGTGTGTGTGTGTGCTTGCACTTCCCATGACTTGGGGCCTTGAAAGGACACATAGTGGGATCTCCTGATAGCTCCTCCTCTTTCGTGAAGCAACAAAAGCTCCCACCGTGTTGTTTGGTTAGTTTTGCTGTAGCAGCCTCCCCCCCCCCCCCCCCCATCCAGTGCTCCATCACACAGCATCCAAACACATCCAACAAACGCTGTCAGCCAGGGGCAGTTGCTAGACAACCAAGGTAGGCATCCTCGGAGATGAGCAGCGGTGCCCCGGGTCTTAAGGACCCCTGTCTGTGCCGTGGGCTGGCTACGTCCTGCCTGCAGAGAAGTGTGACAGAGGGACCTGACAGCTCTGGTGCCTTGCTCAAGGACACGCTGTCACCGGAGGATAATGCGAAGCGGGCTGAGCGGCCCCCCCAGCCGTCAACAACACCGCGGCCCCCGCCGGACCATTAGAAAGAGCGTCCCAACAAAGAGGGGGCCAACAAAAGGCCCATGTTAGATTAGGCATTTAATTCATCACTCGGTCACAAGGGCAAAGTAATCAGAGGGGAATCGTTCAAACATATTAGAAGGACGAGCCCCAGAGATGACTTTAGAGAAATACTGAACTGTACTCAGACTCAGACATGATTGTATTTACCTGAATCAGATGGATCACGGAGGAGTTACAGGTGGGAGGAGATTAGATTTCCATTTGAAAGGATCTTTGAGAAACGCTGGTTACACTTTTAGAACTTTTGGATTACACGTATTCCAGAGGATGGGGCTAACGAAAGTCACATTCTACACACAGAGACACTTTATCGCCATTATTGCTGTTTATCATTGTTGAAGCTACAAGAATAAGGACAAAAATAGATCAATGTTGTAGCTCATGACAGCAGGAGCTATTGTTTATCTTTTAATATTCCAGCTTTTTCCTAATGACATCGATATTCTGTGTGATATGATCATGCTAAAGGTCCTTTATTTGACAAGTTATATTCAATCATTGTTAATCTGTGTGTGTGTGTGTGTGTGTGTGTGTGTGTGTGTGTGTGTGTGTGTTTACTACTTCTGCTATTGTGGGTTTTTTTCTTTAACTCTGCTGACAGATTGCAGGGAGGGAGGGGATGTATGTGCATGACTTATTTTTGTGTCATGTTGATTAATTTCAAATAAAGTTTTTATTTTTTTATTGATAGAACGGCCATATTTAACTTCCAACTCCAAACTAAAACCACCGCAATGAGGACAAGGAAAGTTGCATTTGTTGTGGATCAGGGGCTTAAAATTATTCTCAATAGGGTTATTCTCAAAATTTGAGGCATTATTTTGGATTTATTTCTGCTCTAAACATTAAAACCTAAAGGACGTGTATTTACCCACATGTTTGCTGGACCAAAATGACAAACATGTCAAATTCACGTGCGAGACAGAAGCCGCCGTGTGTCGTTACATGACGAGAATCAGTCCGTGTACCTTCTACCTGTTGAAACTCGTAGTCTCCTGCCGTGTGTCATGCTACCCGCGCAGCGACACTCCTCAGGACGCCAGCGGTGCTTCGTTTCCCAGCGTGAGGCCTTGAAGAGCTCAACTACGCCTCGGCAATAAAGCACACAGGATTTATGTCACGAGCTTGAAAAATCTACATCAATGAAGTCATCTGGCGCGCACCCGTTTCCTCAAATCACAGGTCCTGCAGGGCTGGTTTTGAAAACTCTGAATTTGCAGTTGTTGTTATTTTATGATATAATTACAAGTGTTAAGCTCTGAGGTATTGCAGGGGTGGGATGGTGGGTGGGGGTGGGGGGGGGGGGGGGTGTTAAAGGAGAGCTGCTCTCTCAGCGCTTGTTGAGCGTAGGATAATTATAGGGAGGCAGAACCTTGTCAGAGTCAGAGGAATTCACTCTGATTTGTTCAAGAGTGAAAGGATTCCTTGTAAGCCTTAAATAAATTTTAATTGCAGTAAGCTGTCTAACACAAGGGGACCCCCGCACCCCTCCCTCAAGTCCCTCCAGAACCCCGGTGAGTTGGAAACTTTGATTAGACGACAGCAAAAGGGATTGAAGGGGGGATATTCAAGAGCCACAGGGGTCCCCATACTCTAAAAACATGCACCACTTGCATGAAGGTCTCACACACACACACACCTACACTGCAGCACCGCAACTCAACACTAAATGTCAAGGGGATGCGTTACTTCAGCAAACGTCTTGTGAGTGTAACGGAAACACAAGACCGGACTCATTTTATAGACAAACCAGAAAATGATGAGTGTAAAGTTGTGTGTAAGCGTAAACTCAGAGGTAAATTAATGAGAAGACGAAGCCTAATTGAGACACTAGGGAATGCGTGTTTCCGATATCCTCCGGTAAAAGACAAACAAGAAACGCCTCCCGCGCCCTCATGTCTAACTTGTCAAGTCATGTTGTGGTATTTACAGGTTTGATTCTCCAGCTTTGTTCCCGTGGTTCATTTTGTTTAAACCGCCAGTGTCTGTGTGTTCGCTGATTAAATGTAATAATAAGTCACTTTATATGGGAAGTGGATATGAATAATAATAAATAACTGGAAATATGTGGTTTCAGATTTACAAATCTGTACCAGTATCACATCCTCCCATAGCCGCTAAATGTATGTCAGAGCTGTTGTATTTTAGTCTATCTAATAAACTGCCCACTGAGTGTATGTTACCTTGTTTTCCACCAATGTGTCTGGATTCATGCATTTAGGTATAAGACGAACACATAAAGGCAAATTATATATATATGTGCCTTGAGTCCTTTTGGACCAACTGCTCCATGTGCAGATAACTGAAACTGAACATCCTCTCTCAGACAAAAACTCACAGACCTCACTGACCGTCAAACTCAGCAGCCCTTGGAGAAACCCTACCCACGTCGTGGTTGTTAAAACATCCATAAATGTTTTTGCCGTCTTCGGATGGCGGACGGGATTCGGTCTATGCGTGAGTAGTTATTGTTGCATACACACAAACACACGCACACACACACACAGGGGTAAGAACCTTGTGTACGTATAGATTCAGATGTTTTTGCGTTTCCCTTTATTAAAAAAAAAAACTTTATTTGATATGTTTTCATTTTGCTACTAAAATTATTCTGAACTTATAGGAACCCAAGTGCTCCTGAGGAAGAAAGTACAGGCGTAAGCGTTAAGTCCTGCTGATTCACAAGGTTTGTTCAAAATCAAATCAAGTCGTGGCTGGAGGAGGGTTTGACTGAAGCCACTTCCCACTGTTTTCATCGGGGGGTTAAGTGGGAAACACACTCTGGACGCCCCGGCCTCTCTACATGTGTATGCCCTGGAGAAATGGGCCAGTAAAAGTTTTTAAATGAGCACCAGACAGGTGTCAGCAGTCTTTTAGGAAAGACAAATCTGTCCATGGCATTCGATACTTTCCCTGCAAAGTACAGAAGGAAGGCGTCTGGGCGGACAGGGGCAGAGATAGTGATGGATGGATGGAGAGAGCGAGGGAGGGACATCTTGAAGGGAACTGAATACCCACGCACTGTCTATACTTTCACTTGTTGTTCTTTCCCCTCCTTATTCTCCATTAACGTGTTTTCATTTCTTCTAACAGGCGCCTACGGGACCTGATTGAGTAACAGCACATTTATTAATTTAATCAGTCTTACATTTCAATTGAATTAAATGTGTCTTGGCTTGAAATAACTTGGCAAAACAAACCTTTAGTATCAGGAGTACAATAACATAGGTTACGCAGATTGAATGACACAATGGGTGGAGAGTTTGAAACCTTATGACTTAAGGAGACGCTCTTATTTTCTTTTTTCGACCAGACTTTCGAGACCCCTGCACAAGTCGCAGCCTGCTGCTGCTGGGTGCTCGGGCCCGGAGGAGTGAAAAGGGCCGATAATTGAGCTGGAAGGAATGGAGGGAGGGAGTGACGTTCCCGCAATGAGTCCAAAACAAAACTCCTGCTGTAGCTCTCCTCCCTTTTCCACTGTCTCCTGCCTCAGACATCCAGGGAGGAAGTCCAAGAACGTTTGGGAGAACCTCGACCAAAAGTGAAGTGGAGTCATTTAACATTTCCTGCTTAATGTTGTCAGTGTGTGGAAAATAGTTCTTTAACTCAGTCATTACATGTTCAGCTGCCTTTGACATTTACGTAACTACCAGAGGACAAACCTCAGTCCCCTTATACGACTTTTTAGTTGGATCTGCAACAACATTTCACTCACTTATGACTGTTATTTTAATCAAGACCCATAAATTACTCTGAGAAATCAAGGAAAATTTTGAAAAAGACGCTCACAATGTTATAGAAAGTGAAATAAAATTCCTGGATCTGTACAGAAAATGTCATGAATTCTTCCCTAACCCATTATTTGCGTACTCCTGTTTACTAACTAACTAACTTAATCCCCTTGGTAGAGGCAAACATTTTATAACTGAGCTCCTTGGATGATCCTCTGGATGAAAGAGGGAAATCACAGTGGAGAACTTTCGTATAGAAACACTTTTGTCCGTGATTTTAACAACATAATTGAGCCTCAGTGGTTTTTGTCCAGTCATCAAAACAAATTTAAAGTCATTAGTTACATTTTTTTTCCCAGTTTGAGAGAAGTGATTGAGTTTAGGGAGGAAAAGTCTGATTTAACACTGTGACCTTTGCTGGTCAAGGTGGGACGATCTCATGGGGGGATGGCCCTCGAGGCGGCCGCGGTGTCGGCTGATTGATCTGAGCCTGTCAAAGGTCCGGAGGCAGCTTGGTGTGATGGGCGGCGGCGGCGGCAGCTCTGATGACTCAGCTGTTTCTCTGAACAGACGGATCATTCTGCGAGAGCTGCTCCGCTCTGCAGGGTCACAACCTGCGCTGGACAGGAAACACCCGGCCGGCTCTCAGTCACTCGCTTTGAGACTTTCTGCATCTGATTGAACGTTATCTCCGTCTGAATCTCTCTCTCACCACTTCCCCTTCATTTCACTCATGTGGGTTTAAATGGCCGTGAGACACCTTGTGACTTTTTAACAGCGGCTATGAATTAAACTCCTTGTTTCATATTGTAATTCTACCTACAACTATGCAGCTGTCAGTGCAGATACAATCTTTTATTCTGGGCTGCAACTGTTATCTTGATTGATCTAAACTAACTATTGACTGATTCACATTTTTCTACAGCCCAATGTGACATATTCAAACTGCACATTTATGGAAACCCAAATAATATCATTCAACGTGCAATGCAAATAAATATTTAAAACTTAAAAGCATTACATTTCTTTCATTCCAACTATATTCCCTCATTCCCTTGTTTTGTTTTTAGATTATAAGTTCCTATATTATGTTTCACTAGTATTTTCACTGCATCTGCAAATCCAAAGACTCAAGTTTTGTTAAACTAAATAAGTATATTTAAACTAAATGTCTTCTTTGAAACGTTGGTGTTGCTTATTACAATAATCCCATTGAAGTATCAGGTATAAATTCCTTTTCCTGTTCGGAAAGATCAATGTAAAATTGGCGAATCGTACTCGGCTGAATGTATCCGGGTCCGTGCAAAGAAGAGGTGAAGTTCAACAGCTCAGATCGTGCAGAGCTCCTGATGAGATGCTCAAGAACGCAGAAGAAGAAGAAAGGAGGAAGTGAAGAGGAAGAGCATACCACAGGCGTCTCTGTGGAAAGACTTAACCTGCCTCTGGCTTGATCCCCTCCACAAAGGAGAGCTTTGACGGGCTGATGCACCGGCTTGTAATGAATATCACCGACGACATCTTCACACCTCCTCCTATGCATCAATGAAACAACACAATTGTTCTGTCAACAGATACTCTGCAGTATAAAGGCAAAACTGGAAGTGTGAAGTGTGTCTTCGCTCATATGTACATGACCTCTAATAGAGGCAAATAGATTTCCAGAAAATAAGTCAAATTCAATGAGACATATTCTGCTCATCATTTTAATTCATTACTTGAAAAGGTTAACATCAGTTTAAAAGTACTGTTAAAACGTGCTTGTTTATCCTTTAAGAGAAGATGAGCCAAACTCAGTTTGCTCAGTCAAAGTATTTATTTAGAAAACATTGAACAGGTTACAGCAAAGCAATGGGCTTCCAGTACATTAGTCGTATTAGAGCGCCACGAACATCCGGCATCTGTCCATTTTATAACAGTAGCTCTTCGTTCCTCCCTCCTCGGAAGTGCGCAGGCGTAATCCATCCTCCTGGCATTTGAATACGGAAGTGAACAGGGAGACACTCCCAATGACGCTATAGTTGCTCGGCAACCTGTTTACTTCATGAAAGGCCTTCCCTCAGCAGATGCCATGACGGCCAAAGGTGTTTACAATTGGAGAAAAGATAATTATGTTTTCTGCTATAGCAAAACAAACCAGACTGTGTAAACATTCGCAACAAACTGAACCCAAACAATGTCATACTGACTTTGCCCCAGATGAGACAGTTCCATGAACTCCATCTGATGTTGAATGAAGCCAAGAAAAATATGCTTTAATATCAAAAAAGTGAATTATGAGGACAAGTAAAAGATAAATTATTGGCACTAAACAGGCCAGACTAATAGATCTGTTGAAGTAGGGGTTCTGATGTAGCGTGAGCAATTTTGTGTCAATTGGACAATGTTACAACAATATCATTTTCACACTGATCAGTAGGTGGTGCGATGACCCTGAGGAAAAATTGACACATAGAGCTGTGCAAGCTTGGACTCTGATCATGAGACAGAAGTTTGGTGGTGATAGGACAATGCACGGTGGCGTTATGACAACATCGTCTCCTTCGGCAAAGGATGAACCTTCGCCGTACCTCAATGTTTACAAGTTTGAGCCATTTTGCCACGCCCATTGAAAAAAAAATCCTCCAGAATACGTACATTGTTATCACTTTCTAATTTTCTGCAAATGTTGGTAAGAATTGAGCTGAAATCCTCAAAAAGCCAATTAATTTGCCTGAAAAAAAAAAATCCTTACAATTTCAATAGGGCCTCACCCTGTCTCACTCTGTTCGGTGCACGGGCCCTAATTACATTTATCTGAGAGGAGCTTTTAATTTTGATGGAGTTGTTTTCAGACCTAAACTCTATAAAATGTATGGAAAATTGGTGCACAAACTTGTTCCAGAGCTTGACACATGTTTTTCATCCTGAGACATATGTGTTCTTCCAGTTTCATGTCCGCTGCATGTTCGCTGTGAATTTGTCTGACATTTGCCTGCTGTATCGGGATCACTCGGACAGTTTCTGAACGTTCTGTGCTGCGATGATCTCACCCCCCCCCCCCCCCCCTCGGCTTCTTAATGACCGAGGTATTTTTCTCTCATGCAGTCAGGATGGCAGCAGCGTTGTTACTAATTATCACAGGCAGCTGCTGCAGCAGGGATAACCTCTGATCCATCTGAACTGTCACAGGGCAGCTTCTTAAACTGGAGATCTTCATTGAGCCTGACCATGTGCAGGTATCAGCTGGGTCACTTTGCCTTTGCAATGTTTGTACAATTTACAGGAAAAGATTTTTTTCAAACAATGTATAATTTTCAGTTATATTCCTTCAATGTTTTTTGGTGATTTTTCTAGTTTTTGATGCTGATGATGGTGTTAAAATAAAAATGTCCAGAAAATACCTGAGACAAAAGTAAACAAAGTAACATTTATAAAATGATCCGGTAGTTTATATTTAAAAAAGCAATTATGACCAATCCTGGTTGATAAAGACTCTACGCAAAAGAAACTGAACTGAACAAAAATTAAGCCGAAAAATCAAACCCCAAACCAAACGCAGCTATCTTGCACTGATCTAGATTCTGTACAGTTGTTATTGTGGTCAACCGATCGTGAGTCAGTCTCAGTTTGGTCCACGTTCACTATCCAGATGATGGGGTGTATGAACTATTCCAGGCACTAGGGGGCAATCCAGATGATTTGGCTTCACTTAAGGGGAGCTGTAAGGTCGTCAATCTTTATACAGAACCTCTAAAACCGCCTCCTCACACCTTTGTGATCTCTGAATTGGGATATTGCTGCATCCAATAACTTTAAACACTTTGTGCAACATCTTAAATGCATCGGAGGAAAGACTGCCACTAGTAATAACATTTGCATATTTCATAGTTGGCTTCGACTCAAGTAGCTAATTTTGCCAGGTATAAACAAGTCAGGCATTAGAGGTGATTGGGCTCCATATAGTATCCAAACAAGTTATTTTTGAGCAAAACAACCTTCTGGTGCTCACACGTGATTGGTTGGAGGTAAATCTCATATCATATATGCTGATGTTGGTTGTAAGTTGCAAGTTTTATGTTTTTCCATCTTTCCTCATCTCAATCCACATTCAAATATCAAATTAAGCAAAGATATACACAAATAATTCCTTGTAATGCTGCAGATGAGCTCTGAATGCACACCTCACCCTCATGTCCTGGTTAGATCAGAAGAAACTGAGGCCATCTCTCTCTCTCTCTCTCTCTCTCTCTCTCTCTCTCTCTCTCTCTCTCTCTCTCTCTCTCTCTCTCTCTCTCTCTCTCTCTCTCTCTCTCTCTCTCTTTAACAAAAGCAACTTGTTCCATGAGGCACAATTAAAGGGTGGGAGGCAGGAAGATTACACACAGGCTTTACAGGCACCTCCAAATGACTCAAGAGCAGACTATTCAGCAGCTGGTAAAATTATCCACCTTTGTCACGAACCTTTCGGAGTCCATCTTTTTTCTCCTGTAGCACAGCCGCCGCCCCCTTCTCCCCCCCGGCTGGGTTACCTCCGCGGGGGTCACATAAAGTCGAGGGGAGATTGAAAATAGTTCTGACGTTTGGGCAAAGTGAAAAAGAGGGAGGGAGTCTGGCTGCTGTCAGGACAGATGAAGCCACAACAGCCTTCAGAAGTCAGGAGCATCGCACACAGCATGTTAATGCTAAAGAATTGGGTAATAACTTTAACACATGACATCTTACCACTTTCCATCACGTAGGCAACTTCAAAGGGGGGAATATGGTATTTGTTGACGGGCCCATAATTCAGTTCTCCTCTAAAGCAGGTCAGATTTCATTGGACAGGGCAGAGAGAATAGAAACCAGATGATAAGAGGCCAGGGCCCCAAACTCTGGCTGAGCTTTCACTTCAGGCCTACAGGTTGCCGGGTCGAATCCTGACAGGGGAGAACACAGGAAGAAAAAAATCATAGACGAACCCTCCATCAACACCACCTGTCAAATTCCAAGTCTGGATCTTATATCTTATAATACCTGAAATCTCAATCAGTCACACACACACACACACACACACACCTCGAGAATCATTCATCCTGTCAGCTTCACACTTTGCAGTTGTATCATTAAGTGCGGCGTTGAATGTCTTTGCGATTTAGTGAGTGATACGTTCATTATTAATAACACTATAATAAACAGGTGCCCACTGCTCTGTAGCAGCGGCAGCTGGGACTTAATGAGGGAAGTGACGCTGAGTTGAGATTAACAAAACTTTGAATAAAAATGTAATTGTTTGTCAGTAGGATTCCACAAAAAACATAGAAGTGTTCACAATGAAAGTTGGTGGCATTGATGGGTCCTGATATGGACAAAGAGGCAGATCCAGGATGTTTTTTCCTACTTTCTTTAACTAATAGTGAAATATATTTTTTTATTGATTGATTTGGATTTTATCGAAAACATTTTAGGGGACTGATATCTGTATTTTACTTTGTGCAGCTCGATTGAATTTAAAGGGGCCGTTGGGCACTTTAAATTCGTGTTAAATGACATTTAACACGATAATTATAAAAACCTACTTTGAGCTTCTTCAGCAGCTGAATATAAAAGTGCTTCTCCTTGAGTAGAAGTAGTCTGAACCTGCTCAGAAACCTTCCAACGGATTTGGGGGCAACAGGAAACAGGGACCTGCAGGGCACCACATCAAATCAGACCAAACCAAACCCAGACCCCCAAAGAAAACCATGATACCAAACCACATCATTCCAATCTTCAAATGATTGTTTTAGTATCAAAATTATTATATAACTGCATGTTCTCCAGCACTACCCTATTGCACTGTACGCCCCTGCAACTACTTTGTGAATCACTTCTTTCAAATTCCCCTCAAATTTGGACTCAAATCTATTTCACTTACAGATTTCCTATAACTGCAAATCCAGAGGTATTTTCCTGCGTCGCTCAGCTCTTCTATTCCGTCGTCAAACTGCTGATCTTCTCAGTGTAATTGTGTGCAACCTGTTTTCTTTGCTCCAGCGGCACAGTTACTCCATATTTCACTCGAAACACACGCAGCCTCTAACACATGCCATCCCACACATGACTGCAGGGAGGAGGGCAGCCGGCTTGTGTGAGCCATCCGTCCCGTCTCACTCTGCAAACGCCAGAGGGATTTCCACAAAGCAAACACTGGTTAGCCTCGCTGTTTAGTGCGGAGAGCCACCGCAGCCAACAAGTTCACTTCCAGAAAACTCAGCCAGTCTGCCTCTGATAGGGCATCAGTGTGTGTGTGTGTGTGTGTGTGTGTGTGTGTGTGTGTGTGTGTGTGTGTTTAGTCCACATGATTCTCCACTGGCCCAGATAACTGAAGCAATGAATAATTCACTGGCACTGATCCAAACTGGATGTGGTTTGACTCTTTGCAGTAGATTTCCTCCCAACCCAACAGAGGGGGGGGGTGGTGGTTTTACTATCGATTACAGTGGCGAGAGCCATGCAATCTGAGATCCTCTGTGATTCATCCATGCTCTGCCTGCATGCCTGACTGCTTCTCATGTTCTCTTGAAATAATCACCATGCACATATGGGGGGGGGGGGGGGGGGGGGGGGGGGGAGAGAGAAGAAATACCCTCACATGTCTGTCGTTGCCGTTTCACCGACTGCTGTCAGTTGTTTCATATTGTCGGTGGAATCCACGATCAGCTGTAAAATTTTTGAAGAATAAAAGATGTCAGGAAGAGAGCGTTTCCAAACAGCCACGGCTTATTTATCGCAGACTGCAAACGTTACTTTTGCTCTGCAACTGTTTAAATGCAGCTGTTTGCAATGTCCTTTGCGTTTCCTCAGGACACCGAGCGTTGTGCTGTTCCCACGCATAAGTTAGACGATGTGATGTCATGCGAACATATTTCCGATGCAGTTTTGATGGAGTTTAACTGCAGAGCATTTCCCATGATTTAAAACATCTGCACCAAGTGTCACGTTTATCCTGCAGAACTAACCCCGCGTGGGGGGGTGGGGTATGTATAGAGTCACCATTTTAATTTTTACTTACGGAAAGTGAGTCATTGTGAAAGCAGGTGAGATTCAAAATTTAACAACATCATTAGCTCCAGTCAGCCAGAATTAAAGACAGACGCAATACATGCAGCAGTTTGAGTGATGGACTTAGTCCCCTGTCCCCTTCAATTCAACCAAAGTGCATCAGGTTGCATCACTCATGGATATAAGTCCCCTGAACATGCCTGATCTTTTTCCTTCAAGATCCAGGTATTAAAGAACAGGCGCCATTTATACAGAGGCTTGTTTCATAAATTATTCCCATGCAGGGAAATAAGTGAAAATGAAAGAACTTCCGAAGTCACAATGTAAATAATGTGATTAAAAAAAAAAGAACTGGATAATTCCCTTTATTTAATAGGTTCTTTATTGGTAAACATCTCATTCTTTCACCGAGTTGTGTGGAAATATAAATCAAGGGCAAGTCAAGGGCATTGCACAATGAGTGAAGAACAAGAGACTTAAATACCAGAGATAGCAAACAATAGTTAAGAGACAAGTATGCAAAATTGCAGTTGTTTTTTGCAAAGGAAGGAATATGACTAAAATAAATGTGAAAATAAGATGTATTAAAATATTCACAGTTAATAGAGAGTTAAAAGTGGAAAAGATAACCTCCTCCGCTCTAACCCCCTGATGAGGACACCGATATCTGAGAGCAGGTTCAGACAACAGTGGATCTGCTAAACACATATTGGGTGTTTTTTGCATGGACAAGTTTCACACATGCCCACTAGAAATTCATTTTGGCAACACAGTCATCACGCTCATAGGTGTGTGCAGTCTGAAGAGAGATTTATCACACAGACTCTCAGTGGCTTCCAGGGAAGTGTAAATTTGCATTAATTCCCATTAACCCATTAAACTGAGGGAACATGGATATTATCTTTTCTTTTTACTGTCTCATTTTAGGAATAGTTGCACTTTATCCCTCAGCACAAAACTACACATTTAACTGTTTTAACTGCTTTTAAACTGTTTTTTATAGTGACTGTTACACTTACACATAAACTGAACAGCTCTTTTGATTTGAACGTATTGTCCTTTTATCTGTTTGTCTGATTTTATGTTCTACTGGTGGACAATAAAGTTTGATTCTATTAATTCATTCAACATGTCTGTCCATCCCTTTGTCTGTGTCTCAAAAATTTTGAGAACAAATCATCTTATCACTTTCAAACTTGTCAAGTGTATTGTTAAGTCCCCGAGCAAGTGTGGTGTTAATTTTGGTGCGATTTTGGAAACAATATTAATCAGTTTCGAATAAATTAGTAGCAGCGGAGGCTTGGACTCATCGATGTAGGTGATTCTCCAGTTCAGGTTCAGTGTACTGAGTTGAGCTTCACTGAACTTTGAATTAAACAGGATTTAACGGCTCTTTGTGCAGCTTCAGGTCACTTTTACAGTTACAAGTAACAAGTAAAATTGAGGACAGCTAAAATGCCTGTCCAATACCAACCAATGCCAATTTATGGGTTTATTTGATTTATTTTCTACTTTTTTGTTCTTTGTTCTTTACTGAATTGTGATGCTACCATGTGAATTCCTGCGTCTCTGTAACTTAGTTTTTCTTTCTTCCTCTTTCAGTGGGAGCGTTCACATCGCTCATTAGAGAGCACAGAGTGAGTAACCCCCAAAGAAATGTCAGTTGCTGCACTGTGAAACAGTCATTCACGGGGCATTCTTTGATTGCTCCTTGGACAAATTGATATACAGCGAATAAAAGGGGCTCTTACACACACACACACACACACACACACACACACACACACACACACACACACACACACAGAGCTTCCCGTTAGTGTACAGGCCGTGCAGCTCAGCCATCTGTCTCTCAGCAGTAGGTCCTTGTTACCTGTTGTACTCTTTCTTACTGCGCTCATTCACCAGACCAGTCTCAGCGCCAGCGCTCCCTTTTACCATCTCGCCCAGCAAAGACTTCTCAACTAAAAAATTCCTCACGGAACGAGGGATCCAAGTGTCTCACACTCCGACAAAGACCGGAGGATAGGATCCTCTCCGTGCTGCTTCAGAGCTCGTTTGAACTCTGAAGTTATTAAAACTTCCAACCTCTCTGATCTGATCTGTATAAATTTAAAATCAACGCAATGAGCTGAATTCCTTGAGCCGGCTAGGATTTCAAATGTAAGCCAAGTCATAGTCGGAGCCTTTGGCAGTGGGCGAGGTGGATATAGAGAGCGACTGGGGACAGATGCTTCTCTTTAGAGCGCGGGGAGGTGGGGTTCACCCGTGGCCCCCCTGCTCAGATGAGATGCTAAGTTTACATTGCACCAGTCTGCAACAGTCTTAGAAGTCGGTTGGATGTCCAGACCCGCGCCATATGGAGTCAGTTAGGAGCGGAGCAGAGCGCCTCGGGCCCTCTCCGGCTCCGTCGCGGGACCAGCAGCGAGCAGTCGCCTCAGTGAGACGCTTTCCAACCGCTGCAGGCAGCACAAAGCTTCAAAAGATTACAGTCAAAGTTTATGTTTTTTGGACCTGAGAACAAAAAGCTGGCATCCAATAAGGATGAAAAGGATTCCTGAGAAGGTGCTTTACCCATTAAAACATCGCAGTGTGGTGAAGTTGGGATGGAGGTTGAAATGAAGGTTTCATTCGGTGGCTTGGTGCCATTTATACAAGCGTGTTTGAGTTATTTGTGTTAAGAATGTGAATATACAGACAAAACTGCACATATATATACATACAGCGGTTTGGCTGAACTTGAGTTCTGCAGTTCGATGCTTATTTTTGGTAAACTCACTTTTCCAAAACAGAAAAGCAGCTGGTGCGTGTGTGTGTGTGTGTCTGTGTGTGTGTGTGTGTGTGAGTGTGTGTGTGTGTGCGTGCGTGCGTGTGTGTGTGTGTGTGTGTGTGTGTGTGTGTGTGTGTGTGTGTGTGTGTGTGTGTGTGTGTGTGTGTGTGTGTGATGTTCTTTCTAACAACCCTCTGTTAACTTTGCACCTAATGTGGGCGTCATCATTGAATAACAGGAAGTTAATTTTCCTGTTCCTAAACTACCCAACCTTCTCTGACCAATGACCTCTCGGAATAAGGGGTCAGGGCCAATTATAAGCCGGCTGCTATTAGTGCTTCAGTGAGTCCAGATGTTGTCGGCCCCCATTAGCTCAAGTTAATGAGTCCAAATAAATCTGAAGAGAGAGAGAGAAACACGGCCTGACTACAGCATCTAATTACATTTCATTCACTGTTTCCCACTGTAGATGTCGCTTTTCTGGACACATTTCAGTTGTGTTTAATCACATAGTTAAAAGACAAATTTGGTTTGGATCTACTTATCTACTCATAGATGTGAAAAGTGAGAACGAGTGAGGAGGACATGCAGCAAAGGGCCCGGTCCAAACCGAACCTGCGGCTGGATCTGTCTTTATCTCTGTGTTTGATCTGCACCAACTCCTGATTGGAAGATTTCATCTTTAGCTACTAAACGCTCCAGTATGGGAGCGGCATGGTGGTAGAGTGGTTAGCACTGTTGCCCCACAGCAAGAAGGTTCTGGGTTGGAGACCGACAGCCTTTCTGTGTGGCGTTCTTTTTGTGTCTGCGTGGGTTTGCTCCAGGAACTCTGGCTTCCTCCCACAGTCCAGAGACATGCAGGTTATTTGGAGACTCTAAATTGCCCATAGGTGTGACTGTGAATGGTTGTGTGTCTCCATGACAACATGCATACGACTACACACACAAGCATCTGAATCCCAGTCCCTACTAAACACACTAAACAGATAATAATAGCTCATCTCCAACATGTTGATGCCGTTGTATCATCGTTAATAACAGAATTGAACAGTGCAGCAGCTGTTAGCAAAGACAACTGGGTCAGCAGCGCTTGGAATTGATTATATGTTGCGTTCTGCACATGTGTTGTGGAGCTGGAAGAATCACTGAATGTCTACATCTCAACATCCAGACAGAAACACACACCTGGCGTTTTCTAAAGTGAAACGGGGCCGACAACTTCGCCATTTTTGTGGCTCCGAAACAGATGCGTTCTCAAGCAAAAACGTAGTTATGTGGATTTAGAGTTTATGTAAATCCTGCAGCCGCTCCAGTGTGAACCCCTCGTCTTGCCTAATGTCAGCCGGGACTGACACGTAGAGGAGAAGCGGTATAGATGATTACAGATAGATGATCCAGTACGTTCAGCAGCAAGTCACTAACTTTGTCTGCCTGGAGTTTGCTGCTGGGAACTAAAGATCACTTTGAGCTGTGAAACCAAAACAATGACCTGAAAGACACAGAAAGGCTGAGGGGGGGGGTTCGCAGAGTTGTAAGGACTGTTTGTTCAGCTGTAATGTACGTTCATCGTGTAAGTAAAGCAGCTCTGCCACCCATGTTTTAAAGGGAGCTCTTCCGCACATGAGCTAATTTTACAGTTTTAAAAGTGTGTGACGTCTTTATCTCCATGTGCAGGGCGGCGTGTTGCCGTGTTGGAGGCTGCTGAGAACATACATCACTCTCGCTGTGTCCAAACCGTTTGTGTCCCTGTCTAAACAAACACTACAAGTTTGTATAATTTAACACAAAAAAAAGGCAACGCTGCCGCAGACACACTCCCTCTGTTGACATTTCAGTCATCACGCGGAGTGACACACACAGTTGTGTAACGACTCCTGCAGCAGTGTGTCTGTACTCGGCTCCTAAAGCAACTCGCACTTAAAGCTGAACATTAATTCGTACATTAATACATAAAGGTTCAACTACAGATGCTAATTGGACCCTCATCTCGCAGGAGCCCGGTTTCCCGCTCCAGAAACGCTCCCAGAGTTTGGCTTTCAGAAGGTAGTCTATGAACAATTTATGTGCTTTTCTTGTTTGTTTACTGTGGTTTGCTGCTCATAAAAGTGAAGTCGGCTGGAAGAACCTCTCTCCCTCCTTCCTTCCCTCGCTCTCTGTGTTTTTCTTTCACGCTCTCGCTCTCTCACACTCTCTCTTGGCCCGCTGTCAAACTCTCCCAGCCATTTGGACCGTCACACCCACCCTTGGCCAGAGCTGAAATTAATTGCCGTCTAAAAAAAAAAGCGCCTAGCAACTCCCTCGCTGCGCAGCAAAAAACACATCAACAGGTTGTCACTTGCGATATCGGGGCGGCTCAGCTCCTCTGAATTATAAGGGCCGACACCAGTAAATGATACACCGCCATAGGAATTTACATGACATCACTGGGAACACAGCGTTGAGCACAATGCCTCTTATATGCGTGTGAGGAGAATGGAAAAGTTTTGTTGAACTGGGGTGCAGAGGATGAGATATAGTTTATATGGAATATGGTTCTATTAATATGTGATACTGCATCACGGTGATGGTCCAAGTGGTTATAATTAAATTTGTGGTGTACGTTAATCACAACTGCCACATTCTGAGGTCAGCACGCATAGGAATATCATTGTTTGTTATCTATGTAATACAGAAATACATCAAACTTATATTGTTGGATGATAATGTTGACTGATCATAAAGTGTTCCGTCGGTGTCCTGCACAAAAGTAGAGAAAAGCTTGGTGTGGATGGTGAGAACACAAAGTACACGACTTGAGCACCTGCCTCCTGCATGTGGTTTGGTTTAGGCTTTGAAATAACATTGGTTTAGGAAACACTAAACATAACCAGGCTTTAGTTGGAACAGGTTAAACATAGAAGAAAAAATGCACTGGTGTTCATTAGGAGTGTTGTACATGAATATACGTATTTAAATTAAAGTTTGAAGAGAGGGTCCAAAGACATGAGATCTGTTTATCACACGTTTTGCATCGCACCTTCGAGAAATACATTCTGCTGCTTCTACTGAGCAAAGTAGATAATCTGCAAATAATCTTCCTGTTTTCAGATTATTTTCAAGATAACCATTTTTTTTTTTTAAATAGATAAACACAACTTGATTTTGAGACATATAAAGCTTCTAGCGTGTGAAAGTGGTTTGGAATTGACGAGCTAATCATCATGACATGTCCACCACAGTGTGCTGACTGCACAGGAATGTGTGCAGTAGGAAATTGAAAACGTACACATACAAGTCGGAGCAGCGGAAATTAAAATGATGAAGCCAAGCGTTCAGAGGCCCGGATTCAAAACCTGAAAGGGTCAGAGACTTTTTTTATTAACCTGCGACTTTGGTCGGACGAGTGTTTTATCAAGTGCAGCTGGCAAATAGTCCCCAAGGCAAAACATGTCTGAGAAGGACCACGACAAAACATCTCACTTACTGCTGTGTTTTATTGACCACATATTGGTTTGTCAACATGCTCGGTTTTCATCATGTTAAAGTGTTTTCTGTGTATCACATTTTTACATTTGTTTATCAGATTCAAGCACCAGGTGAGAGTTTAGTGTTCGTAGCTCCACAAACGCTAAAAAAGCAGGAATTCCTTCAGTGCTTTTTGTGCCTCTAATTTCCCCTCGGAAGACAACATGCATGTCATGACAGTCTTTTCTAATCTTTCCATCTCGTGCTGGTGCTATCTTCCACTCCGGGCAAAGAATGTCTGCCGCTGTGTCAGGGTGTGCAGGAGGAGGCTGAGCAAACAGGCAGAAGAGAAGACTTCTCACCGCCTGAGGCTTCACTGTTCATGAGATCACTAACGAAAAAGTCAACTAATTTCAGTGTCACCAAAAACTGACAGTTACATTTCTCACGCAGCCTTTAGCTTTTTTTACATCAACAACTGACTCAGCGTAGCAGAGAAGCCTCCATGACAAATTAACATAGCAAACTGCAAAAGTGCATTCGAGACATGCATCAGGGACCCTGAGCTGAGAAACTTCCTGGGTGGAGGTAACAAAGAGCAGGAATACAAAAGGACATGAAATCAATTTGCCATGAGCCATTTGGATCTAAATAAAGAATATGATATGAAAGGATATTACTGTGATTTAATATAGTTTGTGCTTTAATATAAAAGAGACTTCTAAGGGTCTAAGGATAGAAGTTCAACTTAATATTTCACCTTTATCTAAATTCATTCTATAATTTGTTCACAATGCAACGATCAGACATCCAGGGATTTTTTTATTTTCAGTAAATTGCTCTACTAAGAAAAGTTATGAGCAGAACAGTCTGTCCACATTATTTATATTTATGGATTAGCAGACATAAAGACCATATATCCATAGGATACCATGTCAAAGTGAAAAAACACTTATTTCCAACACGGTCCCAAGATGTCAAGACAAATACAAAACATTTAGCAAGAACTAATCTCAAAACAAATCTTAAAATCCTCATAGGTACCATTAAATCATTAGAAATCTGTAACCTTATTCCATAAAAGATTCTTGACCTGACTTTTAAAAGCGTCTCTTTGATTTGCGACGGAAGTCTGTTCCACAACATCCCACCGGTGTAAACAAGGAGCCTCTGGCTACATAATTTACTTTTGGCACTGTATGAGTGAACACCGGCCCTGTGTCACGGCTGTGCTGGGACCAGCAGCCTCTTTAGGTCTTTACACAGTGAGGACGTTTGTTTCTCTTTTGCATGTGGATATATTTTTTCAAATTGTTTTGCCATCAACATTTACACAAAGAAGGCGAATATGTACTTTTCTCCAGAAGTGGGTCACAACGAGAATATAAGTATTCACCAATCACTGTACACGTCAGTATTTGAGGTACAGGAGACGTTACTTCAGACAGTCTGCCCGACACTCACATCTGGATCTGCAGCTTCTGTACGAGGCCGTGGAACTTTCCTTCTATTTCTTAACCTTATAAAAAGAGATTTCTCCTGTGTTCCTTTTCGCTCGAGGAGGATAAGTTTCTAATCAGCGGTGATGCTAAAGTCATCCTTTTTTCCCCCCTAAAGAATGAGCTGGCGTGAGTCTATTCAAACCTTTTCATGAAAATGCGTTGCAGCTGGTTCAAAGTGCCATCGCTGCCAGTGCCAAAAGCTTTGATGTGAAATATCCACAGGTGAGTATTTCTCATTTCCATGTCGTGTGTTCGTCACAAGGCCCTTTAACTCTAACACGACTGACTCACCCTCTCCCCTGTTTCTCCCTCATTGTTGTGCGTTCAGAAATCACTTCCTGCCCAGCTTATTGTTGCTAAAGTGCAAAGACTGAGCTGATGTCAAGTATCTAAAACAAGTGCTTGTCTTACACGGATGGCATCTGGACCCGTAGGCCTCAGTTGACCCAGGGCTGCTCTAATTGTCTATTCATTAGGGAGGTTTAGTAGCTGGAAGGCCCGGATGCAGCTCCGATAGTTCAGGGGATAGCACCCAGAGAGAAGGACTATGCTCTAGGGTATCATGGGGGAAGATGTTATCTGTAGCTCCATTCATGGGGAAATATTTCTGTCCATTCGGTGCAGGACGGCTCTCCTAGTGGGCCGGACCAGCAGATAAGAGAGATGACTAAAGGCAGGAGACAAGCTAATGGGAGGGAGATTTCCCATGGCTGGCCAAACCACTAGCAGCTGGCCATCTGCGAAAACACTACAAAGCACGAAGACATGATATTCCCAACAAGCTCACGAGGACCAGATTCACTATTTTAACCCGTTTCATCGTTTTGAAATTACGCCTTTGGGTTGCACAGAAACAGCACGTCGTCCTATTTGTCACACAGTCTCTGTTGTGGTTGGACTGGAAATTACAGGTTCGGCCGTGACACAAGTCTCCTGAAATACCCCACTGCTTACTGTTTTCAAAAGTCACTTATTCTCAGAGGCAGATCAGTTTCAGCTATTTCTTGTCTCTCGTTAAAAGACGTGTTTCATCTAAAGACGGAAAAACGAAAAAACGTATTTGTGACACGAGATTTCTTCCAAATTCACAAAATAAGTTATGTTCAAAATTCAATTTAAACATTAAATCATAAATCAACAAATACAAACTCCTAATATCAACTGAATACACATATGGAACAACAACATGGTGCAAAACGTTTCTATGTCCAACACTACAATGTTAAACATCTGAGACATGATTATAATCAGTGTAGCTAATGATGAATACGGTAAAAAGTAATGAATAAATTATACTATTTAATATTTATTTCTATTACCTATACAAAGGAGGTGGTGATTTTAGCGGAATTACGAAAAACAACTGAAAGGACTTCCATGAAAATGTATAGACAGGTGGGACACGGCCCAAAGAAGACCTCAATAAACTGGTGTGGATTTAGGATTTGTTTTCACTTTCTTTGCATAATCTCTCACAGAATTAATTCACGAATGCAGGGTTGCACCAGCATGCACATAAAAGGTCACTATGCAGTCTGGTGGTCTGCGTGGACGATAATAACTTTATGGACAACAGTGCTAGAGGGTGAGCATGTGGCAGCTAATGCAGCAATGGAGCAAAGCACCTCGTCAGATGTTTATTACAGGAAGGGTTAATTTATTTGGTTCATTATGAAAATGTGACATATTAGAATACGGTAGGCCGCCACAGTCCAGATGATTAATGGCTGCCTTCAAATTCTGAGATACGGCATTAGCTACTTTTTTATTATTTATTTAGTTTTATTTAATCCTAATTTAAAAAGTACCATGTACCGAGTTATGCAACTGCAGGTGACTTTCTGACCACTGAAAAAGCACCATTGAAAAGTCCCGATTATTAGCTCATTCCAAATTTCCTCTCCCTAAATGTGCCGTCGTTAAAAACACCAAAGTCCTCCAGATGCAATTAAAATAAAAAACTAAGGATCACAGTGAGATTTAGTGTGGAAAAAGAAGAAATCCTGGTGAAATCATCGACACACACACACACACACACACACACACACACACACAAGGATCCTTCCAAAGCCACCGCCGGAAAGCCTGCGGTGTGCGAGAGAAAAAATGTCCATAAACACGAGTGTGGGTTTGCCTTGGCTCGAACATGTTAGCGTCTCCCTCTTCGGTGGGTGTGTAAATCTTTTCTGCCTGGTGTGCTGTGAATCTGTGTTTGTCCTTAAGCAGCGCTCTATGCCAGAAGGTTTTTTTTCCTCCCCTGTTCCCTTGAGCGACGGCGGTGCACAAGCGTTTGGATGTTTCCCGTCTCTGGCAGCGCAGAGGCCTCGTGCTATGGAATATAGAGTCATACGCCAGTCAGACTAAAGGCCCCGGCCGCTTCCTGTGGCGCGGCACCGTGCAGTGGAATTGGTCATCGAGGGACTCGGCGCTATGAGAAAGTCTCTGTGCTGCATCTGGCTTCGTATATGAGCAGATTGGTGCAGACCTGTGCTCTGTTTTCACTTAAATCGGCCATTTTTCTCTGCGCAGTTTCACCTCCAACTTCCCGTCAGACATGACGTGAATATTCCTGCCTGGAAACATGAATCTTAAGTGGTTTTGAAGCTGCGGTTAATCAGCGGTTTATCACTTCTACGATCAATATTAATCACGAGGGAGAATGTGACCACAGCGACGTCTATTTAAAATAAAAAACTAATATTAAGACAGACAAGGTTCTGAGACTTTTTCAGCCAGAGAAACCAAAAGAGAAACTCAACCCAGATTGATGAAAACATATTTCTGCTCTGGTTATGTGGGGACGCCACCAAACGAAGGATTGTGACTCATCTGGGTTTGTGACCAGAAGTTAAAGGCAGAAGCAAAGATTGGAAGAGTGTTCAACATGTAGGAAGACAATGGAAGACATTTTCCAACTGTTTACAAATTATTTTACAGGACAGAAAGGGACAAAAGAGTATCAGGGTCAGGTAGGAGAGGAAGATTCATTTTTTTATTTAACTTTTTTGATGAAACACTTGAAACATTATAAGAAGAATGTAAAAATGTGGAGAGTTAAGTAGAATTAAATCAGAGAGGGATTTTCACAAAATGTTGAACATTAACTTGAAATTTCAAGAGTCAAATTTTTAAGATTACTTCAAACCAAGATTGTGCTGAAATCTGTGTCTGTTCAGAAGAGGTGGTCACTTTTGTGCAATTTGAAATAATGGACAAATCTTACACCGACTCTCCCAGGATGCAACACTCCTATAACTGGATTTAACAGACTAGAGAAGTCTACTTTATTCCTTGATATGTGATATGTGGCCCTTAGCAAAGATATTTTAACATAAATCACAGTGTTTCCCTGAACTTAACAAAATAGCAGATTTGTTACAATCGCAAACAATGATCTTTCCAAAAACCTAACCACTTCATTTGTGTTCCTAACCTAAACCAACATCAACCACAGCATTGTCCCATTATCAGACAGATTTCATGTTAATTCCTCTAAAGAGGTTAAATCAAATCTCTCTGATTTAATTAAGTCAACTGAATCTTCCATCTGGTGGAAACTCTTGTGATAATTCAGTCTCTCCCCTCACTTCCTCTTTCTTATTACCTGTCTACAATAACACACGTGTGGGTTTTGTTTGAGACACAAAGGGAGCTCTCACCCTCGATCCCTCTCAGAAATGAGGAAGTAAGCATTGCTCTGACGCCAAAGCACCTGGTTACAAACTGTCTGCAGCCTTTCTTGCAGCGAAAGCCTTTTCTCTCTGTACGAGCCGGCTTTGGATAATTAGTTATCTTTTACAGTAGAGTTTCCAGTGAAAAGCGCTTCACAAACAAAGGGCTTTGCGTGGACCTTGAGGGCCGCGGCCTCTCCTTAGCGCCGCTCACACTCAGGGTGCGAGAGGGGAGGCAGTTTACTTTGGCTGCTGTCGAGCCGGGCTTAGTGAAGCGGGGATTTGAAAGAAGATCAGAAGGGTTTCACATTGTGGTCACGTTGTTTGATTGGATTTAATTCCTCTGGGTGCCACTAACACTCTCTCCTTTTGTTGATTTACTGTGAGTGACAAAACGCACACAAAAGCAGCTCATTAGATAATAGTGACTGTTGAGTGAAGACGTTTACATGAGTTTAATCCACATTATGATCTGTGTCCCTGCTCAGAAATGAGGCTTTTCTAAAACACGTTCCGAACTATCACCGGTTTCTAAACACTAAGCGCATGAATGGGAAGATAAATAAAGCAACAAAAGAGGTTATCGAACCTGGGCTAAGATTATGCAAACAAAGGGGCTAACAAGTTAATTTTGGCTTTGTGCCCTTTGCTCTTCTCTTTAAGGGTTTGTTTGTTTAACAGTGAGAGATCAGGGAAAGTCCTCAAACCCCGTTCAGACCTGGTGTCAACACCCGTCCTGAGGGATCTGATCCCATGCAGACAGTGACGGAGGCTGCACTCAAACATTTAACTTAAGTAGAATACAAATAAACAGATTAAAATGTACTCAAGTAAAAGTCAAAGTGCCACGTTAACTATTTATACTGGAATAAATGTAAGTAAGTACTTGCTTTTAAATATACTTAAAGAGCTATTAGATATAATTTAAGTGTTAAAAGTAATCTACTATGAACTCTTCTGAATCCATTTCATGTGTTTCTTCTTCACCAGTGATGCTGCTGCAGAAGGAGGCGGAGTCTAATGTTACCTGCCTGTTCTGATTGGATCAGTGGATCAATTCCCCTTTCATCATTCATTTCTATTGACGTATATAGATTAAAAAACAATGTGAACATGCAACGCAATACATTGTAAGAACTGTTGTTTTCTGACATGCACTAAGCTCTCTGTTGATCACTGTTGATCAACTACTAATCCATTACCTGACCCGGTCTCTATTTCTTCTTCTTCTTCTTCTTCTTCTTCTTCTTCTTCTTCTTCTTCTTCTTCTTCTTCTTCTTCTTCTTCTTCTTCTTCTTCTTCTTCTTCTTCTTCTTCTTCTTCTTCTTCTTCTTCTTCTTTCTTTACCGTTAAGTCTCAAGAATGAGAAAGAAAAATAGAACATCAGGGACAGAAATGGAAATTCAATTTACGAAGGTTTTTACGAGGCAGGAAAAACAGCCAACTCGAGTTGAAAATCACTTCACAAAAACACATGTGGCATCGATGAACGCAGGCTTCATCTCGAGGGAAAATGGCCACTTGTACTTTAAAACGGAATTTTCTGCAAATAGAATCAAACACAGAAATAATTGCATTTTTACAGCGCGGGCGACTTTCTGCTCCTCGGGCTGAACCGTTGGTTTTGACTGAGCTCGGCTGATGAGTGCACACAGGTAACTCATTAGGATCCTTTCTTCTGCTGGTTAACCACCAGCAAACATACACAGCTTGGCACCGCGCCGGCTACAGAAGTACTAATGTCAGGATTAAACATTGTGGTTTCCCCCCCAAAACGAGTCCAGAGCACGTACACGCACACACACACACACACACACACACACACACACACACACACACACTCACACACTCACACACTCACACACATCAAACTGCTGAGCTGCTGAACCCGCACTGTAATGTTCTGCAATTAGCTTGTGTTTCGTTTGATGATGATCTCCTCTGCCCCGCGGCTCTTCCAGCTACATGATGAATTTGTCACACTAACCTCATCATACCAGCACATCCTGCAGCTCCCACCGCCTCGTGCCACAATGTCTGGCTCCCTGGCACAGACAAGAAAAACAAAACATTGTTAATTCTGTTGTAATGTATTCAAATCTTCTGAGAGTTCAGCAAAAGTGTCCTCTGATAGACAAACCACAGACAAATGAGTCAGAGGATCATATTTCCTGCATGAATGTGACACATCGCAATGACGTAATCTGTCGTCTTTGATTACGGTTTAATGACATCAAATGTGACGGGAGTAGTCTTTTATCCGTACACTGCTGTCCTACGTAGTTTGGTGCGTGAGGGATAGTTGTGATTTACAGAGTTGAAAAGAAATCACAAACAAAAAGAAATGACAGCTCAACGGTGCCAGTTCGTCTCTGTGGCCTGGATTCAGGAGAGAAGAGGTCAGAGAGGTGATAAAACCAAACACAGGACAGAGCTCAACAGTCAAACTAATAACTTTTCATTTTAAAACAGGGTTAAAAACCGTAGTAATCTCCATCCGTTTTAAATTTGGGCATGTGAAGGGTGGTGTAAACCACGTGCAGTTGGTTGCTTAGTTACAGAAAAATATGGCAAGGCCAAACGACAATGATGACAAATAGAAGCAGATACTGAGCCGTTTTCAGATGTGTCCTGCGGAGAATCACAGGAGTTCAGTGCACGTCTGAAAGTAGCTGAAGTGTTACCTTCACTGCTGGGTGTCGGTACTTTTTAAACTTGAGGGCAGCAGTGTTTCCAAAAGTCTCTGTTGTAGGTGCTCGAGGTCTTGAGAACAGCCAGGCGTAATCGTAGCAACAGAGATGCATTTTAAAACTAAAACGCAGAAGTGAGGATTTAGCTTCTTGAACGTGGATGACGCATCTTCACGTCCTCCCACGATCCAGAAATGAAGACAAAATATCTCAGATACGAACAAAGCCATGTTGGGCATTTGGAGCCAAAGTCTATCGTCAGCAGTTAGTCTCAGCTGTCTGTTTTTATTATTATTTATTTTATTTTTATTTTACTTTGACGATTCTACCGAAAAACAAAAGAACCCGAGTCGGTCACAAAACCTGGAGCCAGAAAACCAAACTGTTCCACCAAAGTTGGAACAGTTTGATTTCTCCCCATTAGAGATTTCTATATTATCATTTCTTCCCAGATTGTTCTCTGTGGTTTCAAGTGCTTACATCTTTAAAACAATACTTGAAATACTTTAGATTCAAAAAGGCACCACAGTCCTGACAGTAAAGCTGCTCCACAGAGCTACATCCACCTGTCTGAGAGGCCCACGCAGAGGCAGAAATCTCCAGCAACATGTCAGATTCTTTGATTAACATTCCTGCCCGGGACTCATTGAGCCGCTCTGTCAACAGGTGGACGCAGCGAGACAGGCGGCTCGCAGACGGAATAATTGGAGGGAATTCTGACCGTGTCCTTCATCACTGCTAATAATGAGACAGGTGAAAAGAAGGAGTTGAACCTGTGAGTTTTCTCTCTGGTTTTCCTCCTTCTCCACCTCCACGTCTGCTGGTGTCGATTTGGAGCAGATCCCTTTGCCAGGAAACTTTACACTTCTGTTGTTTTAAAAGCAAAAGAAAGGGCAGATTCCTTTCTTTCCTAGGACCCCAGGTTAGAAAATAAATCCTGTGAAAGCAACAGCTGTTTTATCCTTTTCTCCAAACAAAGGCTGAGGACCCACTGGAAGCTGATACGCCTTCCAGGGGCGGGTGTAAAATGAACCGGGCGCGGAGGAGTGAGTCAGTTTTTCTCTTAAGTCATGAAAATGTGTCGCTGCAGGCAGAGAAAGTCCACGAGAGGGGGGGGGGGGGGACGACTTAATCTAATGGCGCCGTATTTTAGTTTCAAGCAGGAAAAAAACAGGGGATGATTAATGTATCGAGCTGAGCTGCCAGCAGGGAGAGGCCAAACAAATGACTAAAGAAAAGCCCGGAGATTTTCTGAAGTTATTTTTTGCTAATAATGTGAAGGGAGGGGAGTCTCTTTCCTGTATCTGCAAAACCAGGCAGTGCCAATTTCATTCTGCACATAAACAAATATTATTGTCAGTGTTTGGTTTTGCGAAGCTGGAAGTGATTTCCTGGTTCATAAATCCCACTGTAGCCCCTGTCATGAAACACTGGAGTGTATTGAGCTGCACGCACCACAACACTGTCTCCAGCTCCAACAGAGAAACAATCGTATCTCCAGCATGAAGGATGTTCTGCCTGTGGCTGCTGTCTGAGGTGCGGCCGTCTCTCGGTATATCCAGTTTCATGGTTTTGAGTTGAACTGTCTCGGTAAATAATCACATGATCACAATCAGACTGAGGTAAGATGGAAGTCTCTGCTGTCATTGCCATGTTGGACCAGAGCTCAACCAGCACCTGTGACAGCAGTTGTGTTTGGAGGAAATTACCACAGGCTCTGGAGAAGAGCAGTCGAGCTCAGAGAGGAGGCGTCTACTGACGGAAGAACACTCTTCAGGAACTTCTTATCGTTTAATCATATCAGTCAACGACAGGCTAGTTCTCAAAAACATGCATGACATGACTGCTGCAGACTTAGTAACAATTGTTCCTTAAAATGTAAAAAAAACGACTATATTGTTGTGTTCTTACATAATCCAACATTTTTCCAACAATGTTCAAACCAAGAGAAATCCAAAATTATATTCAAGCTAACAGGAGGATTCATTTTTGACACCTTTGAATTGCGTCATATCTGCTTTGCCCGTCTCTGCTATAGATGTCTGGGGTAAACAACTTACGATGAAAGAAGAGCACACTGCTAGCTAGTTTTCCAGTCGACTGTTTTTCCTTTCACTGTTTGTATTGATCTCGATTATTCATTGTCAGCGTTGCTTATTTTCATCAGCAACGTTGGTCAAGACGACAAGACAACAGCTGCTTTACGACGTCATCAAACTAAGTCATTTGTTATTGTTTTGATTAAGAGCGGCCAAAGTTAGGCATTGTGGGTCTAAATTATCGGATTATTTCAACTTCTAATGTCAATAATATTTAAGGGGATAATTCAACATTTTGGGAAGTAAGCTAACCATCTTAATCGTCAAGTGGCATCAATCTTCTTATCCTGAATTATGAAATCATCCTTACAAAATTCTCCAAAACTTCTAAACTACTAAGCAAGTTACTGAATTTGAGTTTTTCAGTCACTTTAGAGTTGAAATAGACCTTTTCCAGTTTGCTTGTGTGTGTGTGTTGATGTTCAGTTCTGAGGTTGATGGGGGGATTCCGGCCTGAGTGGAAGCAGCTGTGTCCAGGGGTTCACCTGTCCGACTGCCACCAGCCCCGATCTGTCTGCTGCTCTCTGCCTGATCCACACCAGAGGCCTCGGCCCTATAAAGACTCCATAGACTCTGTAATCCCATTTAATCGTTGAAAATGTTTGCAAAAATCCAGCCAATCCCCACATTCATAAACGTAATCCCAGAGGTTTGAACAGGAAATCATCATCTCTGCATGATCGGCTATAAATGTGACACACTGAAGACTCATGTTAATGATTTGATGAATGGCAGGAAACCATAGTTTGTACTTGTAGAATCCTCTATGAAGATTCAAAGGAATAGGTCAACACTTTTCAGATGGTTTGAAAATCCCGTAGACTGTCTTCGTAAACATCCTGAAAATAGCAAAAAGAGAGTTACTCTATTCCAAGTGTGTCAGATCAATTGGACGGTTTAGTTTGCTCGGAACAGGCCAAGGAAAGAAAACAAGTCTGTATTGTTTTGATTTCATCTTCTTTCAAATTTGCCATCAGATAAGGACAAAAGGAAATATGTTGCTTCCTCCCGCCAGTAAAAAAAAAGACAAAACAATGATGTTGCTGTTTATTTTTGCGACTAGAACCGAGAAGCGAGATCCGATCGCAAGCGTCCAGTGAGACGCATGAAGAAAGACACAAACACTCCCAGCTCCATGCCAAAATATCCCCCCGATCACTTTCACTGTTGGTCTTGCTACTTCTGCACTACCCTCCCCCCCAAACACACACACACACACACACACACACACATCTCTGTGTCTCGTTCCAGACGTTACCAACTCCCTGTTGCACGCCCCGCCTTCCTCTGCTGTTCCTGGAGTGTCTTTAACATGACATACGAGCAGCTCAGGAAAATACTCACTCAGCTTTCTGTCTTTACTAGAGAGCCGCTAAAGCTGGATTTCCACGGGACCGGGGGGGAAAACAGGCCTCAGTGTGATCCAGGAAAAAGGCAGCGGTGGGATAGTTTAGGATTTTAAGCTGTGTTATTTTTTGTCCACATAATCACTATCCTCCCCCGGTTCATCATTTCTCGCCCCTTTTTCCCCCCCGATTACCATCTTGATGGACACGGTGGAAAATGGGGTGCAAACACACTCAGGTTTATTTATCCTCCTCGTGAGCTGCTGTTTTCCAGCAAGCGAACAAACTTCTCTGTGGCTCCAAACACCAGAAACCCGTCCTGCGTCTCTTCTCTCCCGTCTGCGGATTCAATCTGTCATCCTAAAACAATGCAGGGACATCTGAAAACCTTCCTGTTCCATCGTGAACCCAGGCACAAAGAGGGCTTTATTAATGACCCTGAATCACCAGCCATGCTCCCAGTTGCTTTGCTAAACTGGACCATTGTGCGTCGCGCCTTTGCAGCCAGAGCGGGATTATTCATTATGTGTTTAGCTCTTGTCGTCAGACTTTATTACAGATTCATCTTGTTCTGATCCTTTGTGCTTCGCAACTTGGAACAAGATTTGACGTTATTATGGGTTACAATTAGTTTTAATGGTTATTTATTGTTTTAATGGGAAAAAGGTCACTTTTAATAATCAGATAAAGGATGGGGTGGAGGAAAAAAATGCAACAGTTACAAACCCCCAAAATTTGGAAATGCAAAAAACACATTTTTTTCTCTGGAAACGCCAAATTTCAAATCCCATAATGGCTTCCTGTTCCACATTTAACTCAGCACTCTTCTCTCACTGCCACTTGTCGGACTTCAAACGCAGACGCCCTCGGCTCTGAGCCTCTTTCAGCTGAGGGCTGGAGTGCGGCCGGCTGAAGGCTGTCGGATGTGTTTGCTCTTGGGATTTCGCTCGAGGATGTTTACAAATGTCTCTGCAGGGAGCACAACAGGCAGAGTGGAGATCTGAACCAGTGTTTGCAATGACACACTGAGCTGATGCGGATCACTTACTAATCTGTTGGACACATAAAGAATTATCAATCTACGTACATGTAAACTAAGAATGATCAGATATAATGATCAGATATGAGCTTATGGAGGTGAGACTACGTCGGATCATGTTTTTAAATGAGCATATGGGTTGTAAGACCTATACATATACTTTTTAAGAAGTAGGATAACAGTTAGCAACCAGAATTTCACTCAGTAGAGCAAATACCTCCTTTTCACACACTCACAAATATCAGTTGCCTAAACATGCCTAATTTTTTTCATCAAGATTCCTGATTTATCTCGCATAGTAAATGGAAATTTTAAAGAAATCCGGATACGCACTAAAATTTAATGCCTTCTTTTCTGACCGATAACACATCTTTTCATTAGCCCGCTGTTCTAGATCCACACCAAAATGTATCTTTCCTGATCCACAACACATCGTTCCACCAAATTTCATGAAAATCAGTTTTGTTGTTTTTGTGTAATCTTGCTTGCAGACAAACAAACTAAAAAACAAACTAAGGGGTTGAAAACATAAACTCCTTAGTGGAGTTTAGACAAAAAAACATACGAAAACCCAACAATTATAAACTTATGTAACTGAAACAGTGTTAAGGGATAAAACTGAGATCCAGTGTTGTGATCACTACTTCTCACAACTTTCTCTGTTCAACACCTGCCTTTTACTTTGAAAGGCTTCCATTTGTGTGGGTTAAACAAAGCCGCATCGACTCACACACACACAGCGGCCCAACATATTTATGACCTACAGTCTGTACAGGGGCTGTTCTGCATTAGCCCGCGCTGCCGCCTGCCCTCCGCTGTGAAAGGAGAGCGAGCATAAAAGAGGGAATGAATGTGTGAGGGATGAATACGTGGCCCTGGGGGTCAGCTTAATGGAGTGAGACCCCAGCCCCTATTGACTTCCACTGCCAAACTATTAACTCCTCACAACTCCTGAGCTACAGCCTCATTATTCATTTCAGGGTGAGAGCACATTTCCTGTTTAGATGTTTTGTCGTGTTTAGTTGACTTTTGTTGGTGGATTACTCCGCTACCGCAGAGTGATCAATGTGAAAGTCACTTTTAAAACCACACCTCGCCCATTAAAGTTAATGTGACACTTTGGGGGGAGTTTTAAACAAACCCCTTGTGGCTGGAGCTGCTGCAGAGTCAAATCAAAGATGGCTTTGTTTGCAACGTTTCTCAGACAAATTGCATTTTGCCTGAAAAAAAATATATAATCTAAAAACATTAGCTCACAAAAACATTTGCAGCATCTTTTAAAAATGTGTAATGGCATGGTGGTGCATGCTGTAAGGCTGCAACTGGTCATTTTCATTTCCCCAACAAAAGGAGGTTGTGTTTTTACGCCTGTCCGTTTGTCTGTCTGCAGGATTATGCAAAACCAAAAATGATGTTTTTCCAGAAAACTTGGTGAAAGGATGCGGTTTACATGTGGCAGGGATCTAGAATTAGAATTTAGCGGATTGTATGACAAGAAATATCTGTTAAAACTGTTAAAGTTACAATGGACTCCATCATGAATTAGCATCTGAACGGATTTTACTATTTTAAGTTTTGGCTGCATGACACTGACCAACGTTTGATGCCATGTGCGGGATGCAACATTGCATTTTTTCCCATGAGCCCTCAGCGGTCGTCCAAATTAGTTTTTGCTTTTTTTGTCACAGCGCTATTTTCTGAACAATGTAAACCGAGACCTACTCATCAAGTCGTTGCACAACCGGGTCACTCACAAACATCGTAGATTAAAAAAGGCTAAAAGATATGACTGAAGATATTTGTGCGCATGAAACTTTGATGTTATCTAGCAGTTCTCAGTAAAACGCTGAGGGAAAGACACAGAGTAAGTTTCACCCAGATATCTGGAAATAAAGCCACAGATGGTGTGAATTGTGAATTGGGAGGTTTTGACTGAAGACGACTGCAATATGATCCTCCTGGAACTTCATGTGGCTTCCCGAGACATTATGGCAGCTTAGAAACCCACTGCCTTGAGAGAAAGAGAGCGTGTGTTTGTGTGTGTGTGTGTGTGTGTGTGTGTGTGTGTGTGTGTGTGTGTGTGTGTGTGTTTAGGTCTTCCTTGAGGAACTAATTCTGTTTACACAGTCACATTATGGGGATATTGTCTTCCTTACGGGTAAAACAGTAAATCATGAAATATTAATGTGAAGACATTTTAAGGTAATGTTAAGGTTAGATTTAGGTTAAAGTTTGAGCTATGGTTAGGCAAGTAGTAGTTGTGCTTACAGTTAGAGTAGAGTTGCACTATAATTACAGTTACACATGCACTTAACTTAACGCAAATGTCCGAGTCAGTTGCTCCACATATTTTCCACAACATTCAAGTGAAATATCTGGAAAATTCCCAGCGAGTGACCGAGATAAAACTGAAAAATAGCAAAAAAGAACACAAATATCTCAGGATGAAAAAGAGGTGTCACACAAAATGTCAATTTGGAGAATTGCAAATTTTGGCGATAAAGGCAGACGCGGGTGTTGATGTGCTTAAAAACAGAAACATGTGATTTGCAGTATTTCTGCTTCTTGTCCTGCCCCCTGCTTCACCCACGTGCCACCGCTCGCCTGACTGACCCGGACAATCTGCTGCTGCATTCCTCATTTGTGAAGGCAGATTCCGCAAAATGTCCAGACCCAATTTTCAGAACATTTTAAAACTGATTATTACTCATTTTATGGGACCTAATTTTATCTACATGGTCACATTTTGAGGACTTGTCTTCCTTATGGAGACAAGAAGTGAGTCATCGTGACATAAATCATTACATTTTAAGATCAAGACCTTGTTTTAATGTTCTTGTAAAATTAGCTCATGGCTGAAGTTAGAATAGGTCTCCAGGAAATAAAGTAAGTCAAAGTAAAGTCCCCTGTAGTCATGACAGAGTGTGTGTGAGTGGGTGTGTGTGTGTATGTGTGTGTGTGTGTGTGTGTGTGTGTGTGTGTGTGTGTGTGTGTGTGTGTGTGTGTGTGTGTGTGTCTCGGGGGCCGGGGGTTGTTATCAGTAACAAGCGAGAGGGGCATGTTTCTTTAAGACGAGCCCATAAATGCTGGACTGGTCACCACCTCCTCCACTGAGAAGGGCCTGGCTGCAGCTCCAGTTTTCCTTGGTGGGTCAAGCCTGCCATTGAAGTCTGAATAGGCTGCCATGGCAGATTACACTGCACAGCTGTCCCCCTACCGTGGAAATTAAGTTATGCCCCGTGTCAGCAAGTTTTGTGTTTTCCTCTCTCTGTCTCTTTCTCTGTCTCTCGTCCCTGCCCCTCCCCCTCTTTCCTCTGTCCCGCTCCCCCTATTCGTTCAATTGTGCAGGCCTCTACAAAAGTGCACAGCCAGAAGAGGCCTTCGGAGGTGGAGGTGGGTTATGGGAAAAAGCGAGCAGTTGCACAACAGCCCTGGTTCATTCCTACGAAAACAAAAGTTTCGACATTTACTACAAAACAGCACAACTGATCCACGTTCCTCCACGGACTTCCTCTAATAAACACCAGCATTTGCATATACACTCCAACAAAGATGTAAACACGAGCACACCAGCGGAGGCGGCCCTGACTCGGCGTCTCGGGGCCTCTTGGACCGCGTCCTACTGCACTTGTGGCCCCTGCCTCCTGTTTTGTTTATTTGTGGGCGGCGAAGTTGTTTGTGTTGTGGTCAAAGTGAAAAGCAAACACTGCGGCTCCTCCAGTGATGTGCGAACACGTCGGGAATGTCCCCCCGGGCCCGTGGAGCAGCTGGGACCCACTGGCTGCTACAGGAGGTGGAACAAGACGAAACACCGCACCACGGGACAGAGCTGTTTAATACCTTCATTAAAACAAGATAACAGGGATTGCAATGCATTTAATGTCCATTGCATCTGTTGGCAAGGGTTGGTCTATATCAATTATTTACGAGTAGAGGCGCCTGGGTAGATCAGCAAGGACCTGAGGCATAAATTCAGTTTGAGCTGATATCACCAAAAGCTCTGTGATCTCGTTGTCTTTCCAAGTGGACATCCTTATTTTACTTGGGGGCTGCAAGGAAAAGTTCCAGAAAATGTCTAGAGCAACCTCCTCTGAAGTTTGCGTTCTCATGGCTCCTCCAAATCATTTAAGGAAAATGCAGCATGTCTGAAAACATCAGTGCACAGAACCTTTTCTCTGTAGTGTTGTGTTTTGTCAATGTTCTCTTCGGCAAACTTCAGGCAAGAATGTGATGTTTTTTTGGGGGAGAAGCATCTCCCTCCTCGGTGTCCTGCCACAACATGACCCACGTGACTCATGAGATTGTAACCAGCTCATATGTTTCACATTTTAAGGTGGACTGGATATTGTTTTCTTTCTTAACACTGAGAATTCAAATAATCCAACTCACTCTACTACTTTCACCACTTGTAATTTAGCATTTCCTCAACATATTCTCTCATTATTATCTTGTCTTTGATTATAAAATACACGTAATGGCTTCTTCTCACTAGTTAGATTGCATGCATCATTATGAGGAGTTTACCTGCTGCATACCAATGCACCTTCTATATTTAATAACCTGTATATATAGTTCTTGTCATTGTTTGCTCCCTGCATCTAATTTCGTCACAAAGTGTCAGCTTTTCTGCAAGAATCATGAAAGTTTCTCCTCAAACATTTAAAGTTTGATGGTGCACATGGTCCAACCCAATTTGATCTACGTTTTGGGACGGGACACTGTTTTGTTTTCCATCTTTTTCATTCACTCCAAGCTCATTAGCAAAAAGGTGTGCTTTGTGGAAGTGTAGAGAAGAGTGTATGAATGCAGCTGTATTTGTATCTGCTGGTGGATAAACTCTCAGCATTTGTAGAACTTTTTTTTTTTTTTTTTTTATCTACATTTGCACAAAAGCTTTTCAACCTTTAAAACCCACACCAACGCTTTTCTTTCCTTCTGCAGATACATTTCTATGGGTTTTAGTTTTTTTTTCTCCTTTCTCCTGTTTACTTGCATCGTCTTTTTGATTTTTCCAACACTACACCGGCTGTATCAAGCACTGCAACACAACTTACAAAACCGCTGAGCAACACTTTGTGACCCTCTTTGTGGAATACTCAACAGCAACATTTTGAAACAGCGAATATATCAAATGGCTGCCACAAACAGTCAGGTAGCAGAGCGTTCTCCTGGTGACAGTGGGATTAGTGCCGCAGGTTTTCTCTCAGGACCCGAGGAGTCGGGCCGCGGCTTCAGTAACTGGATTACAGGCCTTTTCTCATTTCAAAGGGTTGTGAACTCAGCAGAGGTCTTGCATGATGAAATCAAAGTGGCAGCTGAAATGGACGAGGGAAAAAACAACGAGAGTCTCTCGAAAGTCTCCTGGCATCGTCCGAGCAGCTAATGAGAGAGATGCAAAATCAATGATCTTTGCTTTGCCGTGTCACGGGCGTCTCCGGCCAATGGCACGACTTCGAGGGCGGCGAGCGGGGGGGGGAGGCGTCGTCCGGAGTACTGCACAAACTTACAACACCAGAAAAAACACGTTCCCGGTGAGAATCCCAACCCGCAGCAAACCGCCTCTTTTATGACTCTACCTTTTAACAAATGTGCGGCTAAGCTACGGCAGGAACACAGAGGGGAGTCGGGCTGGAGGCCATTCCATCGAATACCCTGTGGTAACTTTAGGGGATTATTTCCAAATCCTTTCAAATGAACTTTCCATCTCAGTGCCTCCTCCTCCGTCTCAGCCATTCCAACTGTCCAACCGTTTCTACATCACTCTCTGCTCAGGCTCGCGTGGAGCCCGGGCCAAAACAAATGCCTGTGAGAAATATGGTCAGCGCACATCAGGAGTGAAGGCTGAACATAAGGAATACAGTTATTGTTTTTTCACATGAGGCTTATTTGTGAGGCTAATGCACATTATGTTCATTCACAACCATAGAAATGTGTCTTTGGACCGTACACGTGTACATGTATGTTCGAGCCTTCGGGCTTCAGGGATCCTCAATCAAACTTTTTGTTTTGATTTAGGATTTTTTTTTTTTAAAGTAAAACAACTTCCAGCTGAACAGGTTCCATATTGGTTTTCCATTTACCTCTCAGTGAAGTAAAAACACCAGCTCCACTGATGCCAGGACTTAAGTGAAATCACTGCAAAGAAAAAGTAGGTCTAAGGTCAAATATTCCATATTTTCATAAATCCCTAAACCTAACTTATTCAGCTTACATTGCTGGGTACATATAGAGGAGAGACGTCAAAGAAAAGAAAGAAAGAGACGATTTAGGAGTTTAAAAAAGAAAGAAAGTATTGTCAAGGATTATAACAGATGGCCTTACAAGCAGCCGAAGCTCCAGCATCCGCGGTGGGGAGAGCTGCACCTTTGTAAACAGTGTGCTGTGATATGCACGGGGTGAAGGGGTGAAGTGATCTGCATGGGGTGAAGTGTGGGCCGTTTTGTTCGCGAGGCCAAAGAAACAGAGCTCACGAGCAAAGTGAAGTCACTGAAGCACAGTTGATGGCAGAGATACCTTACACACGCTCAAAGACCTGGAACACAAACAGCCACAGTTTGTAAATTAACCCCAGAACCACCCCCCCAACACACACACAGGAATCTAACAGCAGCATGTTGTCCAGATCGGCCGTGATAACTTTCAAAAAAACTTTTTGCGACTGTAGGATTTATCTCAATTTAACTCAAAACAACACTTTATGCTTTAACCACTGAAAAAAATTAACAATCACAACACCAGGGTACGAATCCGAGCTCTCATTGTGCACCACTTCCATTTAATGACAAGCAGGCCAGTTTTGTGGGAGTTTTTCCACACCTCATTCATCCATTCACGCTCCCTGCATTATTATGGCCCTAATAATCGCACGCTGAGCTTTTTTCCAAGTGCTGGAACTGCCCGGACAAATGCAAGGGGCAAGAGAGAAAGAGGAGAAAGAGGGGGGGGGAGGAGGCGGAGGACTGTGACCGAGGCTACAGAGCTGGAGCCTCATGCACATACCGACACTGTAAAGAAACTGACAGGGTCATTTATTTAAGAGCCACGCTCATGACGAGGATACCAGCAGCTCATCAGCACAATATAAATCTTCTTTTTTTTTTACGCAATTTGGTTTCAAGATTTTAAAAAAAATGGACTTTATCAAGGTTGTGTTCTTTTTTTGGGGTAATTTCTTGATGAAAAGTACGACAATTAACAAATGCACAAAAAACATAGGGGGGTTTTAAGTGAAGGTGAATAAGATGTATTGTATATGAAGTTTTCAGGGCAGTTTCTATATTCAACTCACTTTCTGCATTATTATTCTGGGTCTGCGGCTCTTGAGGTTCTTCAACCCGAGATAAATTTCCCCATGGCTACAATAAAGTATATTTGATTCGATGAGATGTTAAGTGAGGACGCTTCAGATTAACCATCCCTCTCCGGGGCCTGTCATTTGTTTTCCTCCTCTTCTTCTTCTTCTCTTGCACGGGAGGGTTGAGACCCGAGCGGCAGCGAGATCGTTCCCACATGCTTCCCCACCGCTCGGCTCTCCAGAGGTGTCAAGCCGGCCTGAAAGAATGAAGTGCCTCCCTATTGTGCTACCCAACTATTATGTGCTTAACATTTCCATGACAAAGATGCCACTCGACTTCTCCTCCATCCATTAAGCTGGAGGGCCCTTGTCCCCCCCTCTAATAAAACATTTTGCAGCAAATCATTGGTTTAAAGCCCCCGCAGTTGACCAGAGGGACGTGGGGGGGGGGGGGGGGTTGGTGTGATCTGTGAGATACCTTGAAAATAATACCACCTATAATTGCACCAACACTGTTAACACGTACTTCCAGTGGCAGATTAGTATTCAAATCAGAGACTTAAGTTAACACATCTTGAGTCACACTGCATGTAACTGCATATCATTAAAGGAATAATCCGCACTTTAAATTAAAAACAAAGTTGTCCCATTTGGATTTAAATATGTCATTACTCCTACAATGTAATGACAGCTCTGTAAATAACTACACAGACTAACAACTCTATTTAAGCTGCTGTAAAAAATATGTATTTACATTAATAATGACTTTAAACACTGGAGAAAGATAGATATATCTCTTTAAATATTCTTAACCAAATCCTACTGGATTACATGTAAATATTTGTAATAATAATAATATTATATATATTTTTAAGAAAATAAAAAAATATATAAAGAGTGTGCCTTCAGCCTGACTTTAAGCTGTGTTGCTGGTGCAGGGGAGAGTTTGACAGGTAAATCAAGACAATGAAGATCATTGGGTTATCAGGACAAACAGAGGGGGGGGGGGACCTACACCTTCAATGAGCCTGTAGATACAGAGCTGAGCTGTGGAGTGTGAAAGTTCACACGTTGGTTACAGAGCTGTGTTTGGTCTAATGATGGAGCTGAAGTTTTTTCTTTTTGGCTAAAATATCCTTGAAAATACCAGAATCATGTCATGACAACATTTAATTTGTATCCTCATGAGCAGCAGGTTTAATGTGAAGTTAAATAACAACTGAGTAAAGCCCATTAATCAGTGCTGTTAAATCAAATGAAGGAGCCTTGCCAACATTCAGTGCATTAAACACGACTGTTATGGTTTAAAATAAGCTGTGATTACACTTGAATTGACTTATTTCATGCACAGCGAACGTCCCTTGTGATTTTGACTCGTACATTGACCCCATGTCTATTATAATTCATGCTTATTATAGCAAAAAACTCTGTTTATGAAAACCCAAATTAACTGAGGGACTAAAAAATGTATATCAACTGATTTCATGCTCATTTTAAACTTTTACTTTCTGGATTTAGGCTCAGCACTATCAGGAGGAGGGGGGGTGGGTGATGTGTCTGTTTGCAACAACCATGATGAAAAAGAAATTCAACAAATAAGTCACAGTCAGGAGCGTTATCTTCAAGTTTCTTTATGCCTTCTATAAAAGTATATCAATGAGGCGATCATACAGTGGATTTAGACATTTTCTTTCTCTAGGCTATACACAGTGAATAAATCATCTCGTAGCCTAAAACATAGAGGATTCTCTGGAAAAAAAATCTATATAGGCTATAAACATATATACAATGTACATTATCTTTGAAGAGAATACAGTCAAATATAACTTCCCTTTAAAGCTGGAATTCTCAGTCTGTTTTATTCACATGATGGACATTTGGATGCAACTAGGAGGCCTGTAATAAATTACTGTTTCACTTTAACTCCTAATCTATTTACATAAGTTCATAGACTCCAGCATTAAATACTCGTGGATCAGATAAAACCTGGGGCCAAACAACGGCCACAGCCTATCATACAAAAATAGTTCATATCTTTGAAAACTAAAAAAAGATTGGCAGTGCACAGCATATACTGATTACATGTTGCATTGTTTCCAAAAACAAACCCAACCGTGTCTCTACCATGACAACTGGACCATCAGTCCGACTGTGAGAGAGTCGACCGTCCAGTTTAGCTTATCAAATATAAGCAAAGCATCTGGAGGGCAGAGGAGCGGCGTGGTGGCGATAAGGGAGCCAGGGAGCTCCCACACCTCTCAGAAATACCTTCTCTGCTTTCAGTTGCATAGAAAAAGATCCTGATTCCAGATCCTTCAGCGTCTGGAATCCAACCGAGGCCCCCTGCTGCGCCCCGGGTCTGTGCGGCTCCAGCAAGAAGGTCAGCGAGTGACAGAAAGTTCAGGTCGAACCCTTTCATCCAAACAATAGTCAGGGGGCAGATTGTGAACCCGGGGATCAAACGAGGGCCAGCAGAGCCAAGATGGAGACCAGCAGGGTCACAGCCGAGCCGTGCGTCGGCGGCGCAGCGGCTCTCCGGCTCTCCAGCTCCTCCGGGTAGTCATGATCCAAGTCGTCATAGTCCTCCTGGTCCACTCCCTCGTACGCGCTGGCCTCGAACCGGTCCACCGGCTGCACCGAGTCGAAGCACAGCGCCTTCATGCTGCTCTTCACGAACTCGCAGATGGCCCGCTCCGTGCCGTCGCACATGCACGTGTCCAGCTGCTGACCTTTGGGTATTTTACGCATGTTCGCGATCACGTTCCGGCACGCGTTGGTGCACACGGCCCCGCTGAACAGCTTCCCGCAGTGGTTCAGGTAGTCGTGCATGGCCGAGCTGCACTGCTGGTCCCGCTCGCACTGGCGCCGGGCCTCCGTGCAGCCGGTGCTGGTGGTCCGGGGCAGGCACGGCTCGATGGCCCGCTTGGTGCCGGTGCACACCGCGTCGTGCGCGCAGCTGCAGTCCTCCAGGGCCGGGCCGTTCCGGGTCAGGTTGAGCTGCACCAGCGAGGAGATGCAGTGGCTCGGACACTTCCTCCGCTCGCCCAGCAGCACGGGCCCGCAGGCGCGCGCGTAGTGCTCGTACGCGTAGTTGCACTCGGGCTCGGCCTGGCAGTTCATGATGGCCTGCCAGCAGATCAGCCGCCGGCCGTGGGACGGAGCCGCCCCGGAGAGGAAGCCCAGGAGCAGCAGCAAGAAGCCCAGGGTGCAGGCGGACCTGCAGACCCGCTGTGCCAGCCGTGCGCCGGCGGGGTCCATGGTTCCGGCTGCGCGTAAAACGGCCCCAACTCACAGCGGGGTCATAGGTCAAACTTCTGCCCTGCTTCCACGGATGGTGCCGTCACGGGAGAGTGTTTATTGCGAGGCAGATGGTGCGTGATGGGCCCGTGTGTGGGCGTTCAACAGGCTGCCAGTGCGCGGAGTAATCCCGGCTCCCGCTGATCCATGCGAGCCGGATTCAGACAGTCCCGTTATCCATCCATGAGCGAGCTGCAGCGGAGCGACCAGGAAGAGAAAGTGATCCCCATGAGTTCCCAGGAGTTCTTCCTGCAGCGGCTTATTCCATCGCAGCGCAACCGAACTCCAGCTCAGATCCTCTCGCTCTCTCTCTCTCTGTCTCTCCGTCTCTCTCTCCGTCTCTCTCTCTCTTTCTCTGTGTCTGTCTCCTGGTGGAAGGAAAGTGAAGCAAGTCCCGAGAGTCCTCCGCAGGACTGATCCGGGTCGTGTAGCGGGAGGGCAAACAAAACGTGCATGAGTGGGAACAACAACAGTCCTTATAGGTCTCAGCTTGGTCCTCTCCTCTCTCCCCTCCGTGCGTCTGGCTCCAGGCTCCTCGCCCCCCCCCTCCCCCCCGCCCCTCTCTGCGTCCCATTGGCTGCGCCCCCGGTTGTGGGTCCCTACGTAGCGGTGGGCGGGAGTTTGGGGGGGGGGGGGGGTGTTGAGAAATACAAGGTGAATGTGGTGGAGAGAAAACCCAGCGAGGAGTGAGAGGGACGAGGGGGAGATGGGGATTTAAAGTTATTTCTACATCGTGAAAAGTTTCTAATCCTAGAGTTATGAGGAGGGCAACTTTCTTTGTCCATTTTATGATGAACACATTTGGTTTATACTTTTTATAACTAAATAAAACACCTCAAATCTCTTACAAAGACACAGAGGTTTATTCAAATGGATTTTGACATGCTGATGTTTAAAATATTTTAATATGAGGAGTACATGGGCAATTATTACTATCTTATGTTCAATATTACTTCAATTTTACATATACTTCTAATATTATTATGGTCATAACCACTTTAATATTAGTTTACTGTCTCTCGTAACTTTTTATTTCCATTCAGGCATGATTCTGCATTTACTTTGGATACACATTATATTTTTATTTTCACTTATATTATACGAGTACATTATACTTAATAATCTATTGTTTTATTTTACTGTACTGTATTGCATTTTATACTGTTATTGTAATCTTGGAGCAAGATGGCACAATAATTTAGAAAGTCTATCTTATCTTATCCTATTGAATAGTGTTTTTCGTTCATTGTAACGTGTGCTGGAGTTGAAATGTTAGAGACTTATAACTTATTGATTTGACGTTCTAATCATTATTTATTGGTGTAGCCTTAAAAAGGGTTAGAGTGACATATGAGTAAATAAGGATTTAGCTTTGAATCCAATGGTGGTCTGCATCACAGTAAAAGTCATATAGAGATCAATATCTTGCCCAAGGACACTTCAGCACGTGGAATGGAAGGAGACCGGGATCGTACCGCTAACTTTCTGGTCAGTGAACAACCTGCTCTACCTCCTCAGCCACAACTACCCGCATTATATTTAATAAACCAAACTATTTAATGCGTTTTAAATGAGCATTTTTTCCTTATCCAAAGTGAAAATGAGAGGAAACAGGCAAAAGAAGATGCCAAACTGGTATGAACACAATATTTTAGATGATTTTCTATATTTACAATAGATAATGACAATGTGACCGTGCCGCTGCACAATAATAACATGAACTCCACAACTCGGTGCTAATGGTCTGAGCAGCTTCCTCTCTGATGAAGTAATTCAATCATCCACATCCTATTAACTCTTTCTCAGCAGAGCAGTTGAGCGCAAATTAATTGTGGTATTACAGCACACTCCGTCAAAATCATTTAATATAATCTGTCATTAAGGCAAACCTCAGAAATTCAGCTGGTGAATCGGAGCTTTTATTGGCAGTGACTCGCTCCAACATGTGGTCTGACACTGATCCTGCAAACTGTGTAGTCACAGTAACATCAGTAAAACATGAATGAATCACCTTGTCTGTGTCAGATAAGACCTGCACTAAACTCCAGATACTCTCTTGAAATGTTCTGGGGAAGGTTTGTCCTGATGTTATGAAACCCTCTGATAATCTCCTGCTGCGTTCTTCATGTGTGAAATGCAAACTCAGGAAAATATCTGTATTTTTCTGGAATTCAACAGCTTCTGGGATTTCTCTTCTCGTCTCTATACAGAAGTTTCCGTATTTTAGCAGCGTGACATTTGGGGAATATAGATAATAAATGCGAGCAGACAGAAAGTGAAGCAGGAAGTGTTTCTCTTATGTAAATCACAAGATCTTAACCTAGCCTGGTCAGGTGTGGATATTTGTGGTTAAACTGGAAACCACAAATTTTTCTCTGTGAAAAAAATCTCTGTGGCTCCTTGATTCTGAGGCACGAATAATAAAATTTGTAGCTGTGTGGAGTTTAAATATTCCCATATATCTTTATACTGGAAATACGAGAAACAGTGTGAATGTGGATAATGTATATACTATTATTAAAATTTATAATTTTTTATAGTTTCAATTACCACAATAAAATGATCTGATAGCCAGGAAATGTGTGAATCCTAATCTCCTTGTGTTGTTATGTAGTTTTATAAAAAAATGTATGCATTTTGTAAGACCATCAAAAACATCCACAAAAACCTGAACACCTTGTTTGTTTTTGGAAAAAGATTTGACTGTACAGTTTTTTTTCTTCAAGAGCTTAAGATAGTCACCCTCAGATACCTGCGTGGACCTCATCATCAAAATGACACAGAAGTCTGAGTGTGTGTGTGTGTGTGTGTGTTAGTAAAGTGATAGCCCACATGTTGACACATGAGCGGGAGGAGGCAGTTCAGTTCTTCAGGCTTGATGTGGATGAGGGAGTCAGGGGAAGAGACGAGCGAGGGCACAAAGGCTGTTTGTGTTTCAAACAGCATTCTGATCTCAGGAATGTACCTTTAGGCCACAGCCGTGAGCTTCCAACGGCAAACAATGCACTCAATGTCAGTTACGGCTGGCTAGCGCAGACGCTGCTGGCGCTACTCCAAGGTCCCAACTCGTCGAAAATGATGGATACAGGGAACTCAATACCTCAGGAGTCCCTCTCCCTGCCTTTCCCGCCGGCACAAAGAATGGAAACACTGTGCGTCGCCACAAAAGATTTCCAAACACCAAAGTCCTCATTGTTTCAAGTGCTTTTAGAAACAACTGTAATATAAAACAGAGGCAACATCGTGCCAGCAAGGTTTTTATTCAGCCGCCTTCTGACTTCATCAGTGTAAATTAAATTGCAATTCCTTCAGCGACCAGAATAACTCACATTCTATGCACGGATTATGTTAAGATTTATAGGAGAAACCTGCTGTTTAAGAAAAGGAGATGGAATTATCTCATAATCCAACACTTCTGCCTCCGCCGACAGCTGTTCGCTTCAGCCAGATGTGCCGCAACCGAGAGCCGGGCGTCGTTACTTTGAGGGCTCAATTAAACCCGAGTTCTTGCCGCAACAGTCCAATTAAGGGACAAACATAATGATATTAAAACCATCCCCTGCCGATGCTGAGAACACTGAGAGCTCGTGAAGTTCAGTAATGTTCTGTGAAGAGCATCATACCAGGATAATAAATTAAGTTGACGGAAATAAAAACAGGCTTTTATTTTATACAGGACCAAAGCATTGCAATGAGTTCTAGAGAACATATTTTAATAGAGAACAAAAAATGTTTTGAAATGTCTTTTAAACTGTTGCATGCCGTGTGTGTGTGTGTGTGTGTGTGTGTGTGTGTGTGTGTGTGTGTGTGTGTGTGTGTGTGTGTGTGTGTGAAAAATAGTTTTTCTCATATTTCCACACCACAAGAAAGGATGTACGAGTTTGGAAGAGGCAGAGTCCCACGCTCTGGATCACTAGATCGATTCCTCAATAACAAAGGGATCAACACAGGGCGAGAGTGTCTTTGGTTCTTTTCACAGTCAAATTTGTGATCCAACACAAAGCTGTAAATAAAACTTTGTGCTGAAGGAATGTTCCTTGAGATTGTCACCTGAAGTTTAGAACTGAAAAACTAACAGATAGACTTGAATGACGACTATTTCTGATGCAGCCTTGTACACATTGTGAGATTTTTGATTACACATAAACATTTCTTTTACTCATTACGAGTAACGAGACTGCTTCAGTTGAAATCTTTGAAACCACATCCTCATACTAATAGGTTTTCTTTTTATAATGCGTGACTTTTACTATATTTCACACCTGACATCAAGGCTACTGAGTTTTCGATCACCTAACACAGAGAATTTCCGAAACTCTGCTCTCTGCTCGCCCTGTTCAGTTTGGAAATGATGACGCAGAAACCTGTGTCCAGATTGGTCCTTATCAGTCATTACTGCACTACTAGCGGTCCTACCTGCAAAGTGTTGCGTAGACTCCCTCTTAATAACAGTTCCACCTCATGTTGGTCCAAGAAAAGAGTAATAAAAGAAATCCCTAGTTTTTACTTGTTCCATTATTACTGTTTCTTGTTCACAGTATTTTCTTCATAAAAGCAACAAACTGCAAATTACACAAACTGCTTCTTGTTTACATGTGTTTCCAAGTGAGTGCAGAGAAGACTATTTCTGATATGGAGCTTAAAAACCCTCTGAGATCATTTTTCTTTTTAAAGCGTTGTTTAAAAACTTCAGGCCATTAGTGTGGATGTGGCCTCAGAGAGTTTGCTGTGAGGATTTTATCAGATACTGACTGAGCTGAGTCCCAGCAGAGCAGGTCAGCGGCAGTGGGCTTCCTGACCGGCGCTGTCTGAAAAAGGAAATATCAGAATACAGGAAATGACTTGGCAGGAACTATCCATTCAAATTACATCCTCTTTGGGATTTTAGAGGAGTGATAAAGGCGGGGGATAAGTTATTTGGAACCAAACCAAACTAGATTAAGGATTCATTTCCTTCCTCATGTAGGCCTATTAATTTGACTCTTTTTCTGTCCGTCCTCTTCCGGGGATTTGTGTTGATTTGTTCGGTTTGGGAATCCGGAGAGAGACGCACAAGTGATTACAACTGCACTAGTTGGCAGAAAATAGCAGACGGCTGTAAATAAACCACCTATTTTTACCATTGCTTGAGTGCTTAGGCTGTAAAAGTCATGAATCCCTGGAAATTGCTTTTCTTGTTGGGAAGTGATTATGAGAAAATCCCCTCTAGGCTGAAACAATGGTGAATTCTTTCTCTTTTCACAACATGAAAAAAAACAAAGATATAAGACAGTTTCAAGGAACAAACAGCATTTAGCCTACTTTTCTCCCTAGAGTTTGACCGGGCACGAAATTCCCGATTGTGCAAAAAGGGGGAAGACGGACTCCTTCAAAATCCTGCTAAAGAGGTAAAATGTTAAATGAAGTGTTATGGGGCCTGTGCTCCTTTAATCAGTAAGATTAAAGTCACCCATCATGTCAAATAGGCTCTGACCTTTCTGCCCTTTTTTACACACAATTCACTGCACCATCATTTCTATATGATTTAACACAATCTGATAAACACATTTAAAGATGGAAACTCTCAAAAACAATCACTGCAACGTTGCTCAGGAACAGAATCCCTCGTAGGCCCCTTTTACACAACTTGTTCCAGATGGGAATGTTGTGCCTGTATTTAGCCAAACCAGTTTGTGTGAAGGGTACAAACACATTCACCTTCATGCCGGCAGCTGTAGGATGGAGTCACAGAACTGATGTTATGTTTGTGTACAAAAAGAATTCAGCAGGGTGGTGTAGACATTAAGGTCCCGTCCCAATTCCTCTCCCTTGGCACTACCCCTACATGTGAAGGACCCTTTGCTGGGAGTGTCCCGTCCAAACGGAGCCACAAGGGAGAGGGCAGGGAAATCTGCCCCTAAGAATTGGGAGCTTTTTCAAAGTTCTTTGTTTGTAGGTCCTCGAAAACTGTGTAGTAGTGTGGACGAAAGCCATTACTCTAAGGGATGCCTTTTGAAACTTAGCTAGGTTAAACTAAAATACGAATGTAAGCCTCAAGATTGATTTGTGTCTCAAATCCATCAAATCGATCAAGTAGAGAATAAATTGTGTAATAATTTAAGAATCAAACAAAGGGAAGTGTAAAAACATTCCCCTTTCATTCCCCTTGTTGTGTTTCTGTCAAAGTCAAACAAACAGAACGTGGAGTTGAAATCAAACTTCTATTTTGCACATTTTCCCCAACAACAGCCTTTACCTTTAATTTTGCCTCAAAATCTGAACCGTGAGTCCGCTCTGCAGCAACAAACACGTTCCTTTTTCACGGATGAAACCCTCCTCTGTCTGTTCTGTCTGCTCTGCTGAGAGAAGGATAGTGATATTCTTCCCTCAGGCTTCAAACGCACTTTGGGGCAGCTCTCCTCTCGGCCTTCATGTCAAGAACTAGTAAACCAACGGCTTAGTCCATTAGAGGGAGAGCGTGTGCTTTTATAACTGTAATTACATCCAGGTAACGTCTACAGTATTTACTCTGACAGACCTCTGTGAATCTCTACACGGCCTCCACGCACCACCAATCACATGAGCAGCTGTTGCAACATATGCTGCTCAGCCATCAGCCTGTATGAGCGGCTGTTTATACAAGCCTGAAGGCCTTTCATATCACTGCAGACAAACACCAGCACACATGGACCAGCCAATAAAGACCTAACCCCCGACACAGACATACGACCATAATCTCCCAAACAGCGCGGCAACAAAGAATTCAACAATATAAAAAACACAACAAAGCATTCACATACATAATCAGTTTGACCACAAGTGCAAAACATTCCTGATCTGCTGCCGATGAAATGCTCGGCTTCGTTAAAGAGACTTGACTGTCCACACTCTAGTTCAGCTTCTTGGGTTAAGGAGTATAACTATGATTTAAACATAAGCCTTTACAAAACATGTAAGTACGACAGTGTCCTGACTTAGATATCAGGAACTATCTTAGAACAACTTAACGAACAAGGCTAAAAATACTATTAAACAGTTTGGTCAGTGTACTGAGGGTCGATACCCAGATGATAAAACAATACAATGTCTTTATTATAGCCAGAGATTCGCCTGAACGCATATTCTCAACAGACAATTCTTCAGTTCACGACTTGTTTGACTATAAGTTTGTGTCCCATCCACCAAAAATGAATGTAAGCGCCACCATCTGGTCAAAAATGTATATTTGTCCAATACATATTATCTTAAAGTACTCCAGTTTATGGCATCACACTTTCCCTAAATGTACTACAACTAATATGTTTGCTGATGAGCTAATGTTAGCAATCTCACATGCTAAACTGTGACTCTGAGCCTGGAGGTACCAATGTGAGTTTGCCAGCAACACGATACTTAAGATCCACTTCACCCATGATATTTTTATCACCTTAAACCAGCAATAACCGATTCTGCCAATGAGTCGTCAGCACCTCTTCAGTTGACACGTTGAACTGGTTCTTATTTCTACATTGATCAGGCTTGAAGCAACATTGGCTCATTGGGCCTCCGTCCTTCAGGCCTCTTGGCATCGACTTTGACTCTGTTAGCTCGGCTTTTGGTCTCAACCAACTCCTGAAGGAAACATCATGGCTCTTTAGCAGCTGAATGTCCCACTATGTTCACCAGCTAGTCACTGGGATCTACTGAGGCAGTGAAGTTGCAGGCCGCACAGCTCGAAGCTGCAGATTGAGGAGATAATACTAAGTTAGTACTACTTGCAGTTGTTTTCCTTTGTCATCTGATCTTATGCAATCAAAAAATATTGATTATAGCTACTGTAACCAACTGTTTTCATTGCCTAATCCTACATGCAACTTAACCATGGTATATTTACCACACTCATTGAAGCCATAGCGTAGTTACACGGCCCAATGTTAAAAGAAAACGTAAACAAAGTGTGATCGAGCGTTAAGGACCATTGTATGAGAACCCTGTTTATGTATTTCAATATATATGTCTGATAATATGGCAGCTTGATGATCTCTTTGTATTTTATAAATTGACGATTTCAGAGGAAAATAAACTCCATGAATCGTCTCTGTACATCTGCAGCATTTACACGTCCCAGTCTGTGAGTGCACAGTTGATCGGGAACGTAAACAACAGCAGAATTCCAGCTCACCATCTCGCACGGCTTTTTCAAACTTGTGTCCCACAACCCCCTGCAGTCTTTTGTTTTTGGCTGCCCTCCAAACCTCGAGCACCAATTTAAGAGATTAGACGCAGGAAAAGCACAGAGAAACCAAGACAAATGGCCCCCACCAGATCTTCCCCCCCCCGGCCAAACTCTGGCATGGCAGCAGCCTGCTACAGAGACGTCAAATAGTGTGAGAGGGAATGTGAAACCCAAGCATGTTCCCCCATTTGGCACGTTCCTGAGGCTCCAACGCAGTTATGAGGCCACTTCATAGGAGTGTAAACTGTGTATTTAAAAAGCCGTCATTGTGGGACTAACGTTGGCCCTGGTGTAGGTTGTTAGAATAACTGAATGACACAATGGTTTCTTTTCTAAATAAACAGATGTGGGTAGGCTGTTAAAACCTTCATTTCCCCCCCCCCCCCCCCTCTTCCTCTTCATCTGCTCCTCCCCCCCTCCTCCGCTCCATCTGTAAGTGGCCTCACACATATATACACACGCTCTCTCTCTCTCTCGCTCTCTCTCTCTCTCTCTCTCTCTCTCTCTCTCTCTCTCTCTCTCTCTCTCTCTCTCTCTCTCTCTCTCTCTCTCTCTCTCTCTCTCTCTCTCTCTCTCTTTAACTCTCGCTGCTTCACTCTCTCACTCGTCCTCCCTCCGTCCACATGTCTAAGAAAGGCAAAGGGCCAGTTTCCTGCTGCAGCTGTTCGGTACAGACGTGCCTCTATTCCAGCCTCCGCGGTGAAGTGATATCGGTCGTCTGCTCGGGCTGATTAATTGCGTGTCATTCTTAACTCCTCCAAGACCACTGCCCTCTTTCTGCAGCAACCCCCCCCCCCCCCCTCCGCCACCACACCTCCACCCATCTTCCTCCACCTCCTCCCACGCTGCACATGGAGGAAATGAACTCACCACAATCCTGCTGGCATTGGACTTCTATCAAATCCAATTCTCAGTGAAAGATTACTGTGGTGTTTCAAAAGGACTGAGGCCGGCCCAAATACTAATAATGATTCATAAGCTCTGCGGAGAGCTAATGAAAAGCAGCTCAACTAACTATTAGAGTAATACTGTGTGATTGGTTTATTCCCTTCTACATGTGTCAAATCAAAGATACGTAACAGTAAATACAAACGTGCTTCATATTATCGGAGGAACAATCGTTTCGAAAGTCAAAACGAAAAACTAAAATGTTACTAACTCCAAAGTATAACTACTCTTATATTTCCAAATCTGCAGGAGCAGAAAAAACCCCATAGTAATGTTAATTATAGTAGATGTTAAAGATGTAATATGAAACAATTCTTCATAGAAACCCCGGATTTCATTGTTCCTCCTTTCTAGGGGGTTTAGGGAGAGAGGGTGTGATTTGCTTTTGGGGCTTGTATTGATATATATGAGCTTGTATTTGAACAATAAACCATAATCCAGTTCTGTAGTAGGCGAGTAGTACGAAACCAATGGAAAACTGTTGTCTCTGCCTTGAGGAGCATTTTTGACGATTACAAACTACGTCAACGAATCTGCTTGTTTCCGTGGAAAACATTCTGGGACTTGAACTTTTCTGAAAAATCTGATATATTCATCAAACAAAGGGAGTTTAAAAAGAGTCTGAACATTTCTCCCTCTTGCCAATGTCCCCAGTAGTGCAGGAGTGCATTCCCAGCTGGTTCTGTTATGCTGATAAGTCAGCGTGGCTGCCTGGTGACCAAATAAAAAGCACATGTCTGACATAGCACCAGAGATGCATCAATCCTCCATGAACTCTTGACTCCGGGGGGATTACCGTGGATAAGAATGATGTGACCAATCGACATATTGCATACTTTGAAGAAACACAGGCACCATTTTGGAGTGTCGGCTTTCAAGAATACTGTTTTAAAATCCCTAAGTTTGAAGCGTTTTGAACTTTTGAACCTGATGTTTCTTCCTTAAGGGAAGTTTTTCTTGAACAGAATATATGCTGTGTTTTTCGTAGCTAAGCAAGTCCCAGTATAACGGTTACAAGGTGTAATATGTAGGTTTTTAAAATACAAAATCATGCAGGATTAACTTGAATCAGTGTCAGAGAGCAGTAGAACGTGAATGCAAAGCCAAACATGTGAAGACAAGACCTGCTAGGAAACCATCCTGAACTTTGGTGCTATTACTTCACATTCCCCTGCGTCACCTTCAGCTTCTTTTGACTTTATCGATGCCAGTTCCCTTGGCCTCAGGCTGGATGCTGTTCTTCTGTCAGACGGCACATCAAGGTAACTGACAAGCGTTTGGGAAACAGCTGAGGGGGGGCGAGTGAAAATTAACTAACTAAAATGACAGATCATCACATTCTCAAGGTGATTAACAAGCTGCTTGTCAGATCTGTGTGTGACGGAATCATGATGTAGTATCCATAAAGGTAGAAACTAGCAGCTAGCAGTCACAGAGAAGGTTCGTTTAAAATCTGGAATCACATGCTTCTTCCACCTTTTTTCATTTGTGTCCTTTTTGTTTTAGTTTTGCATCTGTCGCATGTTAGAAACATCATCAACACGCCCACTCGCTCGATCTTACATTGGCTCATTCAGACATTCTCCAGAGGTTTTTAAAAGGGGGCCCGGAGAAGCTCTCACATTCAGCCCCTCCGGAGAATCTCCAGAGCTCAGTGCATGTCTGAAAGCCGCCTAAGTTAAAACAAATTTCTTTCTTTATAAGACACAAATTCTTTCCACAAAATGTAATGTCCTAAACAGATGTTTTAATATCGGTCCACTCACTTGTGTGTCACGGTTTGGGATTTCAAATATCATCCTAAATCAGAATTATTGTGCAAGGAGAAATTTCTAAGATAAGGGGCGAGAGGGAAAGCTTTCCCAGCATCGTCTTTCTGACTCAACACTTGCAGATGTTAAAACAAAACCCCTCCTCGGTGCTGATGTTTTGCCACAACATACCCCGCCAGTATCTCCTTTCTGCCGATAACCGCCAGGCAATAACTCACATGGGGCCCTAGATGGCGTCGGACAGATTCATCACAACTAACACCTCAGGTCAGCCGCAGGTAATCCATCAGGACACTGAGCTAATTCAGCTGTGTCACGTTGGAGCGGAATATATGGGACTGTTTCCTCGGCTCAGTTTGGGCTGAGGTTCTGACTCCATTGACACAGTTTTATCGCGACTCCTGAGTGTGTAGCTCCGTGCAAAGGTCACGCTCTGATAGACTGTAACAGGCCTCAACTCAATCTATGGCACACGCCCTTGAAGGGAAATAAAGGTTTGTGTGTGAGGATGACGGGCTGTTTCTGATAATTCTACGATAACATCAATTATCTCCGTGGAGACGAGGCTCCCACTCGATGACTGTAACGTCCTCGTTATCCAGCGCTCTGGGCAGCTCCCAGCATGGCGGCACGCAGCGAGGGTGATGCCACGCTCTGTGTCTTCTGCGTCCCGGTTGCTCACAGCAACAGCGAACAAACAAATCAACCAGCATAGAGTAATTATCAGAAAGAATTTGGCAAAAAAAAAGTCTTTACAGGATTACATTGTTACACTGATGGTTAAAAAAAGGGATTTAAAGCAGCATGTTGGAGTTTCCCTGTTTGACGCTGCATTAATACGATTTTTTTTAACATAAACATAAGTTGTGGTTCATTATGGATTTTCTACAGACCAAGAAAACTAATGACTTCATATTCCACTGGATCGCTGTGACAGGTCCCATTAGAATCATTATACGATGGTTTATGTTTGTTTGGTTTCTGCCGTATAAACAAGTTATATGTCAAACAGAATTTCATGGCTAATTTAACGCTGATCCTCAGGAAGAGGAAGCTCAGGATAATGATGCTGGAAGCTCAGTTATTACAAATATTTAATGGCTGAGAAATTCAAATATCATGGTGATTAAGCAGCACTCACCATTAATCTAGTGCCTGAAACCATGTGAGCGTCTGAGGGATTTATTACACAAACAGTTCATCCATTTATTAGTTAGGAACATATGTCAAAAGATACGTCACAGAGGTCAATTAAAGCTTAATGGGAAACTTCAACCAGGGAAATAAAAGTTTTGTGATTTATTTCTCCTGAAACATAGTGAAACTGGCAAAACTGTTATTTTTTTAGCTTAATTTCTTGTAATATCTTTACCCAATGCTGTGCTTGTGGATAAGCGAATAAAGATTTTCCTTTTTTTTATATATCTCAAATAATTATAAAAGTGGGTCAGAAAATCTATAGTTTGGGTTCATTTCATATTTAAAACATCTGTCTCTCTCTATATATATGTGGCTGTATGCATTTTTGTTTTTAATTAAGTATGGCTGTCAAATATTTTATTTTTGAAAAATATTCAATAATATTTTGATTGATTTTATGCATATTTTCTATTAAAAAGTAAATTTAAACCAATGTTGAACCATAACCATTGAGAGAGGTATGCATGTGCTGTTTCAAGTGTTGCTAATGATTTGATTATTCAGCCTCAATAAAAATCCAGGCTTGTTTGACTGAGTCAATACCTTTTATGCAAAAAAACCTTAACTGTTGCCCATGTCAGAGATCTTTTAAAAATCACCATTTAAACCTATAAAGCTCAAATCAAACACCACATAAAAGCTCAATTAGCAGTAATATATTCCAGTGGAATGTGTTAAGTCTTCCTTAAAAGAGTTGGAAACACTGAAGATCTGTCCTGGCTTGTTAAATGAAACAGGAGAGAAGAGGCCAAAAGAGAGAGAACATCAGTTTGCAGGACGTGAACCAAACAATATTGAAGAATCGTACAGTTTTTTTACCAACTAATGTTAAAGTTGAGGAGCCCTCTGGTGTTTCGGACGTTTTAATTAGCCTGATGCCTTGGAGCTGTTTTTGGGGCCTCGTTTTATTTGCCTCATGCACGAGGCCACATGTATGCAGGCAATGTGATGCACACTCCTGAAAGTGGTATTCCACTGATCTGCAGGTGCTGGTTACATGACAAGATGTGCAGCAAGGAGCCAACGAAGACAGAGGCAATGATTACAAGCTCATATGTAAACAACGCAGGATTTAAAATACATGAAAACAGCTTTGCAAATATCTGTTCAACACATGAACTGTGAGGAACAATAACTGTAAACACACATTTCGTTTGTTTACAGAGAAACTCCCCAAAGCAGCGTTAGGAAACAGATCTGTGAGTTTGATGGATTTAGCCACTGTATTGTGGCTTAACTTATATAAGAGTTCAGTAATTTCACTACAGAACTCCACATTAATAGCAGGAAGTGGAAACATCAAGGGTTTGGTTTCACAGTCATTTTAAACACTGTGGGATTCAGGCCACAGAAAATTCAAATAAATGTTGGATTACGTTACTTGACCGTGGTTGTGGGTTCCATAGAAACAGTTTTTCTGGATTAAACCGGCCTAAGCTACGACAATAACGACAACACGTTTCATCAATTCATGTTAAATTATCTGCAACTATTTTGATAATTGATTAAGCTTCTTTGTCTTTCTTTCCCCGAGTAAAAAAATATCACAGATTTCACTGCTCTGGTTTTGTTGCTGCACTCACGTGTCTCATCCAGGTGTGCCCCCATGGTTCCTCCCTGTGTCTTGAGGGCAGGTGTGTCCCTCCGCGGTGGCCAAAGGTTTACGACCTCACATGCTGCCATTTTGTGCTCCCTCACACCATTGGCCCCTGGTCGTCCTCTGAGCTGGGAGGAATGTGAGTATGGATGTGCAGTGGCTTGCTCAAAGACGCCTTTTATGACCTTTGGCTGCCTGCTCTGTCAGGCACTTCTCAAAACATAACTGCAGCGAGAGAACGTTTGGCCGAGGCTGAGCGCACAGAGAGGCAGACAGCAAATTGATTCATGACTTAATTTGGTGATTTCGTAGCGGAGACTCGCAGGACAACAAAGACTTATGCTAGGGAGCAGACGGGCCACATCTTCACTCTATTACATACCATATCCATCACCGTGAGGGGGGACACTGAGGCAAACAGGACATTTGGCATAATCGCGGTCATTTCCTGCACCCAGCCGTGCTCCCTGGCTGTCTCTACGTATGGAGTCTGGCAGTCTGAGCCCGTATAGACAGTGCAAACACACAGCAACACACTCATCCATCCAGCACACAGCAGACCCCTGATCCTTCTGCGACAGCGGCCCGAACAATCTGCTCCTTCTTCTGGCCTCCGCTGTCCAGACACACATTCTGCAGCAATCTGTCCGCAGCGAATGAAGATAGAAGAGAACACCAGAGCCTGATTTATCAGTCAACAACACAGATGGCTGGATAATGTCAACTCGAAGACCTCTCTGTCCCCCTGCGGATTTCTCTTATCTATCTCCTCCAGACATGTTCCCCCAGAATACTCAAGAGCACTAATGATAACCTTGGAGTTTCAAAGTCAGAACTCAAGGATTAAAGAAAAGTAGGTCCCCATGTTTCTCGTTAGGGCAGCAGCAAGGCGAGCCGTGCGCATTTAGGTGATTGCAGTCAAAGTCACGATAATGACTGTAAAGATACGTCAACAGTTTCCTCTTAATAGTTGCCTGAGGTGACATTCGAGGTCAAACATGTCAGGCACTCCAAAGTCGAGCTGGTAAATTTAGAAAAGGACTAAAATACAGCTGCACCCTCAGCTTCAGTTAATAAAGTCGTTGCAAACAAAGTCATTGGTCTTGTTATTGTGGCTGAAAGACACGTTGACAAGGGCAGTGACACAAGTCAGAGCTTGGTGTTAGTTCAGAAAAACCCAAGCTATTAAAAGGATTAAAAGTCCACAATGTGTCATTTGTCAAACTTGAGTTTTGTAACTCAAGTTTATAGTTTAAGTGTATTTTGTTGGTAAACAGTTCTAGTAACACCTACAGTAAACATAGATAACAGAATAGTTCTACCCCCTTTTGGCTCAGTTTTAGTCTCCTTCACCTCCCAAGGTAAATCTCTGTCTTTTCTGGGTTCACCAGCAAATCGTTAAGTTTGTCTTTGTGCCGTTTTGTGCTGCGAAAACAAACAGTGGATTTGTTGGAGCCTTTTCCCCAAACGGACAATTGCTACCTGCTGCTGGAAAAAAGGTTAATGACACTCAATGAAAAGTTAAGTGCAGCTTTAAACAAATCTGCAGCTGAACAAGAGTTTAAGAACCCAGTCCCAAACTGTAATCACCGTTTTGAATGAGTTTTAACTGAGTTAAGTCATGATGTAAACCTAAGATACAGCTCATGACCTATATTCATGTACAAGTACGACTTTCAAGGCGCAGTATTTGTCTGTGATAGTTCTTGTCATCTTTCCTCCTCTACACTCCTGTCAGTTTAAATAATCTGCTGATCATATAAACTTATAGCGCTGCTCAACCCACAAACACACAATAGAAGAACCCCCAAGTGATTCTATCGGTAACTGGCAGCAAATGTTCCTTCGAGAGGTTTTTGTAATGTCATTTATGAAACGATTTTGATCTTGAAATAAATGGGTTTTGACAGATCTGGCACGAAGAGTAGTGGTGGTTTTGTTTAGTTTGTTCAACGTACGTTTCTTATAACTGTCAAAATGTAACGTGTCTGTGAAGTTCTTCTTGAAAATAGATACAAAAAACTAGGTTAATGTGCAAGAGTGAGAAAACGTCTCTATCTTTGTTCGTGTCTTTGTCATCAGCTGAAGTTAAGTTGCTCTCCATGGACAGGACATTTAAATAGAGAGTTTATAGTGTTTAACTTTGATTTGACTCATGCATGATGAATGTAACACAAACTTTTGATTCCTCCAGCTTCAGAGACGACAGAGCAGGACATCTGATCTATTTTAAATAATCTACATAGAGCCAATAGTTAAAAGCCACTTGCTTGACTTTGGTTAAACAGTTTTAACAATTTAACACATCAAGATGTGATTTCTCTTGACCGTAATTCTCCCATCGACCTCAAACTGATTCCAGTCTCATGTTCCTTCTTGTTTGGGGCAAACAGAGGACAAGCTCTGAGTCTGGAGGACTGGAGCCTGATTTTTCCATCAAAAATCCTAGCTCTGAGTTTGGGGACAAGCAAGAGCTGATTTACACATCCTGCCCCCCCCCCCCCCCCCCCAACCAACCCCCGTCCGCTACCTGACAGGAGCAGCTGCACCTCATGACAGATAGGCTATGTCATCTCCAAAATTCCTGCAGCGCAGCCCTGCTCTCAGCATTTCTGTCACCACTCAATATGACGTTCTAATTTTACCAAGGCTGACCGGCCTCCGCCGCCCCCCCTGCGTGCACACTCACATGTACATGTTCAATTACACTGATGTGTTTTGGGTCAATGCACCAGTGGTACTGGAAAGCCAGCTACATATAAATATTCAAGCACTGAAGCTTAATCTTTCAGTACTTGCGTTTTTAGTTTTTCTTCTCCTTTAGACCAAAATACTGCAATTGTTACTTATGTATACACATGTATATACAAATGTAACTTGTATATTTGTTTCAGGACTGGTACATAGGGACAAAAACACAACAAGGGCAGAAACACTTAGAAAAAGATATCGCTCGTTGTTATCTCCGGATTTGTGAAATCAGTGGATATGAAAATGTATCTCTTCATGATAAATTGGTGTAGACAACATCTTTCTTCTTACTAATTCTCACTCTACTAAGTTAAAATCAATCATACACAAAAGCTCATACACAATATACACCAGCCAGTGCAAGTCCTCCAAGGTCTTGTTAAGGCCATGGAATGAGCCACACGGCCCCCTGGGTAATGGACTGGGGATGTGCTGGAGGGAAACTCAAGCCCTCTTGCCATTCCAGGCAGAGCACAGCAGGCCATACTCAATATCAATGACAAAAGCAGACAGGCAGCGAGCGCTGATGCATAAAACATGAGCCTGAGAAAGTTCGCACAACTCACTCGATTATCGTTTTTTTTTTTTTTGAGGGTCGGGGAAAAAGACGCTGCAGCAGAAGAACTATATTAATGTTTGTCAAATCACATAATAACTTTATTACCAAAGGAAGCTGACATTATTTAAAGTGCTAATATAAAGGAGGCTACCTTCATTTCCTTTAAGTGACAGTACAATCTGAGACTCTGATTGGGACGAGTGACGTAATCTGACGCAGAGTCCATGGAGAATACGACTTAAAGAATTACTGAAGGGAAAAGTATCTAACATAACAATATTTAGTGAGAGACAACTTCGCTAAGGAGCGTTAACTCTAACGCAAACACATTTAAACAGGCATGTAGGCAAACTACTGTGTAGTCCACAAAGATACAGCAGTTTTGTGTAAATCCAGACAAGGCCAACGAGTTGTTTTGGTTGAAACCATGTGGGACTCATTTGTGAGGGAGCTTCTGGCATCGATTCCAAGGCCTGGTTTTGATGTTCAGATAGGCACGGTACACATTCGGTCAACACGAAACCATTCCAAGATAAATGTGTCGCTGTCGTCGTCATGGTGAGAAAACGGCAAACCTAAATCATGCACACGTTAAATTAACTTTAATTTATTTCCCCAACATAAATGCAGGGAGTTGGGTTGTTCCACATTTTCTAATAATTGCGTCCAACGCCCATTAAATAAATGTCAGTTTTAATATTTCTCATCTATTAAGTCAAGCGAGTTTTATTGGCGAGATATTCCAGTAATTGGAATCCAGTATAAAAAAACAATAAAGTTACAGTGAACATTTCTCAGCTCAACTTTTAACAGGCGGATTTTTTTGTGTCTGCTTTTCTCTCCTGCTTGGATCAAATTAGTTGAGGGGCCTGTTCAGGGAGAACTGAAGCTACAGCCGAGACCAACACAAGGTTCGACTCCAAAAACCTCTTTGTTGCATCAGCTTCTCCTGCAGTTACATCAAATCTTACGAAAAAGGAGGAGGAGGAGGAAGCTTCCCCGAAACCAGAAACCACGTGATGACTGTCTGCACTAACCTGAGACCTCCTCAGACAAGGGGCCAAATAACATCTGGGAGAGGATTTTTATTCACTCCAGTCCAACTTTTTCATGAGAAAGGAACGAGGTATAGTGTTTAAGACCTTTTTTTTAAACACAGGAAACTTAGAAAATCAGCGGAAATGGACAAGAGAGGAACATTTTTCTTCAAGCCCCTTATACTTAAGAAACCAATTCAGTAAATGATAGTGTGTTGAGCTGTTTCCATGCATTGAAGTATATGGACAGTTTTCAGATATTTTTTCAGAAGGGCCTGAATGTAGAGGCGTGACCCGAGAGGAAGGTTCAGACAAAAAGTATGAAATGATATCATTCATTGCAAAAATACACTTATTTTGATAAAAACTATTTGTGAAGCCTTTATACACTGATACATGGCACACAGTTAAGTCAGTTAAGTCACTTAAGATGCTTCATCTGTTTTCAAGCAAATGTTCCACATATAAAAAAAGACTGATTTAATCCTTACATTCAAAGTACATTAATCAATCCTGTACAGCAAGTTACCAAAACCTAGTTTAGCGTATACTTTAAATTACTGCTGAAATCATGAGGACATTTTATCCAACAAAAGTAATTCATCCCATTTCGCTACAGGGAGCCGACAGCAAAGTGTTAGAAATATTAAGTTATAGAAAATGTAATAAGAGGGATATCTGGCTTTAGAGCAGAAAATCTGAGAACGCTTTCAAGTGCTGGTATCATTCAGCGGTTGGATAAAGAGGAGCAGTGGTAAAGCCTGCAGGAATCTTTTTCACCTCTGAGGAATCTGACAGAGTCAAATCAAAGTGCGTGGAGCCTCGGTATTTCTTTCCTTCATGCAACCTGCTTTGAGCAGTGAAACTTCAATCTTCATTTCCTGCAGCACAGGACTCTTTCAACCTGGAACCTAAGTCTACCGGCAGCTGCACGCCCGCATGGAGCTGCCTCCATGAGAGATCCTCCGCCTGTGTCCATCAGGTAGACTGAAGGGCTGAGGACGTACTACAGGCCGCTGGTTAGGTGTCACGTTCACATATTGAACAGGTGAGATACAGAGAATCAGTAACAGGTACACACACCTTCACAAACTCACTCAGTATTAAAGTATAACAAAGGTTCTCCTACTCTATCCCAATCCATTCATTTCTACTGAGATCTTTAATGGCTGCATCTTTTGATTAAAGGCAAAAGGACTTTTTCTATGGCCAGTTGGCGGCAGATTCCTCTCGTAGCATTAAATGTAATATCAGACACATAAACACTTAAATGTATCAATGTAATAAGAACCACCTAAATGAAAGGAGACCATCTTTGGTAAATAATTATACCGCTTTTTTGGTGGCTAATAGAGTAAGTAGGGTTTATGACCCATACTGCAGCCAGCCACCAGGGGACGATCCAGAGGATTTGGCTTCGATTTCTAAATGCCCAGTGAACAATGTGGTTTTAAAGCCTTGTCACTGAAAACAGGTGCCTCCTGCCGACGATAACAATGAACTGTAAAGTTGTGGCCAAACAGCTGAGCTGAAACTATAAAGCTCCGTAAAGCTGAGGACAGCTGATCATTCTTTGTGGCTTCATCACTATGAGTCAACAACAGTCAAAGGTGTGGTTGTCAGGGACCATTTCAACCATGGATTAATACACATTAGTTTTAATGGCAGTTGTGATGGTGCATCTGGGGTCAACTTTAAATAAAGTACAGTCCCTGCACATTCCTCATTTTTAAGTGCTCTGGCTCTGGGATACCAACAATACAGAATATATGTATTTGTCTAAATGTGTTGAGCTGTTACATAATCTGCTGCCTTGAATGAATTTGAAAAATGATAAGGGAAGAGTTTATCTGCATCTTTTATCATTTCACACTCATGATTTCTGAGTGAGGCCCGAATACTTGAAGGGAAATGAGATACCTTCACTTCTGGTGGTGCCAGCTGGTCAGAGAGAGAAAGATGTGTGTGTTCATGTGTGTGTGTGTGTGTGTGTGTGTGTGTGTGTGTGTGTGTGTGTGTGTGTGTGTGTGTTAGTGTGTGTATGTGTGTGTATATGTGTGTGTGTGCATGTGTGTGTGTGTGTGTGTGTGTGTGTGTGTGTGTGTGTGTGTGTGTGTGTGTGTGTGTGTGTGTGTGTGTGTGTGTGTGTGTGTGTGTGTGTGTGTGACTGAGGGAGGATGCAGCTGCAACCTGGCTATATGATGGTAGGGGTTCAGGAGCAGATGGGGGCTTCAGGCTGCGCTGCAATATGATATCCATTTTTGAAATACCCACATATGTTTTTTACAAAAACAAATAAAAATCACTTTCTTCACCAGAGTTTCTGAAACAAGAACCTGTGCATTTCCAAAGCCCCTATTTATTTAAGTTTTTATCTTGTGTTTTTAAAGCTCAAATATCCGGATGTCATCTTCTTATCCTTTTAAAACAGCTTCCTGCACACGGACACTTTAAGACTTTACTGTATAATTTTCACATGATAATACAGCGACACACTGGATTCATACACAGATGTAGTTTCCATCTTTCTATGAAGACACAGTTTTCCTTGACGAAAGGCATCAGCTGATGATGAAGTCCTGCAGACCAGCATTGGAATTCAGCTTTTGTCAAAGGTCTCGAGGTTGGAAATGACTGAGGAACTTTGGCATCTGAACTGAATGAAACCTAATATTAGGAATGCTTCCCCCCCCCCCCATCTCTCCCTCCCACACTTTCTACCCTGAGGGGTTTCAGTTTATCCTGAGGCCTCTCTCTAATAGGAACAATAATAAAGGGCAGAATGCAAAGGAATACGTCATTATCTGGCTTCACCACAGTATATCTACATGCTTATACACTGTCCTCTCAATGAAATAAATGAACAAGTGCACCAAATATTAATGGGATCTCTCCTGACCCATACCGCATCCTTCTACCCAGTTTCATGATAATATATCCTGTGGTTTTTGTGTAAGTTTTGCTTATGAACAAACAACAAACAAAAGGACAGGGGTAAAAACATGTCCTACTTGGAGCAACTTAGTATTTTCCGCAAAAACAGCATTGATATTACGACATATAAGAGGTCCACTATTGTGGGAAACTTTGTAACATCGAAAACCCAAATTTAAATCCATTTCAGCAGTTCTCAGGAAGTCTGAAGCCAACAGGATAATGACATAATACGGGCTCACTGAAAACTCACACATTTATGTAATTTCTCAATAATCTGTAATGTATCAGGTCTCAAATCAACCTCAGTGGGGGGGAATAGATGTTCCAGGCTGAACGTGATGAAGGAGGAGAGGAGGAGCCGCTGCCTCGCTGCCCTGAATGTGACCCAGACCTGCTGTCCCAGGAGGAGGTCGACCCCATGAGGCCGGGAACCCAGAAACTCACAAAAATGTCATCAGTCTTCTGCCAAATCCGTTTGATTACTTCTACTTTTTCTCATATTTTTCTTCTGTGACAGCTCTGGGAAAAAATGAAAAGGACACTCGCTGTTCTGCAATCCAGAGTGAAATACTACACAATTGATTTCAGGTGACACACATATCATCAGCAGCTTTAGAGATCCTCAGACCTAAGATGATTATCTTGGGGGTTCATTACACATCTTCAATGTCAGGCTGACCTAAGCCCCAAGCTTTGACTGTAACCATGGTAATCAATGTCCATATGAGTCTTTAAATCATACTATCATCTTCTTACATGCTGTACTACAAAAATATCAAAAAGCCCCTAAGATAAAAAAGAGAAATCCAACATTACTTACTAGTTATTATTAGCTTTTTACAACACATGTTAGCTTGCATGCTAACAAACTCACAGTGGGACTCAGTCAGACTAACTGTATTTCAAAGCTCATCGGCTAATCGTGCTCTCACTAAGAAAGCTGTAAACATAATTTCCGAACTGCAGAACTTTTCAATCAAACCAAATATCGCAAAACCTCATTCTTGTGTTTACGATTTCATTAAAGGTCCAGTGTGTAAGATTAAGGTGAAAGGATCTATTGTCAGAAATTGAATATAAAATAATCCTAGTTATGTTTTCACTAGTGAGTTTCATCTAAATTGTATGAATTGTTGTTCTCTTTACCCTAGAATGGGCCTTTATATTTAAATACTGTATATTTACATCAGGAGCAGGTCCTCTCTACAGAGGCCACCATGTTTTTTACCAGTAGCCCAGACTGGACAAACTAAACACCTTTGAGTTTTTATGAGAACTGAAGGTTACCACAGGTTCATGTTTTGGAAGGTGACAGTGAAGTGAGGGGTATTCAGCTGCAACATGTAACTTCACCACTAGATGTCCCTCAATTCTACACACTACACCTTTAATTATAAAGACATTAACCTAAATATTGTTTTGTTTGCTCCACCATGCCAGATAGAATAACTCCTACCCAACGGCATGCAACTCCCCTTTATGTCACCCAGGTCTGGACATGAGTTAACGCAGCTATAATGTGGAAGCTGTTTCACTTTTATCGCTCCAATTATAGTTAAAAACATGACGCCTGCATAAATGCCTGTTTGAATGTTCACTCATCACGAAGAGAGGAGGGGAGGGAGGAGGGCAGAGGGAAACGTACACTCAACGTTGTGAAGTGAGGGTTTATGAAGCGCCTGTCCCCCCAGCAGGAGATGTTTTATTAGCAGTGTTTAAATGACCGGCTTGTTAAACATCAAGCGGCAGGCGGGCGGCCAGGCGGCTGTGGCCTCAGGATCCGCCGCGCTGCTACATCGCTGGCTATTTTCACCCTCTTCAGAGCTTTATTTGACATGCTAGTGTGCAGACAGGGTTGTTTCGAGACACAATAATCACTTTTAACCTCAGCTGAAACACTAGATTCCCACCTGTGAGTGGGAGTTGGGACTCGGGTGGTCCCGACTCACTCAGTATCTCCACAACATCAGAGACACAGAGGAGTGCGCCAGGGAAGAGAGGTTAGATAAATAAGAAGCCTTGACACGCTCTGAGGATTTATTCAAAACCTCACAAGGACATTCAGACGCACACAGAGAAAGGAAAAGATTTCTAAACAAATCCAAAGCACAGTTTTTAAAATTCCAATGGAAGATAATGTGATTCCTTTGCTTGAAAGGTCATGGGAGCAGATAAAAAATAAAGGATCCCTGGAGATGAAGGGTGCAGTCGTGGAAAATATGAGACATCGAGTCTGTTCTTTGATGATGACACAGATGGAACATCACGAAAAAGGGTCAAGCTACGGTTTCAGACGCCCATTTGTTTTAGGACACAGCTGATTATTACATCAAACTTCTCTTGTTCTCATACTCTGTCTGAAAGCTCAATTGGCTTAAGTCAAAGTCAAAAAAAGAATTATGCCTTAAACATTAATTTTTATGTTTACTTGAGTGATTTGATTAAATAAACGTAAAACATGAAACCTGTAAGTTAAATGTAAATATTTATCTAGAAGTTCAACTATATTAAGTTATTTGATTAATTAATACAAACTCAACATGACAGAAAACACTAATAAAATGGAAATGTAATTGATATATTAAGTGAAAGCTTTAGGCAGAACTATTTTTTGAGAGGAGTTATGCATGAATTCAGCTTGGCAAAGAATTCAGAGCCAAAAAATGAATGGCCAAATATGGACGACACAAACTCAGAGTATGAGTATTATTTAACATAAACAACATCATCGGCACATTTCTGCAAAGCCACACTGAATAAACTTTACATTGCAGAATTTCCTGTGCTTCTGTTGAGGTTTTAACCCTTTCTGCTGACAATGCTAAGTGAAAATACTTTCCCTGTCTTTTTTATACGCCGACTCCAAACTGTAGAGCCAATGAAGAACAGCATCAAAGTCACATCCCTCTGACTGTCAGTCAAAACGAGAGGACACTAGTTGAATAAAAGACAAAATATTTTCTTAAATATTCTATGATTGAATTTTATACCCTTTCTGGATTTGCGTCAGCGCGGCCGCAGGCATGAGTATGTAAACTTCTCTGGCTGGAGACAGGAAATTGGCACAGGATCAAAATTCAGACATGATCACATTCAGGTGTTTTTTCTGTGGATGTCAGATCAAAGCGTAATTCAATCAGCGTTGCTTGAAGGGTTAAACATGGGTGACTTTCTTTTTTTTTTTTTTTAACAATCTGTTTATTGAATTTTTTACATAATTAACAAACAAACAATATTGTTCCATCAATAACAATTACAGATGTAATTTCAACATACCACAGAACAGATACCAACCACCCACCCCCCTCCCTCTGGCACCTAGCCCCAACAGATGAGCACATATAGTTGAAAAATAAAGAAAAACAAACAAAAGATGGGTTGATAGAGGAAGAGAGAGAAAGGATAAATGAATATAATAAAAGAATAAAAGAATAGATGACATAAATCATCATAATAATAATAATAATAATAATAACAATATAAGAGTAATACTAAAAATAAATGAATTAATAAATAAATAGATAGATACATAAGATCAATACAAAAAAATAAAAAATAAAAATATTAAGAAAAGAAATAAAATAAAAGAAATAAAAGAAAAGAAACACAAGTTCAGCAAGGCAGTACTTAGCTCACAGCGATCAGACAGCTTGTGCTATTAACATGGGTGACTTTCAATCAGGTGAAATAGAGAATGTCAGTCTGAGGATCATTTACTTGCAATGACGCAACTTCAAAAACCTTAACTACAACTTTAAAACCATCACTAAAATCTACTTTCTGTAGTTAACATGTGTCAATGTTGTCGTTCCTTACATATAATATTTCCTAGGTATACTATTTGTGTTTTAAAAGTTTTGCCTGAGTTTCTATATTGAGGCAAACCATGGAACCTATTCGAATGGAACCGTGAAGGAGGAGGGTTTTTTTCAGCAGGTAAAGTGAGTATTATGTTCCGCTGCTATTTAAAGTACTGTAACTTCTCATGTAACATTTACACAGACATGAATAGTCTGCTATGTACACTATAGATAAGTAACCTATACAGGCTAAAAGACCTTGAAGCTCTTCCAGAAACTGAGCAGAACCCATTTTATCTCAAAGAACGCATTGGATTTAGAAGCGTTATCGTCAAATACACCTGCAACAGTCTAAATAAAGCTTGGCCTGCAGCTCCTTTGTGGTCCTGGTTGGGCTGAACACTGAAGGGGTGGTCCCGTCTGGTAATCAAAGCTGTTTCTGATATATTATCACTGTTTCCATGTCTGTAATAACTCCAGGTTTGTTCCAGACCAAAGGGAATAACTGCACAGGGCTTTTGTCTCCACTTGAGCTTTATAATTAGCTGGAGGTGGCAAAGAGATGTTTTTTGACCTCAATCGTCCAGACTGCTTTAAAAAATTATAACTTTAGGAACAGTTATCAGAGAATCAACTTTAAAATGTATTAAATATGTCAAAGATTTTGCTGTGCCCGAGGAAATTTAATGAAAACTCTGCACAGTTTGTGACATTAAGTCAATAAGTCAATAAGTCAAGCCCTGACGGAAAACATGTGGTCAAACTGCAAGAAAAACAAGGCTAATAATCTCAGCAATGCCAGAGAACAGGAATGTGCATGTAACATTCATACAAATGTTTTAATATTTCATAGAGGGCCTGAGGCTTGCATGATTAAACGTTTGAAAAATGCAATCTCTGTGCGAACCAGTAGCTCATCTTATAGAGCATGTACCATTAAGTCTTCTCTCTCCACTTTGATAATCACTCTCGGCAATGACAAAGATTTTGTGTAGTGTAGTTTCAGATTCATGAAGCTGTTGCGTTTAAGCTAAAAGTTAAAGAGATTTGTTGTGCAATTTTGTTGTGTATTTTTTGCTTAAATGCAACAGTGTCATGAATCTAAAACTACCCATTAATATCTTTGTCATTTGGAAATTAGTTTGCCGAAAGTAATAGTTAAATCCCAGAAATGGATGTTTTAAAACCAGGACTAATAAAAACTAAACTACCTAAAATACATTATACTGAAAATGTTTAATCTCTAGCAGCAACATGTAAATGTATCCTACTTGAGTTCCTCTAGTTCTGATCTTTCAAAGAAAAATTATTTTCAAACATTCATCGCTTCCTGTAACTACGATGTGAATTTCGTCTACAGGAGCAGATGCAAGCTTTTAATAGCGAGTCCTGAGCCGTCCAGTTGATGGATGTGATTTAGATCCTGCTGGAAATCGCTCAGCGCCGTTGTCCCGACTGCCCGTGATTTATCTGGTGTCTACAGATTAAACAGTGTACACTCCCGGCAGCCTCGGAGACAAGCTGCTCTCAGAACAATTTCAAATGTAAATACAACCTGAATATGAAAATCTATCTTTGAGCTCTGGGGCTTCGCCGTGTTGTCAGAGCAAATGAGGGCAGTGGAATCAGCGCCGGCACAGGGAGTCTTCCCGCAGCGAGCAAAACACTTTGAGAAGGTTGTGCAAACCCGGGCTCGGAACCAGGAAATTGTGCAGAACAGGCAAATTATCTACGCCGATACACCTTTGTGCAAACAAAAGCATAAAGACTGATTGGATGATTCAAATGACAACAAGAGCAGAGGGCAAACCCTTGGTCTAACACGGCGTCTAAACAGAACAAGCTGGACAAATCCTCCTGTGTACTCTGATCATATTCTATACCCCGGCCTGTTTTCCCTGTGAGAGATGAGGCCTGTAAGCAAACGCTGGCTTCTCAGACACTGTGCTGTATTAATGATCCACCAGGGAGTGGTTTGAATCCAGAGCATATTTCATGAGCCAGAAGGAATGAGCGCTGAGGTTTCTGGTTTGGGGTCATCTGAAGAGTCAAGACCAAACATCCCCTGTGGAGTCCCAACAGGAAGTCATCGCAAGGAGTGCAATTAGAGAGAGGAGGCCCCGCTTTCTGCTCAGAGTGTCTCCCAGATAATGTTGGCCTTTCGAGGGCGGTAAAAAACAAGAGAGCTGGTTGGTACCAGTTGTCTGATCTATCAAAAAGTTATAAAGCCGAAACACCGGATAAATTGGTAGTGTATTAATAAACTTTGAATCAACAGGCGACCAGCGCTGTGCAGCAAGTATTCAAATCTCTCCTCCCTGGTTTAGTTGAAACACTCAGTTCAGTCTCAGTTTCATGTTGTATTATTTGGTATCAACCTCAATAGTGACTGATGGAACTGAAGAAATCCAAGAACATGTTAGTTTTCAGCTCCTTTTTACACCAATCTATTTCCTCGTGTTCAGCAGTGACACGTCAGAGCTGCTGAACCCAGCGACTCTTCTCTCTGCGAGATGACGTCTCCGTTTGTGATGAGTGTTTTACGCGGCCACTCGCTCACACAGCTGAACGACGTGTTTACGTTTCGGAGGGTTTTGGCGTTAGCACCAGGTGGGCTCCTCGTCCAGCTGGTTGTTTACGTTCACTCTGGAGACCAACCACCTACAGGGCGCCATGAGCTCCGTCCAGAGAGACACAACCACCGTGTGCGAGTACTCTCCCACTGTAAATATTTCCGTAGCTGTGCATTTGTCGGCCGCCGTCTCTGGCAACGCTCAGGTTTTTAAAAAGGTGTGGGCTCGGACTGATGGAGACCAAAGTGGCTCGTGTTTTTAGAGAGCAAAATGTTCTCTCAGCAGAATCACGTCCTCCTGCATGACGGCTGAGAGACGTCCCGGGTGGTTTTATGTGCCGAGCTGATTAATGGTGACTTTGTCCTCATCATAACAACAATGAGTCGTTTGACACATCAGCATTCACTGCTTTTATTCAACAGAAAATAGATATCAGAGCCAAGTCAGCTTTCGAAACGAGACATGTTGTGATTTTCATTTTAAAGTCTACAAAGTTAAAATTCCCAAAGTGTCTGTGGTAAAGGGAGAAACCCCCCGTCAGAAGTTTGTCAGATACTTCAGCTTCATGGTGACATCACACTGTGGATCACATGTGGACAGCATACTTTTTGCGGCTAGTCCGACACGCCCCCTAACAAAACCACACAAAAGCGACAGCGGAGGTCAACGTTTCCTACACGTGCTAGAAGTGGTCGACCAATCAGAGCAGAGTGGGCCAGCTGGCCAATCAGAGCAGCCTGGGCTTTATCGGGAGGTGGGGCCTTAAAGAGACAGGAGTTCAAACCAAGTGTTTCAGACAGAGGCTGAAAAGAGGACCTGCAGCAATGGACAGTTTGAGGAAAGTGATGTATTCTCTGAACTTTAGAGCGTGTTAACATTTTCAAGGAAATACACTAATTAAAGTTTAGAACCTGAATATGTCTATAAAAACGTCTCTTTTAATATATTAGTCCAAATTGATCAGCATTTCTTATCTTTTCCTCTTTGACAGTAAACTGAATATTATATGAAACATACCATGGCCTCTTGGGATGTAGAGTTTTTTCCAATCATGACAATAATCTGTAGACTAATCATAAATCCCTATCAATTCAACACCACCTCTTCAAGTGTTGTGAATACTAAATAAAACATTAATAGTTCAGACATTTGCCGCATTGCCTCATTTACAGAAGTTTGGTGTCACATCAAATTTGACCTTTTCCAGGATCTAAAGTTTTTAGAGTTTATTGTCAGTATGTGTTTGTATGAGGCAAAACTAATTCATTAACTGTTCCCTGAGCACTATACATACATTAAATGGATTTTTACAATAATGCCACAAAATACTACAGCCCAAGGAGTATTTACACACTAAAATATTATATATAAAACCCTCACAGGAGGACAAATATGAGAATGAAAGAGTTATGTTGGTTTATACCAGTTATGATGAAGAAACAACATATACTGATTGAGCGAGTGTCACCAAAATTGAAAGCTTCTTGTGCGTGTGGCATTTTATTACACAAAAGCAAACACAAGCGGGACTCATTATACAGTGGAGCATCACACATCTGAGAGATTTTGCTTCACAAACAGTTTAAACATTAAAAAAAAGCTTATTTTCTATTTCAATCGAGAAAATCATTAGTGACTCAACATATTAGTTTGGATCAGGGATGGATTTTTATTTTTACAATAATTAACTAGTTGCTATGGCGATGCTGAGGGGAAAATATGATGCTGCGCCATCGGAATGTCTCCTCGGTGTCCTGCCAAATCTGAGCTGGAAACACTTAGTAGGGAACCTGTGTGTACTAGGAACCGCTAATAATTTGCTTCAGGGAACTCACATCTGGTTGGACGGCTGAGGCAGAGGTTAAGAGTGTCGAAAGTGGGCCACCGCTCCTCGCCAGTTGCAGGCTGAGAATAGTGCCTAATGTTAAACAAAAATGTTAACTACAGGAAATAGGCCTGTTATCATAATATAACCATTTGCCTTGGCTGACAACCAGACTGAAATTGCTGCTTGTTTACTACTTTTGAGTGGGGCCAAAAGTTTATGGACAGATAAATCACAAATCCTGAGCAGAGCAGTGGCGTTCGCCGAGCTGTTTATTTTTGGTATCGCGGCCAAAAAGAGCAAAGCACACAGACGGAGCAAGTGTGAAAAAAGGCGAGTTTGTTGACACAGCTATCAGCGTTGTTTGAGGGATTAGATGATAATCCAAAGAGTTCCGCCCTCGGAGCTACTGAGCGGTGACGAGCGCTCGCACACTTCATAATTTCTTGCAACAGCTGCTTTTAGAAACAAAAGCAAACACAGAAGAAGTGTTTAAACGCTGCGGCCTGGCCGTGAAAAAATAGAAAACCAATTAGGATCAGGAAAATAGTGTTCCTTCAACAACATTGGAGGTTGGAAGGAGAAGTTAAAGATTCTCTTGTCCTTCTAGGAATCCTCTTGGAGAAGAGGTGAAATGCTCCAGTCGACGTTACATCACAGCTGTATAGAAATATGAAAGTATTGTCATTAACTATTTAAAAACATATTTCTGTCAGTCAGGAAAAATTTGTTAATATTAGTTACACACTTACATTTTTTGTTTTGTGTGGCTCAAAGTCAAATATTAGCCGACTACTGAATGTTTTTCTTTGCATGAGGTTACTTCACATAAAAGTAATATGCCTGTTAACCCATCCTGTGCTCTAATTGGCTGTAGTTGTCGCTGATTTGTCTAGATGTTTAGCCGGCAGAAATCGGCAACTACCGATCGAATGCCGATTTGGCGCCGATCTCTGATCTTTGTCAGTGACTATTAAAGCTCGTCTGCAACTGGAAAGATGGATTAAAGATAACAAAAGTCTTTGCTAAATTAAACGAGAATGTCCCTCAGTAGAGCACATGTCTCCACCAAGGCCCCGGCAAGTCTACCAAGCTGCATCAGATTGCACACACTCATAAATATCACGTCCCTAAATATGTCAGATTTTTATTTCATCAAGATTTAAGGGAGATCAGGGAAAATCTCGTAAAGTTAAAAAAGGTGAAAAAATCCAAAAATGCCAAAATTGTATGGGCTCATTCTTGGCCCACATCCCATTTGCCAAGTTTCATGGAAATCTGTTGAGTAGTTTTGCATAATCCTGGTGATAAACAAACAAACAAACCGATAAACAAACAAACAGTGGTGCAGACATGACCTCTTTGGCAGAGTTGAAAAGACAAGAAGGGAAAAGAACAGACGATAGAAAGGAATGAAAAAAAAGAGTAGGAGCTTGTTGGCAAAGTGTATTTAAGCAACATGGAAGAAAGTTTGTGGCCTTGAGCTTCTCACCTGTTCCTCCCACTCACTGAACCTTCAGCTCTTTTTTTTATCATAAATTAACTCAACGTGACAGCAATGCACAGTTTGACCTCATGTGAAAATGACCTCTCAAATCCTCTCTGAAAGACCCTTTCAGACGATGGCAGCGGGACCCGGGCGGCACTCCGGTGACCAGGAACCAGCCCCAAATTAGTGCAGCGTTTTGGCAGCGCTCCCTGCCCTGCGCTGACGGGATCAGTGTTTTGGTTCCTGACTCAGGGTGTAGTTTTCCATCACAAATAGGCTGAACCACGTCCATATGAAGTGCAGCATATTTGAGGTTATTAAAGCAGGGGCTTAGTGGCCCATGTTGGCACACTGATCATCAGCTCTGTGTATTATAAAGTTTTAGGACCCCGGGACAGCGCAGCACCCTTGTTACTGCAGACCTGTCGAGAGAAGCCTGGAGAAAAAAGACAAACAAAACCAGCTGGGAACACTTAAAACCAAAGCTAGCATGTTAAGTTTTTCCAAAACCAAAGTAAAGGTCTTTTCACTTCTGTCATTAATGCACCATATCAGCTTTTTTATACTCTTCTTAAATGTGAGCAGTGTTTGTTTCACCAGGTTTATTTTGGGTTTTCCTGCCAAAGAAAAGGTTCTTTAATGAAGCTGCTTAGAAACTGTAACGGGGGTTGGGCCAGGCACACGCACATTGTTGGACTGTTGATTCATTTCATCCATAGATCTGTTTCTTACAATAACAGGTTATGTTAAACAACATTGTTGTGCGTTCTCCTACAGACATTTTTAAACAAGACTTGGCATTAAAACAAGTTTAAAACTATTGTTATTCTCATTGACGAAACAAATGTTAAACATTTCTTTACAGGTTTAATTTTCAAAGGTTATTTTTCAATAACTTTTAGTCTTGAAGGAACATTTTTTGTCAGTTTTCATCAGAATCAATAGCCAAAATGGCCCCTCACTAAGATTTTAACACAACTTTTCAAAATCTCTGCTACATGTTTGTCGCTGAGGAAAACATAAAAGATCATTCTTCATCTTTTGAATGAAAACAAACAATTGTAGGTGTTTTGCTGCTAGAGCAGTTTATGATGATGGCGAATGCTAACGAATTGACATTGGCTTATTCCCACTGGATTACAGCTGAGACTTTAACATTTTAATCATAGTACATTTCAGTCCTAGCTAGTAACACTTTTCAAGGACACACCCACTTTATACCAACTAATAGAGCTGTGGAGAATTTAGAAGCTGGAGTCAGGTGGAGACCAAAAACGGAGCCAAAAGGCAGGTTAAAATTGGATTTACATTAAAAGTCAAGTTAAAAGCAAAAGTCCGATTGTCACTCGGTTAAATCCCCACTTACGATTCACATATCGTAAGTGGGGATTTATGGACAAACATCAGATGAGAACTTAGATGAGAACCATTTACGAAAAAAAATGGTGTATTGTACATAGTGTTTTACTATCAGTTACACAAACACTGTGTAGAAAACTCCAGAGGGATATAATTAATGTCTCAGACCAACAAAAAACAGATGTAATTCTGTTCATAAAGAGGCCACCGTGAAGCCTCTACCCGTGTATTACTGAGAAACTATTTGCTCCAGGCACTGCTACATGCATGTTTCGTTTAACAAGGATTGCTAGGCTCATAATTCTCTCATATTTTAAAGAAGGGGAACAAAAAGAGGGAGGAAAACAAGAGCCGCATTGAATAAAGATGATATTTACCAAAATACTGGGACACTGTAGGTATGATGGGAAACAAAAAACACTTCTCGGAAAAATCGTGAATCACAACCTTCATTTCGCTGCAGTCGACAGGAGCTGGCACGTGTGTTTGAAAAAAACAAAAAGGAAAACGCTTCACAAAGTGAATATGTGGTGCAAGTGAGAGAGAGGTAATGGAGTACACAAATTTGACACATGTGAAAGGTCACTCACATCCAGGTGTTTCATTTGCTCGCCCATTAAAAAGAGCTCTTTGTGAAAAAAGAAGACGCAACACGTTTCCACACTGTGTGAACCGACCGGACTCCGAACGCCTCCACTGAGCCTCGGGTGTGGATTGTGTCAAGAGGCAAAGTTGATTTTACATCATTAGTTTTGTTGTATTTGTGTAATTAAAAGGGGTTTTGAAAGTTACACTGTTCAAATAAAACCAAAGTTACCGAAAGATTTGCGTTCAAATAAACATCAGACTGAGATGACAAAACTCTCATTTGTTTAACATGTATTTGGACTTTTTAGGTTTGGTCCATATGCCACTCGCTAAAATGTAGGAGGCGGGGTTTATGACCTATATTCCAGTCAGCCACCAGGGGGCGGACAAGATGCTTCAAGGGTTTCTCTTTAGGTTATCTCAGGCTATATAAGGATGACATGACAGCTTCTCATTTTGTCCTTATATAGTCTGAGATAACTGATTTTCTTGTGCATTCTAAGTTAAATTATTTTAAATAACGAATACATGAATGTGTGTTAATGAACACATGCAACTGAATTAGGTTTTGGCTGCTTTTATATTGAATATATTGAACAGTATGTCGTCACTGCAGTTTCCATCAGATTAACCAATGGTCTGGTCAGATTTCTCTTGGTTTTTATAGATCGTCTACTCGTCTTTCATGACTCTGCAGCTTTACAGCTCTCTGAGTTTGGTCACTCTGACTAACACGATGACTCAGGTCTTTATGAGGAAAATGCATTAGGTCTGTTAGAGGTTTACTGAAAACTCTGTTGTAAAATCCTGAGTTACCGTAACGTTCTCTCACAGCGCCGACCCTTTCATGAGGTCATTAAATGCAAAGAGTGGATTTTAATGTGGGACAAATCAAGGAAACAGCTTCATTATGGATTACATTAGTGTTCACTGTGCTCGACTCTAAATGCTGCTTTCTACTTCAGACGAGAAGGAAAGTTCTGCAAAGAATGCCACAGTGACTGCATTCAAATGCAAAGAAAGCAGATTTATTCTGAAATTGGTTCCAATCTTAACACAACAAAGTATTATTTAGTTTTCCGGGGTGGGACAGGTAAACGTCTGTGTGAGACAAACCAGTGGGTTTCTGTCTGCAGGCCTATCTCAACCATCTGAGGGAACCCAAAACAGGGGGGGAGGGAGCTGCACCCAGATCTACAGACTCTTGTCAGAGTTCATTTACCCGAAACCTCCTCCTCCCAATGAATTCCAGATGTTCTGCAGACGAAAGTGAGTTTTAAGGGGTAGAGGGGTGCACACGTATAGGGCGAGTTGTTCTTGTATAATCTATGCATGTACCTGACCTAAAAAAAGTCATAAAGGCCCCTTACACATGGCGGGACTCCAAACTCATGCTCAGACATTTTGTCCTCAGTGATCAAGCAGAGAAAATCCAATTTGGCTGTAACTCAAATGCAATAATTAACATTTATAAGGAACACAAATAAAAAATCTTTAGTCGTTAAAGGCAAAATTCCACACAAACTCTATTATTGCCAACTCCATTCAAGTAACAGCCGGCATAAAACTACTCCCAAGACTAATGAAGTTCTGACTTGCACATCTTTGGCACGGAGAGTCCACAATTCTGTGAACCCTGACATTTAAATAGTAGCTCAGGCAAACAGAGAGGAGGTGTTTCAGATGTAGTGACTGTGTGTGGTCCGCCTCACTGGAATAACCTGAGGTAAAGAAGTCACGACTGGAAGAAATATGCTGCTCTCTATTTTTAATAAATATCAAATCCTTCTTGCCCGAGGGCCAGATGAAAAGAAGCCTCCACCTCGTGTTCCTCTTGGCTCCTCATAAAATGGCAGCCCCCCATGAAAGATTCTCAGACAACAGGAGTCTAACGAAAAAATGCATGAAATGCAATTACTGTCCCGGCAGTTTCTACAAAGTCTGCACAGTATGGAAGAGGTTTCTACTCCAGTTATCACCTGAACTGGAAGTGTGCACTTGAGCGTCACACACGTTTTAATCTTCTGCTCGTTTTGCGTTTAGCTTCTCGTGGTTTGTTTTTCTTTCACATATGAACGAGGCTGATGTGAGGGAAGCGTGAACTTCCATGACCCCTCGTCAGATCCATTAAGGCCTCCCTCAAACCACTCCAATCACCACCATCCTCCAACCAGTCGGACTTAAGGCTGTAAATCACGGTTTCATGCTCACCGCTCTTTTGCCTGACTCACTCCACCAGGACTTCAGACTCACTGTTTGCTTTCATACCTGATAGCAGCGCACGTCTGCTACCGCACATGACATTGGCAGCAGATGTGGCGGAGGCCCCGAAAAAATAAACTGGCCGACGAGGATGCCGTCCGCAGAAGCTAAATATTGACTTAGCGACCTGTAATCAGATTCACACACATGACAGAATGGAAATAAACAGCAACATTTGCCCGTCGCCTCTGCCGACCCTCCCACCACAACACAGGAAAAGCATCTCGCTGAGAAAAACCATCCGCCCGGGGCTCTCCGCTCAGCCTATCTGGTAATGAGAACTTGCCAATGGTGCCAAGGGGTGGGAATAAGAAAACTGGAGACATATTATAATGTGTAATTACTTGTGTGACACTTCTGCCTCCGACCAGCCCTGAGAATCAAGCGCTGGAGTGAAAGCTGTGGAGAAAACTCTTATCTGACCTTTTAAATTTAACAATAAACAAGTAGGAGGTGTTTCATGCTGCATTCACCGCTGTTTAGATGGAGTTTTTCTGTTTTTGTCAACAACAAAAAACGAAAGTAGCCTGTTAAAGAGATAACCTTTCTCCACATCTGTTTGTAGGATCAATGCTAATCCAAGCATCTGTTTATGTGCCCTTGTCACAATGCTGGCTCATCTTCTGCAGAGAGGGAAAAATTAAGCCTGCATTCTCTGAGCACTATAAATTAAGGCTCTAAATATGAGACCTTCATGTGGTTGGAATCTGGAGATTAAACAATGGCCGTAAATCAGACGCATCTGGGGTGCAATAAATCTGTCGTTCTATCTTTGGGCTCATTTCGCTCCGGGTCCCGTTTACCAGGATCTGACGAGCTCTCGGTGCAGATAGAGGGATCACTTTGGGAGGGGATCATCTCACATAGTTGTGTTGTTCATCCATGAAAATCACTTTTTTGCTGTGAATCAGAATGCACTTGGAATCAAGCTGTCCATGGATTTCATTACTCAGACACTTACATTTGGTTCCAAGGATTATTTGGACTCACAACAAAGGTTTTTCTTTTCACTGATCTGCAAAAAGAGGCACATGGCTGATTCAGCTGTGACTCATGCAGCCTCATAATTTGAATTTAACACTTCTAGCGAGTCTCACTTTGCTTGTGTTATCACATCTTTATATCTGATGCTAAACCTGCAGGAACTGGTCTTAACGATTGAACTGCTTTTCCACTGGTCAGAAAATGGAAATGCAATGAGAATAGATGCAATCGGCATTGACTCCCAGGTCAAAATCTACAAGCTCATTTCTTCTGCTTTATTTTTTGGCAGCAACTGCACCTCCTATGAAACGGCCATATGATGCCGATTGAACTTACAGGCGTCGGCCCATAAATTTCCATGATCCTTTGCATACTCTTGGTTTTTTCATCTTGGGAACAGCATGCAACTGCAATCTTTTTCAACGTATCATACAAGATGCATCACAAGAAACCAAAGTACTGACTCATTGGTTTCTAGCAAAAAGGCTAATCCCTCTACCATTTTTAAGCAGGTTTACCCATGTTAAAAAATACTGCTAATTTTAGAGTAAAAAGATATGATATAATTATAATAATATTCTGCATAAAAATGGGTTTTGCAGTGTCTGCAAACATGCAACACTGTGGCTTGGTGCATTATTTAAGACACCAAGCCATTGCTCTGCAGATACTCAACCACTCCCTTGTTTATGCATTAAAATATGTATCAGTACCCTCATCATTATGAAGCAATGCGTTTGCCTGATCTCTTCAGACGACTACTGGATTCACGATTGCATCATAATGTTGCTGAAGAGAAGCGACGCTTTGATCGAGAATGAAGTTGCATCTATATTTGAGTTCCACGCATAATTATTATTTCTATCGCCGTCTTCTTGGGTTAATTTGCAGCAGATGTTTGGGGATTGATTCTGTATCATACACCAAACCATATGTTGCTCACTCGCTCTATTTGTTTTGTTTTCTATGAATCCAACACATTAGGATCTTTCATCACTTGCCAGAGGACCCAACTAATGAGGGATTTGAAAGTTATTCTGCACTAAAGCCTTTGACCACATGCTTTTGTAGCCTCTATTTATACATGTGTCTGAAGTCATCAATCTGAAGTACTGTAAGAGGATAAATTGATGTTGAAGTCAACAAGATGTTCATTTCTCCCCTCCATAAAAGAGTTAGCTGAATAATAAGCTCTAGTTCGACCGCACCAAACTGGTGCAGAGTTTTTCCAACCCAAGCTTCACTCCAGGTTTTTACACAAGATAAATAACTCTCCACTCACAAGCACTTTTAATGCAATGGGACACTCTACATCCACTGACTCTTCTGGAAAACCCAAGAAACAAGAACTCGGCCTACATTGAAGTGTGAACTGCGATGTTTTATGTATCTCAAGCAAGTTTCAAGTCTCTGCAAATTGATGTGGATTCTGTGGTGACATGAACTTGAAGTATTGGCTGCCTGGAAGCTACAGTGCAGGGAGAACATGTTAGATCAAACAATCAGTAGCATGCGTTCAGGAAAATTGATGGTTTATTCTATGAGAGTCTCACGGTGCATCCAGTCGAAGGCGTTACACTTCAGATGAGACAAAACTCAAACTAGCTTTCACAAATGATTAGAATCATCAAACTCAAAGGGCCTTATAGCAAACACCTACGACACAGTGTATTGCTAGGATAAATCACACACACACACACACACACACACACACACACATACACGCACACCGACAATCAGACATATAGGAACTGTACTAGAGTCCGATTGGTCTCTAGTTGGTCAATCAAAGTCAATTTGCTTCGTTAAAACTTATTTTTTATACTTTAGAAGCTCTTTACTCAGCAGAAACGTCAATTACAGTATGTGTCGCCCTCCAAAAAATCTGCCGTTTGCTTTTAACCTTTACCGTTTTTTGTGTGCGCCCCCTGTGAGTCATGCCACATGGAAAATTGTGGTGTTAGCTGTCACTGTGAATCCGCTAATGCCCTGGAAATACCAAGCATAAGTACGGAAGTACACAAAGTGAGCATCTAAAGAGCAGGCTTTTGAATCAGACCCAGGTGAGATGGCTGCCATATGGTCCCGTCTATGTGTGGGAATGTGTTTTGACATTTCCTCCCCATTGTTAAGATCTAAATGAACTCTCCAAATGTTGCCCTTTATTTCAGCAGGAGCCTGTAATTGTCGGATTCCTGGATAAACTGTCAGCTTAGAGCAAAATGTATTCTGCGGCCATCTGGGCCATTCACAATTGGCCCCATTAGTCCCCCTTCAGTGCCTGCACATTTTTGGCCTCACTACACAGGAGAGGAGATAGCGGCTCAGATGACGCCAAAGGTAATCGCAGGAACTCCAGCGAGCGACTGCCATTGGTGCTCGGACCAGACTGATAAGTTGGGACAAAACGCACATTGGAGTTTTTTTGAGGAGGAGATTTATTTCTGGGCCGGCTAATTGCTGCTGATTTGCCGGGCAGATTGGTGAATCGTTGGCTAATCACGATGGCAGCAGATTGATCAAACCCCCGACCTCGGCCTTTGAACGTGGGCCTGTTCTCTCCGAGTGAAACTATTCTATCGGGGGGGAATCAGCAATCAGGAAGGAAACACGACAGAAATATGTTTCCTGCTCACATACATTCATCACTAAGGTCAGTTTTGGCATTTAAAAGACATTTATCAATTGACAATATTAACATGAAGGCAAATGACTGTTTTCTGATCATATTCAACACTGGAATTGTTCTGGAATGAGAAGACAAAGAATGAGTCATGCTGCATTACGTGAGCTACCTAAACATTGAGTGTCATAAAGTTTGAGTTACTATTTATGTGTGTGTTATGAGCAAGGATTTATCGTGATTGTTTTCAGGATCAGCTGATGCAGATAATCTGTCATATAATAAATGTAAGCCGGTGTTGAATGAATGCCAAAGCAAATAATTATAAATAAATCTCTAGCTTTATTAGGAACAGACTTTTTCCCCACGTGTTTTGTTCATGAGAACAAGTCTTCTGAAACACGCTAGGTTTGGAGGAGATAGTTTTCCTTCTAATCTTTCTCCAATAAGCAGAAGTCAATATAGGACCAGCTCCTGAATGTGAAAAGATAGATCATTATTACTGCTATATCACAAGATGTTCTGATATTCTAACTGACTGTAGATATTTTTCCAATTGTCTAAATTATCATCATATACTTGGTGCTGTATGTGGACCTCCAACCACAGGAGGAGACAAATCAATATATACGGAGGAAGCATTTGACTACTCTTCTCTCAGTCATTCAGCTGTGAGTTATTGCTTTGCAAATTAGATAATTGAGTCAACACTTGAAACATACTTTTAACAAGCTGTTGCGGAGATTGACCAGCTGAAATGAAATGTTGTTCTCGGCCAATCAGGAATCTTCAGCGCTGCAGGCTCCACCCCTACAAATGAGTTAAAAAGATTTTTACGGAACTTCATTTACATTCCTGCTCACATTGAGTTCACGCAAAGGCTCCTATAGTTCCTGCAGAATAGTAAAGATAACATAGAGGAAGGTTTGGTCGATGTGGCAGCTCTTCCTGCCGCTCGTCACAAGCAGAGTGTGAAGCAGCTGCAGGAAAACAGAGGTGAGCGTCAGAGGTCATTAATCCTCCTCGGACCACTTGTTGTTTGCCGAGATGACACATCTTCAAAGAGAAGCTCTGTCTACGATGAACTTGTTGCCTTCACTGACACAGGTTTAGCTTGTCCAGCTGTTTGAAGTGTGTGCTCTTCTGGAACTGTCTAAATGATGATGAATGAGATGTCGAAGCAGGGGACTCGGCATCAGTTCCTGGAACCGATCTCAGTCTGGAGAATATCATGTGCATCTTTACTACATTTTCCATCTTATCTGGTTCATTTCCTGTGAGCTTCTGCTCAAATTAAACTCTTCACTTCGTGGCCTCTGGCAAGAGGGAATAATGTGGAACAGGGAACTGCCGACTACAAGGAATCACCGGAACCTTCAGCAGCGTTAGATTACTTAAAATATTTAAACCTTTTACATTTTTATATTTAAATCTTTACAAAATCTCACAAGTTTAATTCTCACATAACTAATTTGTCCTTGTTCACTTAGTGTAACAACAAATATTCAACTGCAAATTATCATTTGATTAATTTGAATAAGAAATGTATTATCTTTTTTAAATATAAATGCTATTTTTGCAATGACGTCTGTTCTAGCTGATTTTTGGCCACTTGGGGGCAGTGCATCCAACTGAAAATGATTCTGCGTTTATTCTCAAGCTTCTTCTATGAATATCTTTGAGTTCTTCTGACGATGTCACTTCAGGCTTTAGGAAATTGTGATCCGCCATTTTCTTCCATTTTATAGGCTAAACAAGTAATTGATTAATCAAGAAAATAATCTACAATGAATATAATCTGCAGTTTCTTAATATCTTGTAAACAAGCAGTGATCTCTGCTACAAAAAAATTGATGGAAAATGAAAGAGCAGTTAATCTCTGAAAATATATAAAAATGTGACTTCAACAGATCTCGTGTCTTTGTTACTGTCCGGCTTCAGTCAATGCTTGTGATTTTTTATGTCACAATGGATCCCTATAGACCAAACTAATCCAATCATCAAGCTGGGATTTGCGTCTGATGAATTTAAATCAACCCTAGTTTCCATTTTGGAAGAGCTATGATACAGAGACAGGGGACAGTAAACTGTTGTTTATTCTTTACTTTTCTCCAAGGAGCTAAGAAATCGCCAACAAAGTTTCCATTGTGGAAGAACAGACGTCCTTTGTGTGTCCTGCCGCTGAGTTGTGTGTTTCCATAGCCCTGTGCTCTCCACTCTCTAAATCACAGAATATTCCTGAGCTACAATGACACGTGCAGGATAGAGTTTCTCAGACGTTTTCTGTCAGAGCATCTTAAAAGTAGGCCCAGAAACCTGAGCTCCTCTCCACAGGCCACTCGACTAATGACAAAGACTTTCAGTAAGAAGACTGAAAACCATAAAAAGCTGCTTTGGATTCGATGTTCACCAGCTCATTAGCACTAAACCCCAAAATAATTGGACTGTCATTAGCAAAAAACAGTGTATTGGACAAATTAAAGAAATCATGTTGCTGTTTACAAAGATGGATGACGCGTGTCCATTTCCTCCCACTTTCCCGAAATGAAGCCGAAATATCCAAAATACTAACAACGTCATTTTCCACATTTGAAGCCAGAGTTTGCCAAGTGGCGACCAGTGGGCGGAGCCACAGTCGTGAGGTTCCATCGATACACACACTCGACCAATCATGAGTCAGTTACAGCCCACTTTTATAGCAGCTAACTTAATAACTCACTGTAAAAAATGTACATTGGAAAACACTTGTATGTGATAAGAAGTGACTAAAATGCCAGAAACCATCTCAGGGAAAAACTTACTTGATGTGTACTTTGACTTTTTAGTTTGTCCCAGGTGAGATTTATAAGCTATACTGCAGCCAGCCACCAGGTGGCGATAGAGACACTTTGGCTGATACAGTCTATGGTCTGAACCAAGTTTCATAAAAATCCATCAAATAGTCGTTGAGAGATATTATTAAAAAGCACAAATGTCAAACTCCCAATGGCACTTGAGTCAAAGGGGAATCAGGGAGATTTACATTATCCTCAGGGAACCATGAACGTCTGCAAACAAGCAGACACTGCCTCGACAAGTCAAAAACTGTTATGTATATAGAGCTAAATCATGACATCAGTTATCTCTAAGGCATTTTTCATGTTGAGCAGATCTATGGACTGTGATCTTTAAGCTACTAAGCATGGCTACAAATGAGGATTAGAATCAATGTCTTCAATTTACAAGCTGCTAGAACACTATAAAACATTTTGGTAAAACCATGTAAGTTGTGCAAGTTTGTGCTTCTCAGTTTGACCTGCAGACAACTCCTGTGTTTTAATATTTTGGTATTCATATCTTGGCAGCGTTTCCATTTCCTCTCTCCTCCTTTTCTTCCCTCCTGCACTTCTCCCCTCAGTGGCTCCTCCTCTTTTACTGGCTTTCAGAGACATATCTGTGGTTCTGTGGGATCCTCCCATGTAAACAGGCAAGTTTACCACCAGCAGACTGCCAAAACCTCTCAATTTGTCACTTCCCCAGAGTCAGTTAGCTTCTTTGTGGGCTGCAAGGTGCTAGAAAAGGTGCTTTGAGAGGAAAACCTCAGGAGGAGCGAGGCCAGAGATGAACGAGATGTGGTCGGTGGCTGCTGCCGTTTTCTTGTAGGTGTACTGAAAGTACAAACCACCAGACTGGCTCCGACAGAAAGCGTTACAACCTTCATCTGTTTACACTTCAGACACGACTCAGCTTGACAGATGTTAGTTCTCAGCGAATTAGACCATCAGGTCGTCATATTACTCACAGTGTAGATTTACCTGTATAACCAATGGTCACTGGCAGGATCTGCACATCCACAACTTGGCATCTTGACTCCTCTGAACCACAAACCCACCATTCATTAGCAGTGCAGGGCCGTGGATATGCAATATGCAAAGTACAGGAGATGAATACGGTCTTTTGTAACTTTACACTTCACAGGCTTCTGCTCTAAAGTCACAGTGTGGAGCAAAGTGTCAGAAAAGTCTAAAAGATCAATCTTACACCCATACAAATAATAAGTTGTGGTTTCACAGTATGTCAGTAGAGGGTTATTTGACTTTGACTTAGCTCTACACATGCGATTTCTCCAGGAAAAGATCAATGAGAGATATCTGTTTTAAAAGGAAATCTAATATCTCTATAAGTTATTCACAGCCACAGTCAAAGGAGGAGGTGACATTTTCATTTTGTGTTATTACAGTGAACATACAGAGCAATTCACCGTCTCAACAAGGGGCTCGGATGTTTGTACTTGTAACAGCTTGTCAGATAATCTGCTGCAGCATCGTGATAATCTGGGTATGATGGTACTTGAGGTTTCCTATGTACAAGGGGCAGACAAACATTGACACTGAGCTGAAGATGAACTGGATTTACTCAAATTACACAAAAATGCACGATAACCTGCAACACACTTTGTACGTCTAAATATAGGTCGTTGGTGTGTGTGTCTGAACAGTGCATAAGAAAGATGTGCAGCTAAGTGAGAGCTACAAAACCCACACCAATGAAAACACCTGTGTGGGGATCAAACCTGTGATCATCATGTTACAACCACCAGATGTTGAAATGATGTTAGTGGTTGGGCTGCATGATCAGTAATCATGTGTAACCATGATAACGCAAATTCTGTGACGCTTACATTAACTGAATCAGGTGCTTTCATACTTTTCTCTCACTCGTTCTATTTCACTGACGGTGTTCTGCTACTGTGCATCACATGGGCTAACGCAGCCTTGTCATTGGTCGAGGCGGAGAAAGTAGCGCTTGTTTTGATGTAGCTGAAGTTCCCAATCAAAATGCAGCAGAATCGTTGTCGGTTAGAAAGGAGATTGCATGTATGTGTGAATCGATTGTGAGAATGAGTTTTTAATATGATGATTCATGCAGCCCTGGTTTATATTTGGTGACAGATTTGAGCAGCTGTGGACAGTTCAGATACTGAAGTGGTTTCTGTGGCTGTTGGTTCAGTGTCTCTACAGAACCGAACTCTCACAGGAAAATACTTTCAGATTGGATTTAGCTGACAAAGACCATCAGTGGCTTTTTTCATCACACACACACACTTCTCCCAAACTTGTCTATTGTCTTTCCACAGCTCATGTTCGCCAGATGCACCAAGAAAAAGATGAGAGAGAGAGAGAGAGAGAGAGACAGAGAGAGAGAGAGAGAGAGAGGGACAGAGAGAGAGAGAGAGAGAGAGAGAGAGAGAGAGACCCTGACCACTGAGGAAGAGACTGAAGAAGTCAGAGAAGACAGAGAGATATAGAGGAGAAGAGAGGAGGGAGTCGGGGGAGGAGTGTGGATGGAGACGTGTGGGAATATGATTCTGCAAGATGAAGGAGGGGAGAGGTCAAAGGGAAAGCAAGTGGGGGGGCGAGCATATTTGTACATTTCATGCAGAAAGAAAAAATGTGAAAACATTTTGTGGAAACAATGGTTTCGTGGTTAATCTGGAAAATATTAGGCGGTATTTGGTTCAATGTACGACGGTGGAATACAAATCATTATATTTTACAACTGAATCGGTTTTAGAAACAATTCTTGCCATTTTCAAACAAAAAAACAAAACTTCACTGGTTTTATCTTCTCAAATTTGAAGATTTAACTAAAAATGTCATGTGATTTTACATGTTTATGTTGATTTCAACTGTATCACCCGAGTGGATTTACTGTAAGTTTACCAAACTTCTTCTGGAGTAATACATCTCACATGTCCGTCCACCTCATAACTCCACCTGAGAACATGTCCCTCTTTTCTTCCCGTCCACACAGCCCTTCACAGGGGGCACAAGGTCAGAGCAGAACACAGAAAAAGCCCAGGAGCCCCCTGGAGATATCTGGGGAATGCCGAACTCGACCGGCAAATGAAGACACAGCTGCGCTGGTCTGAGAGCTCCCAGTCTCTCAGGAACGCTGGAGTTATGAGGCCGCTCACACACGACTCTGTTTGCTTAGTCTCTGACACGGAAAGACAACCAACACGAGAGATGGGAAGAGGGTGAGAGAAACGAGGAGAGAAGGGGGGAAAGAGGGTGAGACGAGAGTGAGCGGGTGAAAGACTGATGGTGTGAAGCTCTGCAGATCAAAGTTATAGCACAAAGACAGATGGCAGAAAGAAAGAGCAGAGGCAGAGAGAGACTGGGACAATCTGCAGGCCGTCAACACATGATCAGCCTGATATATAGTTATAAATGGAATTCTGGGGGCTGATGCTGATATTAGGGAGTAAAAGATTTACACATTGGCCGAAATATACATCTATGAAAACTAGAATGTCACTCAGTAAAGTGCAGGAATCCACCAAGGCCCATTCGTTCCCTTAAATTCCCTTAACATGTCGAATTTTTCAAAAAGATCCATGAAAAATTCCTTGGGAAATCTGTGAAAATTGCGACAAAAAATGTAATACAAAAGTGACAGAATATCCCTGGATCCTTTTTCTGGATCTATGTCATAATTTAATGGGATCTTTTATGGCCAATGTCTAATCCATCCTCTAGTTTCTGTATAATATTGTTTTTAAACAAACAAACAAGCAAACAGACAGACTGGGGTGAAAACACAACACAATATTATTATTATTTATTATAAGGAAATATATATAAATAAAACATAAATACAACCAAATGTGTTTATCTTGAATTAGGAAACTAAACAAAATGTAAATGCACATCTATTCTACATTGCTTATAAACACATGTAAACGTTGATTTGTCTCCAAGACTCACATTAGGTGATTGAGGGAGTTTCAGCCTTTTCTGATAACTGCAGACAGGATGATTTGTTTCTTCAAAGAATGCAGAACACACTCCTATTCCAGAAATATTGCAATATTATCCTTTGTTGACGTGAAAAGTTGTTTCCCAAATTCTTGCATGGATTTTTAAAACCATTGGGATCAATCACATTCAGCTTCTGTTTCTTTCGCCAAAGTTTTCCCACAAACCTTCTTGAGAAACTGCAAATGTCGACATGATTTCGTGTCAGGACGATTCTCCAGTTACACCCAAGTTCTCATGTGCAAAGAAAAATATTTTCTGTCCGGCAGCCAAACACAGAATTTCATGAGATGTCCGAGCTCATGCTGCAGCTTTTTTACATTACTTTGTGTTGTTTCCAATGGGTGTGACTCACTTGAAGACAAAACACGAATGTGCTCCTATCGCTTCATTTTTTATATCTTTTATTATTCTGCTCTTTATCAAGGATTCAGACGTAGTCTCTGTCTGAGAACTGAGTAAGACTCAAGCAGCAATTTGTCTGTGGAATTTATTCATTGAAAATTACATATGTTGGTCATTTCGAGAGACCTCTCCTGTTATATTTTTTTTATATTTTGATTTGTGTTTAGATTCTAGTGCTTTATTTCATTGCTTCTATACCAGGATCTCAGCGCTTGGTTAAGTTCCCTCTCATGTACGTCATGTTTTTTTGGATTGACAAGAAAATCTTCCTGAATTTGTGAAATCTGTCTTCATCCCAAAAGGTGAAATGTTACCACACCAAAGCGAATTGTACAAATTAACACAAATCAACACAAATTAACACAAAAACAAATGATATATACAATATAAACGGAACAAATACTGTTTTCAGTGACTTTTCTTATGTGTGGAAACTGGTTTTGTAGATACAAACCCTGCATAGATATAAAGACACACACAAAAAATGACAGAGAGCAATGTAAATTGTATGAGGTGCAGCTAATGGACTAATTGGTGTGAAACCACTGGTAAAGTTGTTTGAAATGACACACACACACACACACACACACACACACACACACACACACAGATAGAGAGAGAGAGACACACACAACACAGCTTCATCCAAAAGGTGTCAGACATTGCTCTTGGTTGGTGGCCCACTGATGTCAATGTTAAGACTAAACCCTCTCAACACGCGCACACACACACACACACACACACACACACACACACACACACACACACACACACACACACACACACACACAGGGTTGAAACAGCTGGCCAAGCTAAACCTGAGTTAGTGAAGGCAACAGACAGGGGTTCCCTTTGAAGTGAGTCGACACCATTGTGAGCAGAGGAAGATTTACGAGCCCTGCAGCTCACCTCTGCTTCACGCAGCTGCTGGTCACAGATACACACACACACACACACACACACACACACACACACACGCACACACAGCAGACAGAGACTCACACAGACTGACACTAGAGACGAGGACACAAGAACTGGTCCACACTTTGTTCGACGAGTATTTAAATAACCTGAGAAACAGGTTTGAATATAACACGTATTCTGTGCGTCAAGTTAAATCCTGATCCTGCTGACAGAGGTGTCAGTGTTACTTCGCTTTTTCTTCTATATGTTTGTAACGTTTTTCTGTGACGAGTCCCAGTGAGGCAGTCACAGCCATATCAACAAGGTAACTAACGCCCCCTAGTGGCCAGCAGTCCTCTCACTTAAACATACTTTGAAAGAACTGAGATTTTGAACCATTCTGGTACGACTGGAAAATACTATTCTGACAATAATAAATAAAAATGTTTGTTTTATATGCGTTTTCAATGTCATAGTTGTCTTTGTTCTGATGCATGTCTTGTTTCAGTATTACCAGTTTAACATTCTGGACTGTTGATCATTAGTTGTAGTTACTGTCAGTGTATTTTTCATTTATTGAAAATGATGTGTCAGCACACAGCTCCTGATATTATAATTAACTGTGTATCCCACATACACATTTTACAATTCTGTCTTTGATTAGATTGCTGTCAGTTATTTTGATAATCAATTCATTGTTTAAGTGATTTTTCAAGCTATAAAGATTTGCTGCTTTTTAACAAAGGTCTGAGACTCTATGTGATATAAAGGGAATATTTACTAATATTTGCATCTGAGAAGCTGGAACCAGAGAATTTATCTTCTATACCACTTATCCTGGAGGCTGGAGCCAATCAGTTAAAACCTCTGTGGGGATTTTACATCCACACGTTCATTGACATTAACCATGAATGATCCCAGTCACTAAACAGCAGAGTAACGTATTCAAAAATCGAAATAAAGAGTTCAAATTTTATTTTAAAAGCCATGTTTTTGTCTGTGTTTGAAAACATGCACATGCACCTCACGCACTGCAGGGGTCTATATTATCATAGAGCTATACAGATAAATCGACCATGTTATTGCATGATTTGTCCACCAGAGGGCACTGCAAGTGATTCTTTCAACAGTTACAAGTCCCATTCAGCCTATGTATGATCATTTAAAAACAAATCTAACAGACCCATTTCAATATATCTGCTTTGTTTGTGTTTAAAAAAAATAATTACTATAGGCTAGCACTAAAATTTGTTTTATTAAACATGCTACAAATATCTATATCAATAACCAGAATCTGCCTCAAAAACCTAGTATCAGCTGGGCAATGTCCCGAGACACTGTGAAAGTGTGACGTATTTCAATACGTACTAATATTCTATAAGGTTCAACAATAAATCATTAAATAAAATAAAGAACTTACAGATTAATGAGACTCTAAAGCTTTAAATCGTAAATAGAAATGGGAAATGTTGATATGATCACAATATATGACATTTCATATCAGTATATTGATGCAAACTTGATTAAATATTAAATAACATTGATTTCAATTAATGAAATAAAGGAGAAATCCAGACTTGACATTACCTTGGTGCAAATGTACGTGAAATGTTATATAAAGAAAACTAACAGAGATTGTACCAAAAGAACATCCAATGGTCTGTAATGGAGTCATATGTGTGAAGAATACACAACCACAACAGGCAGTAAATCCATCTTCATCTAAAATGTTTTATCTTAAAGTCCATTTCTTTTTGAAAACAACAGGACATGGATACTGTAAGACCTTATTTTACAGCAGCAGGCTATGATCAATAGTTTCGGGCTCATGAGTCATCAGACCTGCTGCCAACTCTCACTGCTCCACATTCACGGGACTTCTCCTCACAAACGCAACATTTATACAAATCCCACATCCTGTGAAAATCAGAGCGTCCCTTTTCTAAAACATGCAAAAGTTCTTAAGCAGAAATGCAAACAAACAAAGCCAAAGCAAAACTGGGGTCTCGAAATTGCTACTTTAGTAACCATGAAATTACAAGGTAACATTATAGCTTATACAGCCATAAAAGCATAATTGTGCACTGTGGTTTTATGAATACTGCGGTTTTCAAAATGAGGTCCCTTAGAAAAGCAGAATACCTTTCTGTTAATTTGTTCCCAGGCCTTTGATTCGGCCACTGTGGCGAGATAAACGTTTATAAATCACGGGGTTGGCGACGGAGACACTCGCTGCGAGCACACAAGCGTGTCTGGCCAGAATGGATATGGTTTTGATTTGCAGTGCACACCAATGCTCCAGCCAATGCTAATCGCCAGGGAAAGCTTGTGAAAACCATGATGGATTTCGCAGATATGGGTTTTTGAGCTTGGAATGTCATCACAAATCCTTTTAAGCTTTTATTTAATTTGGTTAAATATACACAAAGCCTTTTTTATCTTTTTATGTGTCAGTTTTTGACCCACTATAGCCTCATTGGAAAGAATGACACAGAAAGGAAAGTTCCTGCTGATACTGACTTCTTGAACTTTAATTCTTATATCTTACACACCAACGGCCCAGGGGAATTTAAGGTCTTGCCCAAGGACACTTTGCCGTGCCGATTGGAGGATCTGGGAATCAAACCATCGACCCTCTGCACCAGTTTCTGCCTTTAACCTCTCAGATTTCTTAACGCACGGATGCCATCCATCCTGTAACAATCATGGCTACTTTACCTCCAGTACACAACATCCACATTTATAGTCTTATTCTTCTTTTATGTTGTGTATATGTTGCACGTTTTGATGCACTACTGATACACTTCGGAACCATGAAAACTAATTTTTATTCAGTCAAATCTGAACTTGAAAGAGAGAGAGAGGGTGACAGAGAGAGAGAGATGGTGAGAGAGAGAGAGAGTGAGAAAGAGAGAGTGAGAGAGAGAGACAGAGAGAGAGAGAGCGAGAGAGAGAGAGGGTGCGTTGGTGAAGACACATTTGTCATGTGTAAGTGAAGCGATCAAAATAACTCATGAGTAACATTTGTGTTCTGCACATTTTGATAAAAGTGAAAACTTCACCCTCATAAATTTAATTTAACACAAAACATAAAAAAAGTCGTTCCTACATCCTACAAATTATTGTCAGGTGCTTATAATAATAATAATAATCATTATAATAGTAATAATAATAATAATAATAATGAAAAATCTCCAAATTCATTCAGTAAAAATTATTTATTTAATACAGTGAATATCTTGAAATTATCTATTCCACAGTGAAAATGTTGGACTCTAATTTGAAAAATCTTCACATCTATACAGTTAAAATGTTTGATATTCAGTATGTAGGTAGTCCTGAACATAGGCATATCAGTCTCTCTCTGAACTTATTGAGCAAAGTGTTTCTACAGTACTTTGAAGTATCCTGAAATTATCTATTTACTTTAATTTGAGGTCTCCAAAAATCTCCAAATGTATACAGTAAATATCACATCATCACCACAGCACCTGCTGATACAAAGCAACACCTGAATAGCACCAAGGATTTTACTAATTCAGTGCAATATTAAGTCAGAGCCTTTTTCCCCCAGTGTATTGATCGGGTTTTCAAAAATATATAGAGATAATATTCAATGTCTGAAAGATGATGAGAATCTAAATAAATGATAGATGAAAGCAAAAATATTTGTCATATGAATTTTGATTATAACCAGCATTACAACAGTCCAAGCAAACAAACTATCTACAACGGCCATTGCACCAGTAAAGCAAATAATAGATTACTATACTTAAATACAATTTCTAAACTGGTCATGATTCACCTGTGTATCGATTTTTGTAAAGATCGGTCAATGTGAACACGTTCCGGGGGTCTCGGGGGGCACCGTTGAGCCATTTTGCGACGCCCATTGAAAATTCCTCCAGAATACGTACATTTTCACCACTTTCTAATTTTCTGCAAATTTTGGTAAGAATTAGAGCATTTTAAAGCCCTCAAAAAGCCAATTCATTTGCCTGAATAATAATAGTAATCCTTACAATTTCAATAGGGCCTCATCTGTCAGTGCCTGTCAGTGCTCGGGCCCTAATAATCAATGTGTTTCACTATAAAAGAAAATAATGAATAAAACATCTGTTTTTCCCCTCAAAGGTCTGAACTCACACTTACTCCATCAATCACATTATTAGAAAAGGCATGATTATGAATATTAGTTTGTAATGGAGAAGGGGGCTGAGCGAGGTTGGGCTTCATGAGGGGGGAGATTTCAACCAGCTGAGCAAACACAATCTCTGTGATTTATGAAGCCACATGTGAACTGCTAATGGTCCAAAGTGAGTAAGGAGCCACGATCAGCTGATTACTGATGAATATACAGCACCGAGCGGTGGGTGGGTGGTCTGACACACAGATACAGAGCTGTCCCAGACTCTGCTTTCATTTTAATCAATGATAGATTCTGTATCACTGTTTATACCTCCCCACAAAGCTGTAGCTATATACATTCATATACATCACGTTGATATCTGACAGCAACCTGCAGTACAATCATATTTTGCAGTGCATGAGCCTTTGATTGTGTCTGTATCATAGTCTGTGAACAGAAAAGAGAGAAGAGAAGATGAAGTATGTTCTTATACAGGAAGTAGTGAAAAAAGTGTAGGATGTGAAGCCTCCTAACTTTAAAATATCTTTGTGTGATTTCACTTCTGACGTTCACCAAATTATCTAAATTACCAGTGAATGTTTTATGTCCCAGATTTAGGTGCAACTATATAAATGGCCACTTGATGGCAGTATTGGTTTTGGAACATGCAGCTCACGTCAGAGTTTAGTGAAGGCAAAATCTGCATCAGTGCATCTAACATACTTCAAGAAATCCAATACTTAAAGTTAATTCGTAACAAATACTAGTGCAAATACTGCAAATTTTCATTATACTTACTCAAAGATATAGAAATGTAATGGTGTCAGCGTATGAAGAACGATAAGATGGCAGAATGCAACAAGGACTGTAATGTCATCATGTTCCAGTCAATGTTTGTGTGTCTGCTTATATCAGAGCTATGTGTGGTTCAGACTCTGACATTTGCATTAAATAAATAACAAAACTAATTTAATTTCTTTGAAACATTTGGTACTGAATTTATTTACACATAAAATTATTTATATATACACATTAATAACCTAAAGCTTTGAGAGTTAAAGGCCGTTCTCCTTAACCACAGATTTACGATTACATCGAGACAAAGCAGAGAAATGTTCTGTTCCTGCTTTCCTGTTAAAATCAATATATTACATTGGATTAAGAGATTCGTAATATTTTTTCCAGATTCCTCTTCAAATTCAAGAATTCAAGATTGAATACATGAAGTAGACAGGTATTAGTGGAAACCAACTTGACTTCATAAAGTTGCGATTTGTGTTGGGTAGAGTTAATAACGGGTGAAATGTATCTGAGACATGGGAATCAGCAGAACCTTAAGTTAATCAGTGGCTAAACATTCCTAGTGTCCACAGGCGAGTCGTCCTCCAGTCTGTAAACGATCTGTCCTGTATCTTCTATGTGGTAAACTGTGGCAGAGACATTTAATATGTTGTTTAAACGCTCCAAACACATAAATAACAAACATTTTGTTTACTGCGTCCATGTTTACTTCCACATTCTGACTTCAAAGCACGTGAACACACTGAAGTCAGAACAGCAACGACTTCACAGGTGGGGAAACTGGACTTTCTGAGGAGGATGTGAATGCACGTGTCTGTTTCCTGTTGACGTGTGGACTCTTCTCTGAAAACACAGCAGGTGCCTTTGTCAGAACGGTGTCTTGCGCCCCCTGCTGTTCACATTGTCCTCACAGTTCAGAGAGCCGTAGTAAAGTAACTTTAAGAGTCATGGACTTGGTGGAAGAATGTGGACAGGAAACTAATTTCATTAGCTCTTTTTATACAAAATATACAATCACTGTTAACATAATACGTTCACCAGTGCCCATTGGGTAAATATGTGGAATGCCATTATGTTATAAAGAAGTGTTTTGACAAAGGTGTCTATCAAGGCAGGTACAAGTCCTCAGAGAAATACAGTAGAAAACCTCATTCACCTCCTGCAAACTATATGAACTATATACACATCCCTTCACTCAGGAACTCACACTCAGTTTTAAGTGCCGTCAGGGTTTGTCAGCTGTCCAGATGTTTTACTTTTCTTTGACCCATCTGAGTTCTGCTCCTGCTTCCTCTTTGGTCTCTTCTTCTTCTTCCCTTCTTCGTCTCTGAACTGGTCCCTGTTGTGAGAAAGAAAAAGTTTGCCAAGAGTACTGAAGTTATGGTACATAACAAAAAGAGGACAACAGATGGAATGTTTGCTTTGAGGCCAACTACGGCATATATACTACAACGACGAGGTTAAAGCCTGTGAGTGTGTAAAATGAATGTTATGGAGTTATTTGTTTTTTACAATGTTTACAACTCTTCTGTAGGACTCTTATGTGAAGTGACGGGTTATGTGATCTCACCTGGACTGCCAGCGCCTGCCGCTGTTCCACACTCTTCCAAAAGAGGGAAGCCAGTTTGCGTCAGTCTGTGAGCTGTGATCAAAGTTGGCACCAACTCTGTTCGGGGGAAGCTTCTTCAGCTTCTCTTGCTCCTCTGGCAAAAGACAGATGAGATCATTTTCAATCATCAAATTCATTTATTTTCATTCTACACAAGTCTACAAAGATTAAAAGCTCTGCATCACTGAGACGTGAGAAGATTAAAATGACCAGTATTATCAAAATGTTGATACTTAGATACCATGATTAAAAAATATATATATATTAATCTGATTTCACATTTGACACAGACACAAAGTCACTTAAACATCAAAACCACAAGATGAGTGATAAATAATAAAAGCTACCATGAGTAATGTCACAGCCTTCAGTAACACATGATCTGTCCGGTCTCATGGAAATAATTAACAAGGAAATAACAAACGGATGATAAGTAATTCAAAATGACTCCTACTCTGTTTGAGGAACCCTTGGAGCGATGGGCCGATCTCTGGTTGTGCTTTAGCCCCAGAGGGCCCCTCCAAAGGATCGTCCTGGAGCCAAGGTGGGACTCCGCCTACAACACAGTCAGAACACTTTTCACTACTGGAGACACAGGGTTTCCAAGCTTTAAAACATGGGAAACACGATAAGATTGTAATTACTTTGTTGAATGAAAGGTACATTCTTTTCAGGATCATACAGGATGTTTTGTAATGTTTTCAGAATAATAATAAACCTAATATTAATTAAGACAAAATATACATTGACACCACAGCAGTCAAGTCGTCTGGAAAATTGACTTTTAAAAACTTGAATTCAAAATATGGGTTTTTAAGGTTCATAATAATGAGCAAATGTGATTTCATATTAATTAAAAAATGAGTCAAACTAGAAATCTTGTCATTTTTTTTACACCCAGAGGAGACACCCCAAATTATTGCATTTCAACGATTTATTATTGGACTGATACAACTATAGAGCTTCAGTTTAGATACTGAAATTCATGCATCACTGTACCTGTGTGAACATTTCCTCTGTTTGCTGAATCCTGTAACAGACATCAGAGGAGGTCATTGTGTTTGTGTACAAAAGAAAGCAGTCACTCATGAAAGACTTTCTGACAGACGGGTGTCCTTCTACCTGATGGCCGATGAAAGTCAGGCCCTGTCCCGCTGCCGCCCACGGTGCTTTGACCATTGACTTGAAGAAGCTGCTCCCTGGCTGCCGGTCTGATCCCTGAGAAGTAAACTGCGAGCTGTTCCCAGGAGAACGAGGTGAACCCACAACAAAGGAAAGTAATTCAAATTATATTGAGGACACTATGCAAAGAGAGGATATGTCCCAGGCAGACAAAGTGTTACCTGACAGAATCCTCCGCAGACATGTCTGTGCCATTGGGTCCATTGAACGACTCCAGGTCTGCTTCACGCTGATAGTGATTCAGGAAATGCCAACAGTGGTTCACAGGGGAAGTCGGACCACTAACCATCTTCATCTCAGCTTTTATCATCACATTCCTCACACACTACTTTGCCCCAAATGTTAACACAACATTATCCCCCCCCCCCCCCCCCCCCCATCTCCATCTAATTATAACCATAACCTGAAACCAGTTAGTCATTAAACCACCCTGACCTCCAAAAAACACAGTTAAAAAGATTTTCAGTTACACAGTTAGGACTTTTCTCATCTTACATACAACTCAAAACCACAAATAGCAACAGTCAAGGCTGTAGTGATGGATACTGCCACTGCATCCCTGGAAAACCAACCTCTAATAGAGACTGAAGGACCTCTTGACGTTGCTTCTCCTGGGCCCGGATATGATCAGCATGCTTAAGCCATGGAAAGAAAAAATTGATTTCCGTGAACAGATTTCAAGTTCGGGTGACATTTCTTAGACACTTTTTAGGAATGCTAGTGGCAGTGTCAGAGACTGCCACCACTGCTGTAGACTGTATTAGTTGTCATTAAAGATAATGTCAAGTGCATTAGTGTACCTGTTTAATGAATTCATCCTCCTCCTCCACAAATGATTCCAAAACTTGTGGCAGCTCAGCTTTAAACCTAAACAAAAGCAAACAGTGATCCATGAAGACAATCTTTTATTTTCCCGAAAAATCTTTATAATATTGACTTCTAGCTCTCGGAGAACTACCTTTCAGTTTCCTCCTCTGTGATGATGACCTTGTCTCGAAGCTTGGGGTCGGCTTTATTTTCCCACCAGAACTTGTGTGTATTCTTCCTGTGTGCTGGGCTGAAACCAAGTCCATTTGAAAGGTCGATCATGCAATTTTCATTTTACAAAAACCAATAAAAACAAAATAGCAGTTACTTTGATCAAACTTACGTGGCCATGTGTTCCAACAAGCCTCCATGCAGCACCGTCATGTTGCCGTCTGTAACATTTCTGTCTACTTCGAGCCCACAGCAGTAGCACCAGAATGTCTGCGGATGCTGGCTGCAGTCAAACTTTTCTACTTGGGGCTTTTTGAGTGTGCGGCGAGCTTCCTTCACCTGGTACACAGAGAATGGAACATACACAGGAAGCATAGATAAACATGGTGGTTGGACTCTAGCTCTGATTAAATCTGAAGCCGTCTACTCTAATACTACAGCTCTGCAATAAACCCTCAATTCATAAAGGTTAAATGTTGATTAAGTCACTTCTTTGTCTGTAATTTGCTTTGTTGTTTTTATCACAATGGTTTTTAGTGTAGTATAGTTAAATTCACACAACATAAATTAAAAGATACATGAATGAAATGTTAAAATGCATGTGTGCTTGGGTACAAACATCATACAACCTTGTATGCATGTATCATGAGCAATACAGGAAATACAAGGTGGAATTCATGAATAAAACAAGTTAGATCGTATAAATGGACACTGCAAATATTTGTGTGAAATAAATAATCTAATAGTGCAACTCTGGATCCTTTTAAGGTCGCATAGTTATTAGAGTAACTGACCAACCTGAACACCTAAGCTTATGTGTTTACATGAGAATATAAATTACCTCATTTCACTTCTCTATAATCTACTGTTGGTCAAATTGTGAGATGTTTTTAATGGCTGGTCCCCAATGTCCCTGATGCAGCTCATAGTGGCCATTTTGTGGACTTAAAAGTCAACATAAGACAGAAGTGACGTTGTTGGCTAGCACCAGCTGCTAGCATCAGGGCTAGCATTCATGTAGATCCACCAAGTGGCGGAAAATAGAACGAATGTCACTGAAAATATTCAGCATCAGCCCGACCCCCTTTTAAATCGAACCACTTACTTTCTCTAGGAACTTGAGGAGAACCACTCTCAATCGGCTCTGGTGACTTTTCCCGAAGATGTGTCCCTTCCCGGCGAATGTAGTTTGCCGACACACGGCACAATAATGAGGAGCCATTTATACAGAGTATATTAGAGATGAGGTGACGCAGGAACCGAGCTAAAGCCGAACCGTTCTGTTTATTAATCTCATTGTTTACTTGTTGGTTAAAAGCAAATCCACACTTACAACCGGATATCTGGTCCAGAACGGAAGTGGTTCCGTCTCGATATGTTTCCCCCTTTAAACAAGCACGATATTTCGTTCCCATTTGTTAAATCATGTGTCGTACAATTCCTGTGAAAAATATCGTATTCAACTTATTGGATTATTTTACTTCCAATCATAAATTTCCACTGTTCATATTACAACTATCTTATCTAGTTCCTTGTGTTTAGAATATATTATGCTAATTTGTCAGTCTCACTGATATCAACCCCTTGATGTCTTAAAAAAATATCCCACCCCCCCCCATAAACACTTAGATCCCTCTGATTTCCAAGTAAAAGTATATGTAGTATTCCTGCTTAGTTTCTTTCGGTAGACTGGCAGTCTAAGCTGTTGTCTGATGGAGCTGCTTCGTTACAAATCAAAAGTTTCACATTGAAGGCTTTTTTACGAAGATGAAAGCATCAAACATCTGCATTTAAGCTTTGAAGGTCACATGATGTTCCAGGGGTAATGGTTTTAACATCTGAGTAAACTGTAAATTAGTTTGTTTGTGAATATGCTGTGTTGCACGGGAAAAAAAGATCAGGTCCCAACCAGAATTTTATTGGGCACTGATGACTACTGTATGTATAGTTGTTTCAAAGATATGGAAAAACAAGATGTGCAGGACTGCTACAATTAATAACAGTGATGTTGCCTTCGAACAAGTAAAGACTGAATAGAAAAGACAGAGGACTTTAGAATTAAAAACAAAAGACTCTCCAGCTTGTATTTTTAAGATGAGCTAACACATTGTTAAAAGTTGCAAACTCTAATTATTATTATCAATTTCCAGTTTAGATTCAGAGAAAGACCAGGTGACCGAAAGTGAAATACTGTCTTTATTTTTATATCTTAACATTTCAATAGCTCATGCTGAACACGTTATATTTTTAAATAATTTTCACTCTTACACAGTAGAGATTCTAAACAGGTTTGTGAACGTGATGATATGACATGACATCTGGGAAACAAGGCAAAGATGCATATGTAATGTTAAACGATACAATAATATCTGCACCATTACTCACAAGTATACTTAATAATCTGCAAGTTATGCTTTAGTAGAACAGGAAAACGACAAAAGGCGATAAATAAGCTGTTCAAGTTGAATCCCAGTTTCAAGTTTTGAACTTTTAGGAGCCACTCCACACAAAGTAGTTCAGCTCTGTTGATTTTCCCCAGCATGAGTCCTTCTGTGTAATCTTAGCCCCGTGTTATGAGCGAAATTCCTCCCACACAGGTTGCACGTGTACGGCTTCTCCCCTGTATGGACTCGGGTGTGGATTTTCAATGTTGTGTTGATAGCAAACCTCTTCCCACACCAAATACATTTATAAGGCTTTTCCCCTGTATGCACCCGGACGTGATTAGTGAGAGACGAGTGATGTGAAAACTTATTACCGCAGAAGATACAGCTGTACGGCTTCTCCCCCGTGTGAGTTCGGTTGTGCCTCCTCAGGTCGGCTCTACGGGTGAAAGTTTTACCGCAAGTGACGCAGTTGTGCGGCTTCTCGCCTGAGTGAGTTCTCATATGACTGATGTGGTTTGATTGACATTTGAACCCTTTCCCACAGGTGCCACATTTAAAACGTTTTTCACCAGTGTGGGTCCTCGAGTGAAATTTGAACTTTAAGAAATCATTAAACTCCTCAGAGCAAAGCATGCATTTGAAATGTTTGTTCTCTGGTGTCTGATGTGAACTCGCATTGTCCTGGTGTCCTCTTTCAAGGTCTCTGTCTTTGGCTATGTGTGAGTTGTGAGAAAGCTGATGGTCACTGTTTAGAACTGATACGCCCGAACCCCTTGTGTAAGATTCTGATTTCACTTGTGTAGCTGCAAAGTGGGTCTGCAACTGTCTTTGTGCTGCATTCTGAATTTGGTGAGGGTCCATTAGCAGAATCTGGTCTTCAGTGTAATCACTTCCCTCATGTGCAAGTCTTAACAAGTCAGTCTCCTGCTTCAGTACAAGCTGCTCTCTGTCCCGACTGGAGCAGAGTTCCTCCGCATCCACGCTAAACTCTGACTCCCCTTGGCTCAGGGTGGAGTTCCTCTTCTGGTTACAGTCACAGAGCCTCTGTTGGCCCAGGAGAACCTCCTCATTACAGGAAGATGACTGAGAGACGTCTGAAGTGGACCCAAAAAGAAGCACATAGTCAGTAGGTTAGAGGAGCATCTCTGGAAAGCTATGAATCCCCCAGTGGTGTATTCAAACCCATTAGTTGAGCCCTAGGAGTCATATTGTGAGCTGTTTCACTGATTCATGAATCAATAACTAATGGACTCCGTGAATGACATCAGGTTTTCACCTGTGTCCGATTGTTTGTTGGGTTGTGACGATGATTCCAAAATAAAGTACTGGACCGACCACGAAACTTGGTGGACGGACGTCGTATAAATCTGAACATTTTTTTGAACATTTTGCAGATTCAGAATTCTTTTTTTTCGTCAAACATAGCAGGATAGGACGGTTTTTTAACATTTAAGATTGATTTCTCAGAGAATAATTCATGGGTTGCTGTGTAGAATTGTGTAGTGAATTGATTTGAATTGTTTCATGTGTTGCGATTTTTTTTTTGCAGCGTGTTTCTGTACCTGCATGTGCTATGAGTTGCAGTGCGTTCAGGTCTCTCGGCCACCGTAAAATACAGCGTATATATAATATATAAAAAGAAGATGGAGTCCTGTCAGCATTTAATTCACCCCCTGTCATCAGTGGACGGTGATGCTACGAACCTTTCTCGGGTAGTTTAGTCTCCAGCAGTCTCCGCTGACGCTCGATCTCCTCCTCGTAAACCTGAACTGTTTGTTCGAAGACTCCTAATATCTCCTCAGCGGCAGCGATCAGTCGCTCACTCACAAACTTTCTGAAACACGGAACCGACGACATGTTTAATCCTCGGGACATGAGATCGACCACAGCTGACGAGCCGCTGGGATTTGCACACAGCTGCGACTCTTTGTTTACTTCCGCCAGGGGTGGGAAAAACTACTTCCGGAAAGACAGGCGTGCTTCTCACTTAAATAAACGCGCCCTCTAGCGGGTGTTTAACGCAAGAGTTTCAATAGCGGCTCCCAGACTGAGCTCCGGAGATTCTCCGCACCTCCTCTGGACTCCAGTGCCTATCTGAAAGAAGCTATAAGAAATTAGAACTAAAAAACAGTCATGTACTCTACCGAACTCCTCTGCATCATGTCTGTAATAATCAGCTCGGTATGTTTAATTTGAAGTGGATATTTAACTTCCTGTCTCTTTTGTTGATATCATTCTAAAACAAAGTATTCTTCAGTGTTTTTCATGTATCGTACTTGTTTCAATTCAATCCAGCAGCACCAAGTTACACACACTTATGGATGATGGTCCTCTAAATGTGTAAGATGTTTTTCCTCAGGATCACCTGACCACATCTTTTCACCCAGTTTAATGTTTATGTTCAGGAGTTTTTTGTTAATTTACAGACAAACACAGATTCAACGTGTGACAGACATAAAATACAACCATGATGATTGAAGAAACTTTAATGAACTGCAAATGCACTGAAGTATTGAATACACGTAGTACAAAAGAATAACCATTTACAGTGACAGTCAGTTTGGACTGTGTACACATAAACAACATATTTTCTTCTTTTGTAATAGAAAGAGAAAAGAAAAAGTGAAGTCATCTGATAATCTGCACAACATACTGTGTTATAATAAATCTCTGTACCACAAATATATCAGATTTTTACATCTTGATCCACAGTCTTTCCTGACACATTGACAACATCTTTCAACATTTAGTGATAATAAAATATCCTGGATCTTTTTACTTAATCAATTGATCTCACCCCCGTCCCCTTCCTGCACCATTTGGTATAAATTGCTGATAAATTAATAGACAAAAAGACATGGTTGAAAACATCACTTCCTTTACAGATGTAAATATCAATGACAGTCACATGAAGAACAGAAACGTGGGCACTTCAGCAAATGTTGTTAACCATGTACTGCATCAAAGATATTGTGATTTCTCCTCAATGGGATATTTTCCATTCAGTTACAGAGATGCAGCTAATGTAAATGTAGACAATCTCTCGTGTAGATGTAAGTGATGAACCTGGATTTAGTTCAATGCTTTGTGAAGTTATTGAAGTCTGCTACTCATGAGTGGTAATGGAACTTCATAAAGCATTGAACTACAACAAGGCTCCTCACTTTTTTGGTCCCCTGGAAACATTTCCAGAGCTGTTTTCGCTTACTGTTGTGTCACTTATTAATGATTCAATAACTATGTTACAACTTCATTGACAACACTTGAGCGAATCTTATCCCTCTCGTGTTGCCATGGTTTGGCTTCTCAACTGGATGTATTCTCCTGTGGAGTTTGTATAAACTGACAAGTCAGAGATCTTTCCATCTTTACAAAATATCTGTTTCACAATGTGTGAGTACTCCAATGTTTTGTTAGAAGTGATTTGATAACAAATCTTTCCCCACAAGTTTTACAGGGTTACGACTCCTCACCTTTATGGCTTCTCATGTGGACTTTCAACCTACATCCACGTGTAAAACTTTTGCCACAAGTTTTGCAAGAAAAAGGCTTCTCCCCCGTGTGCGTTCTCTCGTGTATCTTTAGGACATCTCTAGTTGTAAAACGTTTCCCACAAGTTTTGCAAGAAAAAGGTTTCTCGCCCGTGTGTATTCTCTCGTGGACCTGCAAATTCACTCTAGTTGTAAAACTTCTCTCACAAGTTTTGCAAGGAAAAGGTCTCTCGCCCGTGTGCGTTCTCTCGTGTCTCTGCAGGGTATTTCTTACACTAAAACGAATCCCACAAGTTTTGCAAGAGAAAGGTTTCTCGCCCGTGTGCGTTCTCTCGTGGATCTGCAGGGTATTTCCACGCATAAATCTTTCCCCACAAGTTTTGCAAGAATAAGGTTTCTCGCCCGTGTGTATTCTCTCGTGGACCTGCAGATTCATTCTAGTTGTAAAACTCCCCCCACAAGTTTTGCAAGGGAAAGGTTTCTCGCCCGTGTGCGTTCTCTCATGTCTCTTCAGGGTATTTGCACGCATAAAACTTCTCCCACAAGTTTTGCAAGAAAAAGGTCTCTCGCCCGTGTGTGTTCTCTCGTGGACCTGCAGGGTATATTTAGATGTAAAACCACTCCCACAAGTTTTGCAAGAAAAAGGTCTCTCGCCCGTGTGTGATCTCTCGTGGATCTTTAAATTTGTGCTAGTTGTGAAACTTTTTTCACACATTTTGCAAGAATGCTGTTTCCGCCCTGTGTGGACTCTCAGATGTGTTTCTAGTGCTGACTTGTAACAAAATCTTTTTCCACAGGTTTTGCAAATATATGGTTTCTCACCTCTGTGCACCTTAAGATGTTTGCTTAATCCTGACTTCCACTTAAAGACTTGTAAACAAGTGTCACACTGGAGATCTTTTTTACTCTGACAGATATCTGGCACAATCTTTAACATGGTAGTGCTACATGCAAGGTTACTGGGACTTGTCCTCCCTTTTGCTCTTGTGATGACATGATGTCCCTTTTCTGATGCCTGCTCTGGATTTTTAACTGATTTTGAGTTTCCATGCGGGCCTCCTTTAAAATCTTGGCTCTGAGCTGAGCTGTGGGAGAGGAGCTGGTTGTCACTTGGTTCTGGTTCACTGTGGTCACTTTCCATGAAAGTAGGATTCATCAAAAGGTTATCTTGATCCTCCTGCTTCAGTACAAGCTGCTCTACTTCCAGACCGATGCAGTGCTCCTCCTCCTCTTTAATCTGTGGAGGTTCTGGCTCCTCTTGGTCCAGAATGGGGTTACTCTCAAGGTTCCAGAGCTGCTGGTCAGATGGAAACTCTTCCTCATTAAGAAAATGTTGCTCTGGGAGCTCTAGAGGAGACAATAGACAGAAGTAGGTAGATGATAGATTAATGATAATAAGAAGTGTGTGCAATTTGGTGCAGATCCAAGCAAAAAAAAATCCAGATCGAGTGAATTTAAATGTGGTTTCAAAAGGAGACAGACCGATGCAGTGCTCCTCCTGCTGCTCCTTAATCTGTGGAGGTTCTGGCTCCTCTTGGTCTGGACTGGGGTTCCTCTCCAGCAGGTCAGCAGGAAACTCTTCCTTGACACAGACATGTCGCTGTGGGAGCTCTGGAGGAGACAATGGACAGAAGTCATGATAAAAGAGCCCATGTGTTTAGACGAGCAGGGATTATAAGTGTGGTGTATAGTTCGCTAACTCAGCTGATACAGACCTATTCTCTGCAGCTCTACTACAGGTTTCAAAGTTACATCCAGCAGTCTGCGCTGACGAGCGATCTCATCCTCGTACTTTGCGACAGTCGCTTCAAAACATCCAAATATGTCTTCAGCAGCAGTGTGTAACCTCTCGTTGATAAACTGTCTGAAACTCAGGATTGTTGACATTTCCATTCGAACACTTTAGCCAACTAACTTCTCCGAGAACGAAGCGAAGACCGAATACGGAAGATGGCGACTTGCTTTTCTTCTGCCGACAATTGTTATAAACGCAACAAAACCACGTGTGTAGTAGAAGAGTTGATCCGAAAGCATTTAGCCGAGTAGCATCAAGTTCTGTTGGATGTTAGCATAGCGGGCTAACAACAGTACTTCTTCTACGAATAATGGTTGACAAAGTTCCGGGCACATTACTGCCACCTTCTGGATGGAGTGTGGCAAAACAGATTCAGGACTAAAACATTGAATTCTCCTTGTAACTCCGGCATCTATTAGAGCAGTGGTTCCCAAACTGTGTGCCGCGGCACACTGGTGTGCCGTGAGGCAAGTCCAAGTGTGCCGTGGGATTTTGTGACAACCATAGCCTACTGCAATATAGTATACAACTATACAAAAATAATTATTTTAATTTACTAAATACTACTTTGAATGCACTCATTCCATAATACAGAGGCAAACTCTTTATCTAAAAACTATTTAAAAAATCCTCAAAGAGGATCCCACATTTCGCTCTTCGCGCAGTGGCGCAGGTGAACACAACATTAAAACATAAACAAGAGGGAAAATTGAGCGCTTTCTCGTGCGGAGCAAACCACCAACCACCAGTGCAGAGACTGCCGAGTCCGACAACCCCTTTTGGAATTTTCACGTGAACACGCTGTCCCTCATAAGGACAGGCTCGCGGATGAGAGCTGGTGCGCCAGGCTGGCTTACCTTGCAGACATATTTGGGCATCTCAACGAGTTAAACGCCAAGCTTCAGGGCAGGAATGAAAACATTTTATCATCCACAGACAAGATTCGGGGCTTTATGGGCAAACTGACCCTGTGGCGCGAGGCTTTGGAACAGGGCTCCATGAACATGTTCCCGCTGGCATCAGCTGCGCCACAGGCAGCCAGTGAGCGCGCTATATATGCCGAACACCTTCAGACCTTAAAAGAGAGGTTTGAGCGCTATTTTCCACGTGTGGCGGACATCGAGGACAATGACTGGATCCGAGACCCATTCAACCAGGAGTCCGAGTCCTCAACCGAGAAGCTCACTATGAAGGAGAGAGAGGAGAGCGCAGAGCTCCGTGCGGACCGCACGCTGAAACTGAAATTTAGTGAGCTCACACTCGATCAGTTTTGGTTGGTTTGTGCATCAGAATATCCAACCATCTCCCACCTGCTATCGACCAACTTCTTCATTTCCCCACCACCTACCTGTGTGAGTTGGCGTTCTCCACTCTTGTTCACATGAAGAACAAGACCAGGTCACGGCTCTCTGTTGAGCAGGACTTGCGAGTGGCCCTCTCCTCCGTGCCACCAAGGATTAAAAAAATCTGTGCGCCCCGACAGGCACATGTGTCCCACTGATTTGTTAGTAGGCAGAATATTTACAAAAAAAGCCTGATTCTAAATGTTACAGTTATAATTTGTGGGTCAGATTCAGGACCATGCAGCTTTCTCATGGACAGTTCTCTGCTGAATTTCTGTTTCCTTTGCCTCACCTGTCTGGTTGAAATGGGTGTGTTTGATTAAGCCCAATTTGATAAAGTTTAAATATTTTTGTGAAGTATTTTGTTAATAAATATTTCATGAGTAGAATAGTTGTCTTGGTCACATCTTATTTGGCATTAGTAAATAATTATAAACTTAACAGATAAACAGATGATATTAGTGATAACACGTGTTATAAGGCTATTTTGCACAATAGGTGTGCCTTGAAATTTTTATTTGTCCTTTGGTGTGCCTTGGGCACAAAAAGTTTGGGAACCACTGTATTAGAGATATAAAAACAGTTCTGTACTCTATCGAACTACTCTGCAACATTTCAGTAATATTCAGCTCTGTCTGAATAATTTGAAGTGGATATTTAACTTCCGGTCTCCTTTGTTGATATCACTCTAAAACAAAGTATTCTTCAGTGTTTCCATGTATCGTACTTGCTTCAATTCAATCCAGCAGCAACAAGTTACACACACTTATGAATGATAGTCCTCTAAATGTGTAAGATGTTTTTCATCAGGATCACCTGACCACATCTTTTCACCCAGTTTCAGGGTGATGTCCATGATTTTTTTTTGTTAATTTACAGACAAAAAAATAACATAAAAAACAATCATCATAATTCAAGAAACTTTAATATACTGCAAATGCACTGAAGTATTGAATACACGTAGTACAAAAGAATAACCATTTACAGTGACAGTCATTTAGGACTGTGTACACATTAACAAGAGATTTAATTGTTTTGTAATAGAGAAAAGAAAAAGGGAAGTGATCTGATAATCTGCACCACATACTGTGTTCTCATATATTTCTGTACCACAAATATGTCAGAATTTTACATCTTGATCCACAGTCTTTCTTGACACATTGACAACAACTCTCAAGTTATAATAAAATATCCTGGATCTGCCACTTTAACTCAATCAATGTCTCTCACCCCCGTCCCCTTCCTGCACCATTTGGTATAAATGGATGATAAATTAATAAACAAAGAGACATGGTTGAAAACATCACTTCCTTTACAGATGTAAATATCATAATAATCACATGAAGAACAGAAACGTGGGTACTTTAGCAAATGTTGTTAACCATGTACTGCATCAAAAATATTGTGATGTCTCCTCAATGGGAGATTTTCCACATTCAGTTACAAGGATGCAGTTAATGCAAATGTACACAATATCTCTTGTGTAGATGTAAGTGATGAACCTGGATTTAGTTCAATGCTTTGTGAAGTTATGGAAATCTGCTACTCATCAGTGGTGATGGAACTTCATAAAGCATTGAACTACAACAAGGTTCATCACTTGTTTGATCCCTGGAAACATTTCCTGAGTCGCTTTCGCTAACTGTTGAATCTCTAATTAATGAATCAATAACTAAGTAACAACTTCTTTGACAACGCTTGAGCAAATCTAATCCCTCTTGTGTTGCCATGGTGTGGCTTCTCAACTGGATGTATTCTCCTGTGGACTTTGTATAAACTGGCAAGACGAAGATCTTTCAAACATTTTACAAAAATATCTGTTTCACTATGTGTGGGTGATCAAATGTTTAGTTAGAAGGGATTTGATAAAAAATCTTTCCCCACAAGTTGTACAGAGATACGACTCCTCACCTTTATGGCTTCTCATGTGGACTTTCAAGCTACTTCCCCATTTAAACCTTTTCTCACAAGTTTTGCAAGTAAAAGGTGTCTCGCCCGTGTGCGTTCTCTCGTGGACCTGCAGCTGATATCTCTGAATAAAACTTCTCCCACAAGTTTTGCAAGAAAAAGGTTTCTCGCCCGTGTGCATTCTCTCATGTTCCTGCATGTTATTTAAATGCTTAAAACTTTTCCCACAAGTTTTGCAAGAAAAAGGTTTCTTGCCAGTGTGCGTTCTCTCGTGGACCTGCAGGTTTCTTTTCAGGCTAAAACTTCTACCACAAGTTTTGCAAGAAAAAGGTTTCTCGCCCGTGTGCGTTCTCTCGTGTCTCTGCAGGTGATTTCTCTGAATAAAACTTCTCCCACAAGTTTGGCAAGAAAAAGGTTTCTCGCCCGTGTGTATTCTCTTGTGCCTCTGCAGGGTACTTCTCTCGCTAAAACTTTTCCCACAAGTTTTGCAAGAGAAAGGTTTCTCGCCCGTGTGCGTTCTCTCATGTCCTTTCAGGGTATTTCTCTCACTAAAACTTCTCCCACAAGTTTTGCAAGAGAAAGGTTTCTCGCCCGTGTGCGTTCTCTTGTGGATCTTCAACGTTGTGCTAGTTGTGAAACTTTTTTCACACAATTTGCAAGAATGCAGATTCTCCCCTGTGTGGACTCTAACATGTGTTTTTAGTGCTGACTTGTAACTAAATCTTTTTCCGCAGGTTCTGCAAAGATGTGGCCTCTCATCTGTGTGCAGCTTCAAATGTCCATTTAATCCTGACTTCCACTTAAAGACTTTTCCACAAGTGTCACACTGGAAACCCTTTTTACTCTTGCAGATATTCGGCACAATCTTTGACATGGTAGTGCTACATGCAAGGTTACTGGGACTTGTCCTCCCTTTTGCTCTTGTGATGACATGATGTCCCTTTTCTGATGCCTGCTCCGCATTACTAACTGATTTTGAGTTTCCATGCTTGTCTCCTTTGAGATCTTGGCTCTGAGCTGAGCAGTGGGAGAGGAGCTGGTGGTCACTTGTCTCTGGTTCACTGTGGTCACTTTCCATGAAAGTAGGATTCAACAAAAGGTTATCTTGATCCTCCTGCTTCAGTACAAGCTGCTCTACTGCCAGACTGATGCAGTGCTCCTCCTCCTCTTTAATCTGTGGAGGTTCTGGCTCCTCTTGTTCTAGAATGGGGTTCCTCTCAAGGTTCCAGAGCTGCTGGTCAGATGGAAACTCTTCCTCATTCAGAAAATGTTGCTCTGGGAGCTCTAGAGGAGACAATAGACAGAAGTAGGTAAATGATATATTAATGATAGTTATGAGTGTGTGTAATTTGGTGCAGATCCAAGCAAAAATCGAGTGAATTAAAATGTGGTTTCAAAAGGAGACAGACCGATGCAGTGCTCCTCCTGCTGCTCCTTAATCTGTGGAGGTTCTGGCTCCTCTTGGTCTGGACTGGGGTTCCTCTCCAGCAGGTCAGCAGGAAACTCTTCCTTGATACAGACATGTCGCTGTGGGAGCTCTGGAGGAGACAATGGACAGAAGTCATGATGAAAGAGCCCATGTGTTTAGACTAGCAGGGATTATAAGTGTGGTGTATAGTTCGCTAACTCAGGTGATACAGACCTATTCTCTGCAGCTTTACTACAGGTTTCAAAGTTACATCCAGCAGTCTGCGCTGACGACCGATCTCATCCTCGTACTTTGCGACAGTCGCTTCAAAACATCCAAATATGTCTTCAGCAGCAGTGTGTAACCTCTCGTTGATAAACTGTCTGAAACTCAGGATTGTTGACATTTCCATTCGAACGCTTTAGCCAACTAACTTCCCCGAGAACGCAGCGGAGACCGAATACGGAAGATGGCGACTTGCTTTACTTCTGCTGACAAATGTTATAAACGCAACAAAACCACGTGTGTAGTAGAAGAGTTGATCCGAAAGCATTCAGCCGAGTAGCATCACGTACTGTTGGATGTTAGCATAGCTGGCTAACAACAGTACTTCTACTTCTCCGAATGATGGTTGACAAACTTCCGGGTACATTACTGCCACCTTCTGGATGGAGTGTGGCTCAAAACAGATTCAGCATTAAAACATTAAATTCTTCTTGTAACTCCGGCATCTATTAGAGATATAAAAACAGTTCTGTACTCTACCGAACTACTCTGCAGCATTTCTCTAATATTCAGCTCTGTCTTATTAATTTGAAGTGGATATTTAACTTCCTGTCTCCTTTGTTGATATAATTCTAAAACAAAGTATTCTTCAGTGTTTCCATGTATCGCACTTGTTTCAATTCAATCCAGCAGCACCAAGTTACACACACTTATGAATGATGGTCCTCTAAATGTGTAATATGTTTTTCATCAGGATCACCTGACCACATCTTTTCACCCAGTTTCATGTTGATGTCCATGAGTTTTTTGTTAATTTACAGACAAACATAGATTCAACATGTGACAGACATAAAATACAATCATCACAACTCCAGAAACTTTAATGAACTGCAAATGCACTGAAGTATTGAATACACGTAATACAAAAGAATAACCCTTTACAGTGAGTCATTTAGGACTGTGTACACATTAACAAGAGACTTTCATCTTTTGTAAAAGAAAGAGAAAAGAAAAAGGGAAGTCATCTGATAATCTGCACCACATACTGTGTTCTTATAAATTTCTGTACCACAAATATCTCAGATTTTTTAACCTTGACCCAAAGTCTTTCCTGACACATTGACAACATCTCTCAAGTTATAATAAAATATACTGGATCTGCCACTTCAACCCAATCAATTTATCTCACCCCAGTCCCCTTCCTGCACCATTTGGTATAAATGGCTGATAAATGAATAAACAAAGAGACATGGGTGAAGGCATAAATTCCTTTGCAGAGGTAAATATCTCTGACAGTCACATGAAGAACAGAAACGTGGGCACTTCAGCAAATGATGTTGACCATGTACTGCATCAAAGATATTGTGATGTCTTCTCAATGGGATATTTTCCACATTCAGTTACAGAGATGCAGCTAATGTAAATGTAGACAATCTCTCTTGTGTGGCTGTAAGTGATGAACCTGGATTTAGTTCAATGCTTTGTGAAGTTATTGAAATCTGCTACTCATCAGTGGGGATGGAACTTCATAAAGCATTGAACTTCTACAAGGTTCATCACTTGTTTGATCCCCTGGAAACATTTCCAGTGTTGTTTCCGCTAACTGTTGTATCTCTAATTAATGAATCAATAACTAAGTAACAACTTCTTTGACAACACTTGACCAAATCTAATCCCTCTCATGTTGCCATGGTGTGGCTTCTCAACTGGATGTATTCTCCTGTGGACTTTGTATAAACCTGCAAGTCAGAGATCTTTGCAACATTTTACAAAATATCAGTTTTGCGATGTGTTGGTGATCAAATGTTTTGTTAAAAGGGCTTTGATAACAAATCTTTTCCCTCAAGTTGTACAGGGATACGACTCCTCCCCTTTATGGCTTCTCATGTGGACTTTCAATCTTCTCCACATTTAAAACTTTTCTTACAAGTTTTGCAAGAAAAAGATCGGAACAGCCCCCAGCCTTATCCAAACATGACGCAGAGAGTTCTTAAACTGATGTCACGGCTCTTGTTTCACCTCATCGTAGCGCCGTAAAGCTAAAATGACAGTAAACGCAATCAAATTATTCAATAAAAGCCAAATACAACTTTTAAAATACACAAACATAACCACGTGAGACAAAGTTTGGCGAGTTAATGTGACTTAGCGACTCCTATTCCGCGCAACCTGCAGCAAAGTGAGTAGAACCAGCTTCCTTACCTCGTTCCGCTCTGTGAGGGGAAGTAAACTATAACCATTAGGTCCGTAAGGTTGTGAATTGCCTCTGCTGGCTTCCTGTCGTTCTTGCTTCTACTGTTCTTGTTTCGCAGCTGTACGGCAGGTGATAAATTTGCATTGGTCCAGAAGCGAGGGGTCGGGTGCGTTTATTAAAATGGTCAGCTCGTTAAAGCTACAGGTATTCATGTTAGGGGAGTCGCTACTTGTAAAAAGACAACAAATTACTAACTGAAATAACCCAATACATAGTTGAACATAAAGAAGAAAATAAGCCCAACCTAAATAATAGTATAAAACAGTATACATAAACTGGCAGGTTTAGCAGACAGCTACAAAGGTTTCTGGCCCGTGTGCGTTCTCTCGTGGATCTGCAGGTAATTTCTCCGAATAAAACTTCTCCCACAAGTTTTGCAAGAGAAAGGTTTCTCGCCCGTGTGTGTTCTCTCGTGTCTCTGCAGGGTACTTCTCAGGCTAAAACTTCTCCCACAAGTTTTGCAAGAAAAAGGTCTCTCGCCCGTGTGTGTTCTCTCGTGGACCTGCAGGTGATTTCTCCGGATAAAACTTCTCCCACAAGTTTTGCAAGAGAAAGGTCTCTCACCCGTGTGGGTTCTCTCGTGTCTCTGCAGGGTATTTCTCTCGCTAAAACTTTTCCCACAAGTTTTGCAAGAGAAAGGTCTCTCACCCGTGTGGGTTCTCTCGTGTCTCTGCAGGTGATTTCTCTCGCTAAAACTTCTCCCACAAGTTTTGCAGGAGAAAGGTCTCTCGCCCGTGTGGGTTCTCTCATGGACTTGAAGGCTAATCCTCTGACTAAAACTTCTCCCACATGTTTTACAAGTAAAAGGTTTTTCGCCCGTGTGCGTTCTCTCGTGGATCTTCAACTTTGTGCTAGTTGTGAAACTTTTTTCACACAATTTGCAAGAATGCAGTTTCTCCCCTGTGTGGGCTCTCATATGTGATTTTAGTGCTGACTTGTAACCAAATCTTTTTCCACAGGTTCTGCAAATATATGATTTCTCATCTGTGTGCACCTTCAAATGTCCATTTAATCCTGACTTCAACTTAAAGACTTTTCCACAAGTGTCACACTGGAAAACCTTTTTACTCTTGCAGATATTTGGCACAATCTTTGACATGGTGGTGCTACATGCAAGGTTACTGGGACTTGTCCTCCCTTTTGCTCTTGTGATGACATGATGTTCCTTTTCTGATGCCTGCTCTGCATTACTAACTGATTTTGAGTTTCCATGCTTGCCTCCTTTGAGATGTTGGCTCTGAGCTGAGCTGTGGGAGAGGAGCTGGTGGTCACTTGGTTCTGGTTCACTGTGGTCACTTTCCTTGAGAGTAGGATTCAACAAAAGGGTATCTTGATCCTCCTGCTTCAGTACAAGCTGCTCTACTTCCAGACCGATGCAGTGCTCCTCCTCCTCTTTAATCTGTGGAGGTTCTGGCTCCTCTTGGTCCAGAATGGGGTTCCTCTCAAGGTTCCAGAGCTGCTGGTCAGATGGAAACTCATCCTCAATAAGAAAACGTTGCTCTGGGAGCTCTAGAGGAGACAATAGACAGTAGTAGGTAAATGATAGAATAGTTATGAGTGTGTGCAATTTGGTGCAGATCCAAGCAAAAATCAAGTGAATTTAAATGTGGTTTCAAAAGGAGACAGACCGATGCAGTGCTCCTCCTGCTGCTCCTGTATCTGTGGAGGTTCTGGCTCCTCTTGGTCTGGACTGGGGTTCCTCTCCAGCAGGTCAGCAGGAAACTCTTCCTTGATACAGACATGTTGCTGTGGGAGCTCTGGAGGAGACAATGGACAGAAGTCATGATGAAAGAGCCCATGTGTTTAGACTAGCAGTCAAGTCAAGTCAGAATCAGAAGGTATTTATTGCCAAGTAGGTTTACACCTACTGTTGAGATATCTATGTTTTGTTCTTTATCTTATGACTATATTTTACATATATCCTGTGAATAAATATTAGCTGTATAGTCTATAGAATCAATAATACTACAACTGTTTCTTTTCATTGGAATGATGTATAACTTTTTGACTCAGACGCAGGGTCAGACACAGAGCACAACCACACAGAGCACATGAAAAACTCCCTGTTGGCCAAGGACACTTGGTCCGATTGGATTTTCCCTTACAAGTGAGATGCTTGCAAAATACTGCACTTTGAGAAGACAGTATACATCTGGCTAATTGCTGAGTTCCCTCAAGGAAAGAACCGCCTCTGTGTTGCACCCTGTGTCTTTACAAATACTGTGGACTTAGGATGAGGGGGGCTTCTTCTCGACATGATCCAGAAAACCTGGTGACGTGTCCGACAGAACCCCAGAGACTCTCTGTAAGTATTGTTCTTATACAATAAACGTATTACTGTGAAACTTTTGAACATTGAACTTGCCTAAATTATTAACCTTTCCCACTTGAACCTCGAATCTACGAACACGTTGTCTGGTCCGGATGGGACCGGGCTCAACACTACCTGGAATTTGCCTAGTTATTGGTGCATACAATGAACATAGAAACATAAAAACACAAATAAATACACCACACATAAGAAAAACAATATATATACTTACTCACTATTTACTTCTTATTTACTCACTTTTACTAATATTTAGACATTTATATATTTATAAGTGTGGTGTATAGTTCGCTAACTCAGGTGATACAGACCTATTCTCTGCAGCTTTACTACAGGTTTCAAAGTTACATCCAGCAGTCTGCGCTGACGACCGATCTCATCCTCGTACTTTGCGACAGTCGCTTCAAAACATCCAAATATGTCTTCAGCAGCAGTGTGTAACCTCTCGTTGATAAACTGTCTTAAACTCAGGGTTGTTGACATTTCCATTCGAACGCTTTAGTCAACTAACTTCTCCGAGAACGAAGCGAAGAACGAGTACGGAAGATGGCGACTTGCTTTTCTTCTGTCGACAAATGTTATAAACGCAACAAAACCACGTGTGTAGTAGAAGAGTTGATCCGAAAGCATTTAGCCGAGTAGCATCAAGTTCTGTTGGATGTTAGCATGCATGTCTTACAACTGTACTTCTTCTTCTCCTAATGACGGTTGACAAACTGCTTCCGGGTGCATTACTGCCACCTTCTGGATGGAGTGTGGCTCAAAACAGATTCAGGACTAAAACATTTAATTCTCCTTGTAACTCCGGCCTCTATTAGAGATATAAAAACAGTCCTGTACTCTACCGAACTCCTCTGCAGCATTTCTGTAATATTCAGCTCTGTCTGATTACTTTCAAGTGGATATTTAACTTCCTGTCTCATTTGTTGATATCATTCTAAAACAAAGTATTCTTCAGTGTTTCCATGTATCGTACTTTTTCAATTCAATCCAGCAGCACCAAGTTACACACACTTATGAATGATAGTCCTCTAAATGAGTAAGATGGTTTTCCTCAGGATCACCTGACCACATCTTTTCACCCAGTTTCATGTTGATGTCCAGGAGTTTTTTGTTAATGAGCGCCTATAGAGATGAGGTAAGGGGCTTGGTAACATGGTGCCAAGTGAACAACCTGTCTCTCAACTTCTGCAAGACCGAGGAGATGATCGTGGACTTCAGGAAGCTGCATAAGGGGGAGTCATAATCCCATACACATCGAAGGAGCCGTAGTGGAGAGAGTCTCCGACTTCAAAGTCCTCGGTGTGTTCATCACGAATGACATGACCTGGTCCAAACAAGCGGACTCGGTGGTCAAAACTACACAATAGCGCCTCTATTTCCTGAGGACACTCAAGAAGTTTGGCATGGCTGGAAAAACCCTGACAAACTTTTACAGGTGCACCACTGAGAGCATCCTCTCAGGCTGCATCACTGCCTGGTATGGTAGCTGCTCTGCTGCTGATCGCAAGGCCCTGCAGAGGCTGGTGAAGACAGCGGAGCGGATCACTGGCTGCCATCTCCCTTCCGTGCAAGGAATCTACAGCACAAGATGCCTGAGAAAAGCACGGAAAATCATCAAGGACCACAGCCACCCAGGCTGTGGACTTCTCACACTGCTACCGTCTGGGAGACGGTACCGGAGCATCCGAGCACGGACCACCAGACTTAAAAACAGCTTCTTCCCCCAGGCCGTAAGGCTTCTGAATCAGCAACACTGACCCTCTGAACAGTTACAATGTACATTCTGCTCCACCACCCATACAAATACACTTACTACACATATATTCATATTATTTAATTAAATATTCCCCCCGCTTCAAACTGTTGGTAAACTGCTGCTTCATTTTGCTATGTTATATGTTATATGTTAGCGGTTATATGTTTTATGGTATGTTATTTTTATTTTGTAAAGCCCTTGCCTGCCAGGTCACAAGATCAAAGGTCCCACTTACGACGTACTTACTACATATATATTCATATTTTTTTAAATTTAATATTCCCCTCTCCTTCACCCGGTAAACTGCTGCTTCATTTAAATATTTTTATATGTTATGTCAATTTTGTAAAATTTTTGTAAAGCCCGTCTACTGTGTAGATGCTGCCTGCATAGATGCTGCCTGCCATGTCCCAAGAATTTCACTGCTCCAATGACGGTCATTGCTGCATGTGACAATAAACTTTGATTTGATTTGACAAACACAGATTCCACGTGTGACAGTATTAAATACATTCATCATAATTCAAGAAACTTTAATAAACTGCAAATGCACTGAATATTGAATACACATAGTACAAAAGAATAACCATTTACAGTGACAGCTATTTAGGACTGTGTACACATGAACAACATATTTTCTTCTTTTGTAATAGAAAAAGAAAAGAAAAAGGGAAGTCATCTGATAATCTGCACCACATACTGTGTTCTTATAAATTTCTGTACAACAAATGTCAGATTTTTACATCTTGATCCACAGTCGTTCCTGACACAATGACAACATCTCTCAACATTCAGTGATAATATTATATCCTGGATCTGCCACTTTAACCCAATCAATGTCTCTCATCCCCGTCCCCTTCCTGCGACATTTGGTATAAATGGCTGATAAATGCATTAAAAAAGAGACATGGTGAAAACATCACTTCCTTTGCAGATGTAAATATCAATGACAGTCACAAGAAAAACAGAAACGTGGGTACTTTAGCAAATGCTGTTAACCATGTACTGCATCAAAGATATTGTGAAAAAAATTTTTTTTTGGAAACTAACAATTAAATGGCACTTACTTATAGCATTTTGTAGTTTTGCTTTATTTTTGAAGAACGTTTAATTTCTTGATGCTTGTTGTTCTTGGTTTGTACCCTCGGTTTTGAATGCACTTATTGTAAGTCGCTTTGGATAAAAGTGTCAGCTAAATGAAATGTAATGTAATGTAATGTGAGGTCTCCTCAATAGGATATTTTCAACATTCAGTAACAGAGATGCAGCTAATGTAAATGTAGACAATATCTCTTGTGTAGATGTAAGATTTTTTTTAAGATTAAGATACATTTTATTATCCCACACACATGCACAGACATGCACAAGCACACTCATGCAAGGGGAAATTTAACCTCTGCTTTAAACCCATCTGGTGCCAGACACACAGAGCAGTGGGCAGCCGTGTACGGCGCCTGGGGAGCAGATGTTAGGGGAGTAAGGTGCCTTGCTCAGGGCGATAGACAGGGTAGAGAGAATCCTCCTGGATTTTTGGACAGATCAATCCAGGTTCGTCTTTTTGTTGTTTCTCCGTGGAGTCGAACCAGAGATGAACCAGAGACCTTTTCTGCCCATAGTCCAAGTTTCTGCCACTAGTCCACCGCCTCTCCAAGTGAGTGTAAGTGATGAACCTGGATTTAGTTCAATGTTTTGTGAAGTTATTGAAGTCTGCTACTCATGAGTGGTGATGGAACTTCATAAAGCATTGAACTACAAAAAGGTTCATCACTTTTTTTGGCCCCTGGAAACATTTCCTGAGTTTGTTCGCTAAATGTGGCGACACCGGCGAGGTAGTTCTGGCAGGCAACTCGAGCTGCGCTGCTCCAATCATTTTACATACATTCCGTGACATACTTTACATTCCACAACCATCTATAGTACTACACACTTTATCAGGTGGTCTATTTAACCAGAGAGACATGTCCCATCAACCCCTCTTGCTCGCACTGCTGTTGCAGTATTGCCACCTGTTGCTTCAGCCTCTCCACCACCCCAGCATCCACCTGTAGGCTCCAATGGGGGTTTACAAGTATTTGCTCATCACTCCCATCATTCCTGTGTAATCATATGGGGGAGTGATTAAGTTGGAGCCTAGACGCTAAACACTAAATCTGTTGTAATGCTGCAATAAATGTTAGAACGTGAGTTGTCTGACTGATCTGTTGTATCCCTAATTAATGAATAAATAACTAAGTAACAACTTCTTTGACAATGCTTGAGCAAATCTAATCCCTCTCATGTTGCCATGGTGTGGCTTCTCAACTGGATGTATCCTCCTGTGGACTTTGTATGAACCTGCAAGTCAGAGATCTTTCAAACATTTTACAAAATATCAGTTTTGCTATGTGTGGGTACTCAAATGTTTTGTTAAAAGGGATTTGGTAACAAATCTTTCCCACCAGTTCTACAGGGATATGACTCCTCCCCTTTATGGCTTCTCATGTGGACATTCAACCTACATCCACGTGTATAACTTTTCCCACAAGTTTTGCAAGTAAAAGGTTTCTCGCCCGTGTGCGTTCTCTCGTGTCTTTTCAGGGAATTACTCTCGTTAAAACTTCTCCCACAAGTTTTGCAGGAGAAAGGTTTCTCGCCCGTGTGTGTTCTCTCGTGGACCTGCACATGCAGTCTAGTTGTAAAACTTCTCCCACACGTTTTGCAAGAAAAGGGTTTCTCGCCTGTGTGCGTTCTCTCGTGGACCTGAAGGTTAATCCTCCGAATAAAACTTCTCCCACATGTGTTGCAAGAAAAAGGCTTCTCACCGGTGTGCGTTCTCTTGTGGATCTTCAAATTTGTACTAGTTGTGAAACTTTTTTCACACCTTTCGCAAGAATGCAGTTTCTGACCTGTGTGGACACTCAAATGTGTTTTTAGTACTGACTTGTGACTAAATCTTTTTCCACAGATATTGCAAAGATATGGTTTCTCACCTGTGTGCGTTCTCTCGTGGACCTGCAGGTTACTTCTAATGCTAAAACATGTCCCACAAGTTTTGCAAGAAAAAGGTTTATCGCCAGTGTGTATTCTCTCGTGGACCTGCAGGTAATCTTCTCGCATAAAACTTCTCCCACAAGTTTTGCAAGGAAAGGGTTTCTCGCCCGTGTGCGTTCTCTCATGCATCTTCAGGGAAGCTCTCTGGCTAAAACTTCTCCCACAAGTTTTACAAGAGAAAGGTTTTTCGCCAGTGTGCGTTCTCTCATGGTCCTGCAGGATATGTACACGCGTAAAACCTTTCCCACAAGTTTTGCAAGAAAAAGGTTTTTCGTCTGTGTGCGTAATCTTGTGTCTCTGCAGGTTACTTCTAGTTGCGAAAGTTTTTTCACACATTTCGCAAGAATGCTGATTCTGCCCTGTGTGGACTCTCAAATGTGATTTTAGTACTGACTTGGAACCAAATCTTTTTCCACAGGTTTTGCAAAGAAAAGGATCCTCATCTGTGTGCACCTTCAAATGTCCATTTAATCCTGACTTCGACTTAAAGACTTTTCCACAAGTGTCACACTGGAAACCCTTTTTACTCTTGCAGATATTCGGCACAATCTTTGACATGGTGGTGCTACATGTAAGGTTACTGGGACTTGTGCTTTCTTTTGCTCTTGTGATGACATGATGTCCCTTTTCTGATGCCTGCTCTGCATTACTAACTGATGTTGAGTTTCCATTCTTGCCTCCTTTGAGATCTTGGCTCTGAACTGAGCTGTGGGAGAGGAGCTGGTGGTCATTTGGTTCTGGTTCACTGTGGTCCCTTTCCATGAAAGTAGGATTCAACAAAAGGTTATCTTGATCCTCCTGCTTCAGTACAAGCTGCTCTACTTCCAGACCAATGCAGAGCTCCTCCTCCTCTTTAATCTGTGGAGGTTCTGGCTCCTCTTGGTCCAGAATGGGGTTCCTCTCAAGGTTCCAGAGCTGCTGGTCAGATGGAAACTCATCCTCAATCACAAAATGTTGCTCTGGGAGCTCTAGAGGAGACAATAGACAGAAGTAGGTCAATTATAGATTAATGATTGTTATGAGTGTGTGCAATTTGGTGCAGATCCGAGCAAACATCGAGTGTATTAAAATGTGGTTTCAAAAGGAGACTCACCGATGCAGTGCTCCTCCTGCTGCTCCTTAATCTGTGGAGGTTCTGGCTCCTCTTGGTCTGGACTGGGGTTCCTCTCCAGCAGGTCAGCAGGAAACTCTTCCTTGATACAGACATGTCGCTGTGGGAGCTCTGGAGGAGACGATGGACAGAAGTCATGATAAAAGAGCCCATGTGTTTAGACGAGCAGGGATTATAAGTGTGGTGTATAGTTCGCTAACTCAGGTGATACAGACCTATTCTCTGCAGCTTTACTTCAGGTTTCAAAGATACATCCAGCAGTCTGCGCTGACGACCGATCTCATCCTCGTACTTTGCGACAGTCGCTTCAAAACATCCAAATATATCTTCAGCAGCAGTGTGTAACCTCTCGTTGATAAACTGTCTTAAACTCAGGAGTGAAGGCATTTCCATTCGAACGCTTTAGCCAACTAACTTCTCCGAGAACGAAGCGAAGACCGAATACGGAAGATGGCGACTTGCTTTACTTCTGCCGACAAATGTTATAAACGCACAAAACCACGTGTGTAGTAGAAGAGTTGATCCGAAAGCATTTAGCCGAGTAGCATCAAGTTCTGTTGGATGTTAGCATAGCGTGCTAACAACAGTACTTCTTCTACAAATAATGGTTGACAAACTTCCGGGCACATTACTGCCACCTTCTGGATGGAGTGTGTCTCAAAACAGATTCAGGACTAAAACATTGAATTCTCCTTGTAACTCCGGCATCTATTAGAGATATAAAAACAGTCCTGTACTCTACCGAACTCCTCTGCAACATTTCAGTAATATTCAGCTCTGTCTGAATAATTTGAAGTGGATATTTAACTTCCTGTCTCCTTTGTTGATATCATTCTAAAACAAAGTATTCTTCAGTGTTTCCATGTATTGTACTTGTTTCAATTCAATCCAGCAGCACCAAGTTACACACACTTATGAATGATAGTCCTCTAAATGTGTAAGATGTTCTTCCTCAGGATCACCTGACCACATCTTTTCACCCAGTTTCATGTTGATGTCCAAAAGTTTATTGATAATTTAAAGACAAACACAGATTCAACGTGTGAAAGAAATTAAATACATTCATCATAATTCAAGAAACTTTAATAAACTGCAAATGCACTGAATATTGAATACACGTAGTACAAAAGAACAACCATTTACAGTGACAGCTATTTAGGACTGTGTAAACATTAACAACATATTTTCTTCTTTTGTAATAGAAAAAGAAAAGAAAAAGGGATGTCATCTGATTATCTGCACCACATACTGTGTTCTTATAAATTTCTGTACCACAAATATGTCAGATTTTTACATCTTGATCCACAGTCTTTCCTGACATATTGACAACATCTCTCAAGTTATAATAAAATATCCTGGATCTGCCACTTTAACTCAATCAATGTCTCTCACCCCCGTCCCCTTCCTTGCACCATTTGGTATAAATGGCTGATAAATGAATAAACAAAAAGACATGGTTGAAAACATCACTTCCTTTACAGATGTAAATATCAATGACAGTCACATGACGAACTGAAACGTGGGCACTTCAGCAAATGTTGTTGACCATGTACTTCATCAAAGATATTGTGATGTCTCCTCAATGGGATATTTTACACATTCAGTTACAGAGATGCAGCTAATGTAAATGTAGACAATTTCTCTTGTGTAAATGTAAGTGATGAACCTGGATTTAGTTCAATGCTTTGTGAGTTATTGAAATGTGCTACTCATGAGTGGTGATGGAACTTCATAAAGCATTGAACTACAACAAGGTTCATCACTTGTTTGATCCCCTGGAAACATTTCCAGTATTGTTGTCGCTAACTGTGGTATCACTTATTAATGAATCAATAACTAAGTAACAACTTCTTTGACAACGCTTGAGCAAATCTTATCCCTCTCATGTTGCCATGGTGTGGCTTCTCAACTGGATGTATTCTCCTGTGGACTTTGTATAAACTGGCAAGTCAGAGATCTGTCAAACATTTTACAAAAATATCAGTTTTGCTATGTGTGGGTGATCAAATGTTTTGTTAGAAGTGATTTGATAACAAATCTTTCCCCACAAGTTGTACAGAGATACGACTCCTCCCCTTTATGGCTTCTCATGTGGACTTTCAACCTTCTTACACATTTAAAACTTGTCTCACAAGTTTTGCAAGTAAAAGCTGTCTCGCTTGTGTGAGTTCTCTCGTGTATCTTTAGGACATTTCTAGTTGTAAAACTTCTCCCACAAGTTTTGCAAGGAAAAGGTTTCTCGCCCGTGTGTGTTCTCAAGTGGACCTGCAGATTCGTACTAGTTGTAAAACTTCTCCCACACGTTTTGCAAGTAAAAGGTCTCTCGCCAGTGTGAGTTCTCTCGTGTATCTTTAGGACATTTTTAGTTGTAAAACTTCTCCCACAAGTTTTGCAAGAAAAAGGTTTTTCGCCCGTGTGCGTTGTCTCGTGGACCTGCAGCTGATGTCTCTGAATAAAACTTCTCACACATGTTTTGCAAGAAAAAGGTTTCTCGCCCGTGTGTGTTCTCTCGTGGACCTGCAGATTCATTCTAGTTGTAAAACTTCTCCTACAAGTTTTGCAAGTAAAAGGTTTCTCGCCCGTGTGCGTTCTCTTGTGGACATGCAGGTTACTTCTAAGATTAAAACTTCTCCCACAAGTTTTGCAAGAAAAAGGTTTCTCAACCATGTGTGATCTCTCATGGATCTTCAAATTTGTGCAAGTTGTGAAACTTTTTTCACAAGTATGGTTTTCCTCCCCTGTATGCACCTTCAAATGTCCATTGAATCCGGACCTCCACTTAAAGACTTTTCCACAAGTGTCACACTGAAAAACCTTTTTACTCTTGTAGATATTCGGGACAATCTTTGACATGGTAGTGCTACATGCAAGGTTACTGGGACTTGTGCTTTCTTTTGCTCTTGTGATGTAATGATGTCCCTTTTCTGATGCCTGCTCTGCATTTATAACTGATTTTAAGTTTCCATGCTTGTGTCCGTTGAGATCTTGGCTCTGAGCTGAGCTGTGGGAGAGGAGCTGGTGGTCACTTGGTTCTGGTTCACTGTGGTCACTTTCCATGAAAGTAGGATTCAACAAAAGGTTATCATGATCCTCCTGCTTCAGTACAAGCTGCTCTACTTCCAGACCGATGCAGTGCTCCTCCTCCTCTTTAATCTGTGGAGGGTCTGGCTCCTCTTGGTCCAGAATGGGGTTCCTCTCAAGGTTCCAGAGCTGCTGGTCAGATGGAAACTCATCCTCAATCAGAAAATGCTGCTCTGGGAGCTCTAGAGGAGACAATAGACAGAAGTAAGTTAATGATAGACTAATGATTGTTATGAGTGTGTGCAATTTGGTGCAGGTCCAAGCAAAAATCGAGTGAATTTAAATGCAGTTTCAAAAGGAGACAGACCGATGCAGTGCTCCTCCTGCTGCTCCTTAATCTGTGGAGGTTCTGGCTCCTCTTGGTCTGGACTGGGGTTCCTCTCCAGCAGGTCAGCAGGAAACTCTTCCTTGATACAGACATGTCGCTGTGGGAGCTCTGGAGGAGACAATGGACAGAAGTCATGATAAAAGAGCCCATGTGTTTAGACTACCAGGGATTATAAGTGTGGTGTATAGTTCGTTAACTCAGGTGATACAGACCTTTTCTCTGCAGCTCTACTACAGGTTTCAAAGTTACATCCAGCACTCTGCGCTGACGACCGATCTCATCGTCGTACTTTGCGACAGCCGCTTCAAAACATCCAAATATGTCTTCAGCAGCAGTGTGTAACCTCTCGTTGATATACTGTCTGAAACTCAGGAGTGAAGACATTTCCATTCGAACGCTTTAGCCAACTAACTTCTCCGAGAACGCAGCGAAGACCGAATACGGAAGATGACGACTTGCTTTACTTCTGCTGACAAATGTTATAAACGCAACAAAACCACGTGTGTAGTAGAAGAGTTAATCCGATAGCTTTTAGCCGAGTAGCATCAAGTTCTGTTGGATGTTAGCAAGGCGGGCTAACAACAATACTTCTTCTTCTCCTGGTTGACAAACTGCTTCCGGGTGCATTTCTGCCACCTTCTGGATGGAGTGTGGCTCAAAACAGATTCAGGACTAAAACATTAAATTCTCCTTTTAAGTCCGGAATCTATTACATATATAAAAACAGTCACGTACTAAAGAAAATGGAAAGATTTCATGTGTTTGCACAAAAGTGTAATCAGTTCTTTTCTGACCCATGCCACATCTTTTCACCCAGTTTCATGGTGATATCCAGGAATTTGAGCATATTTTTGCTAACTAACAGATGTGATGGAAATTCATCTTGAGATTTTAAATAATTAAATTCTCAGACAGCAGTTCCTTTTGAGTCTTTATAATAACAAGCTCTGCAGAGTTTATACAATAAGCACGGGTGCTCAAAATGGAACAACTGGCCACAAGTTCACAAAAGCCAGATCTTATACAAAGCGGAGTTTCATAAGACATGATTTGAAAAATAAGTAGACATGAAAGACATGACATCATCCTCTGTGTGTTATCTGCTGTGTCCGTCCATCCGCGGTACCAGTTGGAAGAAAAACATCATCAAATAAGGGTTCCATCCTGTTTATCAAGGTCATAGCAGTGAGACACCTAGTCAGGGGAATTTTCCTCCACACAGACAAACACCGATTAAACGTGTGACAGATATAAAATACAAGCATTATAAATCAAGAAACTTTAATGAACTGCAAATGCACTGAAGTATTGAATACACGTAGTACAAAAGAATAACCATTTACAGTGACAGTCATTTAGGACTGTGTACACATTAACAACAGACTTTCATCTTTTGTAAAAGAAAGAGAAAAGAAAAAGGGAAGTCATCTGATAATCTGCACCACATACTGTGTTCTTATAAATTTCTGTACCGCAAATATGTCAGATTTTTACATCTTGATCCAAAGTCTTTCTTGACACATTGACAACATCTCTCAAGTTATAATAAAATATCCTGGATCTGCCACTTTAACTCAATCAATGTCTCTCACCCCCGTCCCCTTCCTGCACCATTTGGTATAAATGGTTGATAAATGAAAAAACAAAGACACATGGGTGAAGACATAAATTCCTTTGCAGATGTAAATATCAATTACAGTCACATGAAGAACAGAAATGTGGGTACTTCAAAAAATGTTGTTGACCATGTACTGCATCAAAGATATTGTGATGTCTTCTCAATGGGATATTTTCCATTTTCAGTTACAGAGACGCAGCTAATGTAAATGTAGACAATCTCTCTTGTGTAGATGTAAGTGATGAACCAGGCTGTAGTTCAATGCTTTGTGAAGTTATTGAAATCTGCTACTCATGAGTGGTGATGGAACTTCATAAAGCATTGAACTACAACAAGGTTCATCACTTTTTTTCCCCCTGGAAACATTTCAAGAGTCGCTTTCCCTAGCTGTTGTATCTCTAATTAATGAATCAATAAATAAGTAGCAACTTCTTTGACAACACTTGAGCAAATCTTATCCCTGTCGTGTTGCCATGGTGTGGCTTCTCAACTGGATGTATTCTCCTGTGGAGTTTGTATAAACTGGCTGGTCAGAGATCTTTCCAAAATATTACAAAAATATCAGTTTTGCTATGTGTGGTTGATCAAATGTTTTGTTAGAAGTGATTGGCTCACAAATCTTTCCCAACAAGTTGTACAGGATTACAGCTCCTCACCTTTGTGGCTTCTCATGTGGACTTTCAACCTACATACACGTGTATAACTTTTCCCACAAGTTTTGCAAGAGAAAAGCTTCTCCCCCGTGTGAGTTCTCTCGTGTATCTTTAGGACATCTCTAGTTGTAAAACTTTTCCCACACGTTTTGCAAGAAAAAGGTTTCTCGCCCGTGTGCGTTCTTTCGTGTCTCTGCAGGTGACATCTCTGATTAAAACTTCTCCCACAAGTTTTGCAAGAAAAAGGTTTCTCGCCCGTGTGCGTTCTCTCGTGTCTCTGCAGGGTATTTCTCTCGCTAAAATTTCTCCCACAAGTTTTGCAAGAAAAAGGTTTCTCGCCCGTGTGCGTTCTCTCGTGTCTCTGCATGTGATTTCTCTCGCTAAAACTTCTCCCACAGGTTTTGCAAGAAAAAGGTCTCTCGCCCGTGTGTGTTCTCTCGTGGATTTTCAACTTTGTGCTAATTGTGAAACTTTTTTTACAAAATTTGCAAGAAAGCAGTTTCTCCCCTGAGTGGACACTCAAATGTGTTTTTAGTGCTGAATTGTAACAAAATCCTTTTCCAAAGGTTTTGCAAAGATATGGGTTCTCATCTGTGTGCACCTTCAGATGTCCATTTAATCCTGACTTCCACTTAAATACTTTTCCACAGGTGTCACACTGGAAAACCTTTTTACTCTTGCAGATATTCTGCACAATCTTTGACATGGTAGTGCTACATGCAAGGTTACTGGGACTTGTGCTTTCTTTTGCTCTTGTGATGTAATGATGTCCCTTTTCTGATGCCTGCTCTGCATTTATAACTGATTTTGAGTTTCCATGCTTGTGTCCGTTGAGATCTTGGCTCTGAGCTGAGCTGTGGGAGAGGAGCTGGTGGTCACTTGTCTCTGGTTCACTGTGGTCACTTTCCATGAAAGTAGGATTCAGCAAAACGTTATCTTGATCCTCCTGCTTCAGTACAAGCTGCTCTACTTCCAGACCGATGCAGAGCTCCTCCTCCTCTTTAATCTGTGGAGGTTCTGGCTCCTCTTGGTCCAGAATGGGGTTCCTCTCAAGGTTCCAGAGCTGCTGGTCAGATGGAAACTCATCCTCAATAAGAACATGTTGCTCTCTGAGCTCTAGAGGAGACAATAGACAGAAGTAGGTAAATTATACACTCATGATAGTTATGAGTGTGTGCAATTTGGTGCAGATCCAAGCAAAAATCGAGTAAAGTTAAATGTGGTTTCAAAAGGCGACAGACCGATGCAGTGCTCCTCCTGCTGCTCCTTAATCTGTGGAGGTTCTGGCTCCTCTTGGTCTGGACTGGGGTTCCTCTCCAGCAGGTCAGCAGGAAACTCTTCCTTGATACAGACATGTCGCTGTGGGAGCTCTGGAGGAGACAATGGACAGAAGTCATGATAAAAGAGCCCATGTGTTTAGACTGGCAGGGATTTTAAGTGTGTTGTATAGTTCGCTAACTCAGGTGATACAGACCTATTCTCTGCAGCTTTACTACAGGTTTCAAAGTTACATCCAGCAGTCTGCGCTGACGACCGATCTCATCCTCGTACTTTGCGACAGTCGCTTCAAAACATCCACATATGTCTTCAGCAGCAGTGTGTAACCTCTCGTTGATAAACTGTCTGAAACTCAGGAGTGAAGACATTTCCATTCGAACGCTTTAGCCAACTAACTTCTCCGAGAACGCAGCGAAGACCGAATACGGAAGATGACGACTTGCTTTACTTCTGCTGACAAATGTTATAAACGCAACAAAACCACGTGTGTAGTAGAAGAGTTGATCCGAAAGCATTTAGCCGAGTAGCATCATGTTCTGTTGGATGTGAGCATAGCTGGCTAACAACAGTACTTCTTCTTCTCCGAATAATGGTTGACAAACTTCTGGTTGCATTACTGCCACCTTCAGGATGGAGTGTGGCTCAAAACAGATTCAGCACTAAAACATTTAATTCTCCTTGTAACTCCGGCATCTATTAGAGATATAAAAACAGTTCTGCACTCTACCGAACTACTCTGCAGCATTTCTGTAATATTCAGCTCTGTCTGATTAATTTAAAGTGGTTATTTAACTTCCTGTCTCCTTTGTTTATATCATTCTAAAACAAAGTATTCTTCAGTGTTTACATGTATCGTACTTGTTTCCATTCAATCCAGCAGCGCCAAGTTACACACACTTATGAATGATAGTCCTCTCAATATGCAAGAAGTTTTTCATCAGGATCACCTGACCACATCTTTTCACCCAGTTTCATGTTGATGTCCAGGAGTTTATTGTTAATTTACAGACAAACACAGATTCAATGTGTGACAGATATAAAATACAATCATCATGATTCAAAAAACTTTTATTAACTACAAATGCACTGAAGTATTGAACACACGTAGTACAAAAGAATAACCATTTACAGAAACAGTCATTTAGGACTGTGTACCACAAATAGGTCAGATTTTAACATCTTGATCCAAAGTCTTTCCTGACACTTTGACAACATCTCTCAACATTCAGTGATAATATAATATCCTGGATCTGCCACTTTAACCCAATCAATGTCTCTCACCCCTGTCCCCTTCCTGCACCATTTGGTATAAATGGCTGATAAATGCATTAAAAAAGAGACATGGGTGAAAACATCACTTTCTTTACCGATGTAAATATCATAATAGTCACATGAAGAACTGAAACGTGGGTACTTTAGCAAATGCTGTTGACCATGTACTGCATCAAAGATATTGTGATGTCTCCTCAATGGGATATTTTCCACTTTGTTACAGAGATGCAGCTAATGTAAATGTAGACAATCACTCGTGTAGATGTAAGTGATGAACCTGGATTTAGTTCAATGCTTTGTGAAGTTATTGAAGTCTGCTACTCATGAGCGGTGATGGAACTTCATAAAGCATTAAACTACAACAAGGTTCATCACATTTTTTGTCCCCTGGAAACATTTCCAGAGTTGCTTTTGCTAACTGTTGTATCTCTTATTAATGAATGAATAAATAAGTAGCAACTTCTTTGACAACACTTGAGCAAATATTATCCCTGTCGTGTTGCCATGGTGTGGCTTCTCAACTGGATGTATTCTCCTGTGGACTTTGTATAAACTGGCAAGTCAGAGCTCTTTCAAACATTTTACAAAAATATCAGTTTTGCTATGTGTGGGTGATCAAATGTTTTGTTAAAAGGGATTTGATAACAAATCTTTCCCCACAAGTTGTACAGGGATACGACTCCTCCCCTTTATGGCTTCTCATGTGGACTTTCAACCTACATCCATTTTTTGTCCCCTGGAAACATTTCCAGAGTTGCTTTCGCTAACTGTTGTATCTCTTATTAATGAATCAATAAATAAGTAGCAACTTCTTTGACAAGTGTGGCTCAAAACAGATTCAGGACTAACACGTTACAGTTTTTTTCAATTGCTTAAACACTAAAATCAAAAGTATTACACAATTATCAAAACCTTACACTCAAGGAGCATAACATGAGCCCAAATCTGCACCACTATAAGCACAATGTCAGCTTCACACGTTTTGCAAAACAATACACACAGTGATTTGCAAAACACTAAACACACTTATTAGACATAGAAGTATATGAAGATGTCACTTCCTTGCCATTCTTAAGCACTGACTGTCAAATGACCACCCCATGAGCCAATTGGTTAAACACAGCCATCGGGTGTGCAAACACATGACTGCTTAATTTTAGACGTACCAATCAGGTTAAAACACTATACAAAAGCAGCAGCTGAGTTCACCTGACTTCAACCAAAATGGAGCTTGTGCTCAAAAAAGAAGAAGAGTGAGGGTAAAGTGGAAATCCACAGAGGAGGAGAAGGCTGCAGCATGAGTATGTGGAAGGATGTATTGTTCACTTTAGCACTGTGCTTGGTCCAGAACTGGTCCAGAACTGGTTTCAACACCATCCACAGTTCACAGTACTATACCTTCTACCATACTCTCTGTTTCTAAACCCAATCATAGAGTTTTTCTCTGCATGGGGATGGGGGGTTTACGATCTCCGGCCCCAGGCTCAGGAACCCCTCATTGAAACCTGTACTGGTTTCAATAAGGGGTACTGAATTTTCTGCTTGTCTTATATTTGCTGAGCTTACAGTGTTATGCACACTCCTGTAGTAGCATGAAAACTGGGACATGTTTTGTTTTGATTCTCAATATTGACTGATTTGGGAATATGGAGAGAAATAAATTATATTTTCATGAGTCTGCAGCATTGGTGTTGTGTAGAGTTTTGTGAATTTATTGTCTATTTGCACTTTCTCTGTGTACTTTACTTACAGGACTCTAATCACTGAGAACTGGAATTGCTAAAAGTGTTTTAGGTAAGCAGCAGCAGTGTGTAACTGGTTCAAACTGAATTAAGTCATATGAAACGTGTGTTTCATATGGTAAAAAAATAGGGTTTTGATAAATTAGTGTATAGTTTTTGCAAGAGTGTTTCATTTTGCAAAGTATCTGAGGTGTTCTGCTGATTGGGTGTGTGGTTGTGCTGATTGTGTTTAGTGTTTTGAAACACCGGGCCCTGTTTGGAAAATCGTGCTTAAGCAATCGAGAAAAACTGTAAATTCTCCTTGTAACTCCGGCATCAATTAGAGATATAAAAACAGTCCTGTACTCTACTGAACTCCTCTGCAGCATTTCTCTAATATTCAGCTCGGTCTGATTAATTCAAAGTGGATATTTAACGTCCTGTCTCTTTTGTTGATATAATTCTAAAACAAAGTATTCTTCAGTGTTTTTCATGTATCGTACTTGTTTCAATTCAATCCAGCAGCACCAAGTTACACACACTTATGAATGATAGTCCTCTAAATGTGTAAGATGTTTTTCCCCAGGATCACCTGACCACATATTTTTACCCAGTTTCATGTTGATGTCCAGAAGTTTTTTGTTTATTTACAGACAAACACAGATTCAACGTGTGACAATATTAAAAACAATCATCATGACTCAAGAAACTTTAATAAACTGCAAATGTACTGAAGTATTGAATACATGTAGTACAAAAGAATAACTTTTACAGTGACAGTCATTTAGGACTGTGTACACATTAACTCAATATTTTCTTCTTTTGTAAAACAAAGAGAAAAGAAAAAGTGAAGTCATCTGATAATCTGCACCACATACTGTGTTCTTATAAATTTCTGTACCTCAAATCTGTCAGAGTTTTACATCTTGATCCACAGTCTTTCCTGACACATTGACAACATCTCTCAACATTCAGTAACAATAACATATACTGGATCTGCCACTTTAACCCAATCAATTGATCTCACCCCTGTCCCCTTCCTGCACCATTTGGTATAAATGGCTGATAAATGAATAAACAAAAAGACATGGTTGAAAACATCACTTCCTTTACAGATGTAAATATCAATGACAGTCACATGAAGAACAGAAACGTGGGCACTTCAGCAAATGTTGTTGACCAAGTACTGAATCAAAGATATTGTGATGTCTCCTCAATGGGATATTTTCGACATTCAGTTACAAAGATGCAGCTAATGTAAATGTAGACAATCTCTCGTGTAGATGTAAGTGATGAACCTGGATTTAGTTCAATGCTTTGTGAAGTTATTGAAATCTGCTACTCATGAGTGGTGATGGAACTTCATAAAGCATTGAACTACAATAAGGCTCATCACTTTTTTTGGCCCCTGGAAACATTTCCAGTATTGTTTTCGCTAACTGTTGTATCACTTATTAATTAATCAATAACTAAGTAACAACTTCTTTGACAACACTTGAGCAAATCTAATCCCTCTCATGTTGCCATGGTGTGGCTTCTCAACTGGATGTATTCTCCTGTGGACTTTGTATAAACTGGCAAGACAGAGATCTTTCCTCAATTTTACAAAAATATCTGTTTCACTATGTGTGGGTGATCAAATGTTTAGTTAGAAGGGATTTGATAACAAATCTTTCCCCACAAGTTGTACAGGGATACGACTCCTCCCCTTTATGGCTTCTCATGTGGACTTTCAAGCTACTTCTCCATTTAAACCTTTTCTCACAAGTTTTGCAAGAGAAAGGTCTCTCGCCCGTGTGTGTTCTCTCGTGTCCCTTCAGGGTAATTCTCTGAATAAAACTTCTCCCACAAGTTTGGCAAGAAAAAGGTTTCTCGCCCGTGTGCGTTCTCTCGTGTCTCTTCAGGGTAGTTCTCTCACTAAAACTTCTCCCACAAGTTTTGCAAGAGAAAGGTCTCTCGCCCGTGTGCGTTCTCTCGTGTCCCTTCAGGATATCTCTCTCGCTAAAACTTCTCCCACAAGTTTTGCAAGAGAAAGGTTTCTCGCCCGTGTGTGTTCTCTCGTGTCTCTTCAGGGTAGTTCTCTCACTAAAACTTCTCCCACAAGTTTTGCAAGAGAAAGGTCTATCGCCCGTGTGCGTTTTCTCGTGTCTCTGCAGATTCATTCTAGTTGTAAAACTTTTCCCACAAGTTTTACAAGTAAAAGGCTTCTCGCCCGTGTGCGTTCTCTCGTGTCTCTTCAGGGTATTTGCACGCATAAAACTTCTCCCACAAGTTTTGCAAGATAAAGGTCTCTTAACCGTGTGGAACCTCTTGTGGATCTTCAAATTTGTGCTAGTTGTGAAACTTTTTTCACACATTTCACAAGAATGCTGTTTCCGCCCTGTGTGGACTCTCAAATGTGTTTCTAGTGCTGACTTGTAACAAAATCTTTTTCCACAGGTTTTGCAAATATATGGTTTCTCACCTCTGTGCACCTTAAGATGTTTGCTTAATCCTGACTTCCACTTAAAGACTTGTCCACAAGAGTCACACTGGATATCTTTTTTACTCTGACAAATTTTTGGCACAATCTTTAACATGGTAGTGCTACATGCAAGGTTACTGGGACTTGTCCTCCCTTTTGCTCTTGTGATGACATGATGTCCCTTTTCTGATGCCTGCTCTGCGTTACTAACTGATGTTGAGTTTCCATGCTTGTGTCCGTTGAGATCTTGGCTCTGAGCTGAGCTGTGGGAGAGGAGCTGGTGGTCACTTGGTTCTGGTTCACTGTGGTCACTTTTCATGAAAGTAGGATTCAACAAAAGGTTATCTTGATCCTCCTGCTTCAGTACAAGCTGCTCTACTTCCAGACCGATGCAGTGCTCCTCCTCCTCTTTAATCTGTGGAGGTTCTGGCTCCTCTTGTTCTAGAATGGGGTTCCTCTCAAGGTTCCAGAGCTGCTGGTCAGATGGAAACTCATCCTCTATAAGAAAATGTTGCTCTGGGAGCTCTAGAGGAGACAACAGACAGAAGAAGATAAATGATAGATTAATGATAGTTATGAGTGTGTGTAATTTGGTGCAGATCCAAGCAAAAATCCAGATCGAGTGAATTTAAATGTGGTTTCAAAAGGAGACAGACCGATGCAGTGCTCCTCCTGCTGCTCCTTAATCTGTGGAGGTTCTGGCTCCTCTTGGTCTGGACTGGGGTTCCTCTCCAGCAGGTCAGCAGGAAACTCTTCCTTGATACAGACATGTCGCTGTGGGAGCTCTGGAGGAGACAATGGACAGAAGTCATGATGAAAGAGCCCATGTGTTTAGACTAGCAGGGATTATAAGTGTGGTGTATAGTTCGCTAACTCAGGTGATACAGACCTATTCTCTGCAGCTTTACTACAGGTTTCAAAGTTACATCCAGCAGTCTGCGCTGACGACCGATCTCATCCTCGTACTTTGCGACAGTCGCTTTAAAACATCCAAATATGTCTTCAGCAGCAGTGTGTAACCTCTCGTTGATAAACTGTCTGAAACTCAAGATTGTTGACATTTCCATTCGAACGCGTTAGTCAACTAACTTCTCCGAGAACGCAGCGGAGACTGAATACGGAAGATGGCGACTTGCTTTACTTCTGCTGACAAATGTTATAAACGCACAAAACCACGTGTGTAGTAGAAGAGTTAATCCGATAGCTTTTAGCCGAGTAGCATCAAGTTCTGTTGGATGTTAGCATAGCGGGCTAACAACAATACTTCTTCTCCTGGTTGACAAACAGCTTCCGGTTGCATTACTGCCACCTTCTGGATGGAGTGTGGCTCAAAACAGATTCAGCACTAAAACATTAAATTCTCCTTGTAACTCCTGCATCTATAAGAGATATAAAAACAGTCCTGTACTCTACCGAACTACTCTGCAGCATTTCTCTAATATTCAGCTCTGTCTGATTAATTTAAAGTGGTTATTTAACTTCCTGTCTCCTTTGTTGATTTCATTCTAAAACAAAGTATTCTTCAGTGTTTCTCATGTATCGTACTTGTTTCAATTCAATCGAGAAGCACCAAGTTACACACACTTATGGATGATAGTCCTCTAAATGTGTAAGATGTTTTTCCCCAGGATCACCTGACCACATCTTTTCACCCAGTTTCATGTTGATGTCCAGAAGTTTTTTGTTAATTTACAGACAAACACAGATTCAACGTGTGACAGACATTAAATACAATCATCATGATTCAAGAAACTTTTATTAACTACAAATGCACTGAAGTAATGAATACACTTAGTACAAAGAATAACCATTTAAAGTGAGAGTTATATAGGACTGTTTACACATTAACAACATATTTTCTTCTCTTGTAATAGAAAAAGATAAGAAAAGGGGAAGTCTTCTGATATTCTGCACCACATACTGTGTTCTTATAAATCTCTGCACCACAAATATGTCAGATTTTTTACATCTTGATCCACAGTCTTTCCTGACACATTGACAACATCTCTCAACATTCAGTGATAATAAATATTCCTGGTTCTGCATGCATTTGAAAAAAAACCTTTTCCACATTCTTGTATGTTTTAGCCATTAGCCACTGCAACAAATCCATCACTCATATCTTCTTCAAATAGAAGGCTACTTATGTACATGTGACATCAAACAGCTTTTAAATTGGGAACCATCAAAATACATTCTCCAGCGGATGCTACAGGGATAGGCTGCTTTTCAGGGTGGATGTGTCGAATGTGGAAAGCCAACTTTTGCCAAAGTCTGAAAGATTTTCCACATGTTCTGCAGATATGTGGCTTTTCATCAGTATGAATATTGGTATGGCGTTTTAAGGTCGATAAGCGACCAAATCTTTTCCCACATGTGTTGCAGTGGTATGGCTTCTCCGCCAGATGTGTTCTTCTGTGGTCCAGCAAGTCACTGAGAGACAGGAACATTTCCCCACATGTTCCGCAGATATGTCTCTTTTCATCAGAGTGGATATTTACATGCTGTTTTAAGTTTGACGCATGAGCAAATCTTTTCCCACAGGTGTTGCAAAGGTATGGCTTCTCACCCGAATGTGTTCTCATGTGGACTTTATAGTCACCAGCAAATCTGAAATCTTTCCCACATACTTTACAAGAATATTCTTTCTGGCCTGTGTGGATATGCAGGTGCTTATTTAGTACTGATTTGTCACCAAATCTTTTCCCGCAGGTTGTACAAGGATACGGCTTCTCACCTGTGTGGTGTCTTGTATGGACCTGCAAACCACCCATTGACATGAAGCTTTTTCCACATGTAGTGCAAGAAAAAGGTTTCTCACCTGTGTGTGTTCTTATGTGGACAAGCAAGCTATTGCTGAATGCGAAACTTTTCCCGCAGGTTTCGCAAGAAAACGGCTTCTCACCTGTGTGCATTCTCATATGGACCCGTAAGCTATTATTACATGTATAACCCTTCCCACTTGCCTTGCAAAAATATGGTTTCTCCCCTGTGTGAACTCTCAGATGTATATTTAATCGTGACTTCCAATTATAGACTTTTCCACAAGTGTCACACTGGAAAATGTTTTTACCATTGCAGGTATTTGGGATAATCTTTGACATGGTAGATTTAAATGCATAGTTACTGTGACTTTTTGCCTTTTCTTTAATGACATGATGTCTCTTCTTTGATGCTGGCTTTGCATTTCTAACTGATGTTGAGTTTCCATTCTTGCCTCCATTGAGATCTTGACTCGGAGCTGAGCTGTGGGAGAGAAGCTGGTGGTCACTTGGTTCTGGTTCACTGTGGTCACTTTCCTTGAAAGTAGGATTCAACAAGAAGTCATCATCATCATCCTGGTCCAGTACAAACTGTTCTACTTCCAGACTGGTGCAGATCTCCTCCTCTTTAATCTGTGGAGGTTCTGGCTCCTCTTGGTCCAGACTGGGGTTCCTCTCAAGGTTCAAGAGCTGCTGGTCAGCAGGAAACTCATCCTCATTAAGCAAGTGTTGCACTGTGAGCTCTAGGGGAGACAATAGACATAAGTAGGTAACTGATAGATTACTGATAGTTATGAGTGTGTGCAATTTGGTGCAGATCCAAGCAAAAATCCAGATCGACTGAATTTAAATGTGGTTTCCAAATAGGACTTTTGGTTCTTGGCTCAGGTATGGACTCTACTGAGTGCCCTTCAATTTCTCAGAGACCAAAACAAGTTGAAAAATGCCCTATCTCGGAAAAGATCCCAGATTTGCCCTATGATCGGAGATCCGCCCCAGAACATAATGGGGTCCTTCCTGACCAATACCACATCCTTCCACCACTTTTCATGATGGTTCAGCTCTAGCATACTCTCAGGTTATATCTCTCTGTTTCAATGGATATGGACATCACTGTACCGTATGTAGGTTAAGTACATTCACCTTTGAGATCTTGGTCACTTTCCTTGAAAGAAGTATTGAACAAGAAGTCATCATCCTCCTGCTTCAGTACAAGCTGCTCTACTTCCAGACTGGTGCAGAGCTCGTCTTCCTCTTTAATCTGGGGAGGTTCTGGCTCATCTTGGTCCAGACTGTGGTTGCTCTCAAGGTTCAAGAGCTGCTGGTCAGCAGGAAACTCTTCCTCATTACAGACATGTTGCTTTGGGCGCTCTAGAGGAGACAATGGACAGAAGTAGGTAACTAATGTTGTGGTAAAAAGATAATATGTTTAAACTAACAGGGGTTAGGAATATAAATGTGGTCAAATAATATCTAATTAAGGTTCATGTGTAGCTTTAGTTTAGGTTTTCCCAATTATATCCAGCAGTCTGTGCTGATAATCAATCTCATCCTCTTACTTACAAATATTTCTGCTAATTAAAAATGAATGATGAGAGCACTAGAATGACACTCAGTAGAGTACAAACTATCCCATTACGAAAGCACATTTATATTCACTAGATCCAGATTTATATTTCCATAAAGTGATTGTTGGGTCTTGTCGGAGGTACGCACTCTACCGAGTTACATTCTCTTTCTCTGAGCAATCAAGGAAAATGTTGAAAAACGGACCATGTTGCAATGTTAAAGAAAAAAAGAAAGCATAGTTCTGCCCCATGATCTTGTTCTTCTCATTCCATGGTAACCTGTCTGGAAGTTTTTGTGTAACCCTGCTAACAAACAAATAATCAAATGCAGATGAAAACATAACCTCCCTTGCCTGTTGGATTTTAGCTTCGGTTCCGGTTTTCTCATGTATAATTGGGTTTATTTGGTAGTTTTTCCCTACTATTGTTGAGGTTTAAGGGCAGAAGATGCCGCACCTTGTCAAACCGTGTGAGAAAAATTGTGATTTGTGAATATGGCCTACACAAAAACAATTTGATTGAATATTGATTGGTTCTGCATCAGTTCACCTCTAGTATACTCTCAGTTTATAACTCGCTGTATCAGTGGATAAGAGCTTATCCAGACAAAGTTACAAAGGGCTTCACAAAAATACATGGCAAAAAATGAATGAACAAAAATAAAAAGGTATTCAATTCAGTTCAATTTTAAGCACCAAATCATAACATAACAAGAAAAAGACCTTACAATGTATTGAGAAACTCAACAATTCCCCGAATGTGCAAGCACTTCGGGGACTGTGGAGGGAAAAAACTCAATAACTTGAAAAAACCTGGAGTAGAACCAGACTCAGTGGTGGTGCCCATCTCTATACCGGTTGCAGATCACTGTGCCGTATGCAGGTCGACTACATTCACCTTTGAGATCTTGGCTTTGAGCTGAGTTGTGGGAGAGGAGCTTGTGGTCACTTGGACCTGGTTCATTGAGGTCACTTTCCTCGTAAGTAGGATTGAACAAGAATTAATTATCGTCCTCCTGCTTCACTACGAGCTGCTCTACTTCCAGACCGATGCAGTGCTCCTCCTGCTGCTCCTTAATCTGTGGAGGTTCTGGCTCCTCTTGGTCTGGACTGGAGTTCCTCTCCAGCAGGTCAGCAGGAAACTCTTCCTTGATACAGACATGTCGCTGTGGGAGCTCTGGAGGAGACAATGGACAGAAGTGGGTAAAAAGACCATATGATTAACATTAGTTAATTAAGCCAATCGATGTTTTACAGACCTTTTCTGTGCGGCTGCATTTCAGGTTCACAGATGATATCCATCAGTCTGTGCTGACGATAGAGCTCATCATCCTCGCCCTCTGCCATGTTGACATTTCCTATTCAACACTTTAGCGAGCTAACGCAGCGGAGAGCAAATACGAAGGATGGCAAATATGAAGTTTACCTATCTTTACAAAGGTAAACACGACCATGAGTGTATTAATCAACCCCTTCTTCTCAATACTGTTGACAAACCACCATGCCCTTCCTCCTCCTCCTCCTCTTCTTCTCTCTCGGTGTTGTCGGGCAGCTTGCATACACGGTGTAACCTTACTGCCATCTACAGGCGATCTTCTCTCTGGGAGTCATCCAAAAAATCAGTTTGTCCAATTTATATAGTGAAAAAAATGAAAAAAAACCATTTCCTCAATTTTTTTGTACCCTCTCCATAATACTCCAAACATTTCCCACTATGTTCCCTTGTCCCCTCTGCCGAGAATCCTATCAAAAGTGTCTATTTCACATTTGTTACTATTAGTAATAATAATAACGCATTTTATTTGTATGGTGCATTTCAAGGAACTGAAAGACAATTTACATAGAGGTTGAACGAAAGACATCAAATAATGACACCATATTTTTTGTCGTGGGGAGGAGGAGGATTTTGAATTGGATGCAATGAAGGGCCGGAAGCCAGTGTAGGTTCTGAAGGACAGGGGTGATGTTGTCTTTGGAAGATGTGCCATATATTTAATAATTGTATGCTGTGTATAAAAATGTAAAGGTATAACTTTTGTACAAATAACTCTTCGCTGATACACACTCAAAGATTGAAACCATTATTAAACCAAATTCAGTCACTGAGCTACTTTTACTAGATAAACTGTGACTATAGTCTTAAACACACAGAGAGAAGGAGGCTTCAGTGAAATTTGTTTCCACACCAAATTCCTCCACCAAGTCCAGGACTCAGATCTGTAACTTTACTGCAGCTGTTTCAAATGTGAGGACAACGGGACGGTTCTGTCAAGTAAACACCAGAGGGCGCAAGACAGTCTTCTAACAAAGGCACCTGGTGTGTGTCAGATGAAGAGTTGACCTGAAAGGAATCTGTTGAAGTGACGTGATAACAGCTTTCACTGTATTATCCCTTTTCAGGAAACATGTATGGCAAAAGATAAAATCAGTATCAGTATTTTTCCTCTACAAGAAATTAGTTTATATATATATTAAAATGCTGGTCGTGTTGAAATAAGATATGATGAAATATGTAAACAACTATTTAAAATTATATTTTGTCGCAGTAGTACCAGTACGTCAGATGCAGTGCTCTCTTAAACAAGGGGGATCAGTCTCTATTTGCAATCCTATAAAACACAAAGTACATACCATGAGATAAAAATACTATGATGGTATTTCTCTGACGGATGGAACATTCGATGAAGGACTCAGCTTTCCTTTGTTGTGTACTTGTGCCAAACTCAGTATAATGTAAACCATCTCCACAGTTGTTCGCTTTGTCTTTGTGTTACTGTTATACACATTTGTATAAAACCGATAAACACTGATGTGGAAATTTACCATTTCATTTTTGTGACCACAAGGCTTTTAACCACTGGAGAGCCTTGAAATCCAACTTCCGTATCCTGACATGCGGAACTACAGCTGATCTCTAAAACCCCATCTATACACATGATTTATTACGTGTGTATATTATAAAATTAGATCATGTGTATTATAAAATGATAAGGTATCAAATGATAACTGGTTTGGTGGAAGGTAAAAGGATTGGCTTTTCATTTCCTGCAATGCAGAGTATGATCATGCATAAAAATGGCTATTTGAACTATGCAGCAATCGCATTGCCAAGTGCATCATCAGCACAAAGATGGACAAATGGTGTGGAGCAGTAGATGCAACATCTTCTGTTGCAGCCCCTGAGCTTCTTTTATCTGCACCATACAGTGTGTGATCTCTGCAGGCCTCCTCCTCCTCTGGTGTAATCAGGCCCCAGTGAGCTCTGGGTGGATGGGCGTGGAGCTCAGTGCAGACGCAAAGCAATATGGGGATACAACGTGTAGCTCATCTATTCTTAGCTCTGTGACAACATGGCCCTTTCTGTACAAGCGGAAGAAAAGCAAGGGGGTGGGGGTAACTGCCCATTTAACCACTGCAGTATGTTGTTTTATTAAATGTCAGCAGCTGAATAAAGTTTCTGTTCGGCGCTTCTTCACTTGTGTGTAACGCGGTTTGTTGAGGATGTTTTTTAAAAATTAAAAATGACAAAGTCTACAACAGCCTTTCTTCCCAGTGAAGGATGGGAGGGGAGAAAAAGCACGTGTACTGGGCGTTTCCTGGGTTAATCCACGGTCCAGTCACGGAGCGGAATCGTTTGAATGAATCTGCATGTTTGTAATGCACCGGGCGCTGATTGGTCGAAGGGAACCAGGGCGGCCAATCGGCTAAATGACAGGCCGCTCAGCTGGGCCGCGAAGCCCCGCCCACTTAATATATGCCCTGGCAAACCCCGGAAACGCCGCAGCTTAAAGGGCCAGGGGAGGAATTCCAGAAACAACGGAAACAGCTGCGAGCACGAAGAGACACAAGCGGAGAGAGAGAGAGAGAGAGAGAGAGAGAGAGGGAGAGAGAGGAAGGGACGTGGAAGGCACAGCCAGCGAGAGACGTGGGGACAGGACACTGAGACTGTCCCGGTGTTGTCCACCCGTCAAATCCACGGCTACGACCGGTAACGGCTTCTTGGTTTAGCCCCGGAACCGAGCGTTAGCTACCAGGGACGTGACAACGCAGCAGAGGAGGTGAAACAAGAAGAAAAGAGGAAAAACACCCGGACGTGGTTTCCCCCGGTTTCCCTGTGAGGTGAGTCGGCCTCTGGAAACCACCTTGAGCCAGCTCGCTCCTCGGTGGTCTCCTGGCATTGGGGGGGGGGCTTAACTGACACAACGGCTGTCTGCAGATCTCTTCTCTTGGGATCAGGTAGATGTTTCACCTCGCGGCCTCATCGTCACTGTCGTTATCCGCCTTTGTCAACGTGAGCAAGAGAATGAGTGGAATCCAGCCTGGGCCCAGCTGATGTCCTGCCAGCAGCATCTTGCAGGGTGCAGGGGGGCGTTCCCCTGCTTTGTCTGCTCCCTTTATGTGTGTGTGTGTGTGTGTGTGTGTGTGTGTGTGTGTGTGTGTGTGTGTGTGTGTGTGTGTGTGTGTGTGTGTGTGTGTGTGTGTGTGTGTGTGTGTGTGTGTGTGTGTGTGTGTGTGTGTGTGTGTGTGTGTGTGTGTGTGTGTGTGTGTGTGTGTGTGTGTGTGTGTGTGTGTGTGTGTGTTCGTGCATGCACCCTGCGATGGTGAGGGACAAAACGATGGAGGAATCCGTGCATCGGTCACAGTCATAGGTTTGTGTCTCGCGTGCACATCAAAATGCATGTGTAAATATTTGATTTCGATTGTAATTGCAATGCGCACACACACACACACACACACACACACACTCTTGGGATTGTGCAGATCTGGGCTGTGCATGGAGGATGGAGGCTGCATCAATCATCTCTTGTGTATATCTGTGAGATTATGACTGTATCCCAGTCGGTAGAGGGATGGTGATCACTGTAAAGCTTACATGGAGAAAGGATAGCACTGGGTGGTATTGTTCCCTTGCATTGCATTATGCAATGATGATGTGGGCACTGCACGCTACAGTATAAAAGACCTATAGTGTGTTAAGAGTCAGTAATTGCAGTGTTATTACGCTCAGCTGCAGTGCACTTCCTCCCATTGTCGTGTAAGGGCATGGTGGCATTGACATACACATTAGGCACACGTGTATATGCCGTCACCCTCACTCTACATCACCTATACAGCACACGTGCATATGGCAACCCACCAGCTGTCACATGCATGCAAATAGCAGATTTCTGCACAAACATGCACACATGCTCACACACACACACACATTGATGCAGCAAATCCATCTTCAAGTCTACATTTTTGTCTCTTTTTTCCCCTCTTGTCCTTGCCTTGGTCTGACAGTCACACCCCCCTCCCCACCTCCCTGTCTGCGAGAAACCAGTGGGCTTTGTCCTCAGCTGAGTGTGGCGTCATGCAGATCCTTGCTCTAACCTACCCTACAGGCGAGGTGCATGTTGTTCAGCGGGACCTGGGTCTGGGCTTGTCCTGTGCGCAGTCACACAGTTCTTTTTATGCTATTAAAAAAAACCAAGATGGTCTGTCTGTTCAGGTGAGACAAAGAAACTGAAAAAATGCTCTCACATCAGAGGAGAAGGGAGGTAAAGGGTAACAAACTCAAAATGTACAATTACTTATATATTCAATCTCAGTGTGGTCACGAGTAGCCATGTGTTTTCTCAGGGTAATATATATATATATATATATATATATATATATATATGGAGCCACCAGCCTTGTTAGGCTGTATAGATTTGTACATTATGGCCAATATGACACTAACTTGAGACCTGTAATACTATAAGATCCCAGTCTCTCCTGATTCTGTCTGAATAGATTAGGCCCAGACTAACAGTGTTACAGCGTCAGTCAAACGTTGGCCTGCAGTTGGCTCCTCTTGCCTGCAGCTCAGCTGCAGTGTACAGTTTTATGCACGCGTAGTTCAGCTGACAATGTGTGACATTAATGGATCTCAGCCAAAGGACGTCATTAAAGCCGTCGTCCCCTGTGCACCCAACCAATGACGTTTGACCAGCTGGATTCTAATTCCGTAACTCTTGTGTTTCTAGCTAAGTGTTTATGGTGCATGGTTGCAATTCTCCTTTTTTAGCATCTGTACCTGGCAGCACTTTTTGTGCGTGTATGTGTTTGTGTTTGTGTGTGTGTGTGTGTGTGTGTGTGTGTGTGTGTGTGTGTGTGTGTGTGTGTGTGTGTGTGTGTGTGTGTGTGTGTGTGTGTGTGTGTGTGTGTGTGTGTGTGTGTGTGTGTGTGTGTGTGTGTGTGTGTGTGTGTGTGTGTGTGTGTGTGTGTGAGGTAAGTTGGGGATGGCTATTAAAATGCTTTGAGCTGATGAAGGCTTGTTGTCAGCCCTCCAATGTGTCTCTGCAGGATTTGATGTCAGAGATTACAGATGATTATGTGGGTTAGATCCAGTACTCAACAATGCTCTGGGGCAATATTGATCTCCTGTGTGTGTGTGTGTGTGTGTGTGTGTGTGTGTGTGTGTGTGTGTGTGTGTGTGTGTGTGTGTGTGTGTGTGTGTGTGTGTGTGTGTGTGTGTGTGTGTGTGTGTGTGTGTGTGTGTGTGTGTGTGTGTGTGTGTGTGTGTGTGTGTGTGTGTGTGTGTGTGTGTGCACGTGCACATCTTGTTTGCATCCACATGTGAGCTCAATGACCTCTTTTAAATAGCTATCCACTAATGTATAGTCATGCAAGCATTTGTATGTGAATGCATAAACACAAAGCCACCACTAAGAACCAGTGGTGACTCATTGACTGAATAGAATCTAGTCTATTTTCTTGTCTGAAAATACAGAAATACTTCACTTTCTCAGGAGCTTCTCTTGAATGTCAGTGTAAGCCTTATTGATCTGTCAGTGCTGTGTTAAAACAAAGACCCTGCAAGTACATGACGCAACACTAATGAAAGATCATTTTATGTCTTGTCTCAGATTCATCTTCGATTCGTAGCCCAGTGGATGATAAATGTTTGTATTAATGGCGGAGTGAGATTGATGCTGTTTGCCAGAAGATACCTCGGCTCAGTTCAGGGACGGAACGTTGGCAGGTTGAGAGGAAAAGTCAAATTAACAAGAGGTCGGGGTCAAAGGGCAACATTAACTGCGAGTGTCTCAAAGAAAAAGGAACGGAAAGGAACGCCTCGACTGTGAAGATGTCCCTCTGGTTGTCACTTCTGCAGTGTTTCAAGGCGATAAAGCAATGTGTGAGACCATGCATGTTTTAAATCACGTTTTCACTCTACTTAATCACAGCTTATACCAGAGCTCCTAAAAATAGAACTTGTCGACTGGTGCATACTTTCACCTTTGACTTAAGACCCTCACTCAGTTACCTCTGCTCTTTACACATCACACACACAAACCTGCACACTAACTAAACCCAGCTTGAGGCTTACCATTGAAGGTCAGTTAGTCTACTTAACAGGCTGTCAATAAGAGAAGCTTGTTAGCCGAGCGTTTTGAGCATTGACTGGCTGTGGTTAATAACATGTGTATAGGGCATGGAAGGGAATGCCAATAAGGTATGATGTAAACTATATTTTCAAGGCTTTTACTGTTTTCTTTGTGTTATTGGGTCCAAACTTAGATAATCAATCTGAGTTTTTACTGGTGTACCACCATGTTTGATGAGGCTGCTTAAGCCAGGATTGGATATCAATTTAATATATTCCTTCTGAATAACCTTTTGAATGTATAAGGGAAAAGAGAGCCATAACTCCATTAAGTAGTAGTAGAATAATATAAATCAGTTTTAGAACACATTGCCTCATTGAGGATCATTGCAGTTGTAAAACCTGCAAAATGGAGAGAATTGACGTGTACTATCTTGGGTATCTGAGGATTTAGAAATCTGAAATAAAGCTATTTTCAGACACAACATCCTTAAATAGGTCCAGACATTTTCCAGAGTTTTCTATTCACATATGAAGAAGGGGTTGCTTTTCAGGGAGGATCATTATCAACAGCTGGAAAATGTCAAAAATATTCAGGTGAGGGGTGGGAAGAGCACATGGGAGGAAGGATATGACGTAAATATATTCTGATGCGAATGGGCCTTGCATGAAAAATGCACACACAGCACCCCTGGATAATTTCAGGAAAATGCCGGGGCTTCAGTGCTTGTCTAAAAGCAGCTATAAAGAGACTGCACTACTTCTTTCACTTCCTTTACCCCTCTCAAGTTGCATTTATAGTAGGAAACCAGCATCGGACAATCTGGAAGTTTCTGTCCTGTTTAGTACTCCATCTTTGTTCAGTAGCAGTCTGCTCTGCCTTTTCCAAACACAACTGACAACAGACTTCCTGAGAGGATGACGGCAAGGTGACGGTACCACTTGCTGAATAAATCAGCACGGTCTGACATTACACCCTGAGAGGCAAAATTAAGCTCTGTACAGTGTTTGTATGTGGCTGTGGGAAATTACAGTTATTACCATTTATTCACCATTGCATCTGTGTGCAATATGTGCATTTCAGTAACAATCTTTTACACTCACTAGTAAAATGAGTATAAATAAGAAACAAGCTCTTTGGTGTTGTTGTTACCACTAAGTGGACTGAGCGTCGGTTGATATACCTTCCATATAACAACCAGAATCAACGAGTAGATGCTGGAAAGCAGATGTGTCTCTTTGCATTATATAGGTCAACACAGAGCTTATCAAGCTAAGACCTGTTCCCCCTCTGCCCCTCTCCCTCTCGTCCTTGTCTTGCTTCCTCTGTCCATTACTCTCCACTATACGGTCATTTGTCTCGCTCCCTTCATCCAGCATCAAAGCTCTCATCTCTCTGTGCTGCTTTTATTCCCATCTCTCCATCATGAGGAGGCTGACAGTGTATGACAGCATCAGGCTTTCGCACGCACCATTTGTCACTTAAATTGACTTTTATAAAGAATGAAAGAATGATACCCTTTGAAAAACTGTGACACCCACTGTCTGATATTAATTTATCATATTGTTTTACATACTTGATTTGCCTATTTGGATAAATAAATAATAAAGCAGTAACGACCTTCAGCAAATGATCCAACATGTATAACCTTTTGACATCAGTGCGTGAACCTGAACTGTGAGTACATACTTCAAGGGTTCAGTTGAAACCGTCAGTTGCCCAGTCATGTTTTCCTGATATAAAAGAACACACACAATGGTGTGTTTCCTGCAGGCCTGATTGCATCAGTAGGCCTCGTCCTCCCAGAGCGTTTAAAAGCTGTGGTATACACAGAACACCTTAAAGCAATACAGGGCTGTTCATGTGAGCGTGTGAATTTGTTTTCCACAGTTAAAGCGTCAGTGAAGTGGGTGCTAATCTCATGTTAGGCGTACATACAGATGATGCCGTTTCTTTTGTGGTTGTGGTTCATTGTTGTGCTGAAGTCAAGGTTTGCGTGTTTAACTTGCTCTTCTAGTGCCAGGGAACAACCTTAGCCTGAGCATTATTGACTCAAAGGAATGTATTGTGCCACTCAACCTGACTGTGCAAATTTAGAGCTATGTGTCATTAATAGTGAATGTTGACCATCCTGAACGGAATTCTCCTTTATGCTCTATGGACATTGAAATTTGGTACAGATGCTCAATAGGTCAAATCACCACCAAAGACACCACTGTACTGTACTGTAAATACACACATGTTGCCTTAGACTCAACCACAGAAATGCAACTCCCCTGGTCCCAAAGCTTCTAGTTGATAACTGCTGCTTAACGACTGCAAGCGTGTGTGTATTTGTGTGTATTTGTGTGTGTTTGTGTTGGCCTGATCTCAGGATTAACCCCGGCCAGACCTCTCGCTCTACCCTCCACCCTGTAAACCAGAATGGATGAGCCATTCTCTAAGTTGTGTGCTCATAAACACCAGCTTCCTCGTACTTCATGGTCTTAGCTATAAGTTCTTTGTGAAGTTGTGCGTTGGCTTTTTCTCATTTCCTACTCACTCAGGTGGAAACTGATCACACAGCAAAAAATGTGGTTATAAATGAGCTTGAAACTACTTTTAAAATTTTCTCTACCATCCGCTTTTCCTAGTTACTAATAATAATAATAATTGCTCATCATATAGAGACCGTATGCAACAAAGCAAATGATAGCAACTTTTTTCTTTCCCCCTTTACCAGCCAGATGGCAGGCTAGACTCCTTTCACCCACTACCAGTCGTATTTCAACCCCATGCTGTGCAAGTTCCCCAAGCATGAAAGGGGGGGGGGGAGAATTGATTATAGAACTGAAGGAAGATGCACAAGAAACAGTCAATGGCCAGGAGAAGAGAGGAAAGGAGGAAGCACACATACACACACAGATATGGGAAAAGACAAGCAGCTGAATTCAGGATGAAGAAGTGACAGAGAGAAAAGGGAGGAGAGGTGCAGAAGGAGAGCGAGCCAGCGAGCTTTATTTCCTGTCCTCCATGAATAGGCAACATATTTCTCTGGAACATTCCATCCTCCGAGCTGGCCCGGCCTGTCACCAAGACTCAGGGTGCCACTACTCCTCCCCATCTTCACATTTCTTCCCAGTGCACTCTTGTCTCTTGCTTTTCTGATTGCACATATCAGGCACTGCTTATTTTTTTTATCTTCTCTTCCTTTTGAGACTGAACCTCAGATCCTGTGAATGGAAGGAATAAATGTATTCAGAAATCACAGGATTAACAAAAGACAAGTTCCTGCACTCTCATAAGCGAGTCAACTCTCCATTCTGCTGCACATTGGATTGATAAAGCCTGCTGCAAACTGGAGGATAATTGGGAATTGCAGGGGCGGTGCCGGTTATCTGGAACAATAATCCAGGAGTGTGGGGGGTTTACAAATGGATCTTAATGCTACAGATTGAGTCGGAGCCTCTAGGGTTCAGTCAGGACTGAAGTCCAGTTTCAGGTCGTACTTGATTCAGCTTTTCATAGAGAGACATCAGTGTAAGTCACGGAACAACAAATACAACTTATTTGGCCGTTCCTGTGTTTCAAAACAGACTCAAAAATAGTCTATATTCAGGGATGCATATTTTCTGCATCTGCCCAATTTAAACCTCGGCCCAAATCCTAAAGTTAACATAAGGTCCAACATTAGCAGCCAATTTACTGAGATGGCAAAAAGAGCAAAGGACACACACTGAGCAGCCAAGTAAAATGATTATACTTTAAATGGGCTCTCTGTCTCTTTTTTCGGCTTGTAATGCTTATTTATCAACAGGCAGCTGGTCAAACATGCCCTTCCACTCACAGTTCATCTCACAAGATTGTTACTTCGCCTTAGAAATGTAAATATAAAGAAACCACTCAGGGAGGGAAAGTATCTACAGAAACTTGTTATCTGGTAAGATTGCTGAGGGATTTTGGATGGGGTTGCCGCAGTTAAACTGTCAGGTAAGCATTTTATTCACATCTACTGTAAATGTTGAGAATATAAAGAAATATCTCAGGATGAAAACGCAACTTTTCTGACATTTTTACAGGGTTTATGTCTGAAAACTGTTTATGACCAAGAGCAAGTCTTGTATTTTAAATTGCCAACTTTAATCCTGTCAGTGGTGTAGCTCTGTAAATGGAAAGGGTCTTTTATAGCAGACGCTTTAAATAGTGCTTGACAGCCTTTCTAAAACACATATCTTATTACATTACACATCATTTACACACAAGTTACAGTAAAATCAAACGCATAGCAATTTAACACAGCATTGGCTGCAATTTCCCTGTAAATATGAAAGTTGCTGCAGCACATTGGAGCTTTCCTGGCGTTGCTGTGTTCCCCCATTGGAACACACTGTACATCTCCATGTGTGTACTACTAACACACTCTCCGACACACACAGAGGGATCTACGACTCCTTAAACACGCTGTGTATTCTCCCCAGTACACAGACGCACACTTTCTTTTCCCACCCTTCCTCCACCTCTCCTCTCCCTCTCCCCCTTTTGTTCTCCCCCTCCCAGAAGAAGGAGGGTGAATTGGACCTTGTTTTCGATATCTAAAACTGCTCAATGAAAACTGTGACTGATTGTCCCAGGGAGGTTTTTGGGGCTGGTGGAGTCAAACTGAAGTTTTTAAAGGGCTGTAGCTGTTTATTTAGAGTGGATGGGTAACTCCCATTTCCCAAAAAATAGAAAATACAGCTGGTGTCACTTTGAGAGGCCTCAGAAAACAAGGCCTAGTGTCTGTGTCTTGTGACGCGACGTTACACGTGCTAGGATTGAGAGTCCAGCCTGCCGCAGCTTTAAAATCGTCAAAACAAACACTGCCCTGCTCTCGCATCAGGATTGCATCAATGCATGTGCTTGATGGAATGTGAGTGAGTGAGTGTTTTCAATGCTTCTTTCTACTCAGCTGCACTAAGGGCGCCCTTGAATAGAGGAGGGTCTTAAGAGAGAGGACACACCCCTTTTCTCCTAATATGGAAGGCCACGCAGGCTCTTAAAGGTGCAGAAGTGTGTGAGTGTGTGTGTTTGTGTACACAGAAACACAAGCTTTTGAAAACAATGCCACTTGCGAGCAGAAAGTCTTCATTACACTCGGTGTCTTTTTTAGTAAGCTTTGCTGTCAGAAGTAGGTTATTAGACAGGAGAAACGTAACCTTATTTCCGTGTCCCCCTTGAGAGTTTGATTTCCTCTCTCTGTCTTCCTGTCTTCTGTCTTCTACCCCTTCACCACCTCCCCTCCTCCCACCCCTCCTCTCTATATTTGGAGTTACGTAGCCGGAGACGTGTCTTGTTTTGCAAACCTCCTCTCTGCACACTTTTACTGTTCACACGCCCTCATCAAAACAAGTGTGCCATCCTCCCCACTCACATCTACAAGGACATGTATGCAGAGCTGAAGCAGTTGCCTGATAAATCCATTACGTCAGCAGAAACTCAATCAACAATTGTTTTGATCATTTTAAAATAGTTTCAATCACTTTTTATTCAATTGGATTGAGTTTTCCCCCTCAAATCTTATGGTAGTTAATTGAAAATATTGGAGTCCTGGATTGTTGGTTGCATATAACAAGCTTTTAAATGAGTAGGTGAAGGAAAACTCCTTCTGCATTACTGTGACAATGTTGCAGCTCAGCACCAACTCAACTTTTCATCCTGTTTTGGAAACAAGTAGAAACGGATCTTGAGACGGACTCAGATGAGGATTTAGGGAAAGACAGGAGAGACAGACAGTGGCTGAAAACAACAGAGGCAAAGAGCTATCAATAGTTATGTCTCAAGTCAACCCTGGTTTCCTGTATAAGGATAAAGCATAACAGGGCCGCTGTGTCTAACAACAAGGCCCGGGCAGAAGTGGTGTGTTAAATATCTGTTCTTGACAACTTGGTGTGTTTTGTGTACAGTGTGTGTCCGTGTTTGTGTGCGGTGAAAAAAGCGTGTGATGCACTAGCGCCCACTGTGTGTGCGCACTTTGACCACACCACTCAGTTGAAAATAGTTCTTGCCTCGTCAACATGCTGTTCCTTATTAGCTCACAGACGGCAAGATATACAGTACACACGTGGATGAGGGCTGCTCCTGGTACTGAGCTGATAAACTTTTTCACATGCACTTCATTCTCTATCTGCAAAAGATAAGCTGCCTGCTATTGAGCTTGTGTAGGATATAGATACTCAAGCTGCTTTCAGGCTGAAGTCCTAACATTCTCCTGCCTGACATATGCCGGAGTGCCTGTGTCTGACAACGCAGATGTCTGAGTCAACTTTTCCTGCCAACACCCTAAATATCCAGTGTGAGTGAGCCCATGTGAAAATACAGCACAAAATGTCTGGAAATTTACTGCGGGTAGTTTGATGATGTTTCTAATCCACGACGGATGTCAAACTGAGAAAATTCTAAACAAATATCATACTTTGAAAAAGCGCCACCATTTACATAGAAGACTCCGACTGCTGTTAACAAAAACACGTGATTTTCTGTGTGGAGGTTGTACGTCATGTCCTGCCTCCCGCTCACAAAACCCAGGTGCCACCCTTCGCCTGAAAGATGTCTTCATTTGTGAAAGGCCAATTCTGGAAAAGGTCTGGATCCAATTTTCGGGAGTTCCTGTCTAAAACCACTTTAACAGCAAAGGAAGGGGTGGTGGCTGAAACGCACAGATGTCTGTATCTTTATTCTCTGAGGCGTTAACCCCTGTTGTTTTAAGGTGTCGTTCTTTGAAGAACACACAGACACACAACTAGAAATGTGGCTGGTAAGCTATAGAAAAGGTTTATGCAAAACTACTATATACACAAAACAGGCTTGAAGCTGCCATTCAACACATAAACACACCAGGGAAAGTGCTCTTCAGTCCGGTTCCTCTGCAGAACAGGCCGAGCAGGGGTGAATGGGCGTGGTTATCGCTCTGCCACGCCTCCTTCCTCCTCTGAATCCCTCCCCCTGAGCTGACCCCCCCACTTTTCTATAGCCAATTAGCTGGCGGTATCTCCCCCCTACCCTTTTCTTTCCCCTGTCTGCCTTCACTGCTGAGCAAAGCAAAGCACACCTTGCTCTATCAGCTGAGAGGAAACCGACAGAAAGAAAACACACGCACCCACACAACAAGGGCGAGAGAGAAAGAGGGTGGGACATCGAGAGAGGATTACTGAAGGGCCCTGAAAGTAGAAAGAGGAAGAGAACGAATGGGAGGAGAGGAAAGGGGGCAACGCTAGCATGTGGAGTGGCTTTTGTATTCAAGATATTTTGGAGGGGCACGAATGAGAGAACAGAGGAGGGGGAAGCCCGAGAGAGAAAAGGACAGGCAAGGGAAAGACTAAGACTGGTTTGGGGGGGGGGTGGAAGTTGCTGAGGGGGTTTTGGTTTGTGTATGTGGGACTGAGGGTGGAGAGAGGTACAGAGGAAGAAAACAATATTTGGAGAAGGAGAAGACAGCTGTAGTGCCGGGGCACCCTGACCTAAACAAGCAGATGGAGGCAGGACGACGTGACATTTCTCCGTCTGTCTCAACACCACCTCTGCAGGAGGAAGAAGGGCAGGCAACAAACCGGAGAGTGGAGGGAACGAGAGAAGGCAGCTTGACCCAGTGGACGTAGAAACACAAGAGGAGGAGAGAGAGAAAAGCCAGCGCAGCCACAATTCAACAGCCCGCAGACGACAAAAAGAGGAAGGAAGGAGGGTGAGGCAGAGAGATACAGTCCATCTTCTCAGGAGGGTGAGTGTCACAAGTTGCCCGGCTGTCAAGGCACTTGTGTTAGAGTTGCTCCTGTTGATTGCTGTCACATTGTCGGCTGAGCTATGTGTGACTCAACGTCTCCTAAAATGGCTTCATGAAAGGGACATAAAGGGACATACTGTATAGACAGAGGGAGGGAGGGAGGGTGAGACAGAAAGGGACCCCGTGTCAAACAGCATTCTCAGCAACTATGTCACTGAGCCAGCTTAGTTCAGTCTGCCATGTCCCCCAGCCTGAGCACTGTGTGTGTGTTAGTCTGTGTGTGTGGGGGGGTATATCTTTTGATCAGGTTTATCAGTTTCAACCGACTCAACCTCTCTCCTTCCGTCAGGTTCTGTCTTTCTTTGCTGCTTCCTGTCTTCTGTTTTTGTCTGACACACACACACACACACACACACACACACACACACACACACACACACACACACACACACACACACACACACACACACACACACACACACACACACACACACACACACACACACACACACACACACACACACACACACACACACACACACACACACACACACAATCAGCTGTCATTTAACCCGCTGTCTCAGTGAGCAGTGGCACAGTGACATCAGATTTCAAAAACTACTTGGCTCCTGAACTCTAATCAACAGGTGTTTGTTTTGCAGCACCACTTGGCAACTTTTCTTGAGAATTTGCACATAAGTGTGTGAGTGATCATCAGGCACAGGCCTGGGGCCGGGTGGGGCTCCGCTTAAAGCTGATGAGACAATCAAGGCAGTTTGGGAGCTGCTAACCTCATGCTGAAGCTATCAAACCTCTGTCATAGGCTGAAAGCCAAGTTCACGTTGAATAGATGTTTTACCCTATAGTTTTTGGTTCTGCACAAGGCTTTAAGCTTTTGCTGCTGAACACATTTTTATGTAAAAGGGGAACTTTGTCGCTTTTTAACCAGCTCTTGTAAATGCTGATGAACAATGTCTAGCACTGTTGCTCGCACCCAGATTTCTCCGTTCATTTGCTGCCAAAAGTACGTGCGGTGAAACTCAGTTGTAAAAATATTTGTTTTAAGATTTTTTTCAGGGCTGTACCACCTTCATCAAGAGGAAAGTAATCGTGAAACAGGAAGAGAGACAGGGGGGAGACACGCAGCAAAGGGTCGGGTCGGAACCCAACCCACGGCTGCTGCAGGAGGAACTCAAGAAATGATTCAAAGTGTTATTACAGTATTAGCCCTGGATGGGAAGAAGAACATGTTACAAATGTTGTTTAATTTTGCCACAATTTGCAACTCCACTTGGTGTATAAAGTATAACATAATATGAATCAAATGTAAATATTAAAACAAACAAACAAAGTAAATTGAGACAGTAGTAAACAGAGCAGCTGTTCTCCCATGAACTATTTCTCAAAGGTGGAGTAGAGCAAATGTCAAAGAGCACACAGAAACAAGTGTGAAATTATGCAGTCGCCATATCTGTTGCTTTTCTGACGAGAAGAAGAAACCAAAGTTACAAGTTCTTGTAAACGTTGGTTGTGTTTCCCCCGTGGTACATTTTTTGAATTGCGTGTGATCCTAGTTGCTGAAAATGAGCAGGCAATGGTGTTGTTAATCCTGTGCTCTGTGTGCGCCTGTGTTTGCATGTGTCATCTGGGTGTTGAAAGTATATGGGCCAAATGTCAGGGTAGTTCCTGAGGATAGATGCTGGCTGTGAACTCTGCCCCCTCCATTCATGTCACTGAGAGCTGCTTTCTGGGTCAGAGCCACCGTCAGCAGCGCTCCGAATGGAAAGTGTGTGTTTACAGGGTTCACTCCAATAATATCAGCTATGCAACAAACCAATGCACAGTGCAAATGCCCGTTGGCCTTTTACAACCGCTTGGAACGCCACCTCTCTTGAGAAGCTGCTGTAAATTAGCTGACCCTCGACTGTTAGCCTTTGACTTTCTGTCTGCAGTCTTCCTTGACCTTAAGGTGTGTTTGTGTCATATTGACACACAATGGTGCTTTTCACAGGCCTGTATGCATTTCTCTGAACACACACGTGCATGTTTTAACACTACTCAGCAGATAAATATCCTCCTTGAAGGCTCCGCAGCAGGTACAGTCACAGGTGAAGGCCGTTGGTGTTTCTCTGATCCTTTAGTTTCACTCTCCTATGACATCTAGTCACCATATCCTCATGAAAAACTGTTTCCAAGACAGTCACCACAGTGTTGATATGCTGTGCATCTAAATAGGAAGAAGCTCGACATTCCTTGTCCCATCTCATTCTCATAATTATTGCAGCTACCAAGTAATTATCCAGGTATGATTATTAGCTAATTTTATTTGAATGTTTTTGAAAGCATTCATTCTACTTCCATCGCGATCCGGAGCGAAGCCTGGGCCAAGGAACACTGAGCTGTTTTATTAATTATTTTATATGGATTTTTTTCCATTGGTCTTGTACACCACTTTCTTGGGTCTCCATTACATTAGGTTTTCATACTTTTTCCGTTTGAATTTCTCTTTTCTCATTTGTCGGAGTGGAGATAAATTTATCTTTCTCCTCTCTCTGTCTGTCTGTTATGTTGTCAGGTGTCGGTCATATTCTCTGTCATCTGACCTCATTTCTACTCTCGCTCTGACTGTTTCTGAATGACTGCGGGTCCATTTTCCTATGTTGCCAAGGATGTCAGGTCAAGAATTGCACCTGGCCTGCTAGCGATGCGTCTCATCCTCGTGCTTCACGTCAGCAGCGTTCAGGAAATGTGAGATAACATTTCAGTGTAATGGATTTTAGCAAACAGATGAGACACAAATGACATTTGTTTTATTTACCCATATTTAGGACAGTGTTCTGGTTTGGAATATAAAAAATTGTTTAGTTGTCAAATAAGCACACGTCCCCAGGAACCTGAAGCCTTTCCTGGGGTGAAGCCAGAGTGTCCCCCCTCCTGTGCCCGGTGCTGGACTCAATCTGAAAAAGGGGTTGGGCAGCTTCTGCAGGTCAGAAATCAAGTGGGGTTTCCTAAAAGAGCCTTTGGGTTCTTGCAGTAAGCTGTGACACAGGCATAGGCAAAACTATAAATACTCACCCGCTGACTCCTCTCCCATTCCTCCCCATCCCCCCACTCACCATGTCCTCCCCTGGGCACTCGCTCAGGAGACTCCACCTGTCCTCACAGGGACAAAAAAAAAAGAGGAAGATACTCTTTGTATTATGTTGACTGAACTCTCATAGATAAGTGTTGCTGCCTATAGTTGGTAATTTAAATTAATCAGATATGCCTGTTTGACTGGGACAGTTTGGATTAAGCTGTCAGGAGTCCTCCACCCTGAGAGATGTTAAGGGTGGGGGGGTTGAAAGATCTGCAGGTCTCTATATCCTCTGTCAGGATATCTCTTATTCTTCGTTCAACTTAAACAGATGATCCCTCTATTAATGTTCAAGTTGTTGACTGTATTACTTGCCTACTTTTATGGTTCGATTATTTTATTTAACACCAGGTATTCATCAATAATTATTATTTCAATCTAGTGGAAATACACATGAACAACTCATTAATTACATTCAACTTTTCTCACTTCCTGCTCCCTTTCCTCACACGTGATCTTTCGACCTTCGTCATCATTTCTACGTTAGTAACTCATCTCGTCCTGCGTCATCATGATTTCGTCAAAAGGAAATACAAAAATGTGAAGTAACTAGTTGCTGTAATGTAGGCTTGAATGGGAACCAGTTGCGTTTCTCTCTATCTATTACCTCAAGGAGGTTATGGTTTCATTGGTGTTTGTTTATGTGTCACCAGGATTTATTAAAAAACTTCTGAACCGATTTCTATGATACTTTGTGAAGGGGTGGGCCCCACCCCATGGAAGAACCCACTATACTTTGAAACTAATGCAGATAAACAGGCAGATCCAGGAAGTTTATTGTGCTCTCTTAAATATGGAGAAATATTGTCCCATTTTACATTTAAAGCTTTTGGTTGCTTTGGAAGTTTCAATCAATGGCCAGCTTCAAGTTAACAGAACACAGGCCGCACAGTGTGTTATGGTCTGTGAGGCCATTTTCTTTTGTGTTTGCAGATAATTTCTTGGAGGAGCATCTTTGCCAGTCCTGCCCCCCACCTCTCTCTCTTTTTCTCTCTCTCTCTCTCCATCCATGACTCTGTTTCTTTCTCTCCGTCTTTGTCGCCATGCACAAAGGAGCTGTTATCCTTGGGCTACTGGTTGCCAGGGCGACTGCTCGCTGTGACAACCTCCCCACCCCACATTCCCAGGTTCTGGTCCAAGTGGGTCGGAAATGACCCACTTTTCTTGACCTGTCACCGATCAGTGCCAAGTTAACGACAGAAGAATCAACTCTCGGCTCCAACAGTAGCTCCTCCTTTTGTTTCATTCAGAAAATGAGAATAATATTTCTCCCTCCCTATTTGTTGAGTATAAAAATGTGGATTAAAGACCAGTAAGGAACTTAAATACTGACAACCCAAGTTTGCATGTTATGTGTGCTATCAACTGCGGTGTGTAAAGAAATGAGGGCGTTTCTGAGGCTTTCTTTGGTTTGGAGAATTTAAAATGTATACATCAGTGTATTAGCCACAAAGGGTGTTTGTCCCATGTTAGTAACAGTTAGTTGTTAACAAAAACAGTCTGACAATTGACAGACAAACACATATTTTTATGTTTTTCTGTCTGTTCAGATATTTTGGGTGGAGTTATCCTGTAATGATGCCATAGCCAAGCTACACCCCAGGCTTAGGTGACCGAAGAGGGTGTGTCTGGCTATCAGCCAATCGCAGAGGCAGCCCCAGTAGAGTTACATCCAATTCTAGTATATAAGTATTTCCGCTCAAGAAAAACTCCTCAATTACTGGAACTCCACCCCTCTGGTTAGTTGTATCCCTCAGGCTAATGATTTGATCAAAAGTACTTTTTAAACAAACATTAGATAATCTAATTCATACGGGCTGACCCAACTGATTGCCGGAACAAGTTGCTTGTAACTTGTAATGCTTCAAACAAATGAAAACTTTAAAATTCTTACAAATGTATTTTCTAACAAACCAACTTTTACTTTCATTTCTCTGCAGGTCATAGCTCCTGTGGCCACCAACTTCATTCCTGCCTCCTCCGGGGTCTTTGCTGTTTCCTGGTCACCTATCTTGGGATGTTGGCGTTGTTCTGTGGCAGTTGCCATGGAGATAGACAGGTTCCTTTTGTAGACCATTTAACACACAACCTCCAGATGTTGTGCCAAATGCAGCTTGTCCACACGGGCAGAATTAGACAAGGACCCGCACAGAGGTGAGATACAGATCTTGGGTAATGTCTTCAACATATTATTAAATTAGACCTGATATAGGCGTATGTCCGCAGTTCACTATGTCACATTAAAGCAATTAAATAGCTTTATTTTCATACTGCTTTAAAGCTGGAACTTTGTAAGAAGGGATTAGTATCTGATTCCCCCACTGTTTTTGTGGCAAGAATACTGTCTCAGGGCAGAAATGGAAGTTATGACATCACCATAAGGTCAAGGAAGACTGCAGTCAGGAAGTCAAAGGCTAACAGTCGTGGGACAGCTGATTTACTGCAGCTTCACGAGAGAGGTGGCGTTCCAAGTGGTGATAAAAAAGGCTAACAGGCATTTGCACTGTGCATTGATTTGTTGCACATAGCCAAGTGTCAAGACAAAAGTATGCTATTGCTTGAAAGGAGTCCTAAATAGTAAAGCTGTATTTTGTTCCCATCAGGTGCTGTGCAGCTCAACTTCCTGTTTCACTGTGTTTGACAACATCGCAGCAGGAACTATAGGACTTCCTATTCCTGAGGAACATCTTGCTCCGCCTCTTGGCACTCCTGAGGACCTACTTGACCAGTTGCACAAAACTTAGTCAAGACTCTTGCCCTCCAACATCGCAACCATGCGGCACATTGACGTGGAATTGGCCGACAAAAAGGCTCCATCAGAGCTTCCAGCCCGGGAGGGAGACCTGCCTCCACCGACAGAACCAACACAAAGCATAGACCCTGGGGTCAGACCGGGGGCGCCGAGACCCTTTGGTCAAGAGGAGTTGCGGCTTCAAAAGGTCTACCAGCTCTCCATTTTCTCCCAGTTGGGGGGATTTTCTACCTCCACAGAATCCAACACTGATACTCAACAGAGACCTGTCCGGCTGGGTGTGAAACGGGGGCTAGAGGAGCCTCAGTTGACTTGTAAGCGTCCTCACCTGGGAGATGCCTCCGACGGGGAGGAACTGGAGGGAGGGGTGCTGTGTGGGCCGGTACCAGCGGAAGATGTTGGAATAGGATTAGCGACAGGTCCTAGTGGGCCTGGTTCTGTTTTCTCTTGCACACAGATGGAGCACAGGGACTCTGAGGGGGGGCCTTTACCCAAATCTCCACCCCTCTCCCCAAGCCACACCCCCTCCAGGCGCCCTACTCAGCACAATCATGATAAGCCCATTCCTGATATATTTGCTCCGCTGTCACCTAAATCGACCCCGATGTGCGACCCACATGGGCGTCTCTGTGACCAGGGCCACTCCTTTGGAAGCTCCGCCAGGACTGAGTCTCCTAATGGGGGCCGCACACCCACCTTCTCTCTAGGCAGCCCTGCACATGACAGCTGTAGTAATAGCTCATCTGGAGGTCAACCCATCCCCCACATATATGAAATGTCCACATACGAAACTCCCAACCCTGCCAGTCCCACTAGCCCCCCAGGCCCCTTCTCTCCCCCACACCACTCAGAGCTGCAGGAACCAGGGGAGGCAACCGAATGGGAAGTTGGACTTGAATCCTCGCCACCTGAGCGAAGTGCCACCCAGGCTGCCTCGTCCTCCTCTAAAGGCCTGGCTCCCTGGGAGAAAACGCCCAGCAGTATTGGCCACCGTATTTCCTCTGGAGGTCACTGGCCGGCCAAAAAGAGGCTGCTTTCCCCAACCGACACTGGGGAGTCGTGTTCAGAAGATGAGGGACCCTCCACATCCAAGAGAAGCAGGCTGTCACTGCTGGCTCCAGGACTTGGTCCTGCCTCATGTCGCAGCACTGATGCCAAAGCTGCTCCGTACTGGAACCACCTGCTGCCCTCTGCATGGGACCAGTCTAAGGTGAGCACACTTACCTACACACATCATACATGTGTTTCTGCATCGGCCTTAAATTCCCACTCCTCTACAAGCTAATGGCTAACATTTGATGGTATGCTACTTGACTGTAATAACAGGACAACCATGGTGTCAAACTACATACTCTAATAAAAATAATAGTTGAAAACTGGAAAAACAGTTTTCAGATTAACGGCTAAATTATTTGGTTTTCTAATTTATTTCTCTAATTAACTGCAGCTAGAAAGAGGCTGTAGCTGATTTTTATTGTCGCATCCATCAAAAACAGCATGTGCACATTTACATGCAAATAACATGCTTTTAAGCCTCACAACATGAAGGCCGTTTCTATACGGAGGCCTCTCAGACTCTGAATATAGATTTAAGAGTAGTTGTCCAAAGTCGAGTGGTTGATGATAAGACATCTATGAGCCGTGACCGTCCTGGAAAAGGGGCCAAGGCGTAAATTATAGAGGAACTAAGAGAACAAATAAAAGAGAACAAATAAAAGTAAAAGAATGAACTGATGGCCGACTCATCACGCCACACTGGAACAGGCTGAGTAGCTCCAGAATAAAGCCCATTGAGGGAAGGTCAATTGTTCCCCAACACGAGTGTACTGTGTGTGTCTCTCTCTCACACACACACATGCATACATCTGGCTGTAAAAAATGGTTCTGGAAGTGAATTGGCCATTTTTGAACACTGGCTGGCCAGAAAGAGCTTTGAGTGTGTGGGTTTGTGGGATGGGAAGCGTGCTCATGGTCACAATAGGGTTCACCAGTTCGGCCTCATACAGTTGTGGGATCATTATGACGAGAGACGTTGAGTGTTTGTGTGAGGGAAGCCCAGGGAGAAACAGATAGATGCAAGAGAGGCTCAAGGACACAAACTAGAGAGACATAGAGGGACAGGGAAATATAAGAGCGAGGCAGTCACAGGTGATTATTAAGTAAATAACAGTTAGAAAAAGATATTTTAAAGACACAGAAAGGTAAGAAGGGATACTATTCTGAAAATGCCTCGTGTGGATTTGATCGAGTGTGATGAGGCGACCAGCTGACAAAGACCTTCGAGCTCTGTAGAGAGCCAGTCATCGAGGACCAGCTGATAGCCAAAAGCTAACCATGAGTGAAAGGTTAGCTGTGAGCAAATGGCCAGCAGGTAGCGTAGCGTCGGCTGGTGACCGGTCATCTGACAGCGTGGTGGCCTTTAGTGTGAACTGCAGCCTGGAAATGGGGAATGTTTGTGCGCATGACACAGCGTCCAGTACTCAGCGCTCAGTAAGTAAGAGGTCATATGATGCGCCCAATTACGAGAGATGCACAGAACAAAACAGCTTGACCATTATTTTTAATATTCCTAACTTTGTGCACACTAAGGGAGGAATTGGAATATACGCTGACAAAAACAAATAATTATTTCCTTTCTTCCCTCTTTCTCTAGACTGCCACAGACTGCACAAGATCAGGGAGACGACTGAAAAGTGGACTGCGGATAAAAAGGTGAGTCATGGGTTTCCCAATCAAAACAATAAAAATAGCGAGCGTTTGGTGACTTGAAGTAGCGTGGGATCCTGGGATGTCTTCAACACCTATCCCCTCGTTGAAGTGAGCTTCCCCTGTTAAGAACTCCTTCAGTGTTTATCTCTCAGGAATTATTGTCAGGGAGCTGAATAATCATCCCAACAGCACCTGGTGAGTCAAGTTTGTCAGCTTGTTTCTTAAGATCCTGACATCAGACAACTTAAATGTTATATCTCGTTAAAAGATGTCCTTTAAAATGACCAGTATCTTAAAAGTATATTGTAGGTATTTGGCTTAAAATTGGATAAAATACACCATTTGAGACACATCAGTCAGATTTCTCTTATTTTGAAAATTGGGACAATACAAATATACAACTTCTAACATGCATTTGTCACTTTATTGCAGAAAAGTTGCATGTTTTACCTTTTTAAGTGTAAGCACATGTGGAAGGATGAGTGCAGGGAACACAGGGAAAGGAGGTGGGAGTCAGGGGAGGTTGTATGCACTTCTAAATTAAAGGGTTTTGTGTCTGGACTTGAGAACCCAGACACGCTCACAGGCATGTGACATGTCGGTTAAAGCGAAATTAGTGTAATCTCAACCACTAACCACCGGTCTGTTTTGTGTGTTTTGTGTGGTTATATTCAGTCGGCAGCTGCGTAGTGGCAGACACACAGACACCGGACGCTCCACACGCTCCAGCTGGCCCTCATCCTCCATCAGCAGATCACTACTTGTCAACTTTGAGGTAAAAATTTTAACTATCGCTTTGACAACTTCCTGAGACGCAGTTTGCTGCAGGTCAAAGATAATGCTGGTGTCAGTGTCAGTCCAAGATGCAAATTAGAAATGTAGAATCCAGCCAGGGACAGGTTTGGGTCTGATTGGGACATTTCATAAGGATTGAAGTTTTTTTAATTTATTTCCACAAGCTAAAATCAAACACATTTAATCCAATAACAAAAAGCCCTTGGCTGCTTGTGTGTCTCCCTCATGTCACACTTGCAATGTGTCAACTTTAAAGGCCAAATGCCCAATTTCTTTTTGAAATAACTCAACAATTTGGAGGTTTTAGTCTATAATAAACATTTCAAGTGTGTCTTTAAGTGCGTCTGTTTTTCTGACTCTGTCCTGTTTGAAAAAACAACTGCTGGCGATCTTTCCAGTGCTGAAATCATTTTTTTATAGTTCTCCTCTTTTGTTAAATTGGCTGAGATCAGTGTTGCTCATTCAAAGAAAAGCCTCCTATTGGCTCACACGGTCAAAACTTTGGTTTTAATTAAAGGCTCCTGCTCATCTCCACGCTCTTCCCTTTGTGCAGGAGTCGATACTGAAGGGACGCTTCTCTCCGTCTGGCTGGATCGAAGGCTTCACGGCAGAGCTCGGGGCCAGCGGCTCCTACTGCCCTCAGCACGTCACCCTGCCTGTGCAGGTCACATACTACGACATCTCCGAGCATAGCGCTCCCTCGCCCTTTCTGGTCAGTCCTCGCCTGTGTGCATCTCCCAGATCTGGTCCGTTGTGTGTGTGTGTGAATGGTTAGGTGCACTCTTAGCCAGGCATAAACAATAAATCAAACAAACACTCACTGTTTATCCCAGAGAGCAGGGTTGTTTGCCGAGTATGAAAGAAAAACAAAGCAAGATTAAAGATCAGAATAACGACCCAAAACAAAACCAACTGTAGAATTGGCCTCAGCAGAGTTGCTGTTGGCTTCCTCCTTCAGAACCAGATGTAAAAAAATATGTGCTGCCTTTTCCCTTTTCTCTGTTTAAATCATAAAACCTTTTGCCACATCTGTCCAAATCAGCACTGACTTCTATGCATTCATCCAATATGTGATCATGCAACATATGAAGGAAGTGAGTGAGGACCCGTATTAATGTGAACAACTTTAGTTCCACTTACAAGGAGAACCATGATGTCACTGGTCCATTTGGAAACCAGCTGTTTTCACTCTCTCAGCTTCAGGCCTCATGTTGACTTTGAATTGTTTTGTATAAAACTGGTGATTGTCAGCATCTTTTGATGGAGCTCTTTGAACTGTTAATTACACTTAACATAATGTGATTCCCTGTGTAGCTGCCTGCATCATAATGTAGCTATTTTTAGAGTGAGTGCGCTTTCGTTTTGGCTTTTGTTGTGTTTTTGATGATGAATTGTTTCACCTTCGTATGAGATCAAACCAGAAAGTGAATTAATACTATCACTGCTTTCACGCTGCTGCTCATGCCAGTGATGTGACATTCACAACAATCAGATTCTCTTCGACGGTTCTTTGGGAAGAGCGGGTCGAACAAAGTTGGCTCCTTGAGCCGTTCTTTTTATATTTGTGCCCATATTTTGCCGCCCTCAAGCCATGCAACTGGCTTTCATGTGATTTCTGTCGCTGAGAAGGGTGAGGAGGGAAGTTATTGACACTCAGTCTCGCATAACCAGTAATTTGATGCTGTTAGTCCTAACATACAAAATGAACGTCTAAGTTTGATTCTGATCCACATCTTACTCTCTCATATCATTAGCCAAGTGATGATTTCATACATCCTTCAAAGAGCCAAACTGCACCTTTAGCTGGTATTGTTGTGACATTAGGACATTTAATCTAGATCCTGACTCTGGAGCTACAATACTACAGTATTTCATTAGTACTGTAACTGAGAATGTTTATCGAGTGCCATGTTTCTGTCTCTGTCTCTCGCAGGGGGTGATTTCCCTCGAGCCTCTGGGAAAGAAAGGATATAGCATACCCAAAGCAGGGACCATTCAAGTGGTGAGTTCGATTTGCTCATTATTTGCACTGGTTTCGTATAATTTTTTCATCTGTGCCACCACAACATTTAAGTTGTGATGTTAGCCATGTTGATATTGTGATCCTCATATAAGTGTCAGGTACATTTTTTCTTCCAAAATTTAAACCTACCTGTCTTATTGTGAAATGCTGACTTTGGTCTGACATGCTTCTTCTCCAGACCTTATTTAATCCCAACAAAACTGTGGTGAAGATGTTCCTGGTGACCTACAACTTTGGCGACATGCCCGTCAATCACATGACCTTCCTGCGCCATCGTATCTTCCTGATGCCTGGGGAGGAGGGGGTGGAGGGGAAAGGCGAGGTGTCTCCAGGGGGCGGAGCATTAGAGAGGAAGAAGATTCTCTGCTACCTGATGCATCTCAGGTACGGCTGAGGTTTCATCCGGCTGCTTTACTTTTCATTCCTGAGTTTCTAATAATATACTTGATTTAAAGCGTGTAAGCGACACAAGAATATATTAAATATATAAATAAATATGTAATAGTCACTTTTATTGCTTTGTATATTCATGAGATTTTTCATAAATTCTTGGAAACTATTGGCAGTTAAATTCCATTGTAACATCAGTAGGTAAATAGTTTGGCAAATGTGTTTATTCACATTCTTGCCAAGAGTCGATTGACTTCACTCTGATGTTCTGCAAACACAAAGCTTTTACAGCCAGCAGCAGGTTAGCTTAGCATAAAGACTGGAATCAGGCAGGAACAGCTAGCCTCGCTCTGTCATTGCTTCCAGCTTAGAAATGTTATCTTTGGACAGAGACACACCAGCTGTTTACCCATTTTTTTCAGCTTTTATGCTTGACCAGATAACTGGTTGCTGGGTGAGGCTCAGTATTAAATGGACAGATATAAGTGATATTGATTTTCTCATCTAGCAAAACAGCAAATAATTGAGTCACAAAATATCCTTTACAGCTTTGTTTCAGCGACTTGAACAGTTGTTGTTCAGTGTTTCGCTGACACTGCTCTCGTTTCTGCCCTTCTCAGAATCCAGAGCTCCAAATCTGGGAAGATCTACTTGCACAACGATATCCGGCTGCTATTCTCCCGCAAATCCATCGACGTGGACACGAGGATCCCTTACGAGCTGAAATCTTTCACCGAGGTGCCAAGAAGCCCTAAATACTCCCCCCGCGTTTGACCCCAGCTTGACCCTTCGATCCTCACGGACCCTCCGGTGCTTCCTAAAGAGGAGGGAGGGGAACGGACAGACTGCTAGAATGATGATGGACACAAAACTTGATTAAGACTGGATGAGACATGCCACATGCACACAGGACTCACTTGCACATATCACACACTTTCGGCCATTGGAAAAGTCTCACTTTTGATGCACGTATTCTCCGTTTGCAAATTTCGAATCGAGATATAAACTGTCACTCCAACAAACACGGCATTCCTGGTATCTTCCATTCACTGAAAATATTTAAAAACTGACATATTTGTACGGGAGCAGTGGAGTTTGCATGCAGTCAAAAGCAGGACTTTTTCAACACCTGAACAAAGACAGATACACACAAACACACACTCGCACACCAAATCCCACGATCACAGCACATACCACACGCGTCACGGCTGAAAACGCCTGGTGGCGACTCTCTGAGTTCAGTGTTAACATGCATGCCTTGTGACTTAAACACCTGAATTTTCCTCTAGTGCCGTATCACACTGTCCTTCACTCTGCCTGCAGCTCCGACCGCCTCATCGGACCAATCAGTTCCACAGCTTTGGATTTGACAAAAAGACACAAACAATGAGCACATCCCTGCTTGTTGGGGGATGATGATGATGATGATGACCCCCCCAACCCCCAAATCCCCACCCTTTGCACACTCACACACTTTCTGGGGATGAGCAGAGACAGGAAACGCGAGAAGAAGCGAAGGGCGGAATGGGAATCAGCCATCTTGATTGGATGTTTGATCATTTGACACACAGTAAAAACCGCACCAACACAATTCGATCAAACTCAGGACGTCCGTTACACAATAGATTTCTCCTTTTTACCATTTCACTTACAATGGTACAGACCACTGTGAAGCTAGAGGGTCATAGCATGTCATGAAAAAGAGGGGAGTTCAGTTCATGCGATGTAGCCAGACTGAGGGACACTGTGCTCTTTTCTTTCTTTTTTTAAATTTCTTTTTTTAATTCTGTGGGAGCAGAAAAGAAAAAAGACGAGCTGTAGTATTTTTAATTTATGTTTTTTCGCAAATGTCTTAATAAGCAATATACTGCACAAAGTAGAGTGTGTTTTTCAGTCGGACGAGCTTTCTCTCTGAAGGGAGGGGGAGAGAGGAAAGCAGAGAATAGAGAGGGAGGGAGGGATGAGTGGGGAGGGAGGGGTAATTTAATATGGGGAAAAAAGTCTATGTATATTTAAAAGAATAAACTCTCACGACTAGTGGGTAACGCCTGTGTGTGTTGTTGTTTTTTGATTGACAGACCACATCGCTGCTGACGCTGCAATTTTGGCTTTCTACCAGGTCTCTACTGGCAAACGTACTAACTATTTTCAGTGGATTGCTCACCGGCAACTTTCGTGTCATGAACTGTTGTGTTTAGTAGTTACTCTTCCAGTCATGGCTGCCACGACAATGTCTGGTACAAAATATTATCTTATTCATCATTATACAACAGGTTTGGTTTTTGTAATGTTCATCTAAAAGAGACAACTTACATGAATTCATCGGATCCTCCTTGTTCGCATCTGCACTAAAATGTGAGAAAACAAGCACGTTAGCGGAGGTAATCAGAGCAGCCTGCATTTGAGTTCCATGTTGCAGTCAAGAGGAAGGCTCACTTTTTATTACTTCAATTTAAAAAATAGGATCCAAGAAAGTTTAAAGAAAATGAAGGGATTTCCAACTTGATAAAAAAAAGCTTCCAGGGCCACAAAACAGTTTTCACAGGATTAATAATAATAATGATAGTTATAATAAAGATAAGTAAACTAAACGTCCGTGAAAGCAGTGGTAGTAGTTCCCCTTTAGATCTATTCAAGATTCTTCAAAACAGATTATCCCGAATGAAGATGAGCAGCTAATCTGTGTTACACCACAATGTTTTATTTCCAATGTTTATCATCTGAGAATGATCTGCATTAAAAAAACATCAATAACAAGTTAACAAAGAAGTTAATGTCCATCAATGTTACATAAGCTGTTTATTTACAGTACTCTTAACATGAGCTTTTTTCTAACCCAGCAAGATAAAAAGAAAAGTGAAGACATAACGTCAGATTCTGATTACACACACACACACACACACACACACACATAACGGAGGAGGCAGCTGATGAACGGTCACAAACACATTCCTGTTTGCAGAATGTTTAAAAATCAGAGGAATCTATTAGTTATAAAAGTTCTTCCTCCTCCGACCTCGGCTGCTCCGCTGAAACTTCTCTGTGGGAGGAAACACAGTCTTTATCTATATCTATTCACTCAGCCAGTGTTGCTGAAAAAGGAAACGATGTTAAGTAAATGTCCCGCTGCTGAAAAAACTGAGGAACATCTAGATATAGATATAGATGTATGTATATATATATATATATATAGGGATGCTGTACACTGCCCACAATGTGAGATGAATTCACTAGTGACAACATTAAAAAATAAGAACTAACCTGATCCTGAAATTGATTTCCACGTATGAGGTCAACCTATGCATGTTTTTAAAACAATACTTATATATTACATAACATTTACATAATAATATACATATAAATATACAATATCAATAATAATCATCAAATTAAATAACACAATTTGCAGTCATAGCTTTGGTAAGGCAATGCACACACTCATAAATATCAGTTCCTCTGTGACTAAGTCTCTCCAACACAACCAAAGATACCCCCCCCATTAAAAGAGCAGGTTTTCTTATACAGTTCTATTTAATACTAACAGTTATATTTAACTATGCTCTGGTGATTAATGGCTGTTTTTTATTTTTAGCCTTTGCTGTAACTCCTCAACATTTGCAATATCAACTATATGCTAACTTGGACAGTAGGACGGTTGCAAAGCATTTTCTGACCCCTGCTGGTTTCACGCTGGTATTGCAGGGCCATCCACATCTGAGAGTAACAGAGGGCCAAAAAAGTTTCTGCAGGTTTTTCATGAAGTGCAGCTTCTGTTTTCAGGTTAAAGCTTCAAAACCTAGGACTTCTAACCACGATAAACTCCCTGTAGATGTCACACATGTACATGTTTATGAAATGAAAGATTTAAATGCAGTGAAATCTAAAAAATAAGCTCATGGAAAAAATCCACTTTTACTAATTTCTTTATGTATAAAATGCATGAATGCCTTTTGGCTAAATACTAACACCCAACCAGCTACATCGAAAAGCCGGTGACATATTTTACTATTTGAAATGTAAAACCAACATTAACTTGAAGACATTCAGCCACTCTGTCATCTCCTCTGTTATACTGAGGAAGATAAAAGATTAGAGACTCTGTTACTCTGAACATAACCAGGATCGGAGAGTGGCTCATTGATTCCAAACAGAAAAGACGTCTTTGTCCTTCACAAGAACATGGAGAGAAAAAGATAAAGTAGTTACTGTGTGATGCTTCACTGAGGTTTAGTTCAGAGCTTTCATCACATTTGTCTGTGGGTCATTGTCGTTGCTCTCATGGATCTTGTACAGAAAGACATTCACTTTCCCACAGTGGAGTTTCTCTGCAGGGAAACGTGTGTAACCAGATACTTTAAACCTCTACGCAGGGGAAAGCCAGTTTAAAGAGTTAATGTTCACTTGAAAGAATACAGTTGAAAAGTCATCTTCATATTTTTAAATATTTTAATTCAGTGACAAAGACAAAGACATCATTCATACTTTTGTTTGGGCGTGAGCTTTGGTCATTGATTCCTAAATCACCTCCCTCAGTAGGAGCCATGAATAATAAATCTTGGCCCATGTGATCAGTGCTCATTCGCTGCAGGTCCCTGCTTTCAAAAAGGCAACATCAGATTCCCTGAGTAGGTGTCGTTCCTCCTCTTCGTCTAAATGACGTCAACCAGCGTGTGGGCGGCGCCCTCGATGGCCTGGCTCAGGACTGACAGGTGGTAGTGCACCTTGTCCCAGTCGCTGGACTGAGCTGAGGACTCAGCGTGGGCGTAGGCATCAGCCAGACCTGGGAAGGTTGGTCTGCCGGCGCTGCTGGAAGCCCAGATAACATGCCTGTGTGAAAAAAGAGTGATGCAACAATAATAAGCAGCCAAACGATTAACACACACGGTAGCATGAAGACATGAGCCCGGCAGATCATATTCATACCTGTACGCATATTTATCTGGGAAGGCCAGAGGGTCCAGGAAGGCTCGGTCCAGCAGCATGAGCTGGTCGTTGATCAGTCTGACCTTCAGTGGTCTGAGACAAGAGAGAAAGAGAGAGAGAGAGAGAGGTAATGATTGGCATTTACTTTTATCTGCAGAGATAGCAACACGTCTGCACGGGAACAGAATGGTTTTGCTCCTACGTTTCGTTTGCCAGGTCTGAACTGTGAATCACTTGGTCCAAATGAGAAGCTGCACTGCGAAAGCTGCTCACTGCACGTTTCAGTGGCTCTGCAAAGAAAACACGGATCATTGCAAACCCTCGGCAAAGTTTTCGCCTTTTCTAAATCTTCTGTGGCTTCAGTCCAACAGTTATCAACTTTGGCTCAACATGGCAGAAAGTCTGAATTATGAAAACATGAGATAAAAACTGACAAATTAAACTGTAAAGTACCTGATGAAACACAAAATGCAGAATAAATATATAGGATTATATTTGATTTATATATCTCCTTTCGAGGTACCAAAGGCTGCTTTACAGAGACTGGACATTTAAGAATGAATAAAACAAAACAAGAACAGAAAACCTTGATAATTAAGTGTGCTTTTAAGAAGTTTAAATGTTGTGCGACTGTGCAGATTCTGTAATGTTCCCTTTAAACACCTCAAACCATCTTACCCATGGATATGTTCCTAGCTTTCAGTTGACCTTCATATAGTGTCACTGCACTTTTCAGGTAGTCCTCCAGACTCTCAGCGTAGTCACTGCAGTTCAGTGGCAACACCAGGCTGTCAGCCAATCGGATCAGCACGTTTCCAGCCGTCCTGGCGATGGCTTGGTGACTGACGAACCCTGAGAATTGAGATCAGAAGAAAGAGGGATCTAGTAGAAGCTATTATATATATATTTTTCATCACATATCATGAAAGACAGTGTAAAGTACAATTCCATGACACCGAACAGGAAGTATAGAACAAGAAAACACGAATGGAGACAGCGTCCTTTACCGGGATCGATGAACTTTGAGGCGTAGTCAAAGGTGTCGTATGCTGTGTGGTACGCTGGGTAAATACGAGCATTGGTTTTACTCTGTGGGAAGAAAAATATCCAGTTTACATTCAAGTGAAAGGACGGATATTTCTGAATATTCTCCTCATACCTGCACAGGGACATGTGCTGTATTTAGGTGAAAGAAATCAAACTGTATCACAACAACAGTGAGTTTCCTACCCTGTCGTATGTGTATGACAGGTCCATCGAAGTGATTCCGAGGTAATGGACGAAGGCAGCGTAATCACTCCCGGCACCAGACAGGTATCCCACCCTGTCCGAGGGAGACAGAGAAAAACAAGAAGTGTCATTTTATTCTTTTATTGCATCCGTTTTAATGATTTATCGTCAGACTGGAGATTTCTAGGGGAATAAAAGCTCACAACACAGATGATAAATGACAGGCTGTATAGGGACAAAGCTGCTCTGACAATAATTCAAAGTGTCGCAACCCCATACTGGAAATGAAAAGCAACAAAACATCTCAGGTTATCTGGATACTTCTTTTCACAGTCGACCATCTGATCCAGGACAGTTAACCGACCCTCACCACATTGTTTGAAATATCCAATCACTTCTCTTAAAGCTCATTGACTACAGATCGTGGGAATAAAACCTTCAAAACCTTTCTCCCAGGATGCAATGCAACACGTAGTCTGTTGCAGCTGCCGTTCATTACCTGGGAATGACGCCATGAGCCGGGCTCGTCCTGTTGAAGTATCGGATCCAGTTGTCGTACACAGACGTGGAGTCCAGTCCAGGTGCATTTACCTGGTGAACAAGCACAGAGATGTGTGACAGGGACCTGGTCGAATCCTGATGCTGCAGAGAATGACTCGAGATATTCTTTCACCTGTTTAGCGGCTGTGAAGAGGAGGTTCTGAATTGACGGCATCCCTGAAGCTCTGAGGGTGGCGTTGGCTAAAAATAGTTGAAGACAGTAACATTAGACTTATTATTAACTTGAGATGAGACAGTGAAACTTGGACATTGGTCGGTGAACACAGCCTCCATTGGCAGGTCCTGTAATTCCTGTTTTTAAGGATATCCTATAAACATCTGAGGCTAAAATACCAGCGAAAATTTTTATTTCCAAATGTTTTCTCGAAGCCACACAGTCAACAAAGCTTGTGACGATTTCTTACCAAAAACAGCGATGTCCACGTTGATGTAAGCCACGGTGCGTTCGCTGAGCTTAGTGAAGTATTGCTGCAGAAAAGACAGTATCCAGTCAAGTCAAACATATTTATACAGCAAAAAACATGAAATGCATAAAATCAAAAAATACAACATAAGATTAAATTAAATTAAAAGGCCACGGTGTGGATGAAAACATCTAGATTAATCTCAAAAGCCTTCTGAGATTATGAGTAGGAGCGTATTCAAGCTACCTGGACTTTTAACACTGTATTTATTAAGCCTACCATTATGTTTTTTAAATTAATTTTAAACTCAGGCACTTGATTGCACATTGTGATTATTGCACTTGTCTTTTAAAACTGCTTTTTGTTTTGTTTTGTCTTCTAACTGTTTGTATGAACAGACGTGGCTGGAATGTATAAAATATACTTGAAACTTGAATACTTATTGTGATATTTGTAATTTGGCACCATAGTGACCACAATGGAATAATGGGAAACTTCATTCTCACCTCTGTGTACTCTGCAGACCCAATGAGTCCAAACTCCTCCGCTCCCCAGCTTCCAAAGATAATGGACCTGCGAGGCCTCCACTTACCTGCAGCCGAGAGGAGAGGGAGTTAGATTGTTTTTCATCCAGCACCACATTCAGTGTGTGACACAATCAGAAGCCACCACTCTCCTCACCCTGCTTCACCATCTGGCCCAGAACCCTGGTCAGCTCCAGCATGACCGACGTCCCGCTGCTGGGGTCGATGGCCCCGTGAACCCAACTGTCGCGGTGGTTCCCGTAGATCACGTACCTGTCTGTGGACGATCACACACACACACACACACACACACACACACACACACACACACACACACACACACACACACACACACACACACACACACACACACACACACACACACACACACTCACAGGTTAATCACAGTAGGGAAAGGTTCAATATCATCATTTGGTTTTGTTTCACCGGTCTCACCCGGCTCCACGCTCCCTCTGATCACTCCCATCACGTTGGAGGAGTTCTTCACCTCTTCATAGTTGAAGACGTCCAGTTTCACATCACTGGAGCAGAAATTCAGCATTGACAGTATGAAGTATGAAGTAGCAAAGGATATTTTGCATATATTTACACTACACATATTTCATAAACTTATTTTTGTAATCTCGAAATCAAGGTAAGCGAAATGCAATCATTTGAAGTTAAGAGCTAATATTGAAGGATTTTGTACTTTCCTAAATAAAATGTATATAATAAATATTGACCGTTAGCTATGTCAAACTCACACTTATATTATTATGAAAGATAAATGATTGATTACGAGTTTGAGTCGCCCTCAAAATTTCAAAATGCAGATAGGAAAATGCCTTAAATTATGTTTTGAGTTTTCCACCTTTTCTGTTTGAAATGAATTGGATGCTGCTCCTCTCTGTTTTAACACCATTTAGCCATTTCAAGAATAACTGTTATTATTACTATTCAGACTTCAGACTTCAGTTATTCCCTGACTTTGTGTGTTGCTTCACCTGTCGCTGAATTCGGATGTGTTCCTGAACCCTGGACCTCCAAAGCTGTAGGTACAGTTGAAGGCTCCCTGCCATGAAGCTGGAGCTGCTGCTCCTCCCAGTTCACTGAACCAGCCCAGAGGAGAAGAAAGGTTACACATCATATTGACTATTTGATACTGTGTCAATAACATACGTTCAAATGCAAAATATAATCTCAGACCAGATCAATTTGTACGCATCCTCAAATCCGATTGGTTGGATTGGAATAGGAGGGAATCCTGTGACGTTCTCGACTGGGATCCTGTAGGTTTCCTCTGCAAAATAATGACGCAGTAGAAATATTTTTAATCAAAAACTTGTATTTTTCTGTAGGATTTATGAAAAAGGAGAAACACTACTGTGTGTGTACTTGGTTGTGTGTCCTCTTTACCTTTGGCAGCCAGGTAGGGAGTGAGTGTGTCTCCAAAGTGAGAGTTGAAGGATCCTCTCTCCACGCCAGAGGGCGGCAGGTACCAGGAGTGAGGATACGTCTCGTTCACGTCGGACATCAGCCCGTCGTTGATGTCCCGGGGGTCCGTGTAGACCAGCACGCCCAGTACCCCGTACACAGCTGCGTTGATGGCCTGCATGACACCACGTGGTGTTTGTACATGTGTAAATACATTGGCTACATATTGTTAGTGTCGATATGATATAAACCACATATATGAATGTTTTATATCAATATTGCTATGATACTTTTTCAATTGTTACACTATCATTAAATCTTTACAGTGTTATATTGTTATCGCTTACTCATTTATTATACTGTAGGCATACTATTGTATCATTTTTATATACAATACTGTTGTATAATACTTTTATATTCTCAGTTTGTTGAATTTAAACCTTATTTCTACATGCTGTAAGTTTTTCATGATACATATTTCTATATGCTCGTATGGTTTTTATACTATTTTCTATTCATGCTTAAAGTTTTTAGATGTATATTTCTACATACTAACTTTTTTATATAGTGTATACTGAGTTGTTATTTACTTACAGGGACCATATCAACATAATGACTTCATTTTTTTTATCTTGTTTTAGTTTAGTTTAGTATTCATGATTCGTTCTGGTAATATTTGCTTCTTTTTACAGTCGTGCAAACTATATATTGCACTTTGTTCCGTGAAGAACGACGTTGCACTCAACTGTGTGCTCTGCATGAAGATGAAGTAAACCCACAAATAAACTCAGTGTAACAGACCATTACCACTTGGAAACCTCCCAGTACGAGTTTGCTCAAACCTTTATATTTTTTGAGTTTCAGTGTCGTCCATTGGGTTTTACTAAATTATTCATGGTAGATATGTGATGTAGTAAAATCCTCACATGATACTGATGATGATTTGTGCTGTATAAAGATTCATTAGGCCTCATTTATAATAAAGAATATATAACAGTCACAGGCTCACTGCTACAATAACAACTCTGGCCCATTATGATTGGTTTAGATTTGTAAGTTTGAACATTTTGCTTAATTAGCTTCTTATCTCTGATTGTGGACCTCACTTTAGCAGCTCTTCCCGCTCCACCGTATGTGGTGATGGCGATGGTTCCTCTGAGGTCGATTGTCTGGTTCAGCTCCCGATAGTCACTCGGTTTTCCCTGGTTGGCGTAAACCAGTTTCCCCTGAAACCATCACAAAAAGTCAACATTATGACTAAAGAAATGAAGCAGGAGTAACTCAAACATAAAAAGTAGAACTCACCATTTATGCTTCACTAAATATATATACACTGTTTTGTAAGATTCCCCACAACCTCTTTTATGTGATTTCAGATTTAACACACACAAACAAAGGCCTGTGTATTCTTATCTTTTCTTTTATTACAGCCGCCTCCTCTCCCCACAGAGATAGTGATGTTCCGTATAAACTTGTCTGGTGTCAATCTTAACTGATGGGCACTTGTTGGTTTATAAACTTCATCATCTTATCATCATATCATCTTGATAAGACACACGCAAAAAAAAGGTTTAGGCTTTGAAGATGCTGCAGCCCAATACAGATCGATGGCAGCAGGAAAAATGATGATTAATTGCTTTTAACATTCAATTCCACACAGAATCATTGACCTATGAGCTTGTGGGGTCGAGGGATTCCTTCTTTGTCAAACTTAAATATTTCAATCAATTCTGAACTCGTGCATTTTTTAACTGATGTTCCTGTGAGTCGACATAAAAACAGATAAATGTGTTATCTGTCAGCCTTGAAGGTTACAACAGCAGAGCACATGATGTGGGCCTGTAAATCAGAGAGGTCACGATCATGGGACTTTTATAGTTTCAGTGAATTACAATAACAGCACCAGCCGACTTTTTATTTTATCTACTACCCACCCATCAACGGACCTATGGGCACAAACATGAAACGAAAAAGGTTCTAGATGCTTCTTGTGACACTGTGTTGTATTATTCTTTATTAGTTTAACTTGGGTAGCTTGTTTTTACACAATGATTCAGAGAATATGCTTGTGCATTGTGCCTTCGTCGGCTTATCTGCTGCCCTAGCTGTAGGAAAGTGAAGAATTCTAAAAGTATTCATGACTTTTCAGGTTATGGAGCAATCTGCAGTTTAAATCTAAATCCGTTTAAATCACTGGATTCAAATACTTAGCTGTTAGATTTGTGATCAGCCCCCATATAGACTGAGTGTGAGATGCACAGGGAGGTGTGTTTGCTTGTTACCTTGACGTGTCCTGAAGGGGAGTACGCAGCGTACGGCTGAACCACCTCAGGATCCTCTTGATCCGCAGTGTAAGGCTTCTCTTTCTCTCTGGCAGCATACAGCACGGTTTCAGATGCGTTCACTGAAATCAACAACTCACAGTTGAGTTGGTATAAAGCTCACAGGTGGAATGAGAGAACAAGAATATGATGGAAATCTAACAATCTGTGGACTTTTTGGGGGGATTTGTTTGGTTTTATTCTTATTTTCAAGCAAAGAATAATGATTGTGATATTTCTTTAATAGCTTGAGGATTTGGGCCTAATGATGATAAAGATAATTCAATTCCAGATTAGTGTCTGTGAACACTCTCTGCTGAAGCTGCTCCTTAAACGGGATCATCTGAAAAATACCTGATTCAGCTACATAATCTTAATTTTGGTCTTTCCAGACTCGACACTATTTGCTGGATGAGGATGCTGTGGCCTGTCCGCTCACCTACAGTGACCTTGTTGGGCTTCTTGGGGTCCGGGAAGGACAGGTAGACCATGTACTCCTCTCTCCAGGCCTGGTCCAGGCCCGTCTCTGAGTCTTGCCATCTCTTCAGCATGAACTGCACCGTCTTCTCATCTCCAGCTGTGGTGGCCATGTGGGGCACTTTTGTCAGCTCCCTGCGAAGGAACAAGCGGATACAGACGAGTTCGGTTCCATTAAGTAAAACCTGATTCATTGAGGGAATCACAAAGGGATCGTGAAATCTGTTCTAGCTTCTATGATCTTAGAATTGGAGGAAACCTTCAGGAATATGCGGAGCAAAGATTCCCTTGTTGTCAAATGAACATATTGGACCTTTAAGTCTTTTTACAGACATTTCACTATGAAATCCTTTTATAATCCGCCTCTTTTATAACTTACAAACTCAAATATTTTTCCTTTATTGATTTTCTATTTACACATTTTAAAATCACTTGTAATCAACAGGGAACAATAGATTGAGTTCCTCACAGAATCTTAACATAATCATTCATCTATTCACCGTAAGTTTTCCTGGATCTGGATGTTGTCCACCTCAGACAGGAACTTCTCAATGAGACTCTCGTCCACATCCTGCGCCACGTCGTTGATCCAGGATGGAGCCGAGCTGCTGCTGCTCTCTGTGATCCCATAGTGTCCGATCAGGATCCCAGCGGTCAGCACAGCAGCGCCACTCAGGAGCCCAATCAACACCTGCCTTATCATCCTCCTCCCTGGGACGAGCTCCTCAATAAAACAGCCGAGTTCCCATCCTCTGTGGTCCTGGGTCCGGTGGCTGACAGTGAGTGCTTAGCAGAGATCCCAGGGGTTTTGGTGACAGGGTTTTCTTATGAACCCTTTATGTAAGAGAAAATCGTCCTTTCTGATTCCCAAATGATCTGCATGACACCAGAGCAGCTGCTGAGGGACCTCCCATACGGTTTATTACTCATTTTACATGCTCATTTTACATGCTCATTACTGTTTGCAGATGGGATGGACTTTAGCCCTCTGTTCATATGTGAGGGAGTTCAAATCCATTCATTCGCAATGTTCACACTCAGAGACACACAAACCTGAAGTTCAGGTGATCGATACTAGTGCAACATTGTTTTTGGTTAAAATCTTAAATCTTCTCTGGTTTCTGAAGTGCAAAAGTAACATTGAGTAAAGGATTCATTACAAGATGTAAGATTTTATAAAAGATGACTGGTTTTATTGGAGTTATAGCTTAATCCAGTTTTACAAATTGAATTTTTAAATTTGCATAACATTGAACAAGTAAACATTTGTTTATGAAATCGGTGTGACAAACCAAAACCACCAAGTCCAAACAATATTCTGTGTACAATAAAAAAGTTTTTAGTGCAACAATAAAATCACAACATTTCCAGGCCAGAGTTTTATGAACTCAGACAATTCAAGTTACTCAAGGTAGAATTTAACTCCTGTGAGAAATTCACTGGAAAGAATCAAAACTAATATTTACTAACATGTGTGACTGAACAAGGAAATCAACTCTCAATTTGTTTTCACTTCAGACTCAACCCTGACCATCATGACATGAAAAGCTGTTTAATTTGTTATTCAGCTGTTTTATTATAGTTATGAAGCAAAATTGTTCAACTCATGACCATGTATTATATTACATAAAGAACTTTTACAAGACATTCTTTGCTTTGTGAAAACAGTTGTAAAATTAGCAGTAAAACATTGTATTTGACGACATGATAGTTAATGTAAAACAATCTTTATGGTGAGTTATGTTGCTGTACGTTCAATTGACTTTTATTTAAAAAAAACATAGTAAGTTTGAGAGTTTAATTTGAAAGCCTGGATGATTTGTGATGATATATGAATACAAACAAACTGTATTTGTGAAGGAATCTTTACATTTATACTTTACAGATTTTTTTTTAATCAGTAGCAGGCTCTGACTTTACTTTGTTTACATGTTTATTTAATAGTTAATTTAATAAAGTCTCTTTTGGAAGAAAAAATAAAAAATTTGATTCCCAGAGAAGTTAACAGGAATAGAAATGGCACCCTCTGGTGGTGAGAGATATCACTGCAGGTTCAGTGTTTCCTGAGGTGGGAGAAGACCCGCCCCCTAGCCTGATTGGTTTAGGTTCAGGCAGGACGACTGGTGATTTGTTAGCATTAAGGGTGCGTATGAGAGTAAGCCAATCAGAGGCAAGGTAGAGGCGGGTCTTAGCAACAACACGGAAGTTCCTGTAAACACGACTTTTCTCTTCTGCTTCTTTCTGTCGTTTCTCTTTATTCTGGCTCAGTTTTATAAACTTAACGGACTCATTCATTAACTCCACATCTACATTTAAAGGTCGATGATTTTATTTTATTTTTAAAAAGCGCATGTGAACGTACACGACCTGAGTTTCCTGTCAAATCTGCAGAAATGTAAACAGAGATATTCCTATTATTTATAATTCACATTTTTAAGATCACAATAATCTGAGATTTAAACTGAATTAAACACAGTGGAGGAAGGATCATGTGTTTTTTCCCACAATGCAATTGCCTCAATCTCTTTCACTTTCACTCTTGGATTATTTGATCGTGAATTTCGAGCAGGAAACGAAGGTGAGTGGAACAATTTATGAAATAAGATCATTGCTTTGATTGTTTATGATCTAAACGTCAACCCAGTTCATCCAGCCAGATTCTGTTATGTTATTTACTACGAGGTTTTATTCGGATCATGAATAAATAGAAACAAGTGTGAGAACGAAAGTGTTGTGTTTCCCGGATCAGGTGCCATGTGTTTGTGCTTTGTCATTGTCTAGTTGTGTTGAAGTAAGACGGTGCAATGAAACTATATCAATAATACAACTTTCATCTATAGCAATATTTCAAATTCTATATATTTCTTACAAATTAATCAAGGAGCTATAACACATATACGATGCACGTCAGATCTGTTAAATGCTAATAATGTGATGTTTAACTTGATCATTATCAATATCGACTGATTATTTTGACAGTTTGATAAAAAAAAAATAGATATTGATTAATTTCTTTTGAAAAATTAGGCAGAAATCAAGATCAGTATCAACTAGAGTTAAGATATGTGATGCTCTCTCAAAGTTATGATGTTGTAATGTTACAATTAAATTAAAACAAACTACGATGACATGTAATTATATTCCTGAACATGATTATGCATTTGTCTGAAATTGGATTTTACAGGTGAGAGGATTCTCTACCTTCAGTGTCACCATGTCACTGGCTCCTCTCCTGCTGCTGCTGCTCCTTCCTGTCCCTTCCTCATCCGGAGCGCAGCTGCCCAATCAGGGCCAAGCCAAAGACCCCCCCATCGCCACCAACGGCCAGCCGTTCCCGTGGGACCGCATGAGACTTCCCAAAACCATCTTCCCGCTCCACTATGACCTCACCATCCACCCCAACCTCACCACCCTGGACTTCACCGGCCTGGTTCGCATCGAGCTGGACGTGCTAGAGGACACCAGCATGATCGTCCTCCACGCCAAGCAGATGCAGATATCTCACGTGAGGCTCCTGGCGCCTGAAGGCGTGAGGCCTCTGCGGGTGCTGGAGTATCCACACTTCCATCAGCTCGCCCTGCAGTCGGAATCCGTGCTGACTAAAGGACGGAGGTACCAGGTGCAGCTGGAGTTTGCTGCCAACTTGTCTGACAGCTTCCACGGCTTCTACAAGAGCAGCTACCGCACCAGCAGCGGGGAAGTCCGGTAAGAGCCTGAGATCTGTTCCTGAGGTGCAGTGTGTACGGAGCCTTTAACCATCATGTAATCATCACCACATTGATTTGGCTCCATTGGCTTAAATGCAGTCGATTGATATATTGTGTTAAAAGATTTATCAGGGTACAAAATAATAAAAACATGCAAAAACTACAGAGCAGAGGAAGGAAGGACAGAAAGGAAATGTGCAGCAAATATGTGAAATATAAACTGATGTTCAAAATGCTACGTAAAGAAACTGAAACTGTCTTTCAGCATCATTACAGAATCTAATATTGCACATAATGTCACTTCATTTATTGATGTTATTAGGGTTATGGCGTCCACACAGTTTGAAGCAACGTTTGCTCGTGGAGCTTTCCCCTGTTTTGATGAACCTGCCTTCAAAGCCAACTTCACCATACGGATCATCCGAGAGCCGCGGCACATAACCATCTCCAACATGCCTCAGGTACACATGAGCACATCAACATGTTGTGTTCCTCTGTCGTCTAATAATGAAACTCACAACGCTGTAATGAACACACCGACCTCTCCTTCCTTTTCTCCCTTTCTCACACCACACATTTTTATGTCTCAGGTTAAAACAGTGGAGTTGCCAGGCGGTTTGCTAGAGGATCACTTCGACACCTCAGTCAGGATGAGCACGTACCTGCTGGCCTACATCGTGTCTGACTTCCTGTCTGTGAGCCGGACCACCCAGCACGGCGTCAAGGTGAGGACGACACAAACACCGGCCATACAATCGTCTCGTCAAATTAGATTAACTGTACTTTGGAGAGAAATCTTGAACATTATATGCAACATACATTTGAATTGGTCAGTCAACTTGTCCACTTCCTGTTATGTTATATCAGATTTCAGTCTACGCTGTGGCTGAGAAGATTGATCAGACGGCCTTCGCTCTGGAAGCTGCTGTCAAGCTGCTGGACTTCTACGATGACTACTTTGATATTCCTTACCCGCTTCCCAAACAGGGTCTGTAGGAAAACTTCTCTTATACCTGAATATCAGTAGATACGCTTTTTATCTTGTTGATTTCAAACTTGTGATGGGATGTAACTGTCAGAAAGCCTTTTACATATTCTTATAAAGTCTTTCTGCTCAGTCACAGATCACTTTGACTTAACCGTATACATTTTTCAACGTTATCTGTTGTAACTTTTCTGTGGTTGGGTCTAACTTGGATCAAACAAATAAACTGTAGGAAAGTAATCTTACCTTAGAAAACTTTGATTTAATTTGTAAAATGTAATCAGCATGTGTTGAAATATTGAGTTTGAATGTCTGGTTCACAGGAGATTTGTGTGTAATAGTCGGAGCAGCAGGTGAATATACAACATTTCCCTGTGTTTATGTGCTTGTTGTTGTTCTCTGCAGACCTGGCTGCTATCCCTGACTTCCAGTCAGGTGCGATGGAGAACTGGGGGCTGACCACCTACAGAGAGGCGGGCCTCCTCTTCGATGCCCACAGGTCTTCAGCTTCAGACAAACTGGCCATCGCCAAGGTCATCGCCCATGAGCTTGCACACCAGGTACGTGGTGTGGGTCTGTTCTGTGCTTTGTCCGTCAGCTTCAGTTAGATCTACAGTATCTACAGAGCAACTCAGCTCTGAACTTTATTTAGTTTCTGTTCATTTTCGTTAACCTATTCTTCCATGTTCTCTCTCATCCATGTACTCCAGTGGTTCGGGAACCTGGTGACGATGGAGTGGTGGAACGACCTGTGGCTCAACGAAGGTTTCGCCAAATTCATGGAGTTTATCTCTCTCGACGTCACGTATCCAGAGCTGCAAGTGGTGAGAGCGGAGCGCAGGGAACTGACTCAGAACACATGAATGAGCAGCTATCAAATCATCTAATTTTACTTTTGGAGTTCTCTCTTAAGTTAAATTCAGAAATATTGGGACATTTTATTGGCATTGGGGAAAGACTATAACTCGTATGTCAATAAACAGCTTTTTGTTAGATATAACCCCAAAGATTCCATTAAAAATGACCTCAGACTTCAGTATATGTAGAGTTATTTCTCCCTTGCGGTGGCTGTGTTTTAGTAAAATGTCTGATCTGAACATTCTTTTCTCCTCCCGGCATTCTCACATCCCTCCTCCCTTCTTTTTTTCCCAGGATGACTTTTTCTTGGGGAAATGTTTTGAGGCCATGGAGGTGGACTCCCTCAGCTCCTCCCACCCAGTCTCCACCCCCGTGGAGAACCCCATGCAGATCCAGGAGATGTTTGACGACGTGTCATATGACAAGGTCAGCTTCATTCTGGGATGAGGCACTTGTGTATTTAACTTGTGCTGTTACCGAGACAAGGGGTAGAAAATAGACTTGAGAATTGAGCGAGCAATTTCCCCTCAATTTGCATAAATCATCAAAACTGCTGTTGAAAATAACATTAAAAGCCAGATATATAAATTATTTAGTTATTAATAACACAACTCGATATGTTTTGTTGTTCAGCATTCATGTGTGTATTTCTTTTTCTTTTAGGGAGCGTGTATTCTGAATATGCTGCGGGACTTCCTGACTCCAGAGGCCTTTGAGATCGGCATCATCAAATACCTGAAGCGCTTCAGCTACCAAAACACTGTCAACAGCCACCTGTGGGAGAGCCTCACTGATGTGAGTGATGGGTGTGTGGGTGAAGTGGAAGAGAGATAAACAGCATTTACATTTGAGTTTGAATTAATGAATTCACTGACACACAGTACTTACCTGCTTTTAAATACTTCAATTATAATACCATGTGATTTAACAGAATATGTTTGCTTGTGCTGAATGTGTCTGTTACTATCATGTTTCCCTGCTGAAGTTCTGTGCCTCTCCTCAACAGATCTGCAGCTCGGATGATTTGGACGAAGGCCGAATGAAACACAAAGAATTCTGCTCCAAACGCAAAGTCCAGTCTGGAGCCTCCGTACGTTTTCATGCTTCACAGCGACCAGGCTGAACAAAGCAAACTTCCTCAGTTCTCTCATGAACTGTCACTGTTCATGATGTTAAATGACTTATTGTGTATCGATTTGTGTGTGTTCGTGAAGAAGTGGTACTCCGGTGATGAGCTGGACGTCAAGGCCATCATGGACACCTGGACATTGCAGGAGGGCTTCCCGCTGGTCACTGTGGAGGTCAGAGGTCGCGAGGTCAGGCTCAGTCAGGAGCGTTACCTGAAGACAGACGACCCCTCCCTCACTGAAGGGTAAATAGTAAAGCCCCTGAAACCTTTCTGAAATAATTTTCTACCATAAAACACATCCTAAGATGTCATATTCTGTCATATTGACCAAAGTTTGTTACTGAATTTGCATTTGCAGGGGAAGTGTAAAAATGAAAAAACATTTTAAAAAGCTAATCTAGATATTTCTAAACAGCTCCTTCTCATCTCATTTTATTTTGTTCTGTTGTGTGTTGGTAGATTCCTGTGGCAGATTCCACTCACCTATGTGACCAGCGCCTCCAACACCGTCCACCGCTTCCTGCTGAAAACCAAGACTGGTGAGTAATACACCCAAACTCAAAGTTATTCCCACAAGTCCTCTTTGCTCCAGAGCTGTTCTTCACGCCATGCTCCTCCATGCAGACGTCCTGTACCTGCCGCAGGAGGTGGACTGGGTGAAGTTCAACGTGGACATGTGTGGCTACTACATGGTGCACTATGCAGGCGAGGGGTGGAACTCCATCATCAGAGTGCTGCAGCACAACCACACGGCGCTGACCAGCAACGACCGAGCCAGCCTCATCCAAAACGTCTTCCAGCTGGTCAGGTGGGTTGTTACACATCCACCAATCAGATCCCACATCAGTTAGTCTGAGTGAAGCCATTTGAATTCCTATACATACTGTTTTTGCCGATTATAAACTGGTGATTATAGTTTGTAAATGTTTTAAATCAGTGGTTGTCCGTTTGTTTTCCTTTTAATATCCAAATTTAAAGTAATTGAATATTAAATCCGAGCTGCAGCCTGGTGTTTGATGAAGCCTGACTTGTGTTGCAGTGTGGGGAAGGTGAGGCTGGACACGGCTCTGGAACTCTCTCTCTACCTGTCCAGAGAGACTGAGATCATGGCTGTGACTCAGGGCTTCGGAGAACTGGTACCTCTCTACAAACTGATGGAGAAGAGAGACATGCCGGCTCTGGAGAACCAGATGAAGGTCAGTGAAGGCAGCACATCCAAGTCCTCCATATTCTCTTCAAGGTGAATATGAATCTCAGAAGAGGAGCTGATTGTTGTTTCCTCAGAGCTACATTGTGGATCTGTTCCGGGGCCTGATTGATCGTCAGGTGTGGACCGACTCTGGATCGGTGTCGGAGCGAGTGCTCAAGAGTTACCTGCTGCTGTTCGCCTGTTTCAGGAACTACCCCCCCTGCTTGACCAAAGCCACGCAGCTCTTCAACGAGTGGAAGGAATCCGACGGCAATATGAGGTCAGGGGTCATACACAGCAAAAACTGACTATAGGGACAATATGTACGAGAGTTTGTCTGTACAGATTTTCACCAGCTGGTTCCTGAAAGAGAAGTGGTCTCTGTTTTCAGTCTCCCGGTCGACGTCACCATGGCAGTGTTTGTGATTGGAGCTCGCACACCAGAGGGGTGGGACTTCTTGTTCGAGAAATACCGCCATACCATGCAAATGTCTGTCAAGAGCCGCATGAAAATGGCGATGGCTGTCACTCCGCTGCAGGACAAGCTCCAGTGGTGCGTACTTCATGTGAAATTGGAAAAGATCAGTAATATATCAGTCACCTCTCCGGGCCGCTCCCCTTTACCTTTCTCCTTGTGTCTGCAGGATGATGGAGCAGAGCCTCCTCGGGGAAGTGATGAAGACTCAGGACCTCCCGGACGTGGTGGTCTCCGTCAGCAGGAACCTCCGCGGCTACAAACTGGCCTGGGACTTCTTCCGAGCCAACTGGCACACCTTCATCAAGAAGTCAGTTGGCCATTCGCACATTTCTGTCCCTCTCAAAGCTTAATGATGTATAATTTATACTTAAAAAAGCACCCGTTGCTTTGACCTACATGACTGAATGGGGTTGCATTTAATTCATGGGCTGTGTCATTGATCCGGTCAGACTCCAGCCAGCAGCTCACACTCACAAGGAGGAAACATAGACTCTTTATATAAAAGGACACAGACTCTGGGTAAAGAGATTGAAGCCAAGGCAGAAGTGCCAGAGACATGTATTATCACAAATGTCCAGCAGATGGCGACCCCACAGGTTAAAGTTTGTTAGTCGAAGTCTATAAGAAAATCCCTTCTGGCTTCTCACTTGATTTATAACGTCAGTAAACATTTTGCTGAGGAGTTTATGGTCTCAGTCTCTAGCTTCAAGTCTTCTTCAACACAGCATGATGTCTATTTTGGAAATGATGCTTCCATTTAGAGTCAAAGAGACGATAAAGCAGTGAATCCATTTAGTTATGCTCCACCCCCGTCATTCCAAACATGGTTACTACAGGTTTTAATAAACCAAGATGGCGCTGGACAAAATAAGAAACTCAAAAGAAACTCCGAAACTTTGCTTGAAAGTATTAACTCATAACCAGGTCAAATCTTCACAAAACAGATTTGAATCTTCTGAACTTTGAACTGTGACTCACTGTGTTTGCTTCGGTGACACAGGTTTGACCTCGGCTCCAACTCAGTCTCATACATGGTGAAGGGTGTGACCAGCCAGTATTCTACCAGGGAGATGCTACATGAGGTAAGAGGAACAAGTACAGGTTTAACAGTTATTTGCACTTAACCACATCGTTTCTTTGTGTCTGGCACTCTATATAAAGGTTATTTACCATATTTAGTTTTTGGTCTCTTGTTGTCACAGCTTGTTGTTCAACTTTAAAGCTTGTTCCGGGGGTTAAATGTGTATTTTCTGGTCTTGTGTGTATGTTAATTCTTTCCTCCTCTGCATGTGCTCAGGTCCGAAGCTTCTTTGGCTCCCTGACCGAGGAGTCGGGCTCCGAGATGAGATGCATCCAGCAGAGCTACGAGAGCATCGAGGACAACATCCGCTGGATGGACACCAACCTTCCTCTGCTGAAGGCCTGGCTCGACCGGCGCAGCCCCAGAATGTCTCACGAGGATTTATAGCTCCAGGAGAACCAAAAAGTCTGATGTCACTGACTTTAATGATGGTAGATTGAAAAACGTAACAAAAGAAATTTCATGCTTTGGAATATGTGATCTATTTTATTTGACACTCCAAACCAAATTGACCCAGACTTTTTGTACACCTCTGTAAAACTATAGCCTAAATAAATACTGTGAAAAAGTAATATATTTCCTCAGTAGCCTTAAACAGATTTTAAACATCAATATAGCAGCAAAAAAGTATGTTCCGTAAAAGATATCATCCTCATCATATTTATAGAGCAGGAAGAGAAAGTCCAATTCGAAGCACTCAGGTAGAACGACTCCTGGTGACGTTTCCCCTCTGGTTTCTGTGACTCAAAAAAGTCCTCAAACAAATCAAGACATGAAACCAGAGTAGAGAATTGACTTTTCAGAGATGAGATAGTGAGATGAGCTGTGTCAAGGCTGGTTCAAGTAACAGAGGGAGGGGGTGTCAGCATTTGTGTTTCGTTAAAGAAGTTAAAGAAGCCCCATACATGACAGGTCTGAGGAAGAAACATCCTTTTTTGAGAAACTATCTTGGTTTCATTGTTGTTTTCTTTGCTGTGTGTTCGCATTGATTTTATTAAAACTTGTTAGAAAGGTGAGGAGTGGGCCAACGAAGAACTCTGTAACTTTTGTTGCAGATCCAGGATTTCTTATCCACTTTCTTTAACATTGTGATTTAGGGTTATGACCTTGGTAGAGGGACTTTGCGCCTCAAGTGCCCTTTGAGTTGGAGAAATAAATTGGAGTTCTCAATTTATTTCTCTGCAACGGATGTAACACCTGAAGTTTTCTTTTCAGAGCTGGCTGCGTGTATCTGTGTCTGTCTGTGTTTGTGCAGGTGTGTGTGTGTGTTTGTGTGTGTGTGTTTTGTGGATTAAATGTGAGGTGTGTGAGCTTATAACTTTTAATTCAAAGATAATTGCACCGCAGATGGTTGGAAGTCTCAGTTTTTGTGTTGTTGATGTTCATTAACATGGCAGACGACAACAGAGACATTGTACAGCTTTGTGCAGTTGGTGAATGATGCACAAACGAAATGCACTGCGCTGCATCTGATATTTGATTTTTCTCAAATATCTTGGTACAAATCTTTCCTTCATGTAAAAACCCAAACAAAACCAAAAATAATACTGGACATTTGCTCTAGAGAAAGAAGCCAAAAAAGAGGCCTGCTGACCTCCAGCTGACCTCCAGCATTCAAAATGTGGGAATATCAACAACATCAAAGCCAGAATGAAGCTCGAGAGAAAAAATAATTTATCCTATTGCACTTTTTAGGTGGTTCTAGTGCCTTTGAATAACCTTTTTTTTCTAAATGTCTAACACTTAAACTTACTGCTGTAAGAAGACAAATTTCAAAACATGTTCAACTTTATTTAAATCCGCCTGTTGTGACAAACGAAAATGCACTATTGGGAAAGTGTTGTTACATAAAAAACCTTCATTTTGTTTGATTTAGCACGAATATGATTTTTTTCGCACCTCTGTGAAATGGCTGAGGATTCAGAGCAATTCTGTTGGTTGAATTTGGACCAATAAAGATTTAAATTCGCCTTGGTTTTCCGTTTGTCTTTCTATTGTGTCACAAGTTTATCCCTGGAATTTTTATGGATGTAACCTTCGGACCCTCTGTCTTGTATCTGATCCGCAGATCATATGCTTCGGACTAGTAAAACTTACCTTTCCAGATTCATGGGGTAATTTCCTACTTATGGGTTCGCCTGCGTTTCCATTGAGTCACACAAACCAGTACTTGGTGTTTAAACAGAAATTCCACATGAGGATCAATTCACTCGTCAAACGCAGAGAACGAACTGGCATGTGACACCGGTTGCATAACGTCCCTGATGCTCTGGATGGGGAAATAACCTCTGATGATGTCACACTGATGGTTGAACTACACTTTGTTTCCTAGTTAGACATTACTGAGGTTCTGCTATCGAGTTGAACTATGGGAAACATATCACGCAGTGCTTTTCCACCTGGACCAGTATAACACTTGTCATATCTCACCCTTGCTACTCGTTCTAGCCTCTTCCATAATATCAGAGCCCCTGTGACAAACATTTCATTAAATTAAGACACAACTTCTAGTGAGTGAAGATCCTGTGAATTCAGGCTTTAAACCCATTAAACTAATAAATTAAATTTAGTTTTTAATCTTTCTCATCAATCTGAATGTAAAAATTGATTTTAATTTCTATGGTGACCTGCCTGTCAGCGGAGAGGCAGCTGTGACTTTAAATAATCTGATGCCGCCATAAATTTCTCTGATGGACCTTTGGCTCAAACTAATATCACACAATGTCCAACTGATAAAACACACACCTATATATGTGCGTGAGCCTTTATTCAAACACATCACATTTGTGTAGAAGATGAGAACAAAGGTAAACACGCTGCCGACATGAGAACATGAGAACACAACAATACCTTCATTTCTAAAGGAGTTTCAGGGGATGAGATATATTGTGAGCTTTGCCCTCGCTTCAGTGCACGGACACACACTCATTCACACACGCACGCACACACACACACTCCGCCCCCTTCCACAGCACACCCACAGTAGAAACCACATTCTGGACCAGTGGGTTTGTCCTCCCAGTGCTACACCTGACCAGAAGGTAAGAGCCTCACGTTGTTCTTCCTGCTTCCTCCTAATGACTCTTACTGCTCTGTTACATAGAACCTGTTACAATGAACATCAGTGAAAAGTACGAAAATATGAAAAGCGGTGGAAGCTCTTTGTTTGTTCAGTCAGTGCTCACAGACGTGGCCTCTGTGACAAAGTGCTCGCTGACCGCGTGATGGGAATTCTGACCTCTTGTGGTTTTTAGTGGTTTGTTGTTTGCTTTGCTAATCCATTCAACTTCCCAACAGAGGTAAATATTTATATCTATAAAGTTTATTGGAGTACAGATTCAACATCCAGTCGAGGACTTGATCCACATTTAGAGTCCAGGTGGCAAAAAGTGAACGTTTTAATCTGAATTTGTTTCCCTCCACATATTAGTCGAAGTTAAATATTTATTGAACCTGTCATAAATGTATGGCCCCACAGTTCCTTGTAATTTCCTGACAGCCTGATAACAAGGAGTGTGGCTGAGTGTTGGTTTAACCCACTTCGATCTAGTCTCTGTGTCAGACTTGTGTAAGGACACATAACAAGTGAGTCTGCCACAGTAGTGTGTTCATTTTGAAAGCGTTCATCCCTTACTAGATTTAAATTAAACCTGATCAGCAAAGTATTGTGCTTGTGTGTTTAGACTTTTCCAGGGTTTGGTTTAGAAACAACCCCCTGCTCAGCTTTGTGAAGAAATGCATTTCACAAGTATTTCAATAAAGCAACAAGGGAAAAAAGGGGGTTATTTACAAATATATTTCCAGATAATGTGTTTTGAAATTGCAATAACTTTAACCTAAGACACAAAAGTATTTCAATCATTCAAATTTTATTTGTGTAGCCCATATTCACAAATCACAATTTGTCTCATCGGGCTTTGAAAGATGCAAAATCTCTGCTTTGAAAATCTCTTTGATCTTAAAATAACGTTAAATAAATTACACTATTATCTCAATATAATAATAATAATTACAACAATAACAATAATTTTAGTAACTCATAGACATCATATGATAAAAGATTTTTTTAAGATGTGTCTGAAGAAGAAAATGTCCGTCTATCACCTGTCGCGTTTACAATCATAGTGGAACAAGAATCTTTGCGTGATAACTCTAATCAGCGTTTGACCTGTACACCCAGGGTAAATGCTTTTCTTGTAAGCAAGTCGCTTAATTCTCCAAATAGAGACGGGCAATAAAACGCTGTTGGATCATTTTATCTGGGACATCTATGGGTCTTAAGTTCAAAGTTTTGCTGCCGATCAGTTTGTTTCCTTCTGCTAAGACTATTGTAGAGGGAGTGGAAATGGGCCTTTAGCTTATAAAACATGCAACGAAAGAGTGTTTCCAGTCTATTAAGTTTAGTAGCTGTAGAAAGATGAATGAATACTGTGTAAAGTTTTTCTTGTTTCCCCTTCAGGTTCATTCAGTGGATTCTGCTCCTCTTCCATTCTGGTCCAGTGGGAGTTTGTACACTGTCGGCTATGGAAATTCCTTTTCTAGAGTAGGACACGTTTCATTTTCATCAATACATTTCCTTTGGTTATTGATTGAACTCCTTTTTATTGTTGACTATGGGTTTGATGGTTCGCTGACTAGGAATTAGGAGAATGTTTCCTCTTTCACTCCCACTCCTCCCCCTGAACGTTCTTTCTCCGTCTAACTTTTTTGTAACTTCTCCCATGAGAAGTGTGGGACTGACTGATAGCCAAACTTCAATAGTCAGCATCAGGTGCAGCATTAAGTTTCAGAGTGATGCTGAACTGTGGATCTGTTTAAAGGCATAAAAAAACTTTGTTTATCGCCAATATTCAGCAGGAAACTATAATTCCAAATAGAGTTTGGTGGATCAGCAGCTCTTCTAGTCCGGGAAGCCGGGGATCATGGGTAATATCCACTGTTCAGTTGTGTTTCAGTTCAGGGAGTGGAACGTAATAATCGCTCGGACACAGAGCCCAACAGAATGATTCACCATGTTTGGCTACAGGGGGCGCTGTTGATCAGTAAAAGTGACACAGTGTTGCTTTAATTGAGGTTTCAAAATATCCAAATGACCATAAAACATTGTATTCACACAATATGAGGGATGTTTTCAGGTTTATATGTTATGTTGGCAATGCATTACAGATAATATAAGCATATTTTTCAGAAATTCAATGAAACCTATTCTGAATTTCACTATAGGTTTTTCCGTTGAGGTCTGAGAAATCCTGAAAAGAAAATAACTTTTCATCTTCTGTAGCAGATCTGTGAAACATGTCATCGCTTCAGAAAAGTTCTCATAACTTCTCTTTAAGAAGAGGTATTAACAGCTCAATAAAACAAGTGTGTTTTAGCATCTCCAGGATCCAGCAACTTTTAAAAACCTTATTGAACCTTAACAGAAACAAAATTATCCATGAGCAGGTCTTTAAAAATCACAACTGGTTACAGCATAAAGCCAAATCTTTATCTTCCTCCTCTCCAAGGATTTTCCTGGGCATGCTGGGCTTCGGCCTCTCCGTCCTGTTCTGCACCACCTTCTGCAGGGCGTGCACTCGCCTCAGAGAAGAGCAGATCGAGAGGGAGGTGTGGAGACGCAGCGAGCAGGACGGCCGCCCGCCGTCCATATACTTCATCCCCTTCCATGGAAGCATTCCACAGCAGGACAGTGAGGACGGGCGGGTTCCTCGATACAGCGAGGAGATCCTCACATCTCCACAGTACACCACTGAGTACGCTGGGCCCCCACCCACCTACAATGAGGTGACAACTCTCCTGAATTACTTTCATTGTTGCCTTAGATGGGAAAACACCTACGATAAAGGGATAGTTCACCCAAAAATGAAAATGAACTCATCACCAATGTGCCGATGGAGACGGTGGGTGAAGTGTTTGAGTCCACAAAACACTTTTTGAGTTTCAGGGTTAAACAGCGTTGTAGCCAAGTCCCATACGGTAGAAGTAACTCGTGACCAGTTCTTCAGACCTTAAAAAAAACACATAAGACGCCTCCACACTGCCCCTGTGGTGTCGTCCAAATAAGAAACCCAACAGAGGCCTGCTGACCTCCAGCATTCAGGAGGACTGCTGCAAAATGTGCAAAACATCAACGCATGAATAAATTCTTAAAAATGTTGAGAGCTAAAGTCATTTTGTTGGGAACTGTTGGGTTTCTCTGTGAATTGAGCTGAATTGTGTTTTGACCTTATTATGTTATGATATGGTGCTCAAAATTTAGCTAAACTCAATACCACTTTGTAATCGTGTTTAAATAAGTGCTATACAAATACAAATTTTATTATCATTATTATTTACATCGTGTTTTTAGGCTAAATGTTTAGCCAGAGGATAACAACAGAAGACATTAAGGCTTAAAACTTGGTGCAAATGACGTTTCGAGTCAAAGTTGAATGTCGGGGGGCTTCTGGACACTTGGACGACACCACAGCAGCAGCGGAGCCATTTTATGTTTATATACTTTTGAAGAATTGGTCACCATTTACTTCAATTGTATTGGACTTGGCTGCAACGCTGTTAACCTATGAAAAGAGTGGAGAGTACATAATGAGTGAACTTTCCCTTTTGGGTGATTTATCCCTTCAATGTGTGTTTCCTGGTATTAAGATTGAATTCTTTATGTTTGTCTCTGTGTGTTTCAGCTGGGATTCAAACCTGAGGATCTCCCCCCCCCCTACACAGAACACAGTGTTCCTATGTATCCGATAACACCCCGACCTCACACAGACGTGGTACAATCACAAACTGTGACACAACCATAAGCCGGGACCATCCCACTGTGCCCGTGTGGAGGTTATACACAGTTTTGTTTATTGCACTAAACCTTGGACTTGAGCGAGCTTGTAACTGGAGTTTACAATATTCTAAAGGACCTTTTTTTTATTGTGGGTTGTTTTTGTTTTTTCTGGTAATGAATGTGAGGATGACACAGGGATGATGAAAGCTACAGAGACAACACCAGGAGTTTACGCTGCATTTTCCAAAACCACTAAAACACTTTAATAGATTTTATCGCTGTGTATGTTTATCGTTAAACTGTTTTGTTTCCCTCAGTGGTGGCTGTGCGTACAGTCCAGACTGATATTTTGCAGCGTATCTAAGAAACATCTTTGGTGAAGTTTTGTATAAATTTAGGAGCAGATCCAAACCCAATGTTGCCACCATGTGGACATTTACCAAGCACTTCCTTATCATGCAAGTCTCCTGAATCATGAGGACTGGGCGTCAATACCTCCACCAAGAAGGTTCTGCTTCTGTCTGCTTTTGTTTGTCTGTGGGTTATTTAGTAGGATTACGCAGAAACTCCCGGACTGGTATGTATAATGTATAACTATATGCCTAAGTATATGCATACACATATTTATATGTATATATGTATTGGAACGACGTAAAAACAACCTTTTTCATGACTCAGTGTTCAAAAGCAACAACTTGTTCTCAGTTGATCAAACTGTTCAATGTTTTCTTCGTAGATTAATTTTATTTCCTTTATTCTTTTTTTTTTGGGGGGTCCCAACCCACTGCTGGACGCTGGGGACTCAGAGTATTTACCTGAAATATTAAAAAGTGTGTTAAAACCAGAGGTGTGCTGTAAATCTACAGTGAGTAGTAAGAGACTTCTGAATAAATCGCCGCTCGTTGTGTTTTTCTGGAGATTTGATTCGGGATGTTGATTGAACTTTGTCAGCGATCAAAAGTGTTGATTAAATCTCAGTATAAAATGTGAACACAAAACATAAAATGTGATGTATTTGTCTGTAACATGACACAAAGAAATAATTGTTTAAATATAATGTTTTCGATGTAAATATATTTAATTGATGTGATATTTGTGTGTAAATGTAAGCTGTTCATACTGGTGATGCTGTCATTGTATTTCCTAGCACACACACACACTTCACATACAAGAAGCACCATTGCAGTGAATACAAAGCTGTAAGTTAACTCTGATTTGTATTTACACAAAAATCTTCTCTCTGAAAACATCAGTGGAATCAAAGTTGTCTTACTGAGGAACGCTGAGATGAATTTCACTTTTCTTAACATCACCTATCTTATGTTTTGGCTCTATTGCGGTAAAGTTAGTGGAAAACTTTAGTGAGAATATAGAGGGACACAGACTTCTTTGTTTTACTTAATTGAAAAACATGAGTTGGGGCTTCTGGAGACTTGGATTTACATTTGAAGAAACATCGCTTTTCACCTCTGAAACTCCAAAAGTGTTTTGTGGACTCAAACACTTCACCACCCCCCCCCCCCAATTAACACAATCAACGCTCTATTGTATCATCGATTGCTGCAGTGTTTTACTCTGCTCTGCAAGTATAATGAGATTTCACACCATGTTGAATCTTGAATGTTGAGAGATGTGTGATTCTTTTTTCTTGAATTTGCAGGATAGAGGGGGTTTTCTGTTTTTACTTGGTTTTATTTTTGTTTGCCATCATGTCTAACTTTGTTCAATCTTTTCATTAGTTCTCTTTGGGCCAGCAGAGTCCACTCTTTCACCACATGAGCTCCACTTGTATTTGTGACTAGAGACGCACAACAGTACCAACACATTTCAGCACTTACAGACACACAAAGGTTTTTTAGATATTCTGGAATAAGTGCTAATATATTTGTTATATTCTGGATCTGCTTTCATTAGAAACATCTTGACATTAACATTATGTTGACCGATGCTAAAGCACAGCAGCTGCTCAGTGAATTCCAGAGCATAGACATACAACCACAGGTGGTGCAACATGTAACCAAGACTCGCACATACATGTTCTGTAATCCTATATATGTCAAGAGGGCTTGGACTTCATGCCATTTATCTCAGTATTATGGCGTCTGGGTGTGGTGGCAGTCTCTCAAAGTTAAAGTAAATGGGAAAACAATTCCTGGATCTGCAACAAAATTGAATGAGTCTTTCCTGGATCCATTCTGCATCCTTAAACCAAGTTTCATAGTAATCCGTTTGGCAGTTTTTGTGTTATCCTGCTTACAAACAAACCAACCAACCAACAAACAAACAAACAGGGTTGAAAACATAACCTCCTCCAGAGGAAATCATTTAAAGATAGATATTGTTATAGAACTCTACAAAAACAAACTGTAACCAGTGCTATGAAAATGTAAACAGTATAATAAATAAAGAAGATGATCCAAGCATTAACATCTATGTCTGGGAGTATGAAGGAGCAGTGTGAGGTGGTGATGCTTGATTCAGAAGGTTCACGCCTCTTTCACTTACACGGCCACACACTGGGGGTCAAAGGGCATTTGACCTTCAGACACTGAAACCCAAATCAGTTAGTAGGTCAAAGGTCACTTCACACAGACAGGAGGAGCCGGGGATCAAATCCCTGGGTGGTAAACTCCCTGGGTTGTAGCTCGATGCCTCTGTAAGGGATCATCCTCTCAACCTCTCCATGTTTCACTGCTTCATCCACTATCACTTACACAGTGCAGGCGGTTGGCATGTGTGTCCATGTACACATGTGCACGAGCTGTAATCCCAGAATATCTTTCCTCGCGGACTCTTACTATAGCACACGAGTGTAATTTCATGACAACTGCATCTGGTCCATGACACTGGGCCTCAACGCCACAGATCATTTTATATGACTGTTATTAAGAGCTACAAATATTGGCCCAGGGGAGATCATTTGACAGCGTAAACCAATAAATAATAATTACCAGTTCCCTCATCATGCAGGATTTATCTCATCAAGTTCCATTAATTATTCTTTGAGAAATCGACGAAAATGTTGGAAAATCTCGCACAAAGAAAGTGAAAAGAAATTCTGGATAATGGTTAAAAGTTGATTACTACTCCTTCTAAAAAACAGACAAACAAACTGAAACAAAAACATATCCTCCCTGGCAGAGGTAATAAAACAATGGAGGGAAGATGCATGCATATAACTGGAAAACACCCAGATGTTTGTTTCAAATTTCTCTCTGTTGTTTCTGGGAATAGTTCTGGTTAGAATCTCATTGACAAAGACGACGATTTAAAACAATGTTCTGTGTTTGAATCATATTTCACTTTCCTACGTGCCTTTGTATCAATGATCCACACGTGGGAAGTTTAAAATGTCCGTTTGACCAGTGAACCACAAAGAAATCCGTTTATTGCCTTTTAAGAAATCGGGCTGGACAGGAAACAGAAAGGTCCTCACTCGAACATTGGAGAGAAATCCTGCTGCACACTAGGAAGGAAACTACGATCATCACCCTGTGTTTGCTTACCTCCACGGACGAGTGCAGCTTCGGTTCACAAAGACAATATGAGATCTGCGTGACCTTTGACCTTTGACCACTTAAACCTCAGCAGTTCATCTTTGAGTCCAAGTGAAAACTACTCAACATCTCAAGGAATTTCCCCTGAAGGCAGATTTGCGCTCTCGTGTACGAGGGGCCCAAAAGAGAGTTTTGAGGGGCCACCGTGACCTTTGACCTCCCAAATATAATCTGTTAATCTGTAAATCTAAGTGTAAAAGTCGGAGCATGAACCCTGAAGGCTGCGCGGAGAGAAGAACAGATGAGATGACGAAGGAACGTGAGGACGGGACGTGTTTATGTCTGTAGGAGAGCGACCGAGCAGCAGAAGCTGGGCAGAGAGAGAGAGAGAGTTTGTTTGTCTGCTCCCTGATGAATGATGTCCGAGCGCAGTTGCTTTCATTACCAGGACGTCCCACCTCCCTCTTTCCTCCCCCTCTCTCTCTCCGTCCTACTCCCACCCGCTGCCGCTCTGTGATATGACTGCACACATGGACGGCCTCTGGCATTACGCTGGCTGCTGGTGCCCTCACTGAGTCTCTCTCCAGGCTGCTATCTTTGTCCGGGCCTCCATCACCACCACTGAGGCCGAGCCTTTTGATGAACGCTCGCTCATTGTCTGTGCATGTGTGGCCTGTCTGTCCGCTGCTGTCTTCAGCTCAGCAGCACCGATGAGACATGCTAACACACGACATGCTCAGTGGCAGGAGGGGACGGGTGCTATCCAGCTTTGATTAGTGTTGGAGTTCTTTTTAGTTTTCTTGATTCATGTTGTTGGATCTATGCCTTGTGAGGATCAGCCATAGTCTTTTAAAAGAAGGAGAAAGAAGAAGGAGGACTAAACTGGACCAAACTGAACTGGACTGAACTGAACTGCCAAGTAGATTATGTTTCCACCTCCTGGTTTGTTTGTTTGACAGCAGGATGTCGCAAAAAACTAGCAAAGTCGTTTTCACAAAACTTGCTGGAAGGAAAATGTCTGTGGAGGTTCTCAGTCATCCAGGTCATGATATACCCAAGTGCTAAAAACAGGTCAACTGGACCTGGTTGAGTTTCTCGAAGATCATTCACCTCTTGTTGGGAATCCCAGGTATTTAACTTGTAGGGTCGCTGCACCTGTCTACAGGACACCTACATCTCAAGGATAAGGGACATTCATTTGAAGACAACAATGTCCACATTTTGGCCCGGGAAGACAGATGTTTTGAAAGAGGAGTGAAGGAAGCCGTCTACGTCATACTAGAGAAACCATCTCTGAACAGAGGAGGAGGTTTAAGACACCGCCTACGTATCAGCAACATTCAAAACAGTCTTGACTTCCATCCCCGGGAAGATTCAATACATTTCACACGTTAGGACACATGACTCACAGGGGGCGGGAGGGTCAACACGTACCAGTGACCCGCAATCCACTCCCAACGTAAAAACCAACAGCTGGGTGGGCAGATGTTTAGGAAATCCTTCATGTCTAAAATCTATGGCTGGATCAGATGAGTTTTATTCACTGTGCAGAGGAGACACATCACAGCAAAGCAACATAATTGTGTCTTCTGGTCGACAGTCCGGAGGGAGATTACACCTTCACACCAAAGGTCATTCGAACACAGTTAGAAACAGCTGGGCCAAACATGGTGGGGGCGGGGGGGGGGGGGGGGGTGCGTGAAGACAAAAGGGGAACGCAAGTCCACGACAGGTTGATTTGTGATATGAAGTGTTCCCATCTACCAGTTATCCATTTGGTCAGTGTCTTCACCCCTCCGCTGACCTGGTTGCTCTGCTAGGGGGGGGGGTCACAATCCTGGGAAAGTTCATTCTGGCCTGTTCGCAGGTACCTGATAATTAACTTGAAAAGAAGAGAGTTTGTCTCGGAGCAGAACGTAGTGTCATGTTGGGGAATTAAAGGAACTGGATCTGAGTGCGTTATGAAAACACAGATGGGACATGGGCCAAGAACGAGCCTGTTACCTTTCGGCACGGATCTGGAAAATCAAGATCTATCACATTTAATTTGGTTTCATAAGGGGATTGTTGGGTCTTGGAGGACATATAAGCTCCACCAGGTGTCTTTATTTTACACTCAAAATGCTGTTTATTGTGGGAATGGTGAAATCTGAATAACCCTTACCTGTAAGTCATTTTAAAATAAACCTATACCTAAACTTAATTTAGTTCAAAATTAAAAAACAATAGAAAAAAGTGTTGATTCAAATTGTTTGTGGTCCAGATGCCGTTATATTGTCCCTCATGTACAGTTTTTTCCATACACACGCTATGTTGTGTACATCATGCATGAGTATGTGGGTGGGTGGGCAGGCTGCTGTTGGTGGGATTCAGGAAGGTCGGAGGTGTTGACAAACCAGGAGAGTTTGTGACTGGAGGGAATCAGAAGGATGTGACGTCAATAAGTTTCATCTTCACAAGCCGAGGAGCAGGAATCTTTCTCATGAAACATGATTTTTAGATGGAACATGGTTTTATTGTGCTTAAAAGTTTGCTCCAAAAAAATCCTCCTCTGACTCAGAGATTGTTTTCTTACAAACTATTTTTTGTGTAGCTGTGCTATGTGGTCACATGCTTGTAGGAAATTCTCGTCTGTTCCTCTTCTTTAAGTGAAATAAAGTTTGTACACATTGTACACGTTTGTGTTATGTTCTCACCTCAACAACTTGTTTCCCTCTTTCTTCAGTGTTCAATCCATGAATAAATACCACTTCAACTAAAACACATTTTGTTCAAGCTGCATGTTCAACGATGTAAAATAAATATGTATTGTAAGTACTGTTTGTCACGTTCTGGTTAAAAGTGTGAAAACCTAAAAACTAAAATAGCTGTGTTTGTGTGAGTGTGTGTGTGTGTGTGTGTGTTTGTGTGTGTGTGTGTGTGTGTCTTTGTGTGTGTGTGTGTGTGCGTTGTTTGCATTGATGGAATAGGGGTGGTAACCATAGAGCTGACCTTGGGAGGGGTGTTTGTTGACGAACAACATTCCAGCGTGTGTGTGGTGTGTGTGTGTTTGTGTGTGTGTGCTTGTGTGTGTGTGTGTGTGTGTGTGTGTGTGTGTGAGTGTGTGTGTGTGTGTGTGTGTCTCTGTGTGGTAACCCAGTTCAGCACAGGTAAAGATCATGTGCCTATTTAAAGATGGTGATTCTCTCCGACCAGCTGATAGCCGGCTGTTTCCTGCAATCTTCCAAATAAACTCTGGGATGCTTCGAGTATTATTCTGGAACTATGTAGTAAATTAAAACAACATACACACTCTGTATATATAAATGTACAAATTTGCATGGTTGTTTTCAAAGTAAACACTCACAGTTTTGTCCAACGTTTTGACTGTACACATTTCTATTCACAATTATCTCAGTTTGACTTTGTCCATGAACTTTATATTTAGAGTTTGTGTCACAGCAGAATGTGTCAAGTGCTAAGACTCTGAAACCCTCAGTGTGACCCTGCATGTGTTTGAATCAATCGTTCAGCTATCTGACCTGATTTCAGAGTGTGACTCAGGATCTGCAAATTGTCATGTGACACAAGTATCCACAAGCTGGAGCTACAAAAAGACGGAATATACAACTCAGGTCTGGAAGTTGAAGCTGAATGTAGAGATGAAAACATACAATACAATCGATATTTGGTATTTTAATAGTTGATCCATACATCATTGCTAAATATTAAGGCTTTTATTTAAAACACAGGTGTGAAAAAGAAAATATTTTTTTGCAAATGTGTTAAAAAATATCACCCATGATAATAAAGAACTTCACTTCACTGCACTATCTCCCCTAAACATCAAACCCGTTGACAGGTGTCATCGGACGCAGAGGAGCCGTTCATGGGGGGGATGCAGCGGGGGGAGCTGCGGTGGAACATGGTGAACCGGGGGAACCGGGTGGACAGGGTGGACAGGGTGGACAGGGTGGACGGGGGGGCAGTTTGGGACAACCTACGATGATGTATTAGGCGTGACTGTTGGACAAAGATTTCCTTCCCTTTCAAAGTTACTGTATTTTAATGCTGAATAAATATATGACTTTTAAAATGAATCTCTATTAAAGGTCACAAGACTCGAACGCTGAAGCTACGTCTTCATTCCGTGAGAGTTCATCACCCCCCCGACCCACGGAAACATGTTCACATCTCTCTGTGGAGGATTGATCCACTCACGACGCCATGTGATTAATTATTGATCGCTGAAAACGCAATCAACATTTGCCAGGAAGAGGCTCCAAAGCAAAGTGATAAGAATGATCTTGTATCAAAAGAGTCCCACTAACCACTTTAAATATAAAGGAAGTTGACAGGATCAGTGTCTTTCTGACTGTTACAGACTGTATCTCAAACAATAAGATTTATTCAATTGATTCAATGACGGTGTCCCTCAGGATTAATCACATCTACATGAAACACAGTGAGCGGCACAAACACACTGATTATTTCCAGTTGTCCGATACTTTCCAAACTTCATGGTCACTTATCTTCTTGTTCTTAATGTTAGAAAACAGATTTTACTTTTTTAAAGATAAAAAACATTTTCCTGTATGTGCTGCATTGCTGCATGTTCCCATCAAAACAAGGTCATGGTTTCAAACTTGTCCAATCTTCGTCAAAAAAGAAATGTTTGAATTTTTATTGCCATGCTAACTCAACATGCTAACATGCTAAATTCTAATTATAAATGTATGGAAATAGCATGTAATCATTAAACACAGAGAATATATACATTTGGAGATGATTTGAAATCAATGTATAAGTCTTATTTATCATAGCTGCACAAACCACAACCGCCAAATTGTTTTTATCTTCTTCTTCCAACTTGTTAACAAGCATGCTTTCATTTCTCTAACTGGGATTTTAATACGACTGCTGATGTCCTTTGTTTTTCTTGTGTTTTCGTTTACATGTTTTTGTTTAAACGTGTCCGAAACAAATGAAATATGCAATCAAATAAAAGAAATAAAGGACAAATGCATGTAGTCGTTGAGTTGCAAAGTATTTTGGGTTTTCCTCACTGAATCCTCTCAGCTTACGGACGTGTCGGGAGTTATTTTGATATTTGCTGTGCGGGTACAGTTAAAGTCCCAGTGACCAAAGCGTCAGTGGTTCAGTTCCTGCAGCAGCTGTATGTTATCTTGGGCCACAGTGACTACCATGGAAAGATCAACAGTTCAACAAAGACATGCTGCTGACATGTAAACATCATGTGATCCACCTCTCACACACACACACACACACATATAGGAGGAGTGAATGGAAGTGGAGCCTTCAGGCGAGACTGCCACGTCGTACAACCTCAGTGTAGTTTGTATATATAATACATACAGTAATGTAATTATATCCAAACACTGAGATCCCTCCTTTAAATATAAACTCAGCCCACACAGGCCCCCCGCTGCACAACATGTGACGTATAGAAACATGCCAGTGGCAGTCCACTTCATACACGACAGAATAACACGTATATTTCTTCCTTGCTTTAATTATGTATGAGCGTGGCTGCACCGGAGGAGCAGGGAGACAATGGGTGCTCACAGCAGGAGCAGTGCCCAGAGGCGTTGGGGGGGCGTGGACACATGTACAAGCTTTCTCCTTGTCATTGTCCGCATCATATGTTCACCACAAGTAAAACTATTCTCCGAGATTTTAATGGATTGAAAGAACACATTGTTTTCTACACAAGAGAATCTGCACCCGTGTGAAGGTTTTATCTCAATAAAAAGCTTTTCATAGTAAAATAACAGCATGATTTCAATTCTGTACATCGAAGAACTGACTCTGTATTTTAACGATCTAAGTGCAGGATTATTTATGGTGCACGCAAATCCACGCCTGCTGCTTCAACAGGCACTACGTCATGTTTGAAACGGCGTGTGTGTGTGATTTGTTCGCGAGATGCAATAAACCAATCATGGTGCCATTTCCCGTTCCCTTTAAAAGCCGGATGTGGCTGCTCCTTGCTGTTATGATAGTGACTATGATTATGAGTGTAACATGCTTCACATATTTACCTCCAGCAAGGAGGTCATGTTGTCATCTGCTACCGGAAGGATGACTGTGAGACCTGGTGGAAGGGAAGAAGGAATTATTTCTCACTTTGCAAAAAATTGTGAGCTGGGACATTTTTCACCCTTTTTATTGATAAGAATAGACAAATTCATGAATCTCGATGGAACAGATTTTCTGGGAAAATTGGTGCCGTATAAATAATAAAATGGATCGTAAAAATATGGATCATGTGAATTTAAATGTTGCACATGAGAAGAACATGTGTGTGTGTGTGTGTGTGTATACACTTATATCCTTGTGTCTGCCATTTTGAGAGCAGAAGTTACAGAGTGAGGACATTTTGGGAAAATGGAGACATGTTGGTTGAAAATTTTCTGGTTACAGGACGTGTGTAATTTTGTCAAATGCCACTTAAACTTAAAAACATATTCTGCACATTCCTGTCAAACCTCTGTAACTCAAGTATTGTCCGTCGCATGCAGGTCATGATTTCTCCCTGGGGACAGAAATCCTTGAGTGGGACGACTTTCTTTAAAGGGTTAGAATTTAGCTCAGGTTATCTTTAGGGCCATGCACACCATTGTGGTTTTTATTCCTACAAGATCTTATCTTTGCATCCCTCTTGATAAATCCTCCTGCCGAGTTAAGTGTTCCAAACACTATAGGTCTGCAAGTAAACACATCCCTAGGAGTGGGGGTCGAACCCACGGGCATTTGCTCACTGCACAAAGGGGCTGTGGAATGCGTGTGCACACTACGGCACACAAGAACCAGATCTCACTTGGTTTGTACACAGTTGACAGACAGAGACCTGTGCTTGAAAAACTGTTTAATAATCAGAGAGAGAGAGAGAGAGAGAGAGAGAGAGAGAGAGAGAGAGAGAGAGAGAGAGAGAGAGAGAGAGAGAGGGAGAGAAAGAGAGAGAGCCAGATCTCACTTTGTTTGTACACAGTGGACAGACAGAGAGGTGCTGGTTGATTTTGGATTTGTCGCCATGTGCTCGAAAAACTGTTTTTAAATAATCAGAGAGAGAGAGAGAGGGAGGGAGAGAGACAGGGAGAGAGAGAGAGAGAGAGAGAGAGAGAGAGAGAGAGAGAGAGAGAGAGAGAGGGACAGACAGAGACCTGCTGGATTTTGGATTTGTCGCCATGTGCTCGAAACTGTTTTTTAATAATCAGAGAGAGAGAGGGAGGGAGAGAGAGAGGGAGAGAGAGAGAGAGAGAGAGAAGAAGAGGGAGAGAGAGAGGGAGAGAAAGAGATAGAGCCAGATCTCACTTTGTTTGTACACAGTGGACAGACAGAGACTGGATTTGTCGCCATGTGCTCGAAACTGTTTTTTAATAATCAGAGAGAGAGAGAGAGAGAGAGAGAGAGAGAGAGAGAGAGAGAGAGAGAGAGAGAGAGAGAGAGAGAGAGAGAGAGAGAGAGAGAGAGAGAGAGAGAGGGAGACTGGGGGGGTGTGGCGCTCCATGGTTGCATGACACCAGCCTCCTGACCTGCAGCCGCTTCACATACAAACCTAATGCAGCCCTCCCGCTGAGTGGTCGCGCACGTGCACGTGTCCTGGTGGGCGTGTCCTCTCTCTCTCCGTCTCTGGGTCTCTGCCTGCGCGTCCACGCCCCCCTCCGCCCCCCCCCCCTCTCTCCAATCTTCCATCCCTGCTCTCTCATAGGTTATTGGCTAAAGGTGTCGGGAGGACCAGGGGCTTTATAAGGATCCCCCGTGTTCCCTCGGTCCCTCTGCCTGTGTGTGTTTCTCTCTCTCTCCGGTTCTTCTTCTTCTCCTTTGTTGTTCCCACCAGCTCTCATCCAACATGCCCAGCAAGAGGAAGAAGAACAAGCGCCGCATGAGGAGGGTGGTAAGTGGGAGGCTCGTTATCCTCACCGAGATCATTCAATTCCAGCCGGACCTCCTCGTAATATCAGAGACAATAGAACCAAGTTGGGATCGTGCACTTTGGGAAAATGGCCTCTGACCGTGTGTGTGTCCGTCCGTGTGTGTGTGTTGTGAGTCCACGCGTCTTCAAGCAGGTTTTTTTTTTCCTCCCGAGATCAAAAAGAAACTTTCCCTCGAACCTGAATCCATCCAGGATTGGTTGTGCGTAAAAAAAAAAAAAAATGCAATTAGTGATTCCGCTTTTGCACCTGGTTTGGTTTTTGCAACACAAACAAACGTTTTGATCCACAAACACGTTTCGACATCTTGTGTCTTTGGAGGCTAATTTTTCTGTTTTGCAAACAAACACCTGCTTTGCATCGATGCGTAAAAACCAAATGTGAACAGAAAGGTGACGAATAACCAACACGACGGTTTTTGTTTTTGATGCAAAGTCTCTGAATTATTCAATTGGAGTGATTCTTCACTCGACTGCACACGTTTACTGACGCTCTCTGCTGCGAGGGCCTCCACCCCCCCCCCTCCACGCTGCGTGCGGAAAAACCTCGCCAGATTAGACGATGTGTGCATCCAAAAACACAACATCTGAACTATTGATTATGTTCCCGTTGCACGACTTTTCCTTCTGCTTTTAATATTTGATCTCCAAGAGACAAAAGCAGACTCCTCAGTCCAGTTTTTCTGACGTGCGCCATGTGCTCTCCCGGTGCGCTTTGTTAGAATAAAAAAAAAGAAAAAAACGGGGAATCGAGATTTAAGGTTTTAAATTCGGTTTATCGTCATTAATCGGTTAAAGGGACACTTTAGAACTTTTTTTTCTCTCTCAACAAACTTTATTTTGCAGACATTAGGCCCAAGTCTCATCCACACACTTGCAGAATATGGTTTACTGCTATTAATTAATTTCTCAATTTGCCGAGAACCAGCAGCGTCGGTGAGATATGTTTATGAAATCTGACTCCACGTCACTTCTCTCTTAGGTAACCCAGAAATATTTTACTTCTGAACATTCAGTGCCCAGGAGGAGGAGTGGGAGTGGGAGTGGGGGAGGGGGAAAGTGAAAAGTTAACACAGAAGCCCTTTTTGCCAGAGGGCAAAGGCTCCCCCTCCATCCCCACCCCCCCCCAAAAAAACACTTTCCAACCAGAATAAGTCATTGTTTCAAACCCTTTTGACTAATTTCAGCTTTGAAATAAATAGCCCCCCGCCCCCCCTCTTACAGTCTACCTCCAGGCCCAGCGCTCCTGAGACTTCCCAGCATGGAGTTGTTGAATGCATTCGGCCCTTCCCCCCTCCCCCCCACGCCTCTGGCTGGACTGACTCTCAGAAACACACACAGCTGTATTTGGTCGTGTGAGTGGACTGGAGGAATGTCTTCTTCCCTCAGGTTGAGTCCGGTCGGAGCTGTCGTCCTGCTCCGGCTCCTCGAGTGTCCCTGTCTGCAGGAGACACTCAGAGATAACAGTGGCCCCTGTGAAGCCACTCTCACTGTGGTGCTATCTGCACTGCACCCCCCCCCCCCCCCCTGAGCTGAGGGACACTTTAAGACACACACTCTCACTCTGATAGTGTTTATGTCTCCATGGTTCAGCCTCACTCCCTTTTGGATTTACTGAGGTTTAAACGTGTGATGTAATATTTGGATTTGGGCACAGCGAGCTGTTTGTGGGCGAAGAGAGAGTGAAAGCAAAGGTGGGTGGGGGGGGGGGGGGTTGTTTTGACTGTGGCCTGCTGCTCCATTGGCTTTACAGTACTGCTCCAGCGCTGTGGCGGCCAAACAAAAGCATTTTCAGGCAGTGATTGTAACCTGATTAGATCCCGATTATGATGTGATTAGGCCCAGTGTCTGTGGCACACATCAGTGGTGCTGACTCGGGCGGTTTCCCCTCCCGCTTCACCACACCTGTCAGGATGGCTCCGATTCAACTAATTAGCCCCATTATCAAACGAGCTTTGCTGTGCCCACTCCCAGAAACACGCAGCCCCACCCACCAAAGGCCCGCGCTCCCGAAACCTCCATTGAAGCCAGAGGGGTTTGTTTTGTTTTGTGGACAGTGACCGGGCTGGGTGGCATGCCGGGGATTCCTGCTGATGGGAGTGAGCCTGAACACAACATGAGCAGTAGAACACGCTCAGGCCCTCAGGAGCGTTTAAACCCCACGCTCTCTATGCATTTCACGTTATGAGCCAGGTTTACACACAGAAACTCAGCTATGTTTGTTCATGACATACTAAGTTCCCTCAAAAGGACTCTCATAGAAAGATCGCACTCTCCGCGTTCAAACTTTAAAAGGTTCAGTTGTAAAAAAACATCAATTTGTCTCCTAAAAATAGATTCCACTTTCATTTACTTATCCTCTTTGTGTGTCTTCTTCTCTTTGCAGCAAGCCCTGAGGAGATCCCTCGAGGAGCAGCATGCAGGCCAGCCACCGGTCAAGGCCGGCCCAGGGATCGCAGTCGGAGCGCCCCCTGCTGCAAAGCCAAAGCCAGCGGCCAAAGCGCCGACACCAGTTCCAGTGGCCGTTCCCATCCCTGCACCTGTCGTGGAGATCCCCAAAGAAGTACCAGTCGTGCAAGAACCCGTCGCAGAGCCCGTCCGAGTAGCGACACCAGAGCCCGAGGTCGTGGTGTTGGAACAGACTCCAGAGGTCGCGGTTGAAGTGGCGGCGCCGGTCGTCGAGGAAGCGCCGGTCGTCGAGGAAGCGCCAGTGGCCGAGGCTCTCGCAGCTGAGTCCGAAGTCGTAGCCGAGGTTGTTTGTGAAGCTGAACCCATCATTCCTGAAACAGAACCAGTAACTGAGGTAAGAACCTGTCTTTTTACACTTGGAGATTAGAAATGAAGAAATGTTTGTTTATCCATCGTCGGAAAACAAATTTCAGATTCATCGATTTGGTCGAACTTTCCCAAATCACTGGAGCCATATTGAAGAACCAGTTTTATGAATAACAACTCGCCCAAACTGGTTTCTTCTTGGTACAGTGAGCTGTGTTGGGTTCAGCGTGTACCATGCTGACATGCATGCAGTCACCATTTTACATGCATGTCGATCACATGTGGGAGAAGTGAAAATCACTTGGTTCCAATTTGCTTATAGTTTGCTATAGAGAGACACTTTCTTTGTGCAGTTTGTATATAATCCTATATATATTTGTTGAGTTTTGGTTTGTGTGAGTGGTTTGGAGTTTTTTTTCGATGCCATTTGGTGAAATGGTTGTGCTGTGGGGGAGGGGGAGGGGCCGAGGGAACAACATGTTCCATTTAGCGGAGAGGTGGAGAGTAGGAGAGCGAGCGCTCGGAGCTTTCTCCAGCAGCCGTGTTACATTATCACCTTTCTGCTGAAAGGAGCTGCTTGTTCTTAATGAGATCTTGAGAATTTTTATGACAGTTGGAAGAAAAATGTGCCGTTTGTCCTCTGCTGCTATTTCAAGAGGCTGTTTGTTGATTTGAGTTTCTCACACGGTCCTGATCGGCTGTAGATCTGTATCCCGTTATTAGCTTTGCTCAAGATTGTTCGTCACCCCCCAAAGCTAAACACTGTCATTAGCTGTGAAACGATGGTCTCTGTTTCATCATGCTCGTGTGTGAGGGAACAGAATGTTCTGTTTCAGCCTGGAGACTGACGCTCACACACGGTGCACATGCATGTACGTCTGTGTGCAGAGACACACACGCGCTGCATGGCGGCCCCTATGTCTATAGTGTTAAAGAAGTGGGGGTGTTATCAGTGGCCTTTTCCAAGGCTTGTCCCCCCGGTCCTGCTCAGGTCGTCCTGTCCTGATCACACACGTCCTTTAGGGGGTTTGGTCTGCAGCCTCTAGCCTTGGTCTGTCATTCTTTAACCACTGTTCCACAAAGGAACACTAAAGACGCTTCTATAGGAGGTGGCTGCACAGCATTGTGTACTTGTCGAGCCAGTATCCACCCCCTCCGCGCCTTGGTCTCAACCTCCCTCCTCTCCCTCCTTCCTCCGTCCACCATACCTCCAATCTCCCCTCTCTCTCCCTTCTCGCCTTGCTTTCGATCTGCTCCTGCACAGCCTGCAGTCGGGGGGCCACATTCAGACACTGACAATTAGTCCGTGCAGATTAAACAAAATTAGTTGCAGATTTTTCTTTTTAGTACTAGTTCTGCTTTTCTGAAGTTTCTCAGAATTTGACTTGACTTTGATATTTAGCCAGTTTGCACTTGTGGCCACTGAGTAGTTGTAGGCCAGGATGGGTCTTGTGTTCAGCTGGCTCATGGGCCAGAAGCCGGTGGCCCATCCACTGCTGGATGTCACCACGGAGAGTCAGGTGAGTGTGAACCCACCGCTCAATCCCGAGTCATGTTCTGTTTCTCTGGCCTTAAAGGGTGGTGGGCGCGGCTCCGGCTCCGGCTGAACATTTTGTACCAGCTTGCCACCCCCCCTCCTGGTTCCTCGTGGCTTTCTCCTGTAAATTTGCTCTTCCTCTCGCCATTTGTTCCTTCCCTCCCACCACTTGTCTCCCCATTCCCCCCTCCTACCCCCCTTCTTCCATCACCCTCCTCCTCTCAGTCTATCCTATGGCACCCCATTGGCTCATTGTCTATCATTGACTATCAGCACGTGTACAATTTCATATACGTGTCCTCCTCGTTGCTCCGAGTAGAGGGAGGAGACGGGACTATTGATTTCTATGTTGGGGGGGGGGGTTCAGTAGAAATGTCTAGTTCAGACCCAGGCATATGTGAGGAGTTCACAGACAGCTGTTAGAACCTTTTTAAAGTCTGACAGATTTCTAGTGGAGGGTGCATCCAGTTCACCAACAGTGAAGGTGCACGTTAGCACATGATTGGTTTGCTTATTTTATCACAAATTATTAAGTGGGAAAAACTGAATTAAAGATGAAGACATTAATTTAAAACAAAGCTGTTGTGTGTCCTGCTGTGTTCACCAGATGGGTTTAAATCACAGGACAAATTTCCCTCATCTGCACGAGTGTGTGGGATTAATAAATGTATCTTATCGTGTATATATATTCATTTGTTATGTTACTGTGTCAACTTCAGTCACCCCCCCCCCCCCGAAAGTCCTCTCTGGTCGTCAGATATTCTAAGAAAAGGCCAGAGTGAGAATCTGTATGTGTTGCCGTCTGTGCCAGACTCAGTTGGAACATAAAGTTCCATGTGTTAACTGTAGGTTCACTGTGTCGGGTTGCGTAAAGCTGAGCTGTTCCCAGATCAGCCTCGGCTTGAGCTCAATGTGTATCTGAGTGGTTTGTGCAGAGCAGGATGTGTGTTCAGATCAGTTTGGTACAGAGTGTTCTGGGGCAGGCTGTGGGGGGGGGGTGTGTCTACTGTATGTGGCCACACGTGTGTCAAGAGTCTATAGGCCTCCCTCTGCTCACTCCCCTATACGTCCCAAGGCTATATATACTTTCAGCCTGCTCAACCACACGTGCACACTTGTTTGCTTACTTGGCTTTTGTTCAAAAAGTTTGTTTTAAGTTCCACAGAAACTGGCTCCTCACCCACAGTAGAACAAGAGATGTTTAAAGTCTTGTGAGACTTTACACTCTTCTACTACTTTACACTCCTACTACTGTTTTATATATTTGATCCAGTGAGTGTTCACGTGCTGAAGCCTCCTGCGTGTTCTGGACTTGTCCTACATTGAAGAAGCGCTGGTAGAAACGCAGGCTGAATAATTTACTGTCAGACGGTGGAGATTTACAGTATTTATGCGCTGCTCCCTGTGATTGCTGCTGTGGCTCAGTCAACACGCCTGGCTGCACAGTAAAGGCCCCTAGTGGCCATGTGGGTTACTGCCTGGTTCCAGCAAATCAATGGCAAAGGCTTCAACATGTGAAAAGAGTGACTTCTTTTATTAAGAGCAGTTTTTCAGTGTTGAAAATACTTCTATATTATATTTACATATTAATAAATATGAAGTCACACTCCTGAATTTATTTTAAAGTGTTTTTGGAAAAGGAGATTTAATTAGGTAAATATTTAGGTTTTGGTCATTGCATAAGGGAGTGAGACGAGGGTGTAACCGCTTCCCATTGTGCATTTGGCTGTCACATTCCTGTAGGGTATATAATGTGCCTGCCCCCCCCCTCTCTCACGCATGCAAATCACACTTAAGGGAGCTGGTGCATTCGCTGCCTGATGAAATTTATAGTCTGAAAACACTCGTTCTGGAAAGCGTTTCCTGTGCAGGACACGGTGATCCTGCCGAGTCTCAGTCGATTCTCTCTGCAGTTTCTGACAAAATTTTCTTTAAAAGGTCGTTTTGCTCCGGGCACATTTTTAGGACAGCTGTTTGCGCCCCTCCCCCTCCTTTGAAGAAAAAAAAGTCAAAACAGGATCACGGCAGCACCATATATATTTAATTACCTGTAAATGCCTAATGTATCCCAGTTGGTGTTTTGTTGCCAGCTAATCTGTTTTATTAGATTATATACACAAGTTTATGATTGTTTTGCTGACTCATGAACAAACTTTCTCTCTCATCACAGGTTACACCCACAGCTGAGGCTCCAGAGGCAGCTCCAGCAGAAGCTGAGGTAAGACGCACACTCACAGCAGCAATGTTTCTTGTAGACACCCCATAGTTCATCGAGTCCGTTAACAAGTGAAAAGCTGCATGTCCAATATTCATGCACGGAAACAAACTCCTGCAGTATTACAACACAAACTTGTTCAGGCAGTATCTCCACGCCAGAGGCACATAACAGGTGTGAGTGATGATAACTCCTCATGACACCGCTCCAGTGACTCCTGTGTTAAGTGAACAGGGTTTTACAGCAGCAACCTGATGGGCCTATTTAAATCAGCTCTATGTAGAACACCACCCATCGTCAGTCTAAAGGCAACTGCTGTAGGTTTGAAGATACATTTCCAGTTCTGGAAAATCTAAAAAATTAACAACTCTTAAACTTTCCCTAGATAAATAAAGCAGAAAATTACTAGTCTAGTTTCTTTTAATGAAGGAGCACAGTAGACTGCATTCAGTCATTGCAAAAAAGCTCTACTTTACTGGGAACGCACGTCAGTGTCTGTGGGGGTTTTGCTCGTGTGTCAGACCAACTCGCTGAGGAAGTGACGACAGAGGTTAAAACAAAACTCAGTCACAGTTTCCTTGTGTTTTATGAGATTACGGCAGCGGGAACTGGAGGAGAGAGAAAGAAATCTTTCATTGGAAAAGTGTAAAAGTTTCTATGACTTTAGCTTCAAAACAAACAACCACACTTTGCCTCTGGGCCTGTTCTCTAAAATATCATGTTCATTACTGATCAAACATCGTTAATAATGGATTTGATGTGATAGAAGTGCTGCAATTGATGTAAAAGCTAAAATTTAACATTACTTTAAGGTGACTTATTTATTTTATCGTTTTAACAATTTTTTTTCATTTCTGGTTCCGCAGCTGCAGTCAGTTGAAGCCACAGTCGTAACCACAGAAACCGTTGAGGTAAGACTGAGCTTTTTAACGTATGCATGGCTCCACATCACAGTAGTTTGGTCATCTTGTCTGTCCAGGGTGTTGCACGTTGCATGGTTATTTAATGTGTGCTGTGTTGGATTCGCTCGTGCAGACGCATGATGTCTGCGAGACTGAAACAGAGGCTGCGCCCGTGGCAGAGGAAGTCTCAGTTGAAGTTGCTGTCACAGAAGAAACCCCCTCGTTAGAGGCCGTAGTGGAAGCTCCGGTGGAGCTGGTGGTAGAAGCACAAACTGAAGCCGTGGAGGAAATCACAGAGACGCCAGAACAGATGACTGAGGCTGTCGTCAGTCCTGCAGCTGAGGAGGACGAAGCTGAAGTAGAAGTGTTGGCTGAAGAAGAGGCACCTGTAGAACTCGCTGAGCCCGTTTCAATCGTAGAGGTGCAACGCTGATAAAACAATCCTCCTCTTCCCTCTTATCTCTTGAGTTTCTGTCTTTCGGAGAATGCAGAGTGATAAAAGTTTAATGTGTTTTTTTACATTTAATTTGTTAGTGTGCAGCATGTGTTTTATACATTTCATTAGTTATTGAGCATGCAATGTCATAAATTCATTTTCACCATTTAATCGCAAACACAAAAGGCACATTATGACCTTCTATTTGTCTTGTTTACATCAGGATGTTCCTGTATCGATGGAAATCCCAGTGGTGAGTATTTTTAAATCTTCCCCCAGTAAGAAAATCTTTATGCAGTTCATTTGTACACATTTTACTTAAGTTTCTAAAGTAACTTTGAAATGAGTAGCAACACTAACTCAACATGTGTTATGCAAAGTGACGTCCTGACCGAGCCTGTTGTCTCTCCAGGTTCCAGCTGCCATGCCCGAGGCTCTGGTGGAAGAAACTGTAGCTGAAGTCGTCGAGGTAAAGATTTCAGATCCGATGCATAACTTCTCATAATCAGACATTTACGCTTTGACTTTGTACTGTGTGCTTATTGCGTTGAACATTTTCCTCTCTGGTTCCCTCAGGCACCTGCTGACGCCTTTGTTGATGACTTTGTTGTCACAAACTCTGCCGTCGAAGTGGAGGTCGCCATCGCCGAGGAGGTGAGACGCCACACTGACGTTTAGCACTCGGCTTATTGATGAGCAACACGTGTTGAATCACATTTCAATTGCATCTGTAATCCAGATTGTCCACTGAAACGGTACATGAGTCATGTGTCCACCAGGTGGCAGGCCGCAACAAATGTTTTTATGGAATTGAACTTTTAAGATTAAAAAGTTACACCACAAATTCTTGGCATGAACAAACATGTCAAGAATTTGTAAATGTATAAAATGAGTTAAAAAGTGAAATTTCAAAATAAATAAAATGTTATTAAAGACATAAGATGAGAAACAAAACGGTTACAATGGAGAATAATACAAAATATAGGCAACAGCCATTGTTGTTGCTATTTATCTATTTCAAATTGTATCTGTCGTAAATGAACAGTTTTGCTAAACTGCGTCTTCGTTCTCCAGCTTGAGTCAGTTGCTGCTCCACCCGCACCAACAGAGGCCGAACAGGTAAGACTCAGCTTTTTATGGTTCAACATAAATCGGTGTCCTCTGCCACAAAATGATCAATTGTATGATAAATTTCTCTGTACTTTCTAACCTGCTATCTCTGCTGTGTTCAGGAAATTGTGGCCACGGTTGAGGCTCCCTGTGCCCTGGCAGAGCCTATGGATGTGACTCCCGTTGAGCCTGAGCTTACACCCGAGGTTGAGGTTGAACTCAAGCCTGAGCCTGTTGCTGAGCCCGAGCCTGTTGCTGCTCTTGAAGTTGAGCCTGAACTCGCTGCTGCCCCTGAGCTTGCTGCTGCCCCTGCATTGGAAATGATCATCGTAAGTTACTCTCTTGGTGACTGGCTTATCCATTTATATACATACTATAACTTTGATAATATACATACTATAGCTATTAAAACCCACACCACCGTTCTCTTCCACGTGTCTTCCACAGGATGCCCTGGTTGAGCAGAAATGTCTGGAGGAGCTGAAGTCAGAGACGTGTGACATGCCGTGTCAGATGCAGCTCGCTGTGGAGTCAACAATGGTAAAGAAATTCAATTAAAGACAAATGACAGAGCTTTAAACATTCTCGTGGAGTAGAATGAGACCTAATTAATTCACTTGTGTTCACAATGCTTGTGATCTCACCCGATCTGATGTCCTCTGTTGTTCAGGAGATGTCAGTGGAGCCAGCGATGAATGGACACAGTGGTGCAGAGGTCTCCATCGAGGGCTAGAAGCCACACAGTCTTTGTAAGTTGCTCCCGAAACTGAATCAGCCCATTATCACATAAATGACCTGTGTTGTTTCTGCTGATCTGACAGTTTATCTTTTAAATTCCAGATTCCCCTTTCGTCATTTTGAGGACTCAGATCTCTAAATGGAGTCCGCCAGCCGTTGAGCTTTTTCATCTTGTTTTTTTTAGGGCTTGCAACGGAGCCATCAGGAAATCGAAGGAATATCCACACTTTGAAGTGCCTTTCCTGCACTGGTTTCCCGTCAAAACACCAAACCAGATGCAACAAACCCCAAAAATGCTGCATTTAAGGCAGTAGAACAGACTGTTATTAGTTTGCAAAAACGGAAACAACCATATCGTGGCTCCTTGTTTAAATCTGTTTCTCCCCCCAAAGGAATGTACGGTGAATTTTGCGCAGCGGAAGCAGACGTTGTTGAGAGATGGAGATTCTTATAGCAAGATAAATGGCAGTGCCTGGTATTTCTTATATACTCCTTCCTCTCGAGAACGTCTGCCTCCATTCTGCATATACACTCAATCCATGTGAACACTGTAGCAGGGATGGAAGTGGCTGGTTGGCACTTAGGCCTGTGTTCATACTTTCCCTGTTGTCACATCTCAAAATCACATTTCTTGCTCTTGACCCGTTTACCTGGAGTCGGAGCTTCGAGCTCCCCCCCCCCCCCTCTGTTCTCCTGTCTGCCTCCTGAGAGCCACTGCTTACATTAGTCCGATGCTTAAAAACCAGGGTTTTATGGCTCCAGTGGCCTCTGGGAAATGGCGGCTGTGGAGGGAAGAACTCGAGGTGTTAATCCCCCCCCCTCACTTTCTTCTTTTTTAATTTTTGTATAGACCATATGATGTGATACAGTTGTGTTCGAAGTCTGTAATCTGGCTGTTTGATGGTCTGACTTAATCCAACTTTGAAATAAAGCTGTAGTTCATCGTGATGCTGGCTTATGAGTTTTCTCTTTTCATACACTGACACAAACTGTTGGGGAAACAAATGCATTTTAAAAATATGAAGTCAATTTGTATACATCTCCATCCAGTATCTATACCTATTAACATGTTGAGGGTCGGAGCTGGAGCCATTGGGAAAGAAGTGTTGTATTATATCTAAATAAAATATATTCAGCCTATATTTTCAAAGAAAGCAAAATGACAACTCTTGTCTGTCAGGGGTAATAACCAGTGGTGAATAAAGTACTTGAAAGCCATACTTGAGTAAAAGTACAGATATCTTACTTGAAAGTGACTCCGGTAAAAGTCACCCGTCAGAAAATGACTTGAGTAAAAGTCTTAGAGTTGCTCATATTAAATGTACTTAAGTTTCTAAAGTAACTGGTGTTGAAATGTACTTAAATATCAAAAGTAAAAGTACCAAAATTAAAAATGCTAAGTGCTTTTTATAGTAGGCCTTTACAGACACAAAACAACCCAAAATTGGTCTTTTCAGGACTTATTTCAACTGACTGAAAAATTCTAACAATTTTTTTATATATATATAATGTATAATTTTACAAATTTTGAAAAAGTATTGGACAAATGCATCTAAACTACTGGAGACAACAAAGAATCAACACAACAGAATAAACAAGTGCCTCTTGAGTCTACCTAAGAACACTAGACCAAAGTATATCCACTAAAAGAGTTTGTAAATATAACTAAACATGGACCTTTCATCAGTAGCAGGAATGATACACAATGCCACCTATGATAACTCAGCAAAGGGAAACTAGGCACACAAAATAAGAGTTTCTCTTTTGTGAACAGCCTGGACAGTGCAGTGCAGTACAGAGAAGAAAAAAACACTGGACACAGTCTGGTTTTGCTGCCAAATTTCAGACTGAACAAGGAAATAAATAATTGAAGACCAATGTTTTTTTGAATGCTAAATTACATCTCCAAAATACATCCAATTGAATATCTTAAAGTGCAAATTTGGTTAGGGATTTTGGTGACTTTATTTTGAAGTTTATAAATTATAAGTGTCTTGCTTGACCGCAATTCAACACTAACCAGGATAGCTCAACCCTGGAAAGTACCAACTATAAAATGCAATTTCAAAAATTTCTAGGACTGCAGAGCACATGCAATTTTGAAGCGTTGCATGCGTTTTGCCTTTTGCCTGAAAAAAATAAATAATAACCAGCCCCACTTCTCCCTGGCCATGTGTTCTGTCATCTCCCCAGACCTGCCCTTCTCCATGTCTCCACCTGATGTCCCCGCACTTTTCTTTAAATTGTCATTTTTCTTTCCAAAATTCCACTTGTTCCGCAGCTTCGGTCCTCGCTCACGCACCTTATCCCACCTCCCTCATCACCCAAATCAGTCTTTACAGCTGCCTTTGTCAGCAGCTCCTTGTCGGTTTGTCAGTTTATGAACCTTTTGTGTCTATTGGCTGTATTTTGTAACTGCCTGTTTACCTGCCCGCCAGCTTGTCCACACATCTACATGTAAGCCTGTTTATTTATCATTAGACTATCTTCACTGAATGGGCCGGCGTTTGTGTTTGCATTGGTTTCCAGCAGGGTGACAATACACCTGTAGGGTCTCTTGCCTGTAGGGACGACAAAGTGAAGACACAACCCTGCTTGAAGCTTTACACATTAGCCAGTTTGTACAATACATATATAAAGACTAAACAGCTTCTAAGTTGTGTTGAGTCAGCACAAAGGGCAACTAAGGATTGGAATTGGCAATATATAGATATATAATATCTTTGCAAAAATTATATTGACATTATAGTGAGTGGAAAACTGGGCCTGATTACCCAGGGTCACATTTGGCGAGGTCCATTAAAAAACCTAAATTGTGTGCGTGAATATGCAGTCGTCCACGACACAGTGTTAGTTTTTGGTTGGGTTGGCTGAAAGTTGTTTTTGCGTTTGTTTATATAATTGGTTGTGTTGTTTGTTTTTCCATCTTGACTTGTTTTAAATCTGTTTGTTTTGTTTACGTGGACGTGTAAGACTAAGTAGACACGGCCAACCAATGATAGTCTATTTGCCAACAGTATTTGTTTAAACCAACTACTTCCAATATTTTCTTTAAAACAAGTTAACCACTTGCTGCTTCGAGTTATGTATTTATGTGCAGATGTTGACACGAAGCAGGAAAGGGAAAACGAATGTGAATCGAAAAAGGAATACCTTCAAAAAATCATGTAAAGTCACCTAATAAAAGCCCTCAAAAAGACAATTCATTTGCCTGAATAATAATCCTTACAATTTCAATAGGGCCTCACGTCTGTCAGTGCCTGTCAGTGCTCGGGCCCTAATAATAAAGACTGAACCGAGCTCCTGCAAGAGCGAGAGAGCGAGAGAGAGGTGCGCCGTGCGTAAAGGTGCACGTTCCGCCAACCTCCGCTGCTCAAGTAACGAGACAGTTTTGAGAAGTAGAAAGTACAGATATTTGTGCTCAAATGTAGCGAGTAAAAGTAAAAAGTCGTCAGGACAATAAATACTCAAGTAAAGTACAGATACGTGAAAAATCTACTTAAGTACAGCAACGAAGTATTTCTACTTTGTTACTTCCCACCACTGGTAATAACCAATAAGGTGTGCTTTGGTTTTGATTCAATTGTTAATCAAGAATCGTCACTCAAGTAAAACAGCTTGGTTATTAGTTTAAAATAAATAAAAATCGAATTGCTGAGACTTATTGAATACATACTGATCAAAGTAAATGTGACATGAAGATGATTAAAGCCAGAACTGGAATGAGAGTAACAAACATTATTCTAATGAGGCTAAAGAACAGAAATTACTTCATAAATATATAATCAATAAATGTATATAACTCTGAGCACGTACCTCCACCAAACTAAATCAGGCTGCACCAAACCACACATCAGTCCCTTACATCTGCCTGATCAAAAAAATTAAAGAAATTAATTATTTCCTGAAAGTTAGTAAAAATGTCCAAACATGTCAATGTTCAAACTAATTCCTGGATGCGTGATCCAGACAAATTTGAATTCTCTCAACCCACGTCCAATCCTTCCAGGTTTCAGTAGTCTGTTAATCTTGCTGACAAACCAGTGACAAGGGAAGGTAATGATCAATAAGGACAATGAAAATCAACTCAGATCAAAAGAGTTTTATTTGTTTTTGCATTGAAATCTACATTCATATTAGTATGATGTAATTTGGTTCAGTAAACACTGCCAGTACATGGTTTTACAAGCCTCCCTCTTCATACTGATGATCACGCTGTCAAGAGTTTCAACTGAATTTCAAGCATCAGTTGATTTTTTTTAATTTTATTTTCCCAGCGTCTTACGTAGGATTTACTGGCCCCTCGTGTTGGAATTGTAGCAAAAAAGTAAAAACAGAAGGAACGACTTCAGAAAATAACGAAACAAAAAAGAAAAAATGATAAAACACATACCACATAACAACAGAGAGGATATATATATATTTGTAAAAGCACATTCGTATTCATAATAGATGCTTTGGAATGAAACAAGCGACAAGAGGCTGTGATCAACCAACAACTGTCCTATTTGCACTCAGCACATTCCACTTATATATTATCTGATTTTCTCTTCTTTTACTTGTGCCATTAATATGCATGAATACATGTCTTCATAACACCCCCACACTCCCCAAAAAAACAAAACAATAATAAATAGGAAAACAGGTGATTCGATTGGTCCATGAGGTAAAATGTGAAAACAATTAAAAAAAAAAAAAAAAAGGTTGGAAAGAAACACAAAACAAACGTGACTGAAAAAATGAAGCTAGTGAAGAAGAGATTGTGACAGAAAAGCATTGTGTGTAACATCGGTTTCATTGTCTGCTCCAGAAACACACACTCACACATACAGACTCACACACGCACACAGGCTGCAATCTCAACAAAGCCACTTGATGGATGATGTTTTTATATTTACAATCAATGTGATGATTAACGAGCAAGAAAACCTCAAAACAGGAACCCCCACGGCAAAAAATAAAATAAAACCAGATTAAATCACCATGTTCTCTCTTCTCTTTTCGATCTCCTACTATAAACTGACCATCCACTGAACGAGGTTCGGGTTTACTGAGACGAACAGAGGAGGGAGGGGGGGGTATAAAGATGGAGATGCTTCAGAAGCGACAAGCTGTGAGAGATACGCCGAGGAGGCAGAGACGTCGGCCCCTCAGCAAGTATTACGCAGGTAGACTCAGTTTCTGCTACAAGAAAAAGAGCACTTCAATTAAAAAAAAAAAAAAAGAGCCACCGCCCATTTGGACTACCCTGGTTTGGAAATCAAACACGCCCACCCCCTGTCGTTGGGAGAGCATGCAGTCGCGGCGCTACACGGTGTAGCCCGAGTGGGTGGAATTCAAAGAGCACTTCAAAAAACAACACACGGCCCACTTGGGTTTATATGGGGCTCCGAAACAAGAGCAGCTCCGTCGTCGGGAGTTCAGGATGCAGGTTCTCACATCAGTCTGAGCTGTGTGTGTCTGTGTGTGTTTGTGTGTGTAGCAATAACTTCAATGGTACAAGCAGCACAAGTAGTGTTCAGCAGGCAATCGACTCGTCCTTCTGGAGAGGATATGTTTCAAAAGGTTCAGCAGAAGAACTTTCAAAGTTTTGACGTGTTTCATCCACAGATCTTCTGCAGTAAGAGTTCAGGACTGTTCTCTGTCCGTCGCTAGCTGAGGCCGCTACGCTCCCAGATTCAACACCAATGTTTCTTACTTTTTGAGCTTCAAAAATGTTTAAATCATGTTTTGGAAAACGTCCTTTTTTTTTTTTGACCAGTAAAATAAACTACTGGTTGTCTGCACAGATGACAAACCTACAAGCCACAGCCAAAATTACCAGCATTTTATTAGTGAGGGATAAATAAATCTTATTTTTGATTTAATCGGAATACCACTGTGTTTATAATCATCTGCGAAGTTTCAAAAGTCCTATTTTCCTATTTCTTTCCCACTGTGTCTTCTCGGTGTGATTGTCACCCGGTCCTCCTTCCGTCGCAGCACCACTCAGGCAGTCGTACAGGTAGGCAGTGAGTTTAAGAACAATCACAACATTTAACTGGCACTTTAATAACCAGTGAGGAATTTCCTTTTTTTTTTTAACTACAGCCAGGCATGAAACAAAAGGTCTTTTTTCCTTGACTGTAGGAACAGAAGAACATAAAGAAGGAATAAGGGAGTGAAGGGAATGGTAGAGAGGACACCTCTCAGAGGCTCTTTGCCCCCTAAGGCCCAATGTGGGCTCAGTCCTGTCTTATCTGGCCCGGTCCAACCCCTTGTCTGGTTAGGCCGAATCCAGTCCAGTCGAGCTGGGATCCAGACCAGGCTTTTAGAAGAGTGCTTTGGATCCCTGGTTCTCAAACTCTGACCAGGCGTCGTTCAGTTCCATGAAGATCATCTTAGCGTAGTGTTCATAGGGCTGGTCGGTCGCCTGCGGAGAGAGGAGGGGGGGGGGTACGTGTGAATCCTCAAATCAGAGTCTGTTGTTCCTGACCTGGCTGAATGCATGTTAACACTGTACCTTATCTGGATGGACAATCAGCACAGCCTTTCTGTAGTACTTCTTCACGTGGTCCGGGGTCAGCAGGTCGGCCATGCTCACAGGCCTCCAGCGGGTTTCTCCCTCCCACAGCACCGTGTGCAGCGTGGACAGCAGCGCGCGGATGTTCCGCTCCTTCCCTTCGATCCAGTCCAAGATCTGCAGCGTGACAATTAAACAAACGTTAATTTTATTTAGCAAGTGCAAACATTGTCCAGCACTAGGAAGACGAGCAAAGCTGCCATGTCGGCCTCTCTAATCAGCCTTCTGGCAAGTAACCGTCTACTCTGCAGTTGGAGAGCAGCAGAAGTCAGATGAGGTATTTCCTTCAAGATCAAGATGTATTGTTATCTAAAAAATCAAACTGATCCACTTCCTGTCACAAGTGACTGCATCATATCTGCGTTTCCTCAGGAGTGTGTTTCGAGCAGCGTGTGTATACCACCTCCCCCACACATGCTTTCAGTTTGTTACCTGCAGTTTGAGTGGATCCATGTCTTTTGTAATCTCCTGTCTTCTCATTTCCGCGATGGTCCTCGGTCCATTCTTATCAAGCTTAGAGGCAAAACCCTGAGTCGACAGCAGGTCCTCGAAATCGTCCCGCTTTACCTTCGGCTTGGGGCCTGCGTTCACAACACGGCACAGAGAAATGAGGAGTCGGACAGGAAATTGTGTTTGAATAAAAAGATGCACGCAGACTTTGTTACACAAGTTGAGGCATTTGTTGAGAAAATTGAAAAACAATATCCTAAGTTTCTGTGATAACTTTGAAAAATGAATGAGATGATGTCAGAGCTGCAGCATCGAATCTCTTTATTTTTTCAAGTGGTTATATCTACGCTTCCTGCACGATCCACAACTCCAGCATCAAATCACTTCCCCTCTACGCAGCGTTTCGTACCGAATCCTGGCCCACGCACGCCTCGCTCATCTCTCCCGCCGATGACACTAGAGAAGCTGAGGTTGTAGTTAGGCTTGGTGGGATGCGCGGCTGCAGGCTGAGAAGCCGAGGATGCTTTGGGTACGGATCCCGAAGTCCACGGTTTGCCCTGGGCTGCAGCGGCGGCTCTACCGGACTGCCAGGGCTGCCCTTGAGCCTTGGTGGAGGAGGAGGAAGCAGAGGAGGAGGGAGGAGCCTTCGTGCCAAAAGAAGGTCCTGAAACATGGAGGAAGGATAGTTAGTTAACAACGGTACACTTTCACTTGCTGGAAGTCTGCTCACTGAATACCTGAGCAGGAGAACTTACCTGGTAAATTGGAACCCAGGTTTCCGAGGTCGGCAAAGGGGTCAAAGGTCTGAGACTTGGCCTTTGACATGGACGGGCCACTAGCAGCTACAGGAGGAGGGACAACAAGTGAGTTAGAACTGGTGAGGTTTTCTAGGTAACACTGAAGACTTATAGGGATCAGTAAACCATCAGCTACACAATGTTCCTCCACCTACCTGTACTGGTGTAGCTGGGTTTGCTGCTGGTGCTACTCATGCCAGTGCTGGTGCCGGCTGCCCAGCTGTCCCACCCGCCCAGCAGGTCCGGCTGGCTGGCGGATGATGTCATCTTTGGGGCATCATTTACAAGCTTATCTGTGAAGACACAAAGGACCAAAGTGTCACAGATTCTGATTCTGATTCTTTAAGATGTTACGATTAGACATTGATTAGGCCATGATCCACGGCTTCTTCCTGAAAGAGAAGAACTGCTGCTGTAACAAATCCACCAAACTCTGTTTGGAATTGTTGATATTTCAAAAGTTTCCTGCTTAATATTCAAGATAAACCCTGTTTTTTATTGACCTTTAAGTCTTTTTAACTGATCTACTGCTCAGCGTTACTTGCTGGATATGATTCTTGATGCTTGAAGGTGTGGCTTTCAGTCAGTTCTGCTCTTCTCACAGGAGATCGTACCCATTCACCAAAGTTAAATGAAGCAAGAAAAGACATTGAGGCTGAGGAGAGGGAGTGAAAGAGGAAACATTCTCCCTGTTCCACACGTCGAACCATCAACCTTATTAAGAAGCTGTTGTTTTAAGATGTAGACGATCATCATATCTCTTGGTCACAGACACTGAGATATGATGAGGCGTCAGAAGAACATTGGACAGTTGAGACAGATCTAATGCTGAGTGATGTGGAACTTACTGAGGTTGAAGAGGCTGGTGTTGGAAGCTGGAGTGGGGTTACTGTGACCTGAGCTGAACCCGCTGGTGGCTGAACTATCAGAACCCAACAAGTCTCCAAACAGGTCGGGTCCGGAGGCCTGCCGAGACGAGCCCACGCTGGAGCCGACACCGGAGCCGGACCCCATCCCAAACGGGTCGAACAGGTCGCCCGTGGCTGCAACACAGACATGGAGTGGGGGGGTGAAAACACATTCAAGACAACTGGAAGCTTTTTACAACAGTGCAATAATCACCTATTAAGCCTGGAGCCTTACGTTTTGAGTCTGGTGTGGACTCACTGAAGAACAAGTCTTCCTGCCCTGCTCCAGTCTGACCAGCAGGGGGTGCAAACAGATCGGTGAGGAGGTCGCTGTTGCTGGATGCAGCTTTCATTCCTCCCTGGACTCCTTGTTGAGGAGCAGAGGAGGAGGGAGGCTCGGGGTCAGAGTTGAGACCCAAGAGATCCGCTGTGCCACCGACAGGAGCTTCCTGGGCGGAAGGGGGAGGAGTCTAGGGACACAAGGAAGAGTTAGAAATCAGTAAAGTGATGGAGGAAGAAAAGAACGCCTCACTGTATTACTGGCATGTTATAATCAGCCATGCAAGACTTCCTCACCTCAAAGTCAGCATCAAATAGTGGCTCGCTGGGGTCACGTGACAGCGGCTCCCCCCCGGGGGCAGAGTAGGAGTAGGACTCTCCCTCTGACTGATCACTCATGTCCTCCAGATCGTTCATGGATCCCCCTGCTTGACTGTCTGAGGCGTCCTGGGGGCCGCTCACATCTACACATACAAGAAATGATGGACAACTTAAAGGAATGTTTTTTTCTTTGGAATCATTCAGAGAGGGGGGGGACCAGCTCTCTCTCTCTCTCTTTCTCTCTCCTGGTTAGACAGCAGGATATTAACCAGAATACTAAAGAATGTTAAAGGGAAGTGGAGCTTTACGAGAACACAAGAAGGTACCTTCCCAATCCAGTGTCTGGAAGAAGTTGTTAGCGTTGGTATCTGTGCTCCCAGGAGATTCTGGTTCTGGTTCTGGGTCTGTTGCACTGGGGTCCTCTGGAATCTGCACCGGCTGAGACGCCTCTGAATCATAAAATGCTGAGGAGCCTGGCAGACGAGGCAGCTCTGGTTTACCTACAGTGAATAAGGTTTAATATAAAGTTCATGTTTAGAAGTGAGTTGGAAGAACTGTTAAATAACTTTCCCCCTAAAATGGCTTGAGCAATGGATCAAATATGTCACCTACCGAATTTGCTGAGGATCTCTTGCTGTTCGTCGCGAGAGGAGAAGAGGATTTTGGGGTTGAGGCCCTTGGTTTGGAAGCTCTCCCACGGTGGGCTCTTAGCGCTGGGTCTGTCCCTGGGTTCCATGTCAATGTCTAAGTTCACCTGGAACAAGTCCGGGTACTTCTCCTGGATGTCACAGGCGTCCAAGTCGTACCTGACAGGAGGAACAAGAAGATGAGACATAAGTGAACAGAGAGACCACATTACAAGCTTGATAAGAGCAGTACTTCTTACTACTGATGTTGATGTAAACGTTAAGAATCGTGGTTAGACCTCTACAACAGAAGAGTCGGCCACCAGTCTTATTAGAAAAGATTATGGTGCCAAGAAGGAAGTATGAAGTGTGGAGCAGTGACGTTGTTTCCCTGGATCAGGGCTGTGTACTCACTTGTTAAACTTGACATTGGTCGCATTTCTGGGCACAAAGCCTGTGTGGAACTGGATCTGAAACATTTTCATGGATGCCATCTGAAACACAACAGACTGGAATTCAAAATGTGATATACAATGCATGCAACAATGCTGAGCTGCTATGTCTCTGGTTGTGGATTCATTTCCATTCAAGCTTGTGTGTATGGGTGTGGGTGTGTGTGTGTGTGTGTGTGTGTGTGTGTGTGTGTGTGTGTGTGTGTGTGTGTGTGCCTTGGCCTGCAGACGCCCTCCGAGCGTAGATCTTGCATGATAGATCACCACCAGTACATCTCCTTGGACTGACACATTGAGTGGAATCTCCGCTCTCCCATCCTCCATCTTAAAATCCCTGAAAAGAGATAAGAGCAAAAGTTTTAGGCACATTCCTTCTCCATGTATGTGAGTTTGTCAGGCGTCCTGTTGTCGGCGTTATCTGACCTCATCTTGTCGTATTCCTGTGACGTGGTGAGGACCCTCTCGTCTCCAACGTAGACTTCGCAGAACGGCCTGCACCCGTTGCGCTGCTTGTTGAACAGCGGCATCGGCGTCATGACGATGGAGCGGATCGTGATGGGCTTGCTGTGGGGGATGATGGGCTCCTCTGCCATCATGTCACACATATACTCGATATACCTGCAACAACCAAAAGCAAGACGAGGCTCATGTATTGGATGTTTTTTCGTAAAACACGGATATATTTTATGTTCTGTTCCTACCTCTTGTGAGAAGGTGCTATGCCAGGAGGGCATCTCTTCATTGAGAACATGTAGACGGCTGCCTCAGCTGTGGTGAAGAGACGACAGAAACACAGGAAGGAGCAAACTGCCACTGCGGACGCTGCCCTGCCGTCCTACAGACAGAGGAGAAGGTCACAATCAGAGACGTTGCAGAGTTTGTCCTTCTCCTTACGAGAGGGAGGACGCAGCCATCGATCAGTCGCTTTGGAAGGTTACGTACCAGACAGTGTACTATGCAGATGTTCCTCTGGTCCTGTTTGAGCCAGAGATGCATGTTTTTACACACACTGTAGAGACTGCGGAGGTTGGGGGCACGACGCACCTGCCAGTTACACTCTGAGACCTACGTGAACAAAGAAAGATAAACCACTGAATAAGTTACCCTCCTCAGAAGACCCTCCTCTACTGTTTGATTCAGTGTAAGCAAACCACTCATTCACAGTGAGGATTTGGGACAAGTGAGTTTGGTTCTAGACACACTAAAGAGGTGCACACACGCGCACACACACACACACACACGTCATACCCTGTTGTGGAATCGTGACGGCCTGTAGGATCGCTTGGAGAGGTTGTAGACAGCGTAGTGACCAGCGTGACGTGAATCTAGGAACAGACGGACGTCCTCAATGTTGTTCTTTATTGCCGACTCCACCCCCTCAGCTGGGAAGGACATGACTGCACAAAGACACACACACAAGCACGAGAAGAATGTGTAACTGTTACATCCCATCATTATTTCTTAATCCCAAAAAGATTGTAAATCACATTGATTGAATATTTTATTTAAGCCTCGGAAGACACATTGAGGGATGAGACCCTCATTTACAATGGTGCCGAGGGTACAATAAAAAAGTTGATACATTAAAAGTTAATACATTGAATAAATAGGAATGAAATAAATAGGCATATATATATACACAGTAAGGTATAAAACAATTTGTCAATAAAATACTATGCCCAAGTCAACTAGCAGTTACAGTCACTGCAGGAGAAGTCAGCTGTACATGAGACCAGACTCGAGAACTCCGTCAATTAAACAAATGAGCGCAACTTTAAAGATTTTTGGACCTCATTCGACAGCGAATCCCATTGGGCGTCATTGTACCATAGAAACAGCGAATCACTGAACTCCCTGCCGACTTTAAACGGGGAGTCTGATGTCTTTATTGTACCATAATATGATTATTGTTATTATTACTATGATCATGATTATTATTATTCTGAGCAGGTGCTTCTCAGCTGCAGCGGGATCGGGATCCAACACGTTCACATCCCTTTCATTCAAGCTCTTGGCACCGGATTGTTCTGTAGTATGTTTCATGGAAGGTAAGAATCCTACCTGCTATTCTAGATGTGATGTAAGAAATATCCAGGTCTCCTTTGGCATAGCTGTAAGAGAACATATAAGCGCACTTATTATGAAGCGAGTCGGTTCACAACACAGGAGGGAGAACAAAACACAAACCTATACTAGAACTAAGAAGGGAAATCAAACAGTTTGACTAAGGCCGGCACAGACACAGCCATTAAACACACTAAAGCTTTGAATTACTGTATCCTAACATGACCCTGGGTAATGAGTGATTGGACATGTCTGCAAAGAGGCTGCCTGACACACAACACCACATTTCAACTGATTCAGATGAAGGCGGCAAATACACAAAATTAGATCAAGACAGTCCTCATTTTATATTTCCTCATGCATCCGGCAGCTGCTTAACGCCTCATGGGATTAGACTCAGGAGAAGCTCCATCATGTTAAGTCTTATTAGAAGTTAATTACAGTAGAAATTAGGTTACGCTGGATTTGACAACAAAACCAAATCATACGAGATCAAACAATGACAGCAGCAAAAACAATGCAGCATGATTTCTACTGTTAATTCAAATTTGGTAGAGACAAACAAACTGGAGGCCAAGCACAAAAACTCCTCTATCTACGTTGGTTACGCTAATATTGTATCTCTATGGTGTTATTACACACAGACAAAGACATTCATGTTGCTGGAATGGTGATTTAGTAAGCAGTGGAGCAACATTACAACCTTTACTCTACCATTCATTCACTCACTCACTCATTCAGACCAGACAGCTAAAGGTAAAACATTTCTCTGTCCTTTTTCTTTGCCCTGCATTCATTCAACTCAGTTATTGAATGTGTGATGTTAGGATCAGCAAGCTGTGATGAAGGACACAGCAAAATAAAAAATGGGTGATAGGTTGTTTGTTTGTTGTTGTGGTTTTTTGTCTAAATGAAACACAAACGGTGGAACACACAGAGCAACGCCTGAGTCGCTGCACTTCACTGACCCATATTTACCTGGGGTTGCTAGATGATGGACACATATTGGGACCATGAGGGATTGGGACAGAGAAAAGAAACAACAAAAATAAACAAAACGACCAAACAAATGGAACAAACCCATGAGAGAATATAACCAAATGAAACATAGAGGGGCTATAAAAGGAACACTTTGCTTCATCTTCTCAACCCTTTAATACACAGGCAGCCATTGGTCAATAAATCTAAGAGACTAAAACTCCCACCATCCACCGACATATCCTCGCAGTGGTTCGTCATAAGGTTTTTAGGCAGAATCACTACTACGAACAAGTTGTTACGACTAAAACCTCTGTTCCCTGAAGAAGAGGAAGTATGGGATGTCACATCCTGTGTGTCCAACTGAAGACACCATGAAGGAAGATCATGGTGCTACCAGTAGCCTGATTATCTCTGCGTACCGTTGTGTATTCAGTCTGGAACATAGACTGTGAATAAACATGGTTGATGCATCTCCACCTCGTCCTGTTGTACAGAAGTGAAGCTAAAGTTTTCCGGATACTGATGGCACCGCTGGGCAACTTGAAGCCAGAGTCTTCACAGCAGTGATTTGTGATGTATTGAGGTCCCACTGATACGTGCTCTCAACCAATCACGAGTCAGTCTCGGCTGTCAATCAAGACATTTCACCCTATTTTTTTTATAGCATTAAATAACTAATTAAAATGATTTTACCAAAAAAATAACAGAACACATTTGTTATTTGGCTTTTTAGTTTGTATAGGCATATTCCATCTGCAATAATGTCGCCTGTGGGGTTCATGACCGATAGTGCAACCAGCCACCAGGGGTTGATCAAGAGGATTTAGCTTCACTTCTGTAGAGCTGTCATATCATCCATCTTTATGGGCAATCTATGGTCTGGATACACAGGGCATGATATCCTATACTTTGACTGAAAGGGAACGTGTCCAACAGCCTAGTAGCAAAATGTTCCTTTTAAAAGGTAAATCTGAGGCAGGGGAGGTATGATTATGAATGATTCAGATTAATCAACAGCATTTCTATACTTCAGGTTGATGATAATGATAAACCAATCACCATATATAGTTATGCCATTTGATGGATGGCCGGATTAAAATTTTCTTACAGGACTACGAACGTGATGGTGGAATTAAAAGGGTTAATTAACTAATACATAGACTTGTGTGTGAAATTAGCCAGTGAAAAAAATTAAGAAGCTGTAGTGAATGTTCAGTAAACTCCACACTTTCCATTCCATACGGCATGTTTGGAAAAAATCATCTGATCTGTGGACTTAAATGAAATGTGTAATACAACCATGATACTCATGGTAAGCAGGTTAGAGCATCTTACCTGGCTACTGATTGGATGACCTTAGAGGAGGTGTCCTTTATGTTGGTCAGGAAGCGCTCGGTTCCTCCCCTTAAGATATCAAAAAGGCCACTGGCTGACTGATCAGGATCATAAATGCCTTCAGACATCGTGGGAGGAAGAAGAGCAAAGTCTAAATATCATACATTTGTATACTTTGTCACAGCTGAATCACTGAAACGGTTAAACCCACAATGAAAACAAAGATACTGATGCAATCTTTGCATTGGGGGGGAAAAAAACTTAAATATTTTAATTTTGTCAACCAATGAGTTCTCAGAAGTCTGGATTGAAGAGCAGGGACATGACTCATGATCATTTATTGCCCAGGTCTGGACGTAGGAGCAGGAGGACGGGAGCAGCTCTGAGAGGAAAGAGCAAACGCTTTCTGCCCTTCGACAGATGGTTGACTGACAGAGCAGAAATCCTCTTAATGTATATTACACGGCCTACACGACTGTCGGTTTACAGATAGGAAATAATGAGCCTATTACTCATTAACAGAAAATGTTTTTTCACCTGGAACATTCAGCTCCTGCTTTTAATATACAGAGTTGAACCATCAAAAAACTGAAAATGGATGTTTTGTGGGGTTTGTGTACTTTGCGTCAGTCTGCTTCAGACATACCAAAGGTCATCGTAACAAAAACAAACTGATGTACAGACTGATGAACATGACGACCCCTTTGCCCCCAGGGGGGAAACTTTAGGTTTCCTCACAGGGCGTTGAATAGACAGGAAGTGTTGTGTGTGTGTGTGTCAGCAGTCAGGTGGTCATAGGGGAACTAAACAGATTACTTATTGCCATGCTGGATTTTCAATGATATGGGTCGTTAACATGGGTTTTAAAAAGAGAGGTTTCATGACAGTAAGTCTCTTGTTGAAATCCTTGTAAAATAGCTGCAAAGTTGTAGTTATTTTGTTAGTGTCAGTGCAGAATGATCGATTTATTCCAGGTCACTTCAGATAACGACTTGTTCTGTTCCACTTGTGCAAAGGATGAAAAAATTCTACAACTCCAATGCTCTGCTGTGGGAGACATTTCAGTTCAACCCTCTACATACAAAAATTTGAACACATTCAAAGAAAATAGGCAGAAAAAAACACACACAAACAAACAACCTCTCTTAAAAAAAACACCAAACCCACAGAGAGTGCTACACTGTCGTCCAAACATAAATGAAAACCAGCCTTACCTGCATTGTTGTGGACGTTGTGGATCTGCATTGGCGGCTGAGCTCCGTTGTTGCCAAAACCTCCGTTCTGCTCCAGCAGCTGCAGACATTCATAGCCGTCAGACACTGGACGCCAACAGTAGTACGTACTCAACATAGTAACAGATGGGTCGACAATTTGACCACTAAATTGGCAAAAAACTGAGGATTTAAGATTTTTGTCTAAGATGGAGGAGCAGCAACCGATTTTTAAAATATCATATTACAGCGTAGACATCCCAGCAAAGAATAAAAACTCTGCTTGATAAAAAAAATAAATAATGGTCCACATATAGAGGAACAAAAAATCCAGAGTGTCAAGCGACAGGTGTGGTTTCTGTCCCAGAACGTGACATCCCAGAACGTGACATCACCAATTCAAAAGAATTACAAAAAGTAGATGCATCATAAAAGTAATTTGTGACACTCTGAATAAAATAATTCTCCAGAGCTTCTGTTCCTCTCCAGGATGTCTACAGTATTTCCCTTTTAGAATTTCACTTCCATCGTAGCTCCCTTCCTTCACTAGTTTCCTCCTCCCTGCTCCATCCCGTCTGTCTCTCCATATGTCCGAGCCGAGAAGCAGCAGAGAGAAGAGGAGGAGAAGTAGGATTCTAATCTTCTTATGTCCAGCAGGGAAACCCCGTCTTAATCCTAATCAGATCAGCGATCCGCTCCGCGCTGCACACGTTTACAAGCCTTATCAGGATGCTAATTAGTAAGATATCAGGATATAGAAGAATTCTGTGCATCAGTTTCCTAATTTGTTCCCACGAAGTGAAAGAGCTCAAATATTCTCACTTTTAATTCTAATAGAAATTAGCTCGGTAAACCTACACTGACGGATCCATATATCACTTATATTGCAGACCAGAAAGTTGCCAGAGGAAATTAGAGTCGGTGTAAACGTGGAGATTTTGACATTGAAATCAGCTTTATATAAACAACAAATGTGGTGGAGGATTTGCTGATAAGTACCAGGATTTGTGGATTTGCAGTAGGAATCATTAGAAGCCGTGGCTGTTAAGTCAGTTTTGGCTTCTCCCTTCTATGCTCGGCTCCAAAACCGAGGTTAAAATCTTAAATCTGATTGTGCTGAATTAACTAGTGTGGGTGGTAAATGAGAAAAGGTATTTCTGTCTTTACAGCCACAGTTCTGCTGCACTGAGGAAATGTTGGTATCGATTGGGGTTTATTTAAGTTCACACCTCTGTGTCCGCTCTGGTTCTCTGGACTCATTAGGACCAGGTCAGTCGGGAAGAGAGAAGACAGCCTCCTTTGTGCCTGCTGCGATGTGTGTGTGTGTGTGTGAGATATGTGAAGCTTAGCAAGTGTAAACACATCAGCAATTTGAGCGCGTACGAGTGTGTGTGCACGCTTACACACACACACACTTACACACACACACACACGGCGGAAGAAGCTGTGCAGTCACCCTGTTGATATTCTCTTAAACAGGCTGGCAGACACTGAGGATGTGACTGTGGCTCAGCAAATCAACCTGTTTACTCATAAAAGTGAAATACACTTATAAACAATAAACTCCCCTAATTCCATAGGAGGTGCTGTTCTGATCTAGATCCTTTTCAATTGTCTCTTGGTTTGAAGAGCGGATGAATTTAACACTCAGAACCAAAATCCAGCTCACTTAATGCATTTCTATTTTCTCAAAATCTAATATCTGTCCAGCGAATATGACAGAAACACTGTCGTATTGTTTACAACAGGCAGCCCTGCTCACACCTACCTCTGTGATGGGCGACTTTGGGTTGACGTTGCGTGCTGCTGCGATCTCCTGGAGCTGGTTGACCAACTCTGTAATGGACAGACGCTCCTCTGGGTTCACCTTCAACATGGAACCTGGAGAGGAAGAGGAGGAAGAGGAGGAGGAGATGGGTGAGCGTTGAAGGAAGGGAGGAAGAAATGTTCAAATCAAGGAAGATAATACTTATGAGGAGATATGAGGATGATGGCTGCACCGTCAGGTAGGTCATTTTTAAAAGTTTGTGGATATTACAATAATATGATAATTCATGAAAATCATACAAAGTATTGGGTATACATTTTTTTGTTAATCACATGTGTGCCATCACAGTGAACAAACAAAATATTACTTTTTATTTAGATTTTCATGTGTCATTCTTTGCATGAAATAGACAGATTTCTACCAAACAATAGATGGAGCTTTTTTAAGTTAATTAACCTAGTTTAATTAACCCAGCGTTTCTATCCAATATTTCTACACCAACTTTAGATGTGCCATCCAAAACAGACGAGTAAAGGTGACAAGTAAATTGAAGCCGTTGCAGATAGAGGGATGGATGGATAAATAGAGTGGCAGGAATAAACTAGTACATGCAGGCAGGCAGAGAGAGAGAGAGAGAGACAGTACACGTACGTATGAGGTTGTGATACACAGTGTACTTCACGTCATTCTGAGGAATGGCGTATTTCCCGTTGACGATTTGCAGCTTGGCCCCCTCCTCGAACGGGTGCTGCTTAAAACACAACAGGTAGAGGATGCATCCGAGGGCCTGTGGTGGAAAGGCAGAAAGGATACAGACAATATATAAATGACCCGGCCATTTCATTATGAGCTGAAGCAAAATAAAAGAAATAATAAAAAAACAGCAAATAACACAAAACAGATGGAAAAAAACAACTCTCTGATAAAAACACACAATTTGTTTACTGAACATCGTTTAAAAAGTTGTTGTCTTTCTTAACTCTAAAGGAAACAGACTCGAGAAGAAAACACATTTTGGTCTGTTGATGATCACAAATGTTGTTTTTCGTTTTAATAACATGGCTAAATCATCACCTGAATCACAAACTCTGATGGTTTTATCTTGGATTACCACTATTGATCTCTATGGAAGCAGATTTCAACACATTAGAAAGAAGGGGAAAAAAAAAGAGTTCTGACCCAGATGTCCTGTTTCTCATTGATGGGGAAGTTGGAGTAGAGATCAATCATCTCAGGTGTTCGATACGCTGGAGTTGTGTTCCTTGTGATCTACATGCAAATGGGAAAAACAAAATGAAGTCCTCTGTGGGGTACCGCAATAAACCTCTGCTACAAATAAAGGAAATGCTTTGGAACCTTATCCAGAACTTTTGGAAAACACAGTGTCACTAAAAAGATTCTACCATCAAAATCCATTTCTTGCTACATCTTGTTTGTAGCCTGCAAATAGGCGCCTGATGGACCTCCATGTTATCAAATTCACATCTCTGGGGTTGTGCACACTGAGGTCATCTGTGGCTAGGCTTTGATGTGTGTGTGTCTCTGTGTGAGTGTGTGTGGCTTTTGTATTAATATAATTAACCTGATTGATCAGTGCTTCCTGAACCTCCAGCTGTTCATTCGATTAAAGGTTTCTGGTTCCTGTCCAATAACATGAGGTCAGTGTCGGCCACTGATCCACTGACTTCGGAACTGACTGACCACTATCTTGTTTTTCATTCAAATGAGGAATATATTTTATTAGTGAAATTATAGAATTATAAAATGAAAAGAAAACTGACTGTTCTTCTAACATTTACCGCTTCATCCAAAACATTCGTGTGGTGTGAAATATTTACGCATTTACTCTGTTTTGTCTCAGAGATGGAAGCAACTACTATATTATTCCAATGTTAATGGAAATAGGGAAATAACAGAAGTGTGTGTGCACCTCATCCTCCACCATGGACCTCTTCTGTGCCGACCAGCTGTAGTCGGGGTAGTGTGACACTGTGGTGGCGCTGCCAAAGTCACAAAGCTTGATGGTGCCCTGGTTACTAATCAAGAGGTTCTCAATCTGCAACACACCAAACAAATGAATAATCAACAACCAGGCTTTTAATTGCAGTATCTATCAATGCAATACGACTTGAGGCTGAGTTGTTTAATTGAATCAAATAGTTTTGAAGGAATGCATATTATGGATGCTTCCTCGTTCACCAAGGACAGACAAACCTTGAGGTCTCTGTGGATGATTGGAGGTTTCTGTTTGTGCATGTGCTGCACGCCGCGGCACGTCTGGTAGAAGACTTTCAGCACCGTGTCACATGACAGGAGCGCCCTCTCCTCTACTCGCTTTATAAAGTCCACCAGCTGACCTGAGGCAGAACGGAGAGAAGCACATGAATGAAAAAACGTCAGTGAAAGTAACACTTGCTCGAACCCAAATGCATTTTGTTTTGTACGTTGATTGCAAGATGTCTAATGAATTTAAAGAGAACATTTCATCGCCAATCAGAGGGGAAGCATTGGATCACGCAATAAAATAGGTAAATGAAATCAAAAGGTGCTTTTCACATCAGATAAATGTTTGAATAGGATTATTAGAAAATGTTCTGGTGTAGGCAAAGAGGTGTTGTTTGCTTCTAAAGCTGGAAAACTGCTGAACGAAAAGGAAAAGAGAGGAAGGAAGCAAACCAGGAAGTGGAAAGGTTACAGACAGGAAGCGGTTTCTTCACAAATGAATTTCAGTCAGTTACTAGGAAGCTGAAGTGACACGTCAGATTTACGGCTCTTTAGTCTGATGGATGAGTAAGCACTGATTCAGAAGTGAAGTAATAAAACAGAAAGAGGTAGCAAAGAAACAAATATTGAGAAATGTGTCTCTAAAAGTGAGTGTGTGTGTGAGTGTGTGTACCTTTGCACAGCTCAGTGAGGATGAGGAACTCGGCCTGTCCAGTGTCTGACTCCTCTTTGCTGATGGAGGCAGCAGAGCAGAACTGAACCGTGTTGGGATGACCTGACAACTTTTTCTATGGGGCAAACAGGTCAAGGAACATACAGGATAAACACACCTACTACTATTGTTAGTACTAATATACAAAGTACTAGTGTATATATAGGTCATTAATTTCAGATACTCGAACAGAAATCGCAAGCAAATTGACTGATAAATTGTGGCAACTGATTTAGGGAGAAATCTCTGTTCTGTTCACTAGGCACTTTGTTGTATAGCCTCTGAATAAGCAGTTCTAGGCTAAAACCTTTCTGTAGCTTGCTGGTGAAGCCGTGCAGTCAGACAGTTGTTGTAGTTTGTTGACAGGAAGTATTCACTGCTTATTTTTCTGTCTTATCAGCATTCAAGACATCAAACGCTGTGCAAATAGTGAAGCTCTGCAAACACTAATGTTGCAATGCATCCAGGAACATTGTGTTTCATTTACCCAGAAAGCATGCGTCTCCACAATGAGCACGGCCGAAGCAATCATTGCACAAGAGAGCAAGAGACACCCCAGCAGTTTGATGAAATACAATGGGATGAGTCATTCGTGTTTCCTCATGCTCGCCAATTCTTTTCAAAACAAGATTCAGAAATGACAAGCTTAGTGTTTATTATGAAGTTTAACACTAAGTATATATTACTTCCTCAATTACGCATGTTGGCATTGTGAATTGTTGCCAATAAACAGTATTGTTGACAGCACACTGCGCCACACAGCCATGGGTTAGAGTTGAACTTTGTCACATTTTACCTGCCTGTGTATTGAACCTGGAATGCTGGTTTGCAATCTTAAAAAAAAACTAAGTTTCCTTCACAGCTGCTTGAAAATGATAATGGATACCATGAAGCAGACTTCCTGTATGATTTCCTTGCTCTTCTCCTCCTCGTTTGACAACAGCCTCTGAAAGAAAAGAAAACACACGGGCCAATCGTGTCAATGTCCCGATACTTATGGACTCAACTGTGTGTAGTAACCACAGACGTATACATACAAAGATGAATACTTTTTACTGAGGAAGTGGAGAAATGTCGTTCCATCATCACATACAATCTAGGGTAGTAAAGGCATTACCTACTCCATCAACACACTGATCACATCACACTGACAAAGTTGATGTAATATTAACTTTATATTTTAGGTGTTTATTGTAGAGTCATTGTTGACGGAGCTAATGTTTATGATTCAGTGCATCATTCATAGACATTTAATTGCTGTGTGGGTAAAATGTTATCTTACCTTGAGAGCGTAGTCTTTACCACTGCTCATGTCCTGGGCTTCATACACGAAGGCGAATCCACCTGAGAAAAGGTGAGAGAGCAGAGTGTAATTAACATTGTTTACATTTACACAGATACTACGTGCGACCCTTAAGCTCTTAAAATGGAACATAGTCATCAGCCAATATACAGTGTATTGAAGAAACGATGTGATAGCAGGATGTGTTGTAATACAGTCTATAATAGCTATTGTCGTGAATTAATGTCCAGTGTTTTATCTTGCACATTTGATTGACTGACAGAGTTCATCCCATTCCACAGGAAACTGAATTAATTTACTTTTACTGTAGAACAGAGATCTGCATCAGCCTGATTCCAGCCTCGAAGCTGCCAAGTGCAACATTCCCTGTCTAAATTAATACTTTCCCCGACTACACACTGATACAACACCATCTATAACCTTCCTTACTGTTGGCCACTGTGCAGCCACATGATAGGAATTGGAGATTAGGTGCCTTGCTCAAAAACACCACATGACAATCAGAGTATCTCTGCCACAGGCTCACACCTCTAAACTTCAGGCCAGTACTAAGCCTTGCTGAATATTCACTTTTCACTGGGGGTGTGGTTGAAACCTGAACTGGTGTTCACGTGCCAAGTGCTGGTAAGATCAGTCATTCACAGGAACTGGACCACACTGCCCTCAATGCCCAATTACAAGGGAATTTATGGAGGAAATCATTTAGAGATAAACTTTAGTGATGGAATATGTCAGACATAAAAGAATAGAGAGTAACACAAATTCTAGACCTAAGTCACTTAGACTGGTGGACAAGAAGTTTGTGTGCTGGTGTTCAATAATAGGCTTTCACTCCAAACAAGGACATGGCAGGGTTACCATAGTGATGAGTAAATCAACTACCAGCCTAACTTGAGTGAAACTCTCTGAAAACCATAATGAAGAAACTCAAGACCCCAGCGCATTATTTACAAAGGTAAGGGAGCAGTAACTTGTATTTAGCCAGTCTGGACTTTTGAGCTTGGCCAAGATTCCAACCAGTAACCTCATGCCCACATACATGTCTTTAACTTGAAAGAACCAAACTGGTTTAATTGCATTTTTAACTTTTGCCCTAGATTTAATTCAATGAAATGTTATCTTTCTGTACAAAACAACATTATTTTAAGACACTTAGATGTACATTGTGTAACTTTGTCTACTAGGGCTTTCTAAATCAAAACAATAACAACGTTTGATGATTTGTGAAGCAGAGCGGGATCATGGGAGTTGTTGTCTTTACTGCAGTTGCCGATTAAAATCTACGTGACACGAGTCAGACTCATGCTCACGGAGGAGGACAAATATTTATTCATGTTATGCAGCAAAAAGCAATTGCAAGGAAAATATAGCAGCTGACAAACTGCTAGTGGTGTGTTTTTCCTTTGACTCCTTTGCCCCAGAAGCTATAGAAGAGACGGCAAAGCCGAGTGTATAGTGGATATATAGCAATTCAAAGCCGACCAAAATGAATCCATGAATAAAATTGGGGATTTTTCTGGGTTTGAACTTTGTTGGAAACTGTTTGGATAATGTAAGAGCACAAGTTAACAAAATACATAAAATAGGTTCATCTTTATATCGTGAGGTTGAGACCAATATCACAATATTTTAGAGACAACCACTGGGTGTTAATTGTTTAATAATTAACAATTAATATTCTACCCGACAATCTGTCATAACAAAGCATTCAAGTCAGCATTCAACCCACTGAGACACACCACTGATGCACCCGTCCTTGTGGTGATCATATGTCTCACTCTGCTCTGTGCAAAGGAATGAAACCTGAAAAGCTCAATTTCCTCTGCTCCATTTACCAGGCCATTCCAATAGAAATGATAAAAAGCCTCTTTATCATACACCACGTTGTTCAAGGTTGCTAGGGCGGAATCAATGTGTAATATAACATTAAGAACAGCATATCCAGGCCAGCTCGGAATAAAGAGACCCTTGTTGTCTGCTGTTTCACCTGCTCAAAAGGGGACACGACAACGCTTAAATAAAAGGAATAACTAGTCAGATATATCATTGTACCTTAAAACCATGTGCTATCTAAAGGTTCCATCCTCTAACCTGAAGACTACTGAGTCTGTGAAACTTTGCTCAGTACCATGATAACAACCATCACTTGTGTAAAGGGAGTCTTTGTATTTTCCCCCTCACCAAAGATCTTGGTGACAGAACACAACAAAGAAACGTTTCAAACACCAGGACAGGAGTTTGAACAAGGCAAAGGTTTTGTGTAAAATGATCTTGAGTTTTGCCATCTGCTTTGGTTAAAAAGTCTTATGGGTTTTCTTGAACCTCTGCCATAGCGGATGATTGCAACCACAGCACTGTGATTATACCGTTGATTAGATTGGAATCGGTGCAGAAACATCAGTTAATCGTTTATCCTCAGAAATGTATGCAAACAAATCAGTAATCATTTAATTTGGGGATGTAGAACCGACCAGGCCCTATACAGCCTGCGAGACTGGAGCTTTTGTCAGGAATGAAATGTGACAGATGACTGTTGCGTGTCATTGTTTCACAAATCCAGGTACTTGTCAAGAAAACAAAGTAGATAGATTTTTGTTGAAGAGTAAGACAATTCAGTGTGCCTACTTTACAGGGATGCACTCGCACCGGCAAAAAAAAGGTGAAACTCAAGTTTTGTTAAAGCTGAAAACATACAGGTAAACTGGGTAAGATGTGAGGACATATGTACTCGGATGACACTTGGGCCAAAAAGCAGCTCACACAAGTCGGCCTTCTGACAGAGACAATGTTATCCTGGGTAGGTTTCGTGGTGAGCGAGCTGATAACTTAGAAGCTGAAAAGCCGTTCAGTGGGAGGGTTTGTGAAGGAGAGTCTCGTTACCGCTGCAGCGCTGCTAGGAACAAAGTCAAACTGTGTGTGAAATCCATGCATTCTTCTTCCCGGTTAAACAAAAGGTTTGCTATGAAGGGGGGGGGGCAAAAACTCCTCCAGACATTTGAAAAGAGGTTTTAGGACATGAAACATCAACAAAAGGAAGTGAACGTGTTTGTTCAGCTATGTAATGTGGAGCCTGACAACTTACAACATGAACGGCTCAGAACAACAACCTCCTTCTGATCCATTTCCAAGTAATGTGAACTGAGATGCTTTCTTTTCCAAGGGACAATACTTCTCTTATATAAAAAAATTATCCTGCCAACTTCTGCAATACAAATCTGTTCCATGTCCACAAAGTAAATTACCTGAAAACACCATGAGTGAGTTGTGAAGACTAATCCGAAGTGATGTAACAACGGTCCACTTTGTCTTAAAGCTGTTAAATATCCCAAATAGATGAGTTAGCTGCAGTAAGTTAAGTTGCCTTTTAATATGTATATGTTTCTGTTATTTTGTAGGTTTGTGTTGAAGAAATGTTACGATCTTACGTTTGTTCGCTGAACCACTGAAGCCACACAATGGATGAGTTCAACTCTGACATACTGGCCTGACTATGCTGTCGAAGCTGTAAGAGTGAGTTCTTCTCCTGAACCAAAGTGGGCTCACCAGTAATGTTGTTACACAATCATGTGTTGTTACCCTGGATTTAATTAGTATTTCTCAATAGACACCAACCTAAATTAACATTTGCATTAAACATTTACCGTTTGCTCCACCAGCCACTACGGCTAAGTTACTAACCACGTCGTGTAGTATGGCAGCAGGACTGTCCTGCCAACTTGCCACTTTGCATTGAGGTCAAGAATCGAAACCTGACCTTTGGGTTTACACAAATACAGGCTTCTATTTCAGATTCAGGCTCAGGCACATCATTTTAAACCAATGCTGCTGAAAATAGTGGCTACACTACAGATTAATCTATAAACATACACTAGAGCTCAAACGATTTATCAATTGGCCGATAAAACCAACTGCCATTGGTCAGTAATCTGTATTTATGTTTTTAATATGAAATTTGATTTTACAGAACAGAATAAACAATGCATTGTTTACTCTCTCTCCTCCTTTCACACTTATCTCTATCCTATTGTTAAAAGCCTTATGCACGCTTTAAAAAAGTAATTCTCTCAAAGAAAATAACTATTTTTTGGGGCAATTCTGACGCCGATCAGGCCTCATTCACTGAAAATCACAATGAGACTGTCGTTGAAGAGATGAAGCAGAATGTACCAGGCCAAGACTGTTTCAGATGGAGCAGACAATACCTTAAACACTCATGTCGATGTTGAAGAGAGGACATATCTGATGATGATGATGTCATAATGGATCCAGACTATACCCATCCTGTGATGAGTCCTTTGAAGGTGTGATCAGAGACCATCCAGAACTCAAGGAGATCATTGTGTGGAGCAGTGTAAGGAGAAGCCCATGCCTCCGCAGCATAATGTGTACTTAGTTTGTTAGTTATGCTTTATTATTGACAGAGTTGAAGGTTTAAAATTGCTTAAGTCATGTTCAAAAATTTGCCCAAGTAATTTATTCCTCTCAGGTTACATAAGTGACACACATTGTTATAAGTATGTCAATAGTCCTCTATTGTCTTAACCTGTTTGAGTGAATTATTAATAAATATCATATATTTGTTAATTTTTGTGTGCTTTCTTAAAAACCTGAAAAATGACTTTGACCATTAGTTTAAGAGGGTGACGATACGTGACTGTATTTGTGTTTTCCTTCTAAAATAAAGATTGTGGCTCAACTCTAAAATACCAAGGCTCAATTACATTTCTTTGCCCTGAGGTTTTGGTAACGTCATCTATGGAATGATTACCAATTCATCAGCAGATTTATAAGTATTAGACTTTTGTTATTCCCCAATGACACTATCAGCATCAGTACCATAAACAATCTATATTCTTCGGGATGTACTTACGCATGAATATTATGCATAATATGTGATGAATAAACCCTGTTGCAAGCGAGATGCGTTTAAGCGTTTAACTTTCCAGCAATTCAAACTTTAAAAGTGCCATGTAGGGCTAAACACAACTGTCCCCATGCTGACCGTCCCAAGACCAACACTTTCAATTAAAAACCTGTTGTTGATCATGAGTCTATTTTCAGGAAATTCCCGGTTGGGTATCATTTAAATGAATTATCTGCCTGTCTTTAAAACAGGAGGAGGAGGAGGAGGAGGAGGAGGAGGAGGAGGAGGAGGAGGAGGAGGAGGAGAACTGTCCCTGAGCCTATGTCACACGAGAAAATAATCCAACGAAGTTCTGCAGATGCTCAGACTGCTCGTGTTGTTTACTGTCTGTGTTTTGCTAACAACAGCAGTGAACTGTCATGGCTGATGGGAGTTGTTTTTTTAAAACCCAGCACACCTTCCTGTCTGTCCTTGTCATGATGATCTTTACACCAGAAACCAGCGGGTCTCGCTCCCAGGGAAGAGGATGTGGTTTGAAGCGAGCAGACACACAACAGGTTGTCAGTGGGAAGATGAGAGGAACATGCGAACCTTGCGTACGTGACTTAACTCAAAGCTCCACAACGTAGCATTGCAAAGTGAAAGTTAAAGTTGTGTGTCCGTCCCCTTCACAATCTGAACACACGAAACCAAACTAGCAATCAACTAGTGGATCGAGTCGTGTTCACTTCGCAGCTCTGTGCATTTGTTCACGTTCTGTCTCTCCCTGTCAAGTGATAAGAGGCTAGCCCCCGTTAGCTAGCGGCTAGCCTTGTTAGCTAGCCGCGCAGGACGTTATCCACATTCCCGATCGGAGGGTTTTCCGCCGCCTCACCTTCTGCGATCACCCGCCGGATCCTCAGCTTCAGGTCGCCGAGCTCCACCACTTGTCCCACGAAGTCGTTCTGGTCCCGGCCGGCGCCTCCGGACGAGCCGGGCCCGGCGAGGAAATCCAGAGCCGACTGGAACAGGGACATGTTCTCTTCTTCAGCCGCACACGAGCCGGGCTTCAGGGCAGGGAACCGGGGGGACGAGCCCAGGAAGCTCCGCAGAGAAACTGTACTGTGGGTTAAACCTGTTAAAAAGACCTGGAATCAGCTGGTAGTATTATTCCTCCGCTGGAAGCAAACATCCTCTTCCTGCACCGAGGCTGACGAGGCCGCCACCATCTGCCTGAAGCTGCTGACTTCCGGGAAGGACTGTGACGCAGAGACACGATTCAGTCATGTGACCAAGAAACAAAATGTTCTGAAACATAACTAAAAGTACAAATACACACAATAGAAAAAAAACTATTCATTAGAGACATTTTTTAAAGGGTTTGCATCCGTACTCACTCATTTATACAGTTTGTTTTAAATGACCCAATATAAAGTGGATCCAACAAGTGTTTAATAAGTATCTTATTATTTTATGCTCTATTGAAGTCAAATGAACAAACAATATCTTCTAAACACTGTATAAACAATGTGAAGATAGATAGATAGATATATAAACTAATAATAATAATAATGTTAAAGCATCATATTATAACAATAGTAATAGCAGTAATAATACAGTAGCAATGATGTATTAATAAAGCAGATATGTATTTATGACTAGCATCATGATATATACAAACTATATAAGAGCATGTAGATATATATACATACATGTAAACATACATAGATAATATACATATAGTGTGTGCTATCAGATGACATGTTATTAGGCTGCTACTCACGTGATGACCCAGTGAGCCTCTGTTGGGAGAGAGTGACGCTCAGATCTTTGTTTTGCTTCCTGTAGTTAAAACCAAAATGAACCCAGATATTATGTTAAAGTAAAGAGACATATGTTATTATTATTACGATTATTATTCTTGTAACACTGTAAATTATTATTAGTACGTAGTATGAACATTTGTATTATCATGAACATAGTTATCACCACTTCCTTTGCACCTTATCTATTTAATATTTCATTCTGTGGTATTCAAGGTGTTCTACTGCAACTTGTGTATTTTCATGTCTGTATTGTGTATTTTGAATATACCTGGCTGCTATGACTGTTTGTTATTTCATCAATAAAACTGTCAGTCGACAGGTTCAATTCACGCCCCGCCCCCTACCAACTGGTTCCGTTCAGCCAATCAGATTGTGTCCTGCTCTGGATTGATCTCGCCTTCCCAACTTTAAACACGGAAGAGTAGAAGTCATGATGGCGCCTCCCAGTGGAGAGAAGTGTGCACCACAGCATTTTGACCAGTATTCTTTGTATTTTAAACTCAATGAGAATTGAACAAGCATTGTTTGAGCCACTTGTATTTCACATAAAGCACAATTACACATTGATGCATTCACTTTCCCTGGATTTAGACATTGATTAAATTTTTATGAAATGAGGAACTAAATAAGGAAGTTACTTTTGGAGGGAAATTGCAAAGGCCTCACGCCAACGCCTCACCTGAAAAAAAGAAACTAAAAGACTCAAGCTCCGCTCAAACTGTGCAAAGCTCCCATCAGCTCTCAGCATCCTTTGGTGAAAAGAGTTTTAATCTTTTAACTGAGGAAAGTAGAGCAAAATTTCCTTCTTCTTTCACTGACTTCACTTAAATGTGCAACTCTAAGTTGAGTTTTAAGTCCTTTACTTATTTATTTATTTGTAAATGGAATTAATTTGATTTGCCAGACCGATGCTTGGTGCAGGGCGGTACTGGGGCCGGTCGCCGTTACGCGTTGTCCCTCACAGGATCCAAAGGGCAGCTTTCCCCAGGGAGAGACTTTCATGGGGAAACTGTCAGATGCAGCCACTTCTTGTTTCATAATGTGAGTTTTGGCTGGACTGCAGGACATATGAGCTCATGTGGAGGCAAAGCCATGATAAACAGATAAAACAGCCAATTGCTGTGGAGGGTAGCCAGAGTTCATTCCAGTTCGGCGTCAGTGTCCAATCAGCCACAAAAGGGTTTATCTCAGTGAGGCAGGAGCATTTAACGGTGGCCTCAGGCCCCATTCTGAAGTGGCTTTACATTGTACACCCTTTATTGTGTTGTAGAATTGTAGTCAACAAACCCATAATGATCAAATTACAAAACAAATGTTTCAATAATTTCAAATCTCGAGTTTAATTCTTTTAATCAAGACCCGAACTGCATCCCGTTTGCTTCGATTATGCCTGGGTCCTGGCAGGCCAGGTTAAATCAAATCAACTATGTAGACCACCATGACAATATTATAGCTATCGTACAAGGGTGTCAAACAGTATTTAATGCTCTGAGCTCTTCACAGTATTATGATCTGTGCTGGTAGTAACAGACACTGGTCAGAATTGAGGGGAAGATGCAGCCAAGTACTTGGAGGGCCTGAACACAAAACCTGAGTGTGCACGGCCGGAGACTGGGGGCGATGCTTCATCTTTCAGCACTGCCACACTGACAGTGAACAGCCAAGACAAGCTGCTGTGATCCGTCCTGGAGTTTCAGCCTTAAACCACTTTGTTCCCAGACGCTTCCAATCCAATCTGACACAGCTAGAAGGAGAAATGGGTTAACGTGTCTAAATCCAGGTGTACAAAGCTGACAGAGACTTGTAAAGCTGGGAAGATAAATGACTGAATACTGAAAAGGGGGGGAATACTCTGAATACTTTTAAAAGCCACTGTACATGATATACAGTCATATTAACAGAGATTTACAGAATTAGAAAGTGTTATCTGAAGGAGAAGATCATATAATTTTGTGACCTTTGGACGAACATTCATTAATCGTGGATCTTTTCTTTTAAACAGTAGATCAAAGGACGTGCCAACATTAGACACAATCAGTTTTAATATTCAGAGAGTCTTATCCAAAATTAATTGGAAATAAACCCAAAGTTTAAAGATGACTTCTTTTAGTTGTTTCAATCAGATAAAGGTTTTTGTGATTTGAGCAATATATACAGTACATGTATTTACTTTTTAAGTTTTTTTTAAGGTTTCTATGGGTTGTATACTACACTAAAAACACTGAAAAGCTAACATCTAAAAAACTGTCACCTCAAAACCAAGAGAAGAGACAAATTAAAAGCAGCTTCCAATTCAGTTGACCTCAAAATATGTGTCAAAATGCCACTTTCTCGGTCCGGCCTTGTATAAGATACAGACAAAATATTTACATCTGCCTCCTGAGTAACCATTTCAACCTTTACCATTTGGCTAATGCATTTATCAAGGTCTCACGACAACAATTCCGAGTGATGTTGATTCTGCAAACACACTGTGTGCATCTCGTGACAAATCTGCATAAAAGAAAATGACTTTGACTTTCAGAGTAAAAGGCTTCAGGTTTGAGTCACTGGGCAAATGTGGACTGTGGCTGTCAGAGGCTTTTAAGTAAGCAGACACCTACATTACAAAACACTATCAGACAAGTTACAACACTTGTGTCTCCAGCTGCTGTGCCAGAACACACAGCAGCTTCACATCTGCAGCAAAGAGATTCCTTCTCACTGGGTTCGACAGATAATAATGTGGCCTCAGGTGACTCATTCACAAGTGGTTTATTTCCCCAGTTGGTTTCTGTGTATCTATGATTTAAAAACCTTACATGTGACTTTTTATGTTTAACGTAGATGGATTACATTTCCCCTAATGTAATAATGAGCAGAGAAGTTAAAACAATGAAAGACGTTTCATAAAGTTACTGAAAAACAGTCGTGGGTCACTATAGTGAAATTATTGTGTAGTAATATAGTAATTGTGTTAAACCGGACTTAACTTGACATAGCAAGAGGAAAAAAGTTTGCATCTCTGAACCACAGTTGAAATGAGACCACTTTCAAGTGAGGAGGGTCTTCCATTCCTCTCTCTGATTGGGCACACCTCTAAAACGCTCCTTCCTTCTCGCTCTCCGATTGGCCGATGCAACAGCTATGAAGCACGAAACGAGGGCTTGCCATTGGTCCGTCGAGACGCCAGTCCAATGGGGAAGCTCCGCCCCAGGCATAGACCGATCAGTCGTCTGATGTGGAACCAGTGCGCTGAGGACCAATCAGAAGCCTCCGGTTTGACAGGCAAGATTCCCAAGTACATGTGTGCGTGAGAGGACAGGCTGTTGCGCGTTCACGTGTGGGGGACGTTCAAGACTTCTACGGAGAGAAAAAATAAAAGTCTAAAATCCCAGGACCCAAATATTACTTTTTAACGAAATAGCACAATATTAACAAGACCTGTGCAATTACAAACTGTCAGTCTGATCTGTATGATCAGTATATTATCAATTTAAAAACACACTGCCTATATCTATCTCTCTTGCAACGTTTTACCTTAAAAAATAAACCACTTACATCTGCTGTAATAATATAAATCTAATAAATAACATAATCTTGGATAGATTCAGATTTTTTATCCATAAATCTGTATTTATATTTGGTTTCAGTACTCAGCCTCGGTTACTTGTATCTTTCAATCACCTTATCGTTAAAATATCTGTATTGCCAATATCTTTATTGGCAAAATACTTATATACAGTGGCAGTTATGTAGCAGTTCTATTTTTTTCAACAACTTTCATATTTATCGATACGATTATTTCTACATTGTGGCACAATCATTATAATGGGTCTCAGCACTTCGGGTTTAAATGTGTGTTTGCACGTGTGCACATACCAAAACTGGGAGGGAAACTGGTTTGATCAGCATATGTGATTAAAAACAGGAGACACTGGTTTAACAGTTCAGAGAAAGTATGAGACGCACACTGCCACACCAGTGTAACACAAAAGTAAGGTAAATTAACATGCAAACTAACACCTTAAGCAAGAGAACACTGTACATCTGGAGCCATGTGTTAAGTACAAATAGTTAAAATCTGTAAAAGTAACACATACACAATAGAAATATATACCTCAAAAGTAACTACATTTACATATATATATAAATGTAGTTACATGTATACATTTGACTCTGAGTGTAGGGAACACCAGTTAGAAAAGAGCATAAGATGTAAAAACCTATTTTATTATTATTGTTGTCTTTTTTATTATTCCATTGTTATTGCTTCAATGCTGTTTTATTTCTACATTGTTTTATTTCACTGACCTTATCGACCCCAATCATGGAATGTTTTAATCATGTTAACCTATGTAAAGCACTTTGTATCTGTGTTCATACAATTTCTTTATTATTGTTAACTAAATATTATTATACTTATTATTATTATAATGAGGGGCCCTTGTAAATGTTGTAAAGAGTTGGATTGGACCACGACAGTCGGGAATATTGTTTGCCTCAAAAAGTCACAAATAAAAAATACCATTAGAGGGACTTGAAAGATGTTCAAGAGTTTTAATTTCTGAAGTAATAATTTGTTTTTTATCAGAAGTGCTTCACAAAAATCCCTGGCAAAAAAAGAGGAATGAACTAAAATAAAAAGTATTCAATTCAGTTCAAGGTCAAAACCTTAATATTTATAGAGAATCAAACCTTTGTTTGATCGATTGATTAAATGGTAATATTTATGATCTGAAAATTTATTCGAGGTTAAGAAGGATTTAAACTCAGATTTTCCTTTCTTTTCTTTTCTTCAGGATCCATCCATGAAGTTCACCAGTGTTCAAACAGTGAAGGCAGCTGTGTCCTTAACACAATATTCACCGTATTAAACCATATTCACCAGTGCTTGTGGTAACACGGTCACTTTATATGTGTGTTTATTTCAGAACAATTCAAATTAAAAGCATGAATAAATTCTTCAAACAGATCAGATGATACACTTTGAAACACTCCGCTCTTGAACGCAGCTCTTTTTTCTACGTCATCGCGCCGGGGCGTGGCCTGTCGCTTTTCAGCGTTAGCTCCACGCTTGCCTTTGACACTTTGTATCCGCCTCAGCTGCTGTGATTCCCCGCAGACACTTCGCAGCCGAGCCGCTGAGCCCGACCGGACCCCAGCCCTCCCAGCCCCCCGCCGGTGCACCCAGTCAGCCCCCCACAGCCCCACACAGCAAGCCGGCCAGCAGCAGCTCCACCCGGCCAACATGTCCAAAGAGGGAAAGAGCGAGAGGATCATGGAGGCGGAGGGCAAGGTGCTGTGGTACCCGGACTCCAAGAGGAACACGAGGATGGACACGTTCCGGACGCAGGTCAACGGGAACCACGGGCTGAATCTGGGTGAGGAGCAGGAGGAGGAGGAGGGAGGAGAGGGTTAATCCTCAGGGAACCATGACAGTAGTCCCTGCATCTGTCTGCACATGTTGTCCCGCAGATACGTTTCCTCTGAATTACCTCAGTTCACATCAGAGGAGGAAAGTAGCTGTGTGTGAGTCTGCAGCTCCTGTGGATGAATCTGCTCCAGCTCAGCTGCCAGACGGTGACGACAGACTGTGACTGTCTGTGTGATAACACGTCAGTTCAGGGAGGAATGCTGAAGAGCTCGGTCTGCAGGACAATGGATGAATAGAGAGAAAGAGAAAGAGGAAGAGAAGGAGGAAGAGATGTACATGATTGGGGACAGTAGTGGATTAGGATTATTCTAAATTGGAAGCTGAAAGGGGCCTGAATTCACTTAAGAGGGGCCAATTATATATTCCTTATTCCTGCAGAAGTTATACGTAAACATGCAATATATGAATGCAAGGAAATATGAATAATAATACAATGTAAAACTGAATGTATTCACTGTATAAAGTGTAATTTGGTGCACATGAGACACTGGAGTACAGACAGAAATTAGTAGTTGCCCAGAGAAAACTCACTTCCACATATCATTGAATATATTTTATCACTTTTGTCAAGCACATCGTGAACTTCAAAATGTGAAGATTGAAAACTATTGAACAATTTGTCATATTAGCTGTTAGTATTGTAAGTGAGTTAGTGAGCAGTTGTTGTTTAAAGACATTTATCAGAACAGGGGCCTTTCAGGGGCCAGTGCCCCCTGACCCCGCCCCTTGATCTGCCCCTGCTGAGGGAGGAGAGTAGAGACAGACAGGTGTGGCAGATGTGTGAGTGTATCTGTTGAAATAGTAAGATGAGGACAAAAAATATAAATTTAAAATGTAACATCAGCCAATATCAATAATTATCCAAATAAAGGTCACATTATTATTTAACATTTTTCTATTATAAACATTCAGAGGAAACTTTCAGTGGAAAATTCAACTTTAACATCTTAGTTTCTTATAAGTGGAGAATTTAAATATGCAAATAGGGTGGAGAGAAAACAGCAGCGGCTGATTTCATTCAACCGAGAGGACTTTTGTCATAAATCTTCCATCCTGTTGTGAAGATTATCAGACAATCTCACGTTTGCTGAGTTCAAGATCCTAGATTGTAGGATTTTTCTTTGCCTTTCGGTTTCGTTGTTGATTTGTTATTCGTGAAACATGATGTCATTCACATGGAGGTCATCTGCAGCAATTTGTCATTTTATGTTTGAGCAGTTTAGACACAACAGCCGGTTAGTAATTTGTTATTAATCCGTAGTAATTGGTGACTTTCTTTCCCTCCAGCTAACTACAGCGACCTGTACCAGTGGTCGGTGGACAGCTACCCAGAGTTCTGGGCGGAGGTGTGGAGCTTCTGTGGAGTCGTCAGCTCCAAACCGTACGAGGAGGTGAGTCCAGCCGGTCTCTGCTGCTACAACGTGATCGTAGAAGTAGAAAGGTTTGAAATTAAAACTGAGCAAATTAATCTGCACTAATGTCTAACCCTCAAACTCATTTTATTTTCAACCTTTGACTCTATTGAAAGATGGGCAGCTTGACTGCTCCTAGTATTGTGTGGTTGCTGGCAGCAGCTTAGGTCATAAACCCTGACTCCTCCCTGTTGGTGGACAGGACACGGACGTGATTGGTCGTAAACAGTCAAAAACGCCCCTTTTATGTGCAGGCGCTCGTATATTTATGAGAATAATCCTGGTCATTAATCAATGATGTAACCTCTTCATGTTGCTTAAAACCAGGATGTAACCACTGCAGTGAGTGTGTGTGTGATAAAAAAAGATGACTGATGTTTTCATATCGCACCTTGTTCTCTACACACCCCTTCAGTACACAAGGAGAACACGTTCCACGTCACACGCTGGCCCCAGATTTCCACTGCACACACTCGTCTAACACATTTAATCCTTTGGTAGGTTTGCAGCAGCAGCAGATCCCGGATGGAGGAAAGGGAGACGTTGTTACCATGACGCACAATGTGGGCGAGACTATTAAATCCCAATGTTGCCATGGATTTTCATGAAAAATTGTGTTTTTTGCGAATGTTTTTGATGCAAGCACAGAGAAATCTGTAAGTTACACGTGACGCATAGCAAAGCATGTGTGAAAAATAACAACAAATTAAAGGAAAAGGCGATTTGATTATTTGCTGGCTGCATCACCGAAGCCTGAAACACCACAGCCAGATCAGTGTCATCGGTTTGACTCTCCTCTGTGTGTCCTTGTGTCTACCAGGTGGTGGACGTATCCAAGCGGATCTCAGATGTTCCAGAGTGGTTTAAAGGGGCTCGGCTGAACTACACTGAGAACCTGCTCAAACATGCAGACCAGGACAAAGTGGCTCTCTACGCTGCAAGTGAGTTTATGGAGTGATATGGTACTGATAAAAGTAATAATCAGTGATAAGTGTAAAAGTGGTGCTCCTGTTTCCTGAATCTTGGTTGTGTTGTTTCTATGCACGGATCACGTTAACACACAACACACACACACACACACACACACACACACAAACACACACACACATTCTTAATATCAGATAACACAGGATTATCCTTCTTGAACACACCTTCAAACACTGCAACCATGCAGAACCAGTTTTATTGGCTGAGTAATGTTGGTTTTATAGATTCAATGCTGATATTTAGAGAGAAGGGCATTCTATTGTTGTTGTTCTAATATTATGCATCTGATTAAAAGAAAAAGGAAATGTGGCCGTGGCTCAAGGGGAAGAGAGGGTCCAGTAGGTTGGTGGCTTGAACCCCTTATACATATATTCAACATTTTTAAGTTTCCTTGAGCAAGGCACTGAATGGCTGCACGGACAGTGTATGAATGCTGGGTGATGAGAAAAGTTGTGTCTTGAAGTGTGTTTTGTGCTTTGAGTCTTCGATAATACTGGAAAAGTGCTATATAAATTATTTATAATTATTTAACATTATCATATTATAACATATTATAAAATATTTCCAAGAATATAACATGCATTGTCTCTGGAAGTCAGTAACTGTGAGTGTTAACACGTTTGCTTTCTGTGATTGTGTTTCAACCCCCGAGTCACACAGGTCGGGTTTACTGTACTTTATTCCATCCTCAGAATTTACATTTCCAAATCAAGCAGAATCAAAGTCCAACAGATTTGAGAGAAGAGTGTTGAAGATGCGTTTGAGAGCAGAATCGTGAGCGTCTGGGTTCATACGTCTCTTTGTTATCACAACTGATGCTTCCTGCTCTAGCTCTGGCTGTCACATACTAATGGACATGGAGGACCCTTCATCATTGCAAGATGCTTGTATAAGGGAGAGTGAGCTCCTGCACACAATCTACCTCAGGAGCTGGAATGTAATTATGGGATGGCCCATTTGTCACAATGCTGTGGAGCCTCTTTGAATCTCAGTTAACCGTTGCTTACAGAGACAATGGGGCCGTTGCTGCCTGTGGCGTCTGTCCCTCCACACAGTCTGTCTCCATTTGTGTCTCACCGGTTTTTCTTTAGTCTTCGCTGTGGTTTTAACATTTCATTTGCATTGTCACAAACACTATTTACAAAGTAGGTACACTAAATCTAAAACGTCCAAACCAATCAAAACATATCTAGATATCTTCGGTTAACGGAGTCCTTTCTCGAGTTGTGTGTATTCATCTCTGCTTCTGTGTCTCTCTCTCTCTCTCTGTGTCCGTCTTTCAGGCGAAGCGAATGACGAGATCCAGAAGGTGACGTTTGGGGAGCTGAGGCGTGACGTGGCCGTGTTCGCTGCAGCCATGAGGAAGATGGGCATCCAGCCTGGAGACAGGGTTGTAGGTGAGTCTCAGAGTTATAACCACAGAGTATGGAATAACAGGGGAGGGCATTTTATGTATCTATATTACATATAACCTATTTAACAATAGACACTTGGAGGCCCAGCATTTCCTGTGTGCTGGTAAAGCTACAATCATTCCTGCTCCTCTCCTGACCTCTTCATCATCCAATCCTTTTATTTGTAGCCTGTTGCAGAATAGTTTGGAAATTGGCTTTTCTCCTCCTTTAGCTCAGTGTGCACTCAGGAGGAGGAGGACTGGTTCACTTGACACAAGTCGGCTCTGTATGAATGTCAGCGTTGACTTTTTTCAAAGTTAATATTTGTCTTTCTGCAAGTCAGCACAGTAAAGAGTAGTCATATACACATCCCATCATTCACACTGAGCAGGGCAGCGAGTGCAGCGGCGGCTTGGTCGTGTACATTTCCACTCGCCATTCTGTGATCCGTACATTTACAGAAAGAACATTCAAATGTCAAACTTATCTCTGTCTCGTTGCCACACTTGTTGCTGGATATTGAGCTGTTATCAGGAGTTGCGTTACTCTGGGGTTGTCAAACAAAAGTATCTCAGACCTCTGAACTGAACCATTTGTCAAACAGACTCTTGAAAAGTGAAAATTTTTGTTTAAAATCAGCTGATCACAAAAGACACAGCCATACCAAAGATTACTGACTGAACAGAGGTTTTATCTGTTTATTCATTTAATTCATCTATTTATTATTAAGTGTCCTTAAAAGTATCTTAATCAATAAAGTTTAATCTTACAACATTTAAATTCAGTAGATCTAGATCTGTGTTTGGATCTGCACCAAATTTCAATGTCTGAATTTGTTTTAAATTAAGATTCATGAATTATTCTGCATCCGCCCCCTGAGCCTGATTTGACCAAAATTATCTGTTTTTCCTTGGGCCACACACTCCCACTAACCCTTTTTAAATTGAGTATTTTTTGCGTAATTCAGACGGAAACATAACCTCCATGGTTATTTCAACAAAGAAAAGGAGAAGAGTTGATATTTAATATAAGATAGTTCTTTGTTGCTTGTTATGAGGACAGGTGTCAGACATATGAGTCTTATCTGTCCACTTCTCTGTTTCATATTCTGTCTGTGCCGTTTCTCCAGCTGTGACGCAGAGAAGTGCATCGAGCTGTTTGTGCTCTGTCAGTATCGGAGGCTTCAGTTGCACCGAGGTTGTCGAACAGCAGCATCTCCGATTTCTGAGACTATCTTTCTTTGAGGAATTTGTTCTGTTGCTGCTCACGCTGGATTTAAACAAGCATTTGGTTTTTCATACTTTCTCACGCCGTGATAAATTAACAGATAACAAGCACAGTAGTTCAGAGATTACAGAAAATATTAGTGGATTTGAAAATATATATTTGAATACAGAAGAAAATCTGAGCTACATCAGGTGTCAGCTCACACATTCACCTCGGTGACAGAAATCTGGCAGTTTGAAAGAGCTGGTTTCAAACTTGAAATATGGAAAACTAACCGAAACTTGGGTTCGGATATTTTCGGCACTTTTCTTCTTGAACATGTGAAGAACGCAGCAGGAGACTGTCTGGCGTCTGGGTCGAGCACGCAAGAGGGAGGACATGATGAAAACATTCCCCTTGCAAATCACACGTTTTAGTTTTCCTCACAAATACTCCGCCTTCCACCCACATCCCTGAAAGCTTTCAAACCTTGTTATGTTTCCAACTTTACGTCTTTGTCGATGTCTTCTACGTGTGACATCTCTTTTTCATCCTAAGACTTCAATCGCATGTTAGAAACGTCATGAATCATCAGGTCTACGAATTTTCTGTTTCTTGCTTTGTTATTCTCACTGGGGAAAATCTGACATTTGCATTCTCATATACAGCCCCTCTTGAAAACCTCAGGAAAAAGCCCAGAGTGCAATGCATTGTCTGAAAGCAGCTACATTCAGTGGCTCTTGTATGTTCCTATATCAGTTTCCTATACCTTTTTATTTTGAAGCCGCAGTGGGACTAACATCTATGGCTGCCACTCACAAGCTCATATTGAGCCACTCTCCAGGAGTGACCAGGATGAGAATGAAAGCCCAGAAGAAAGATGTATGTCACTGCAGGGAAATCCATTAGCTAAATGACTTAAGCTCTGTAGGAATCTCATTAGAAAGACGGGACGCATGGAGGGAGGGACAGAAAGGGGGAGCGGGCTAGAGAAACAACCGAGAGAGAGAGAGAGAGAAGGGGATTGATAATCAGCTGTTTCCTTTAAACAACATGTATATCTAAACTCAAATCTGTGTGTGTGTGTGTTTTATTGAGTGTCCTCACTCGTGTGTGAGAGACAGTGACGTCCTCTTCCTCGAGGTCGTAGCTTAATTGTCGTGTCAGTGTCTGTAATCCAGGAGATGTATAAGCACTTAGCTGATGAAGCCCGCCGAGCTTTATAGTAGAACATGAGCCAACCCAACACACACACACACACACACACACACACACACACACACACACACACACACACACACACACACACACACACACACACACACACACACACACACACACACACACACACACACACACACACACACACACACACACGTATTCTCTTTTCCATGCACTCTACACTTCCATCGCTCTTCTCCTTGTTCTTGACATCTTCGACGATCCCCTGTTACCAAGCTGATAGACGTCACTGTTCATCCTCTGGGGAATGCATATTCTTTTAAGGGTGTGTCATTAAAACATAGTGTGTGCAACCACAGCCGCACTGGTGACTCATACAAATGTGCAACCAGTCACATAAACTGTGGCAGCGTTGCAACATGAGATAATACGCAAACAACAAATTGTTTAAATAACGGAAATTACACTAGAGCCAATATGGATTTTTCACAGCTGATTATACATATTCAAATAAATGTCAATGATTCTTAAGATGTCACCATCAAACCCTTATAACCTGTAAAACTTTGACTAAAAAAACATATAACGACCAATATATATAACTTAAATTTAGAAAAAAATAAACATGCAATGCAATGTTTATTCTGTTAAATACTTTGTCATATCAGCATATATCATAATGGCCGATAGTATTTTTGAGCAACGTTAAACCATGATCACTACTGTGCAGACTCTGACCTCACACACACAACATGGTGGCTCCTGTATTCGGGATGTTTTGGCTTCATTTTTGCACAGCTGGAGAAAGTGTGGGGATGTGTCGTCCATCTTAATAAACATTCTACGGATTACAAGAAAAATCTGCCTAACGAAAAACTTATAAATACAGATGTCTGTCGTAGATTTTAGTAGATATTTTGTTATGTATGTTCTTTTTTTAACGTTTTCCTTTTTCCTCTCGCCTGACTCTAGGCTACCTACCCAATGGTGTCCATGCAGTGGAGGCCATGTTGGCCGCCGCCAGCATCGGAGCCGTGTGGAGCTCCACGTCTGTCGACTTTGGCGTCAACGTAAGACTCGTTCCATCCTCGTGGATTCATGGTTGTGGCAGAACAGACCATTATACAAAACAAACAAAGGAAGTGAATGAGGTGGTGGTGACTGATCATATGTGGGGTGGAACAGGACAGGGAAGGATTGTGTGATGTGGATGAGTGAGCGTGAATAACTTCATCCTGCAGCAGCTCCTTCATCAATGGTCCCTCTGTCATCATGCTGTGTGTTTCTGTTGTGCTACTGCCCCCATCTGGCAGATTGGAATCCTGTGAATGTCATCAAATTATTTTTATTCTCTCATTCCCTGGAGAGATTAAGCAAACTTTGAGGCTTTTCTGTTGTTGTAATTATTTGCTCACATTTTTTACTTGTCATCAGTTTTCAGTCTCTGTCTCTTTTTCTCTGTTTCAGGGCGTCCTTGACAGGTTTTCCCAAATCCAGCCCAAACTCATCTTCTCTGTGTCTGCCGTGGTTTACAACGGCAAAACACACGACCACATGGAAAAGCTGATCAGTGTCGTCAAAGGTTGTCAACCACATTTACTAATAGACTGACAATTATCTTTATTTTAATTGTTTTTTGTTTTATTCTGTTTAATAACAGATACATTTAGTTTCTCCTTCTGATGGATGTAAAATCGGATATAGAGGTCAGAATATGAACAGAGACCATATAAGACATTTGCCTGAGTAAAGTAAAGCTGTAATGGAATTTCTGCTAAATAGTAGAAAGCGAAAACACAAGAAGAAGAAGTAGATTTACTGTTTTACAAGGGATTAATGAAATAATACAAAACAGATGCTTGAAAGTTGCACAGAACGAATCTGCTTCCACAGGAATATCTACTGCAGTTAATTTACAGTGAGTTCCACTAACTCAGCCTCTCTTCCTCTCTGACCTCCAGGTTTGCCTGACCTGAAGAAAGTGGTTGTCATCCCCTATGCTCGCTCCAAACACGAGACTGACCTCTCCAAGATCCCCAACAGGTGAGAGTCCGTGGATACATCTACACTCTCAGGATTTTATTATTTACATGACAGAGAGCAGGTCAGATATACATTTATTCTCCTTTTTCTTGACTGTCTCCGTAGTGTTTTTATAGACGATTTCTTGGCGTCCGGACGAGGTGACGGTGGCCAGTTTCCTCAGCTGGAGTTTGAGCAGCTTCCGTTCAATCATCCTCTGTACATCATGTACTCGTCTGGAACCACAGGGGCTCCTAAATGCATGGTGCATTCTGCTGGGGTAAGCAAATCACTGGCTCTCATCAACCCATAGTTTATAAACTCTGCATCACTCCACATGAAATACACCTGAAAGGAAATGAGCTTTAGAGTTATGCCAGAATTTAATAATAAAATGCTCTCGTTGAGGGGACATCAGCTCCTATGTGAGCACCTTTAGACTGTATAATTAAATGATGAGTAGATTACATTGATCTCCAACCTCTACTTTACAAAGAGATACACCAGGGTCTAAATAAGGACCATTCATTCAGTATCAACTATCTAGTACCACAGAGAGTAGATCATTTCTGCTATTAAAATAAGCTGAGGCTATACTATGAAAAAATTAAGATCAACATTAAACATGGCTTGTGTTCTAGATGCTGGATCAGATATTGTCATTAGATGGCTGTACAGAGCTGACCGCACAGAGCTGGTCAGTAACTCTGTGTGCAGCAGGGAGATAAAATATTTGGCTGGATGTTATAAACTTGATTGCAAAATAAATGAAACCACTAATTTAGAAGTTTTATCCCACCATGTGCCAATAAGGAGAAAAACATGTTTTTAAGTCACAGTTTGTGCTCAGCGTGATTTATGGTCGGGCCTGTTAAGAAGCTGATATCGGAGAGAGGACACCGGGCCGGTGCCAGTGACGGAGCGAGGAGCCAAATCAGAACCGAGACGGGTTTGAGAACGGATCGTTAACTGGTCCACACTCACCATTAGAGGGCAGTAAAGCACCATCAAATCTCAATAAAGAAGAAGAACCTAACTTAAAGTTGGGATAATGTCCATTTGAAAGAAATCACATCGGACAGAATCCAGCTGCGTTGCCAGTTCTTCTTTTAAATAAATTTACTTTTAAAGTCATTATATCTCAAATTTGAGGGTTGAGGGACTGTTTTATATAAATGGACGGCGTGTCTCCTCCCACTGTCCAGACATGAAGCCAAGATAACCCGGATATGAACACCATAATCTTGCGCAGTTTGAACCAGAGTACCACAGTAGCACTGAAGGGATAAAGCCGTGGTAATTAAGTCACAAAGTATCAAATTAAAAACAAACTCTACAGAAACATTAACATTTAACGTGATGATAAAAAGTGCCTTAAATGATAGAAAATCATTGAACGTATATTTTGACTTTTAAATGTCCCTTCCACTAACATAGAGGAAGTGAGATTCATATACAGCGGCCAGCCACAAGGTGGCGATCAAGATCAGGCAGACATATGAGTTCACGTCTATCTTTATATAAAGCATCTTTACTACTGCTGCTTTTGCTTGTGTTTTCTCAAAGCTCCTCCCATAGCGAGAGATGTCAATGCTTCCTACTTTCAGACCAGAAATTCTGAACCCGTTCTACATTAAACACCAACAGCAGCACTACGTGCATGGAAAAGGGCTACATGGCTATTTCGGGAGGAAGGGTTCACACCTCAGTGTTAGTTAAAGCCCTTTCACGTAATTTTCTCTCTAAGTGAAGTAACACATAACTGTTAATCAGAGATGAGCCCTTGTTGTTGTAGATTTGAGGTTCTTTTAGGAGACTTAGGCTGCCTTGAGTCGCTCCGGGTTTAATCTCCCAAGTCCTCTGACGTAAATTTCTCTGACGTGTTAAAAGCTGCTCTTTCCTGGAAGTGGGTAGATTTTGTCTCCGTTCAATATCTGTGTGATAGTTTAATTGAAGGAGGGAAGGAAGTGGAGTCCCTGGGTCCATAAACAAGCTGAATGTCCCCACTGTGAACTCTTTAATGGCTCTGAGGCCAAACTACACAGAAAATGGTGCATTGCACATCCTAAAAAGAAAAACGAGTTGGCCCATGGGTTGTCCTGTGTTCTAGTTTGAATTTGTGTAATGGTAAATGAAAAAACGATTTCTTACTGACCCATAAGTGTTAGTCAGACCCCAGCTGTTTCACACACATGCACACACACACACACGCACGCACACACAAACACATTCTGGTCACATCTGTCTCTGCAGAGTTGGCCTATATTGACAGTTTGATTTGCAGTGCACAACATTTATATGAATACAGATAAACAGAAGGTGACACTGTTACATGATCTCCAGAGAATGTCTGTGAACATATTAAATGCAGACATTAACAACAATAGGAAAATGTCCAGAGCATTCAGACGAGGGGCGGGACCTGAACGTTGAGGTAGTGCAGACAGGACATGGCGTATTAATTCTACTGTTTTCTTTCCAAGTTGACATCTTGGTCAGCGTCTTCTAGGTTTATTTTCATCCTCAGATACTTTTATCCTCTCAATTATTCAATTTGATGATGTGACAGTTGTTGATGGAGCTCTTTTCATCCAGATTCTATCATATTTAGTTAGTATAATTCCTTTTTGAAAGGGGACTGAATCAGATAAAACCAACAGGTTATTAAAATCATTCTCAGTATTACTTATCAGCCTTTTACTTTAAATGACTCTCCACCACAAGATGGCAGCAGACCTCCGTCCACCCATCCACACATCCCTGAAAGTTATTCTCTCTCAGAGGAGGGCTACATGTCACATCTGAGTGCGGTAGAGTGTTGGATGAATGTGTGATTTCAAAAGGACCACTGCACTTTGAAGGCTAAGGCACTCGACGTTCACAAACAGGTTAACACACATAAACAGATGCATTCACACGTTTCCACAAAGCAGCCGTTCTGCCTCCGTTTCCCTTCATTCGTTCTTTCACCGTCATTTTCTGTCTCAACTTGCATGTGTTCGCTCCCTTTCATCCCACTTAGTCCTTTTTTTTTTTCCCAGACGCTCATTAGGTTCATTTCCCTTCTTGATTTATTTTCTCCCCTATCGTCTCTTTCGTTCTTCCTTCCTATCCTTGTATTTTATATTCTTTTTCTTTCCTCCCTCCCTTATCGTCTTTCTCCATCTCTTTCTTTTTTTTCTGTTTTTTGTGACCCATCCTTCTCCCCATGCCGCGGATAATTGGACAGTAATGTGTCGGTGAAAACATTTCACATTGTGGCGCTGGCGGTCCTCTCTGGCTCCACCAATTAGCCGCGGCGCCGTTGTGCTCTCTGCTTTGTTACGGCTCTGTTAACATGCTGTCAGCAGCGCGATGGCACAACCCGCTGGACGGGCATGGCAGCTGAGTCCTGCCAAAGATTATATGCACTAGCGTGCACACAAAGTACACGGACCAGCGGTTTATGTGAACAGCAAAGTACACGTAGGCTCAAAACTTAAGCACACACACACACACACACCCACACACTCGTACAGTTCATACTCCACACCAACAATAACAACCTTTCCAATTGTGATGGGTTAGTGACGGTGGGAGAGAAGCCACACTTACCCTGAATTGCCCATTATTGTTGGACAGAGATCTTCTGTGTGTAGCTGCCGTGGATAGAAGGCTTCACCTGTGCAGCCGAATGAAGAAGCATGACAATATGTCTGGAAAAAACATTCTAATTCTAAGATTGAGTGTTTTACAAGTGTCTTTTATTCAAGATGAGTTCTGTCTGTCAAACCTGTTCCCTGGCACTTTAACAATCTCATATATCTCTGTCTGTTTCTGCAGGGCACGCTCATCCAACACTTGAAGGAACACATCATCCATGGCAATATGAACAGCAGTGATGTCATCATCTACTACACAACGGTAAAACCACGACCTTTTCACAATAAGAGAAACACTAATGGTACCATAGGTTCCTAATCCTGGTTCTTTTGCCCTTCTGCCATCTGCAGGGGTATAAAGTTTAATATTGCAGGTTTTAATAAATCAAAAGTCTGGTCATTAAGACACACTAACGTAAGGCTGGGTGATGAAACGATAATACTATTTATCGCATTGTTGTTGTCATTAATAGCAACAAAAGTTCAATATAATCAACTTATTTGTTATGCATTGTGCAAGCTTGATGAGGAGGTAAAGCTTCTAAGCTGGATAAAACATCAGTCTTTAAATGTGAAAAAAATAATAATGTGACATTTATTGTCATGATAATTATCGATATCGACTGATGTGAAAATTATTATCTTTCACATTTTTGGCACAAACAAAAGATCTCGTCATTTTGTGTTAATTAAAGCTGCAGTTGCTGTATTGTAGGATGTCTATTCATGGCATCATTTGAGGAAATTCTCAGATTTTAAATAAAAGTTACCTCCACTTGGGGAAGAAAAATTTTACATGTTTATTCAACCTGTGAATAAAATCAGTTTATGACCAATATGTATTTAGATCTGGAAATATTTTTTAAAATCCATAACACGTTACCAGAACTTAACATCTTTGAATAACTTGTTTTCTCAGACTGTGAATCCAAAATTATTGGAATTAAATCTACAATAGTAGAAAACAGAGAAAAGCACCAATCACCCACAACTGAGAAGCTAAAACCAGTTTGTTGCAACACGTTGAATCTTCTGTTGCTACTTACGGGAGAAATTAACCACTAGCTGGTATTGCATTAGTGCCCCTATATTCAGTTCAGCCTATATAAATTCAATTCTATTTGTGTAGCTCTAACTCACAACACACATTATCTCAATGCACTTTACCCAGTATGGATGAGACATTACAATATTCTAGAGAAACAGTTCCCACTTGGAGCAAGCACTTAGCACCGTGTGCCGTTTTAATGCAATAGAATGAATGTCACCAGTGTTTGTACATGTGAGCGATGGAAGCTGCAGCTCAGCGTGAAGCTGAAAGAGAAACACAAGCGTGTATCAGTGTTGATGTGAGAGGAGCCGGATGAAGTGACCACTGTGTTTGTATGTGTGCCGTTTATAGACTGGCTGGATGATGTGGAACTGGCTGGTGTCGGCTCTGGCAACGGGAGCCTCAGTGGTTTTGTACGACGGTTCACCACTGATGCCCACACCTGATGTACTGTGGAACCTGACGGACCAGCTGGGGTGAGTTACACACGCACACACACACACACACACAGAGACACACAAACACTAAGAAATAGGTGGGGCTGCCAAAAGGGAGTAACTGGGTTTCTCTGCTGTTTATTGCTTACTGATGGGCAGCTTTTTATTTTGTAGCCCACAAATAAGTGGTGTTAAAATTGGCTTTACCTTTTCCAGAAGAATGCGGAGCTGTAAGACTAATTTACAGTAATTTTCAGCTCTGGTGTTCTTCTTTAAAGACGAAGCACGTTTCCCTGTCGTTCAAAACAAACTCGAAAATAAGGGGAGAAAACAAATGCATCCAATTTCTCTATAGAAGATACTCTCGATGATTATTGTAGCTTTAATAGTATAGAATTTAAATAAGGATGGAATATGCGTCTCCACTTCATCTGTTGTACAAAAATAAGGCCAATATATCCTGGATACGCTTATGACATCATTCTACAGAGTGGTGATGATGGCGTGCAGAAGGGAGGTCTATCAGAGACGCCCTCGACCATTTGCTAGTCGGTCTCAGCCGTCACTCAAACATCAGTGTTATGAGAACTACCTAAAATGACAGAAATTATCTTTGAGAAAAAATAATTTGGAGTCCTTGGAATGCTATGTAGTTTGGCCCTTGTCCTATCCACTGACATGGAGGAGGCAGGGTTTATGACCTGTACCGCAGCCAGCCACAAGAGGGCGATCAAGATGGTTTGGTTTCACTTTCTGCGAGCTGTCATGTAGTCCATACAGTTAATAATGCATTTTCAATAAGGGATTCAACTCACACAGAAGGTCTAAGAACAAGTTGGGTCCTGTGATTTCCTTTTTAATAAGTAATGTATCAGAAACAGAGAAATCAAGAAAATATAAAATAAACCAAAATTAGAGAGAGAGTTAGAAAGAGAGTGGTAGAAAAGGTTGATGTATTCCTGTTCTTTTAAACCTCAGAACCGACGATGTGTTCACTTAATTGACAAGCTGCCTACATGCTCACACGAGCAGACTCGTGAATAAAGATTTCTGCTCGTTATAACATGCATTAACATGTGTTTATCCAGTAATTTATCTCTGCTCATTTAAAATCAGAGCGTCGAGGGGCGCGTCAGTTGAAAAGGAAACGAAACCCAAGGAAAAAGGGGGAAAACCCAAAACAGCTACTTGAGGTTTACTGTAAATAGCGAACGCCTTTTGTACTCACACAAACCATACCTCTCTATGAAGTTTCACATAACTTAGCATTAATCAACATAAATCAGGCTCATATTTCAGACGCACAAAAGCCCCTCCCGACCTGCTCATCGATTATTACAGATGAGCTGCCCCCCCTCCTGTCATTTGGAAAGTGCTCAGCTGAACGGGCTGTTTGAAGTCAGCGGGTCGGTCGTCCCCTGAGGCCGTTGTTATTGAAGATTGATGGAGATGGTGAAAACCCAAATCAAACTGCACGACAGTCAGATCTTGAGTTCTCCATCTTATCCGGAGGTTGTTGATGCTGTAAAACAACACAAATCTATCTGACAGAGACAGAAGCTCTTACTGAGTCTGATGAATTCCAACTGAAGATACAGAAGAGACTGTATAGACCCACCTTAATAACCTGGAACCCCTCTTCCTATTTTCACACACTGTTGGTTCAGGTCCAAAATAGCACAGACAATATTAACAGCAGATCCTCTATTGTGGTAAAGCCCCCCCCCCTCCTCCCACATCCAACACTATCACCACCATAAACAGCAGATGTTAAACCCAGTATTGATCCTCTTTTATTGTCTCGTGAAGAGAGAGAGACAGAGAGAGAGAGAGAGAAGCTGAAATGGTCAAGGATACAACTGAGTGCTGGCCCTTAATTGGCTCAGATTTAATAGGGAGGATGGTGAGCAAATATGTTTTTTTTTCTTCTCATTGTGCATTTGAGTATTTGAATTTGTGAAAGTTTATGTGTGCTCAATACGCCCCGAGCGTTTCCAATTAAAATGTCAGTTTTGCAGGCTGGTAAGCTCAGATACATCGTAGAATATTGTGCATAATTAACCCTCAAAGCTGAGTAGTGCTATGATCGGCCAGTTCAACCAGTAGTTTCTTTTCTTAAGACCTTTTCAAATCAGGGCCTCCCTCTTAATACATGAAAATATTTATTTATGCAGTTAATTTCCGTGGCTTTCTGAAGCGTAGCCAGATAGCTTTTTAAAAAATGATGAGGAAAGTTTTCAAGACATTAGCTGGAGAATACAGGATCAGTAAAAATATACTGTTAACTAAAGTAACACATGAAGATGACCTGCCAGTTCTTTAACAAGCTCCCGCTGCAAAGTTTTAAGAACACAACAGATCGCAAATACAAGCGAAACAAAATGAGTTTTAGAGACGGGGGGGGGGGGGGGGGGGGGTTCAGACGTCCAGTGAGAGAACACCTGCTACTTAATGTCCACAGGGGACAGTGGAGGTGGTCTGAGGCCAGTCAGGATGCCTCCTAGGTGCCTTTTATTGGAGGGTTACTGGTTATGCAAAAATGGAAGGAGACCCCAGGTTAGACCCAGAACTTGCTGGAGGGACTACATATCCCATCAAACCTTGGAACGCCATGGAACCCCCCAGGTAGAGCTGGAAAGTGTGGCTGGAGAGAGGGACGTCTGGAAAACCCCACTTGGCCAAAATTAGTTTTCTACGTGACAAGACAATGGAAAAACAGACCGACGCATTTTATTTACCAAAAACATTAAGTTTGGCTTTAAATTCGAAAACCCAGTTGGTAGGAACTTTAGTTTGTTGGCCTACTCACAAATACTTAATAATAATAAATAAAAATTAATCTTCACCCGGTAAACACTGCACCTGATGTGTCCCAAAAACATCCAGAGATGGTTTCACACGGAGCCGCCTGTGAGTGTGTTACCGAGGACCTCTGGTTAAACTAGGTTATTTTAATTTTTTTTTAAACTTCAGTGTGGTCAGCAAAAGTAAGACGCTTAAAGACAGTTATACCCCAGACACATATTCAGGGCAGGGGAGATGGCATATTGCCTTCAGCAAGGAAGGGAGTAATGGGGAGAAAAAATTGACACAGATGGGGAGGAGTGGAAGCTCTGGACTGAAAGTGCCAAGAAAAAGTACTTATACTGCAGAAAGCAGGAGCAGCATTTGTAGATTCAAAAAGCTAATGAGCTCCTTTCAGTATTGAAGCAGACATTAATAATACCAAATATACTCAGGTCTTTAAACTATGAGTGGTTCTTTGTCACCAATAGAGAAGGTGTTAAACGACTCCCTGAAGCTTTACGGTTGGTTAATATCAACAGCACTTGTTTGGCGTGTAGCGGCCGAGATGAGAGAAACGTCCTCGTCTTTCAACCTCGCTGCTCGTTTGCCCCCTTACAAAAACCCCAACCCTGAAATGGAGTGAACAAGGTTAGAATACTGTTAGCATAATGACCCACATGGAGGAGTTGAGTGGGGAGCTGCCGGCGTGACAGAAAGACAGATGGAACCTTTTAAACTGTGGGAAGAGTTTTGAACCAATTAAGAGCTGATGGTGCCACCTCAGACATATCCCAGAGTGTGAACCCCCCCCCCACCCCCCCGCCCCGTGGGAGAGGCTGACATGAGGGTTTTTTTTACACTCTCATCTAAGCGTGGACGTTTTAAATCGGGTAAATCTGTCAGAGTCGGCGCCCGATCATACACCGGGCACAAAGTGGCGCCGAGCAAAACGTACAGTGTCTTTGCTAGTTTCTGACCGATGCTGTTGTTTTCCCATCCGAGGCTCGTGTTGTTTGAATAGCAAATACAACTGTGGCGTTCTGAGCACCCATGGCTTTGTAGGTCTTATAATGACATGTGGTCAAGTGCGTTGTTGGAGAGCGATTGGCAGACAGAAACCTGGTTTCATATTAATTGTTTCCTCCTCCATTGAGCTTATTTGTTAACCCCTATTTGTTAAGATATGTATACAAGATTACACAAAAACAACTAAACCAATTACCATGAAACTTGGTGGAAGTTTGGGTCAGGAAAGAACTCTTCGGATCCAGGACTTTTCTTCACCTTCAACATTTGAGATGGAGTGTTTCAACCTTTTCACTGTTTTTCGCGGGGTTAACGATTAATGAAGAGAACTCATATTTCCACGAGTGTGTGAAATTTAGTGCTGCTTGTATTTAAGAAGATACTCAGGACCTTAGCTGAGGTGATGCACTCAACTGATTCATAGTTAAAACTTGCAACTGCTCTCGTGCCGATGAGCGTCTCCGGACGTGTGAGGTGTGGTCGGGTGCATTGATGCCACAGAGAGCGATTAAGCATCAGAAACATGGTTTGATGTTGATGGTTCAGTATTTTGCAAGTGAGGAGCATTTTGAAAATAGTATAGTCCACGTCCACTGACCTGAAGGTCAGTGGTTCAATCCCAGTCTCTCCTATTCTGTATAGGGGTGGGAATTGGCAAAAATGTGACGATTCAATAGTATTGCGATATTTGGGCCACGATTCAATAGTATTGCGATTCTGCGATATATTGCGATACTGCAAGTATTGCGATTCGATTCTGCGATTTATTGCGATTCATGTCCCACATATTATTCAAAGGCATTACAAAAAATGAGGAAAATAAGACTACTCAACTCACTTCAAATGTCACATTTAATTCTGTGAACAACATTGTCTTCTACACATTAACTGAAGTGCAAAAACTAAGAAAGGGTAGTGCAAAAACATGGTATCTTTTAAACTCTGAAACTCTCCTCAACAATCTTTTCAGACCGCACTCCTGGCATTGCAACCTTTTTTGCACCATTAAAATACCCGCAGTGTATTTGGACACACCTTAGATGCACTTGTGCCACTTAGATTCAGCCAATGTAGTGAGATTGCCGTGCAAAAGCCTTTAAACCTAAACTGATGCTTCCCCTGTTGCCTGGAATCGTGTTAGTTGTGCGGTTGTAAATAACTGCTTTATTTCTACATCTCCCTTATTAAGTGACATTTACAGTTTTAAATGCCCTTTAATAGATTTTTTTGAAAGATGACATTTTCAATAATGGAGAGGGATGGACAATTTTACAAAAAGAACTTTGCATTTGTTGTTATGGATGATTGCAGATTTGCACCGTGACTGTCTCAGGAGATGTGTGTTTATGTTTAGTTATTCAGTGCATTCCTGTCTAAAGAAAAGTGAGCCACAGTAGACTTTCTTCATCTAAACCTAAAGTATAGCAGTTAGAATCTGGTGCAGAATGCTGAATCACCACAGCTAATAAGTCCACTGTTTTATTTCCACAAAAAAAGAATAAACCCAATAAATCTGGACAAGCTTAAACTTCTCTTTGAAAAATATAGAATCACATAATGTTTAACCACAACGTAATCCATGTCAATATCGATAAAACTGACAAATTTACTAACCTCTCAATGCTCTGACAAGTATTCCAGCCTGTGTCATGCAGGAAAAGCAGATATATTGAGCCAAGGCCACGGTGGAGACCAGCTCTGCAGAATTCCTCAGTGAAACCAGCTAAAGGTTACAGCATTTACAGTCCTGACAGGTTCCATGTATGTGTGCGACTTCAGGGGCGGCTCTTTGTTCTCTGAGGAACTTCTTGTCGTCTTTTTCCACCTTTTGTCAATTATGTGTCAGGCCGATAGGATCGAAAGCATTTGTCCTCTACTCTCGTACCATCTGCTGAAGAGAAACTTTGTCTATTGGCTAATGACCAGCACAATTCTCAAGTTGTTGCACAGATACAGTTTAAGCAGATTGCGTGTTACAGTTTTAAACACGTGGGTGTAACAATTTAAAATAATCCTCATGTTTGACGCTGTAAACTGCAGACTAACTTTACAACCACTCTTTGTTCATCCATTCTTGTTTGAAGTGCGAGATAAACATTGAAACAAGTAAAATGACCCGATTCTTTTTGAAACATGTTGACATCTGCTCTGTCTTTTTAAATTGTCTGCCAATGGGATAGATTGTAGAAGGAGGAGGAGGAGAAAAGATCGAAAGAGCTTCACAATAATACACGACAGAAAGAAAGATAAAGAGAACAAAATCCCTCTGAACATGTCTGTTGTTTGAGTAACACATGGGAGGAAAATGATATATGCCAGGGACAGGGGGGGGGGGGCAGAGCCGCAGAATCCTCTTGGTGAGAGAAAATTCATTTCATTTTTGTCCTAAAAACACACTCTATCATACAGAACATTTCCTCTAGTATACAAAGTAATTAAATCAAGCTACACTAAGGAATAAAGTGTGTGTTGACTTATTAAATATGTCGTTTTATGCTTCATACCGCAAAACAATTACGCCATCAAACACTAGTGTCGGTCTGTGCCTGCTTGAGACGAAAGCAATCACGATTCTTCCTGGAGGACGAGTGTGAGATTCGTTCAGAAAGCACTCGCTGACAAGTGGGAGTGTGGTCGCCCCCCCCCCCCCCCCCCCCCTGCACGGAGACACATTAATGTAATAACTGCCAGGAGGAGCTCTTCAGTGTCTGATCTGCTTTCGAGTGCCTCTTATTGACCGAGCAGCTTCCAGTAGCATGTCTTCTCTGAGGCAGAGGCGCAGGTACACCCTCGCAGGCGGCCGCTCGCAGCGTCTCCTCCGCCCTCCATCCTAAACCCCCCATTAGCGGCCACACCTGGCCACCTGCCTCCAATCAGAGCGGAGGGACTGTTTCCATGGCAGCCACCGGTACACAAATCCAGACGGGGGGGTTAGATATGATGGATAGAATGAAGAGGGCCCGTGTGAGAGTGCAGATGACAAATGAGCTCTATGAATTCATGCGTCTCGTCGGTCGTGTCAGATGTGCCGTGGATATAGATTATATATCACACGCTTATTACATACAAGGAGACTTAAGGACTTAAGTTAGAAATCCAATTGACAGAATAGTGTTCTTCTAACTAAGTCTTCATAGTTTTCTTTCTTTTTGATTGGTTAATATATTTGTTATTTCAACAAAATGAAATACCATTAAAGCAGCATTGCAATTGTTTTATTTAAATATTCTCTCCAGACAGTTTGAAGCCTCATAGATAAAAGATCAAGATAAAACATTTTATTGCAGATTGTTGTAATCCACATTATACAGAAAATGACATAACATGTGAAGATGAGATCATTCAACAGGTGGATTGAGAGATAGTGTGAGGCGTGCAGAGGCAGAACAGACCCAGAGCTGCGTGCATCATTCACTTTGCTCCATGTGAGGTATTACTTCTTGGGACCTTTGACCCTTTCACTCATTGGAACGCCTTCATCCACCCTGAGCCGCCTGTATCAGCACAAATCGATGTGAGGCTCCGAGAGCAAATCACATCTCTCACCGCAAACCAATTGCATGTTATTGACCAATCAAGCATCGGACAGTTGTTTTGTATCCCGGAGACAGATTCTTTTTCATATTTGACTGACGGACACGGTAACCATAGTGATAGGCGGCGATGTTATTGATTGAGTGTCAACAGAAATAACTGGAAAAGACGCAGATGGAGACAAACGCACCCGTTCACAGAGGCCGACTTTAAAAGGCTCTTTGTTTTAAAATTAAAAAGTGCAGGGGAACACTGAAGTGACGTTTTGTCACTTCTCCTCTTCCACATGTTGTCCATCTGTTATCAGCTGTCAGGGCGACTTCCCCTCACAGAAGAAAGCACCTTCCCAAATCATTTCATTCCAGCGTTGTTGTGTGCACACGTCCCGTCACTACACTCTCCATGTGAATGATTTCCTGTCGAAACATTGACAAAGGAGACATTTTGTCCTCTCATGCTACACTGGCCATTATTGTGTTTGATTCTTTTTACTGTTTGTTCGGTTGAAAGTCAATTTCCAATCAGTTTCTCCCTCTCTCCGTTTTCCTTATCTATCCACGGAGGGCTGACTGAGCACACAGGCAGTGTTTCAGCATCACGCTGCTCTACATTTACACAGCGACACAGTCTCCTGGGATCTCCCTGGTACAAGCAGGATACTGAGCAGCTCCACTGGAGCAGACGGGATTAAGGGCAAAGGCTCTTCAGTAACTGTTGTCCTTTTTCTTTCCTTTTATACTTCTGCATTCAGCACACAGACAAATTCAAATTGTGCCTTGTCATGCATAGATTCAGGGCAACAAATGGAGCATTGCATCGGTTCCGAGTGATTTCTGGAGTCTCACTTGCATAAGCTCCTTTATTCAAGCTTCCCCATCAGTGTCTCAACTGCTTTGCTGCCAGTTGAATAATAACATCCCATCATATTCATACAGGTGTGAAAGATCTTTGTATCATAATCTTAGTATCTGTCAGTATAGGCCAGTTACCGTGAGAGGAACCAAGATCTGATGTGGACGTTTGTGTTTCCAAATTCTTCGCTTTTACTCCGAGTTACAAACTTCAGAATAAAAGCCTCTGAGACACAAAAGACCCAATAAACTGTACTGACAGTATTATAAAATTTCCGGTTCAGATGACGGTGACGGTTTGTGTCAGCCAGTGCGTCCGTCCACTTCTCTACCTCCGTCTCTCAAGAATAAACCAATTGCCGTGAAAATTGGCAGCAACATTAAATCCACCCAGGGGGATGATTCATAAAGTTTTCTAATTTGGTTCCGTTGTTTATTCTTTCTGCTGTCACTGTGCAGAATACAGTACATGTCTGTAGGAGGACTTTTACATCGGCTGTCATTGTTGGCAACACTGACGCAAATTCTGTCTCTTTTCCAAAGATAAAAGACAACAGCCTCATTTCATGGGTTCACTTTATAGTTGGAAAATAGGGATTCACAAAACCTTCATATTTATATTAAAAATACATTGTTGGTCTCATCAGTCTTTCTTTTCCTCTTCTCCAGCATCACCATCTTTGGCACCGGGGCCAAGTGGCTGTCTGTGCTGCAGGAGAAGAACCTGAAACCCGGTGAGTCGTGGTCACAGACCCGATCGTGTACACACCCACGTGAGCGTGCAAGCCGACATCCAGAGACGCACATGGACGCACACAAATAACAAGCAGAAAGTCAGAGGGAGAAATGCATTCTCTCACACACACACACACACACACACACACACACACACACACACACACACACACACACACACACACACACACACACACACACACACACACATCTCCTCTGTGGAACCTGAAACCATAAGAGCAGATGGACGCGATGATGATTATTAAAGTGATGCTGTTTGACTCTAAATGTCCTTTATGCCATCTACCGTGTGAATCAACACTTTGCCCTGTGTTCTGCTGGTTGACACTGAATCGAATGGATAAAAGTGCTGTTAGGATAATTCCTGTGAGTCATGGATAGGCCCGTCTAATTGCTTTTACTGTCACAGCTCTCCGGGGGGGGGGGGGGGGGGGGGGACCAGGTCTCTGCACATAATCAGCGTTGTGCCAGTGCTTATTAGCCTTGCTGCTAACCTTCATACACGCCGCTCTCCTCTCAGTGTTTGTGTGACAGAAAACGCCTCGTTAGACGCGCACGTGCTCTTTTGTGAAGGAACGTTCTGTGTTGCCACCGAACAAAGCACTTAGCAGGTTTTTATAACATTCTTAGGCTCCGATCCTTAATTGGGTTTAAATTTGATCCATCAAGCAAATTATTCCGATGGTATTTCAACTTGGGTACCTGGCTCACAGAAGTGGCTGCTCACGCCGAGGAAGCAGCACTCGAGTCCCACAAGCTGACATGTGCACATGTGAGCTTCTGGTGTGTTCTTCCTCGTGTCCTCTTGTTTGTTGGTCTTCACCCTCCCCTCTTTAAACCCTCAAATCGAATTGTGCTCGTTATCATGTAAATTACCAGTTCTAACTAATGCAAAGGGCTTAGCCGGGTCCCACTTGTCCTTCCTCTTCTCCCGTTCTCCATCACTTCTCCTCTTCCTCCCTTCTTCTCTCCTAATGTTAAATCAGCACTCGTAACCAGTGTTGTGTCTCACTTCCCACTGTGCTGTTGTAATCACCACAACTCTTTATTCATTGTGCCTCCTATGTGTTTGTGTGTGTGTGTGGCTGCATTTTGTAAGTTAGTTGTTGTATGACCCCCCCCCCCACGCAAAAAAACCCAACAACTTTGCTCTTTCCCTCTCTGTCTCTCTGCTGCTCCCTCATCAGTCAGCCAACCACTTGATCCAGTTGGCACTGTGTGTGGTGTGTGTGTGTGTGTGTGTGTGTGTGTGTGTGTGTGTGTGTGTGTGTGTGTGTGTGTGTGTGTGTGTGTGTGTGTGTGTGTGTGTGTGTGTGTGTGTGTGTGTGTGTGTGTGTGTGTGTGTGTGTGTGTGTGTGTGTGTGTGTGTTTGGATGCTTATTAGAGAAAGCATGGCAGAGGGAGAGCTGTATATCTTTGAGTGTGTTTGAGTGTGTGTGTCTGTGTGTGTGCCTCCAGTGGACTGGGTAGGGTAGAGGGAGCTTCTTCACGGGCTGCCCCAGCGGAGAGGGCCTTTTCCCTGGGTTGACATTTGGACCAGGACACCTGGAGGCATGGTGGGGGGGTAGCAAAATATCCCACTGTGTGTGTGTGTCTCTGTGTGTGTGTGTGTCTGTGCATGTGCGTGCGTGCGTTTTTATGGGATGAGGGACGGTTGCTGGAAGCTTATTAGTTTGCAGGGTGTAATTGGCTTGTGGTGGTTTGGGCATGTGTGTGTGTGTGTGTGTGTGTCACAGAGTGTGGTGTTCGTATCTGACATGATTTGGCTTCATTTCTGGATTGTGAGAGAAAGTGGAAACATGTCGTTCATCTTTACATACAGTCTATCTCTATTAAACCATTTGAATTCATCTTTCCTTTTGTGTATTCATTATTATTTTCTTTTTTCTCTTTCGTCCCTCAGCGGAAACACACAACCTCCAGTCGCTCCACACCATCCTGTCGACCGGGTCTCCTCTCAAACCTCAGAGCTACGACTACGTGTACCGCTGCATCAAGAGCAACGTGCTGCTGGGCTCCATTTCAGGTGACTGAGTATTTACTGACAGTAAACATTTTCCAAACACTGTTTATGACTGACACAGTAAAATAGATTGTATAGAAATGCACATTTTCCTCGCCACCCACGACGCCAACACACCCACACACTTGCACACAATTGCAGTGGCCCTCTCGGTCCATTGTGATGTTGACAGGGTCCTCGAACGCTATCTGCCTCTCTGTGCTTCCTGACACATTTAACATTTAGACTGGGTGACGTGTTGAAGACACATACACACACAAACACACACACACACACACACACACACACACACACACACACACATTGAGAAGCAACTTGGAGCATCACTGTTGCACATTGGCTGCACCAAAACAAATGAAGGACAGCTGTAGTGCACATAGCATTTAGCTTCAAAAGCACTGTCTCACACACACACACACACACACACACACACACACACACACACATACACACACACACACACACACACACACACACACACAGTGACATGCATGTAGAAAAGACTGGACACAAACAAGGAAAGTTTGTTATGACCAAACCGGTGTCTGACCTCTGCTGCACTCACTCTCCATCCACTTTTCACTCTACACAGTGAAACACTCAATAGTTCACAGCAAGCTGAGTTTTAAAGCCCTTGTGAATCATCATGTTGCATTTTCAGTCAAGGGTTTAATGTTGAGCATCTTCAAACCACTAATGTGAAGCCTGAAAACAAAACAAATTTAGTTGGAAGAGAAAAAAGGTGATAACTACACAAACTGTCCAGTTATAACTGAAATACTCTGGTGAGGAGAGTTTTATCACAAGTGAATGGAAGAGCGGCAAAAACCTTATTTAACTCAAATTGTACTTAATGGGGTTGTAAGGTTTTGAGACACATTTCTGGTGTGTCCTTGTGTGTGTGCGTTTGTGTGTGTGTGTTACCGAACAGCATGTCCTGCCCCTGTCTGTTTCCTCCCTCTCACCAAGGGCACCAGCAGGTTGCTGCACCGTTGGCTGCCAACCGCCCAAACCTTGACCCCCGAGGTTAACACGCTGCTTGTGTGTGTGTGTGTGTGTGTGTGTTGGTTCATTAGATTTACAGCATATGTGTGTGACTGGTGGCCACAGTGACATATGTGATGTGCCCATTTGCCGATTGCACCCTGTGTGATTGTGTCTCTGTGCAAACATGTCTGCAGACGTGTGCTCGAGTGGGGATATGTCTATGCGTTTGTTTTTTTAATCTTGTGTTTATTACAAATTACTTTTGTGTGTGTGTGTGTGTGTGTGCGTGTGCGTGTGCGTGTGTGTGTGTGTGTGTGTTATCCTGTTAGCAGGGATTTTTGACCTCCTGTTGTGTCCCATTGGGGGATTTTAACACTTTCACTGCTGGATTCCCCCCATTGTAATATACCTCCATCTGACTGCCCATATGTCAGCCCTCTTCTCTTCTCTTCTTCGCTCCTCTCTTCTTCTCTCCTCTTCTTTTCTGTGTGATTCTGTTTTCCATGCCTTTGCCTGCCTGTGCTGGTTTCCTTTTTGTCTCACTTGGAGATTTTGTCTAACCCCAGACTTTAGTTTAATAAAGTTTTTTCTACATCTTGTTCCTCACTGCTCAGGTTGCTCCTAGAAACCAGTGTGACAAGTTGCCCTTGTGTGCATTCACACACACACATGCACACTTAATGGCTGCTGATGGAAGGCATCTCAACAAGGCAACAGTGGCTTTTTGCTTAAAATATACTTGAGTGTGTGTGTGAATGTGTGTGTGTGTGTGTACCCACCCATTAAAGTCGGCGTGATGATAAAATAATGCCTCCTCTTCCTGCTATAGGTGTGTGTGTGTGTGTGTTTAATCAGAAGACAACGTTTCCACTTCCTCCTGGGAGCCAATTAAAGCTCAATAAAGAACCTGGCAGAGAGAGAAACAAGAGAGAGAACGAGTGTAAAGAACAGAAAGAAAAGCGAGAGGGAAGGAGGGAGCAGCGGAGGGGGAGAAAGCGGTTGAAAGGAAGCGAACAAGATGGATGGATGGAGTCTGTGATACAGGGAGGGAGCGAAACGGGGAGATGGAGAAGGAACAATGGGAGGCGAGATGAATCGAACGCGTCAGAAATAGTAAATGATTGGAAGGTGGAAAGAGACGAATGGATATTGCAGCAGAGGTAGTGTGTGTGTGTGTGTGTGTGTGTGTGTGTGTGTGTGTGTGTGTGTGTGTGTGTGTGTGTGTGTGTGTGTGTGTGTGTGTGTGTGTGTGTGTGTGTGTGTGTGTGTGTGTGTGTGTGTGTGTGTGTGTGTGTGTGTGTGTGTGTGTGTTTGTGTGTGAGAGACAATTTTAGGAATGAGCTACAGCAGAGTAGAGTAGTACTCCTATTTGGGTCAATGGAGGTGGAGCAGGGCGCTAAATCTGCCACTTTGTGTAGCCCGGATACCAGATTGATACCGACACTAAGTTTATTAATGTCTCTAGGTGTCACTGATATGTGGCCTGGAAACCAAACTCAAGTTCGCTCCTGTACATTGCAGTAAAGTTAATTCCAGGTACTTAAACTTGAATTTTAACAAAACAGGAAGTACATGTTTTCAGTTGGAGATGTTTTTCGGTGGAACTCAGGACGTGAGGAACTTAAGGTGCTTCATTATTTTGACTGGACCTTCGGACTTTTCTTTTAATCAAAACAAAAATAACAAGATGCCTCCGGACCGACATAGCAAAATGTAGTCTGAGCAAAAGAGACGTCTTGGTCCAGATCACACTGATCCCTGGTTCAGCTTGTTTGCAGTGTGAAAACTCTATTTTTGGATAGTTTGGGCCTTCAGACCCGTTGCAGGAATTCGAGAAAGCAATAAACTATTGGAGAATAAGAAATGGAAGTCTTACCGGTCCCTCCAGAAACAGAGATTGAAGGATCGTTCTCAGTCTTTGCCTCTGAAGATATAAAGTTAGAAAAACTGTTGTTTTGATTACATGAACTCCTCCGACAGATATGAAGCTCTGTCATGATAGATGATATTTATCAGCACTCAAACAAATACCACCACCAAGAAGGTTATGTTTTCACAAAACATCACAAGATAAGATGGGACATTTTTCAGCATTTGTCAACATTTTCCCAGAGAATAATTTATTGATCAAGTTGAAGAATCAGGTGTATTTAAGTGACTGATATCTATGAGCGTGTGAAATGTGGTGATTTGATTAGTTGGTTGTCACGTTATTAACCAAGTGTTTTCTTTTAGCCCTTCTTTAGTCCTCTGCTAAGAAAAGTATGTGAGTGCCTGGTAACAGGAACTAATTGAAGCTAAAAAGTCTGTAGAGCAGCAGAGTCGGGGGGGTAACTCTCTGAGGGTTTGTCAATGCGAGGAACATATTACACTTTACGTCTTTTATGTGATTCACGGTCAGCATAAAATGTATCTTACTCAACATTCGTTTCCCCCCCCCACTCTTTTAAGATGAAACTGCACACAATAACTTGAAGGCAGGTTTTTTATTTCCGTCTGTGAATATAAATCTGTCTCTCGGTGTGTGACTGTTTTTCTCTCTCGTTCTTTCCAGGCGGCACTGACATAGTGTCATGTTTCATGGGTCAGAACCCAACAGTTCCAGTGTATCGCGGCGAGATCCAAGCACGAAACCTCGGCATGCCTGTGGAAGCCTGGAGCCTCGATGGTGAGAGAGTGTGTGTGTGTGTGTTGTGAATTTCTTACAAATATGACACTCTTTGTTTTATTTCTCTGAGCCAGTGACAGCCGGCGGCCGGAGGCAGAAAGTTCTCAGGTTGTTCGTCCAGTTCTTGTGAACATGATATCTCAAGAGCACCTTGAGGGAATGCCTTCAAATTTGGTACAAATGTTCAGTTGGACTAAAGGAGAAACTGAACACGTTTTTGGATATTGAACACATACCATCTCAGGATCAACCTTGAATTTCTTTCCCTTGTGAATGTGTAATCTTCTTGAGAAAATTCCTTCAAAATTGGCTCAAATATTCGCTTGGACCTTGAGATTAACTGATTGAATTTAACTTCTCAAAGGTCAAGGTCACAGTGAACTCTCCATTCTTGTGTATGGGCTCTTGAGCATGATATCTCAAGTCTGCTTTTAGGGCATTTCTTCAAATTTTTTACCAATTGTCCATTGGACTTAAAAATGAACTGTAACATAAATCTTGACCATAAAAAAGTATGAAGACTGAAGCTGCTCTGGGTGCAGTGTGGTAATTGTAGTTGCTTTCTATTTAAACCAGAACGCTCTAGCTGTCGTCCACAACATAGTCCAGGAGCCACATTGTGGTTTTTACAAATTTTCCGGTTGACAAGGGATCCAGAAAATATTAATGAGGAAAATTAATCACAAACACATTTAAGAACCTGCTAATGTGCCATTGAGCAAACTTTCCATCTGCTTCAGGAGCTGCTCGGTAGCCACCAGTACAGGACTGTGGTTCTACTTGGTTGCCCCCATATGGGCATGTACCCGTATGTGTTGGCATGAATCTGAGCTGAACAATTGTAATTAGTGAACTTTTCCTGGATAAATACAGGTAAACACTTCAGGGAAACAGTTTATATATTTTTCATTAACAGTCCAAACAGGGTGATTTTTATTTTCCCGAAACTTGCTGGGAGTCTTCAAAGCACCTCTATGTTTTCTCACTGATTCGAGTCCCTTGTTCCCCAGCTCCCAATCCCTGCTGCTGGCTGCACTGGCACGGCTCCACCACCTCAAAGGAGAGTGGATTGAGGGATAATTTAAAGGCAGTTTTGTAGAAAGAGCACAGGATTATTGTAGTTGGTCTCTAAGCCTGTAACACCGTCCTGAGGGAGGAGGCGAGGGCTTTATGAAACCTCACATAGAAGAGTATCAGGTTCTCTGAGTGTGGGACACATTACCTGGAGATTTTTTTTCAGTTTTTATCTCAGAGTCATTTATACTAACGGTGTAGGTGTGTTTAGTGTTGGATTTGTGTTCAGGTGTATGTGTGTGTGTCAAACTTCTAACTTTGTTTCAACTTTGTGCGTGTGCGTGTGTGTGCAGGTAAACCTGTATGGGGAGAAAGTGGGGAGCTTGTCTGCCTGAAGCCGATCCCCTGTCAGCCAACACACTTCTGGAATGACGAGAACGGGAGCAAGTACCACAAAGCATACTTTTCTTCGTACCCTGGTAAGTACACAAACATCATATGTAATTACACCCGTATATGCAGTTTACATCAGAGTGCAGCTCGGGCGGCCATTTTTTGTCCGAACCCCATCGATAGTGAGAGAAAATTAGCCAATCCCAATCTGAACCTGACAAACACTCATTTACCCACACACTAGTACACATGTACACAAAGAAACCAGAATCTACAATGATATAATGCAGCACCGTGCAATCGCCCTGTAATGAATATTACTCAAACCATACTTTTCAACGTTTTCTTGCATTTTTCCATGACCAATTTCCATGAAAATGTAAAATGTTGTATAAATCTCAGTAATGCTCTTTCTCTTCAGGTGTATGGGCTCATGGAGATTACTGTAAAATCAACCCAGAGACAGGGGGCGTCGTCATGCTGGGCAGAAGGTCAGATATTCACTGTTCTACTCAGGGTGGAGTAGTATTTGTTTTATAACTTTAGTTTAAAGCGATTCATTAATTTAGAGAGTTGGTGTATGTATGTTTTGCTTTATAACACACAAAAATATTCAGTTCTTGGTAAAGGGAGATAAAGAACTTAGAGAAAAAGAACGGACGGAGGCAAAATCCACAATGTTTTAAAGCTGAATATATAGAGAATGAAAAACCAGCTCACAGAAACTGGATAACTTCCTGTGTGCTGCTGCATTGCAATGACAGACACTAGAGATTTGAATGTGGAACTCGTGCTTTTCTGCAGCGACGGAACGCTGAACCCCAACGGAGTCCGGTTCGGCAGCTCGGAGCTCTACAACATCGGTGAGTTTGGAACGCTGCAGCAGAGGAGAGTGACTCATGATGCTCTTTATGTTTTTGTCCCATTACCTATTTTTAAAGTTTGTTGAGCTCCTCCTCTTCTCTCTTTGCCTCTCATCCGCTCTTCTCATCTTTTCGTTTTACTCTCCTTTTGTAGTGGAAGCTTTTGAGGAGGTGTCAGACAGTCTGTGCGTTCCCCAGTACAGCGCGGATGGAGAGGAGCGGGTTATTTTGTTCCTGAAGATGGCTCCTGGAAAGCCCTTCTGTCCGGAGTTGGCGACGAGGATTCGGGGAGCCATCAGAAAAGCTTTGTCCGCCCGACACGTCCCCGCGCTGCTGCTGGAGACCCGAGACATTCCTGTAAGAACACACTGCAAATCAGATAGGAGCAAACCTGTCGGATGATCACGGCTGCAAAAGGTTTGACTGGCAGCTCTTTTCTTCTCCCCCCTCTCTGCAGTACACCATCAGCGGTAAGAAGGTGGAGGTGGCCGTGAAGCAGGTGATCGCCGGCCGAGAGGTGGCGCAGAGAGGAGCCTTCTCCAACCCGGATTCACTGGACCTCTTCAAGAACATTCCTGAGCTGCAAAACTTCTAGAGCCGAGAGAAAGACCCACGGAGAAGAACCGCCCGACGAGACTTCAGCTTAGTTTTTAAATGATCTATTTGAATCTGCAGGAACAGGGAGAAGTGCAGTGATAGGGTCGTTTACACAGGAGCCCTGAGCATTTGTACAGGGATCCAAAACAAAACAAAAAAATGTATGTCAAAGTGATTTGGTACAAATAATTTGTATATATAATAATACGTTTGTAGTATCAGGTCGACGAGAGACTAAAACCATGAGGCGCCCTGCTGCAATCCCAGGATCAAACAGCCGCTCCTTGTCTGTTGTGCAGGTAAATGTTTTTGTGGATTCAGCTTTTGGTTTAATAAACATAACTTAGCAGGACATGTGAAGAAAGCTCAAGCTCTGAAGCCACAGACGATGGAGTCGTGAAATTCAACTTTGAGCTCTTTGCTTCGGCTCCGCTCTCTGATGCTTGTCAGCCAGTGATGAACCTCAGAAAGTCTCTGTGTCGCCTGCTTTGACCCCGGTGACGGTTACTGAGTCGGTCCCAGGCATCTCCGCTCTGCAGACAACTACTGGGATCACCATCTCATCGTTATGTCTTTCTCTATTACATGTATATATGAATATATATTTTTTGGACTGTGAAACATGATAGATATGCATTTAAAGATGGTGACCTAAAACTGTTAGTTATTCACAAGTTTGAGTCCCAACATGCCTCAAGATACAGAGTGTCCCAATTCAGGGGCCGCTCCCCCCCGAGGATACGGTGAACGCAGCCCATGAAGGGTCGCCTACGGAGGGTTTCCGTAATTTGCGTTACCGGCTTGTACCGCCTTTATCGCTGTCGCCAATGTCGTGCAATCTGCGAAGGTCGAACCATAATATAATGATCTGGTCTACGGATGATTTCCGTAATTGTCCTCACATTGTCCCGCCCGACGAGAAAGTTTCAACGCCCCTTGGTTGTTTTTTTAGCGTGTGCACCGTTAACTGTTTAGTTGTGTTGGAAAAGTGGAAGCGTTGCCATTACCTTTTTGAAAAATAGTTCATCACAAAAGTGCAATGAATCGAGGGATAGGTTGGCATCCGTGGGCTGTGATGCAATCGGCCCCTGAATTGGGACACAATCGGAATTGGATTAAAACAACCAGAGATTCTATATAAACAAAGACTTACAGATAATTTAACCCAAACTGAAAACATGTATTGACCTCTTGTGTATAACAAAATCAAATGTAACCGTCATCTGACTGTTCTCTTGATTCCATTTCAATCCGCCCAAGACGTTGTGGTATGAAGGTTTTGAATTTTTTTGTGTGACCTGAAGTTCAGCAAATGTTCACATCGCCACAAAAGCCTGTGTTTGTTGGTTCCATATCAATGTTGTCATAACTCCCTTCAGACTGCAGCAGTTCAGCCTGGTTTTTGCTTTGTATAATGTGGGGAATTATTTATTCAGTATTTTCTCATGATGTGCTACAAAAGCTAAAGGCCAGTTAATGCTGTTAAAGATGAACTGGAGTGGTTTTGTTGGTAAGACAGAGCAACGTGGGCTTTAAATAAGGTTTTCATTTCCTGTTGGGATAGAAAGAAGTAACCTGACCAGAATGTGGAGAAATCCCAGGTTCAAATGTCAGAGAAGTGTTTGTACTAACCATAGACTGTATAACACAGTTGTATAGGATTTCCTTGTGTGTGTCTTTTTTTTAAAGGAGTTTTCTTGTTTGGTTTATGATTCAGTCTTTGTAGCTTGGTCGGGGTTATTTAAAAAGAAATGAATGTAAGCAAATCAACTGGAAAACTCTGCAGTTCATCTTTAATGTCATTGTCACTGCTTAGATTTAAAGAATGTCATCTTTTAAAGTGGCCCTGTCAAGTTTCTGACTACCAGGGGTGCTATGGAGCAGTCTGAATCCCTCATACCGGGATGCGATACATTATATTCCTGCCATAGGTTTCAAGTTACTGATGTTTTTAGGTGTCAAAGAAACAAACGGTACTTAAATTGTAGTAGGTCAGACGTCGACAGGGATCATAACTCGTAAACTGTACACTTTGCACTTTACTGCAGTATATGTGACATCGATCATGGTGAAATCTGGTGAGACCTGGCAGATCTACGTTTCCTTTCTGTAGTATGCATGCAGAATTTTTTTTAAATGTAGAAAATGTTTTAATTCTCATGAATAAAACAGACTTTGCAAACCTACTTCTGGGTGTTTTTCATGTATAAGAAGTGATTCGTATCTGACTCACCTGTGTCATAGGTTTAATAAATCTGCAAATGTCGATCAACCTCCGTCAAAGATCGTTTTCATCAGTGTTTGTTTCATTGTTTGCAGGTTTACACAAAATAAGAACCGTTTGAAGTTGGCGAGCGACTCACGTAAAAGTCGGCTTCTAGCAGTGTACAATTTTTGAAGTGAAGCCGGCTCTAGCTTAATTTTCCAGGATCACCATCCCTAGTTTTAACAAAACTTTCTTCGGTTAATGTTCGGGTCTAGTTTGAAGTTGACGCAAGCCATAAATGGATGTTAACTCTTTCTCAACTCGCACATCTTGGCTGTATTTAGTATTTTTTTTCCTGGAGGAGGAGATTTTGTTGCTTTTCCTGGTTAACAACTGTCGTCTATCCACAGTAGTTCCTTTTTTTACAGATCTTTATTCGTTCCCTGCTCCTTCACCATCTGCACCTTATAACGTACTATTATTAAATCTGCATTGGTGCTACAGCTCGCAGCTTGTGATGTCCTGAACGTCAGCATCCTGCTTTAAAATACAGAGCTGACACGCGGAGGAAATAACAGACGTGTGTGTTTTTGAGTAAATGTCTCAGTGTGTGTTTCTCTGTGTGTTTTTGACGAGTATTGAGATGCCAGTCTTTTTGACAGACGTCTACTTTTCGAAATAGACTTGGCAGTTTTAAAACTCTCGGTAACCTTTACAAGTGCGAGAGCTCAGAGCTGCCAGTCAGCCAGGCCTCAAAACACAACGCAGAGGAAACACACACAAAAACAGGGAAAAGTGAGACTTGGTGAGAGTCCAGTTCCTGAAGAGTCTCACTAATCTTGAGATCCTGTATTTTATTTATTCCTGCAGCTTTGCTCGTTCAGACACGAGGAACACAAGATGTTTTGTTGGAGGCTGTCGGAGAGAAAGACTTGAAAGATTCACCAGATTCACAATAATAATCATCTGATGAACATGAATGATGCGAGCTCCACAGTCCCTCCTGAGGGGCCCTCTGCTGTCGTATGATTCATCCCAGTTGTCTCCTAACAGAACACATCACACACCACAAAATGACTTTGTTAACAGCTTGATTGTCGACTCTGTACTTACAGGGGGTTGGCGGGTAATTCGCTCTCGATGCAATCCAATTAAAATGTAAATTAAAACTGCACAGACTAATGACATACTGCTTATTTTCTTAGTTATTTAGTTATAAACTGACCTGTGGTGCTCTCATAAAAGTTTGCCTTCCACACTGAGCGAAATGAAAGATTGAAAGTGACCAGATTGGACTGTGAGTGATTCCACTCGAAAGTGCCAGATTTAAAACATGGTGGTTTGGTTGGATCCTGGACAGAGTGTCCACATGTTCCTGAACTTTTGTTTTCTTCAGGATAGAGCCAGAGAATCCAAATTTCAAACCAGGGTCTGTTATCTTTTCCAACATGGCCAGAGAAATTAATTTCAGGGCTGATAATTTGTTCAGAGCTGACGCCTCGCAGTCGTAAAGCTCCTGGTTCAAATCCCAGTTTGGTTGGACTTTCTGTGTTGGGCTTGCTTGTTCTTGTTGGTGATTGCGTGGGTCTTCCAGTTACTCCAGCTTCCAGCCAACTTCTAGATAGAAACTAACTTTATTATTCCCCAGATACGAATAAAGTTATCATGATAGTCAGGTTTATCAAAATGTAATATAATACAAGGTCAAAAAACACAAAAAGAGAAAAGAAAATACACAAAATGCGGTGAGTGCTATATATGTACACACTTAAGATAAGAAAGGATGAGGGATGAAATAAATAAAGTCTTGATACTGGTTTGAAAAGAATAGTGATAACATACTGCTGAAATTAAAATAATAAAAATAGTGTACAGTGAAAGCATTGCAATGATAATAATATAATAACAGCATAATATGATAGTTATAGCAGTAATAGTACAGTGTCAGCTTCCTTGTGGCTGGTTACAGTATAGCTCATAAATCCTGCCTCCTCCATGTTAGTGGATGGGGACAGGGATGAACATTAAAAACACACCTTTGAATTAGCCTGACCATGGAGGCTTTGTTACATTACTTCTAATTATTACAGTGGGCTCCTAAAGCATCTTCTCCAGTGCTTATAAGAACCCCAAAAAAGCATCAGAGGAATCATTTCACCGTCGTCTGCTCAAATTCAAGTTTGGATGAGTTCGTCACCAACTCCACATTTATCCTTCAACTCGGAAGTTGGAAATCTTCCTCCTCCCCCAGATGTTTTATTGCTCTTTTTCTTTTGGACCCTCTCTTCCATGTCCCCAATTATCCTCAGGTGACGCTGTGTTCACCGGGGCCCGTTCCCTCCGTCACAGCCCCAGAGGAGACTTCCTCCTGAAAGGGTGATCACAACATCACTGAAGAGCCTCCACTGGCTTCACTTCTGTGCAGACGTCTTGTCGGCGGCAGGATTTGCTGCAGACATGTTTAATCCTTAAGTGAAAATGAAGCACGTCACCTGTTGTATGTAAATCTAAGGGATCGGGAGAAGCCTCTATTTTAGTCTGGTTAAAGAAAACAAGACAGGGAGTTCAGGAGAGAGAAAGAGAGATGTTTAGTCTACATGGTTTTAGGTAGTGAGGGAGGGGATTCAGTAACTGAGGGTCCACGCAGACAGAGAGGAGAAGGAACCTCTTGATGTGCTGGTATGTTGGTTATGAGGTAACTCCCAGCACCTGATGGACGGAGTTTCCTTCTAACCACGATGCTCATGCTCAAGCTGTCACACACATACACATGTCGTTTGTGGCGTTTATTGTCGCCGCTCCAGAGACGTGGAGGAGTTAACCTTTTACAATCTGTCAAGTAGTTAAGGTTAAACTGAAGACCCACATGTTCTCTCAGGCTTTTCACCGTCACATTTCATCCTTTTTATTATAGTAGTACGATGCCAGTTCCAAACCTGCCTGTGGTGATGCTGGTTGTGGTTTCCTTGTAACCACAAGAATATTTTATTTTGAAAAAGAAAAAGATGAAAATAGGAGTATAGTTGATTGTTTCAATTTCTTCCGACATTGATTTGTGTGCACTTTAATTTATACTTTGCCAATAAACAGTTTTCTTAAATATGGTTCTTCCCCAACTGTGCAAATTAGACACTAAAGTCAATAATGTGACTAACGTTTGGACGCATGTGCTGATTATGTAAGACGGATTGTGTTTGTGAGCGTATATAGAAGGGGAAGAAATCCAAAGCCAGAGGGAGTTGATACCTCCAGATATAGATTCATGTTTTCAGTAGATATTCAGTGATCAAAATAAAGCGACGTTAACAACCAATCTGCCTCGTGTTTCCTTTCCTTTCCAATTTGATCCTCACAGGAGAACGCTGGCTCTCATTTCATATTCACTGTCAACAATTTGTTTGAGATAACTACGTCCCTCTCCCCCGCTCCTGTCTTTGTAATAGTAATTCTCTCAAATCCCCCTCAAGCAAATGAATTTCAATTGGTTTTATGTGGTCATTGACACGAGGAGCAGCTAAATGGAAAAGAGTCTCTGCTGAGACTTGTGCTTGTGTAGAGTCGCCCAAATTGAGATGAGCAAATTGCTCCTGAACATTTTCCTGATTCCTCTATCGCCACGGAGGGAGTCGAGGTTCGTCTGTCTCGTGGAAAAGGCAATTGTGACTTTATAAAACATTAAAACTGTGATGTAGCAGAATGTAAAATATATTTGACACATATTACCTGGGAAAGTATAATAATTTAACTGCATTGAACAACTGGTGCAGCTTCTCAAAGCTGTGATGAGAGGTTTATATGTATGTGTGTGTGTGTATATATATACATGACACGTGTAAGAAATAATTCATACTGTATATGCTTCATTATGTCTAATTAGTTCTTGATTCTGACTAATTTGTCTTTTTAGTTGATTACTGTCTGTTGATCTGGTGAATTCTCATTTTATTTGTGTGTTATTCTTGTTTACTTTGTCTATATTTACCGAATTGGTTTATATGTATTTGTTTAGTACATTTTTATTCTTAATTTAAGTTAACAGGCCTTTTGTATAAACCTTTGGCTTCATGGCCCCTTTTATCACATATAGTTTGATTTATATTCATAGTATTATGCTGTTGTATGTGTTGCAAATACAATCTGTCAGTCTAACCACCAGACCTCCTGAAATATTAATAAATAATAATAATTGATATAATTACACAAAACGTCATTTTAATTAAAAGATATTTTGGACCGGGTAACTCCTTATGAAGCTTGTTTTAAAAAAAAGTGCTGAATCACCCTGTACAGTGGAAATGAGCTGTGATGAATTCGCCGTTGACCTGTTTTCTAAGGTCTGACTTTGATAAGGTGTCGACCCCAAACTGTTCAGAAGCAACAGCACAAGATTCATGTTGATCTGAAGAGCTCCCAGTCACAGAGTGGGGGGGGGGGGTTAACTGGTCAAAAGAGACACATCTGCATCAATCTACAGTGAAAGGGTCAGTTGCCCGCTGCACTGTGCGGGTTAACCCTCTTTGTTGTCAAAGTCATTCATTCACAATGTCAACGTGGAAATATAAAGAGCGGGGGGGGTATTTACTGTGTGTGGCTGTGATGACTGATACACACGATGTGTAGAACGTTCCTGAGACAATCAATACATCGATGATTTTAACACGGTTTCACTTCAGTTGCACATAATATAATTTACAGGAGACACTTATAGATTTAGTTGCTATGTGTCATTTGAAGCTGCTACTGTTGCTACAGACGTGTGTCTCACTGGTTCTAGTCTAAAGGATTTTAACTGAGCTCCTGTAACAATGAATGAGAACCGGGATTGGAGATCAAATCAGAAATACAACAAGATTCAAGCTTCAGGAAAACAAAAACATCACATATCTAAACACATGCATGAAGAATGTTTATTTTACTAAAACATAAATAATAGAAGTATTTATATAAATAAAAATTGTATATTTATATGTAGAAATTGCATATATTGTTTATATATATACATATGTATATATTCCCGAACAAAAATGTGACAGTTCAATCAGCAGAGGGAAAATATTGATGTATGTAATGATCTCTGAAGTTTGGAATTTAAATTATGTTTATACAAACATACCAATGTGAATTAGTTGCCATTTAAATCCTGTTATTCTGAGGTTTAAACATTGATGTAATCTGTAGATTTAATTAGAAATGTCTCATTTGTATTCTTTGAAAAGAGAAGAAAAATAATTGGAAGCTACAAAGAGATGCACTAAACAAAATATTTTCTAATTTCATGCAGGAGCCTTTTCACCCCTGTTATGTGTTGCCCTCTGTGTAATTTCAGGCAGTGCAGTTCCTCTCATGTCCTGCAGTGGTCCTCGCTTTACATCTCATCTTCACCTGACCTCCAGACTCTCCTGGGCACCTTGTTGCTGCTCTCACTTCCCTGATCATCCCTTCAGTAAATGAGATGCCTGCTTTCCATCAGTCACCAGAGAGACAGTTTATATGACCTTTAGTTTGACCCCCACTCATTGCACAGGTTGTCTGCTCTCACTTTCTCCCTCTTACACAACCACATGTTATCCTCCCTAGAAGAATAATGAAAATACAAGTGCAGCAGGCCCTTTTGATTATTATATAAATTTCCGCTGTTATTTCTCGGGTTATGTGAGCAATAACTTTTTCCTCACTGTCACCTGACGAGTGCCTGGCGAAGACAAGTATTCAATTTAAACAGGAAACATCAATGCAGCCCCACAGGCCTCTGAAGTGAACGCTGTGGGAGGAAACGCTGCACTGAGGAATCCGTTTTTCTCCAGTTCTTATTCAGCTCTCTTCAGAGGAAGCCTGCATCACTTTTAGTTATTTCAGCTGCTCGTGGAACAGCGTGAGGATTCTGGGGTCTTTCAGGACCACTCACATCAGCACCTACCACTGTGCACATGACTAATACTTAATACTCTGATGTGAATGAGCCACATCTTAACGTCTGTCTGGAAAACCTCCCGGAGAACTGGAGGAAAGGACAGAAGGAAGTCTGACAGACCTCCTGAACTGTAACCATTGTTCGTTATTTTGTTGGAATGATATTACAAAGGTTGACTCAAATGTAAAAAAAAACTATAGGTTGGCTCAGGTCTTCATGAAGATCGTTATTTTCTATTAAGGTGTCATGTTCGTGTTATATTCAAACTAAAAATACTTTTCCCTCATGAAAATTTAAATTCACTAAATTCAGATTTTTCTATTCATCTGCACCAAATTGCAGACACTCATACATACAAGTCCCATAAACATGTTTAACATGTATCATTCCCTGAGAAATGTTGAAAAACACACAATCTCACTTTGTTAAAGAAAATGCAAGGGGTCGTACCCAACTTCTCCTCATTCTCGAACATAATGAATAATCCTTGTATGTTTGAAGGTCTTCTACACTTGTTTGATGATAAGTTAACAACCAACGGCACATTTTAGGGACACACCATCAATTGTGGGCCTTTGCATCATTGGGGTTTTCAGCCTTTTCCTCACAGGACCCCCTCTGCTAAGCCTGGCCCACCACAGGCTGATCAGACCTGGGTGTGAGTCCCTGACATCTTGGGGCCCAGTTGGGGTCTTCCCTCCTGATCCTCAGCGATTGGCAGCAGCATCCGGATGTTTCTATGATAGTCTGGAGCCGGGCTTGTTCATGGATTCCAAGATCTTTAAGCAACCTGATGGTGGATGCTGTAGTAAAAACCCTGCAGCCAAACCTCCACAGGGTGGACTACTGGTCTCCAGCCTCGTTGTACTGCCTCAGAAAACCATGGGGATAGATTGTGAACTGACAGTTAACCACTGGCCGACATCAACCAGAGTGTCCCCGTTCCCCTGCCTGGACAAATGGAAGGATAATGTAAAGGGAAAGGCAATAGTATCAGTTCTATTTGTTTCCATGCATTTCAGTGCCTATCCCCCATGTGTACCTTCCAACAGAGCCACAGTTCTTCTCCTTTAACGCAGAAGGAGACAAACCTCTCGCTGCTAAAAAACAAACGAGCACAAGGAGCAGACCTCACTAAACTCTCCTCCTCCATGTCTCTGCCTCAGCGGCGAACATGGAAGGAAAGGCAGAAAACCAGAGGAAATAGTAAGGCAAGCAGCAGGAGAGGGGAAGCACGAACCTAATAATCAGTCGGAGACAGGTGGAGCAAAATGGCGCAGTTGAGAAACAAGAAGACGGAAGGGAGTGGAAGAAGAGAGATGAATCAGATTTAAAGTCACAAACATGAGCCACATGGGCTGAGCAGCCGGAGCATTTTGATTTCCCTCCAATTCCAGCCGTCAATCTCGCTGTTCTTTTTGTGGAGCGATCCTGGCTCTGGGAAGTGACAGAATCGGAGTGTGAGAGTGAAGCACGGGGCTGATGAGTTCAAATGTGTTGGAGGAGGAAGTCGAACAGTTTTGTTTTTCTTCTCACACATATTGGGATTAGTTTGATGAAGAATCGTGAGAGTGGGATGTACTTGGCACTTTCATGATCCTCGAATCTGTGTTTGTGTGTGTGTGCAGTGAATAATGCAAAAACGTCGATGGACGACGCACTCACACGTCTTTTTATTTGTAGATTCTTGGTTTCTTAAAGCCTTTTTTGAAAAGTATGCTCCACAACTCTTTAATTTACTGTAAAAGCATATACTTATAATACCACAGAACTTCTATTAAATAATATGCTCTCATTGGCTGCTTTTGAATTGATTATAAAATTTGAAGTGTCACATTCATCCCTGGATGGAATGATGGATGGAGAGATGGATGGATGTGTGCAGTGAGGAATAAACTTTGAAGGTATATATCCCTCTAAGCTGCAAACTCCTTCAAAATAGAAACATTGAACTCCAGCAAAGCTGCAGATCCCTGGAGAGAGATACAGCTTTGTTAACAAAAGTTACCCGGAGAAAAGTAGTAAAATATTCACCGAGATTTGCAGGTGCATTTGGCGTATTAAAAAAAAAAACTGAGTATATTCCTGTGCAATATCACTAAAATGTAAAAGGACTTATAACAATGTAATCTTGAACATTGTCTTGTGTAGGTTTTGATGTGGCTCAGGCCATTAGAGCATTTCCATTTGATGCAACTAGTTCTCCATAACATCTCAGAGGAAAATATCATATATACGTTTTAATCCACTGCAATTATCTGGCAGTATTACTTACTTTGTATCCTAGTAAAAACCAGTCAATAAAACATTTGATATTACTATATATCTGCCCAATGCACACAATCATATAATCCTATTCCATCTTAAAATAAGTTTGAAATGAATCTGTGACTTAATAAAAATAAAAATAATAAATAAAGCCGGCTTTTTTTTTAACTTTTGAGATTGAGATGATATATTTAACAACATTGGAGTATATTGCTACATTTATTACACCTATTAAACTAAATTTAAAGAAGAAAAGCACATAGAAATCAGTTGTGAAGATTGTTAAGATGACCTTCATTTCCTAAAAGTCCTGTGGTGCTGTTGAGGAATCGACACGAGTCTGTGAACGAGCTCAGTCGTCAGCATGATGGAGAAAATCCGGTTGATTTTTCCCACGGTTCGGAATATTATCTCTCAACGTCGGCATCGATCTGTGTCCTTGGCTGCAGTCAAATTCATTAAGAGACGTAAGTGGGAAAAAAAATAAACTCAGGGAAAATAGTTCATAACGAGCACAATCCTGTTTATGATATTGTTTTCCATTTGCTTGTCAGGGTCAGTGGATTACACAGGGATAATGTGTGTTTCTTTAACGCATGCGTGTACACACTTTCAGATGCACACAGACACACAGACACACAGACACACAGACACACACACACAGACACAGACACACACACACACACACACACACACACACACACACACACACACACACACACACACACACACACACACACACACACACACACACACACACACACACACACACACACACACACACACATGTATTCGTATGCCAATCAAAGTCTTTCTGTGAAAACAAAAAAGAAATCTACATCATCAGAAGATGACCTTGTTCTTCCAATGCTTTGTTTTATTTCCTACTTTTGAGTTTTGATCCTGTGTGTTGCTGCTCATCTGCCTTGTTGAACTGTCACTTTATGTTCATGACCTTATTCTACAATTAAACGTTTGACCTTTGACCTTTGAACATTCACTAAGCTACCTGAGATCTCAATCCACAAATATTCCTCTGACACCTTAAACAATTTCCCCAGATATCGATAAGCTGTATTTTTGACTCACTGAATACCATCTTGTTTATTGAACCTGTTCAACAACTGGACTATAAAAACAAGATGTGATTTAATGTGAGGTTGTGAAATCAAAGAGTCAAATAAAACAAAACTCATGTCATCTACGTCTGCTAGAACAACACATCATCATTTTCTGGTTGTTTTTTTTGTCATGGTTAAAATAAACCAATGCTGACTATTATTTTTCACAGGATTAAAGCTGGCGTTTTGTTGTTGCGTCCATCCACAGTGATCTCCTCAACCTGAAGCACATGTGGTTCTATAATAACAACATTGTGCTAAGCTAACTAGCTTCTGGCAGTAGCTTCATATTTACTGTACAGATGTGAGAGGGGTCAAACTCTTCTCATGTAATTCTTGGCAAGAAAGTGCGTATGTGAAAGTTTATTTCCCAAATTGCAAAAAAAGATTCTTCAAAAAGCAGAGGAAGCTTGAGCAGAGTTAGTCAAACATATCTTACAAATTCAGAGACCAGCTACAACACATTATTCCTGATTTTGCAGCTTGAGACGGTTTAACACCTGATGATTCCTCCCATAATCACAAATTGTACAGTTTGGCAGCTCTTCAGGAAGTAAATCTTTCCATTTCTGCAGATAAAAAACCTGCTGTCACAGATGTTGAAGATATCATGGCATATTACCATGTGCAGGTGCATGCATCTGTGTCCTGTCTGTCTGTGAGTGTGTTAAGTTTGACAGTGTGTGTTTGTGTCCACATGGTCACATTGTGAGCTGAAGAGGTGAATGTGCATATTTGCATGAAATTGAAGGGGAGGGAACTCAATGAGAAACATCATTTTTCACACACTTGCTTTTGCTTAAATCAGCATGTAAAATGCAGATATGGCAAAAAAAAACACATTACCCACTGAGCCGTGGAATTTATATTAACTTGTGATTTCTGCTTATTTTATGAAAATGTACATGAAGTGAATAAACTGGTTATCTGTCCCTTTTCTCTCCGGTTTTCCATCATCCCTTGACTTAGTTTTCTGTATGTACACATAATTACCTTCTCTACTATGTTAATGATTGTAAGTAGTATTTGTATTTTGTGTTTCAAGAAATACAGAGTAATTGGTGGTACTTTATTTCCTTTCCACAGAGGAAATATTTAATATAATTTAATGAAAGTGATATTATGGAACATCGGGAAGTTAAATTAACCGACTTTTTGCACAAAGACACACACATGGTTTTCCTTTTGCAACTGTTCAGGTATTTTAATCCTCTTTTTCTACCCTCTTAGCAAACTCACACACACACACTCACACTCACACACTTTGCCTTAACCTGCAGAAACACACACACACACACTTTATGTTCCTGAAGTAACGAAACACATTTAGTGCAGCACTGAGGGTTTTGTAAATTAGGTTGAGAAATCATTACTGGAAGTCTAAGCATGGCAGCGATATTAATCTGCTTTATATAACCCACTGCAGACTCACTGTGGGAAGCTCCTCACCTCAGCACTCCGAGTGGGATTGTGGATCGATTGAATCTCCATCTAAGATATTAAAGAGGGCTAAAGCACCGTCACCTGGGAGCGTTTCCCCGTCTCCGTCGGCCTCTCCTGAGATCCGGGTTATCTCCGCGGCCCTCTAATATCGTGGCTGCTGCTAATAAGTGAGCTGCCGACAGAAACCTGTTAGAGACGGCAGCTTTACGACCGTTAGTTCATTGTAAATCCTCCGTTTTGTGGACCAGCGTCACTGATGATGACGAGTCTGAAGATAGAATCCTGGAAATTCCAAGGTCAGAAATGTGCTTGTGCTGTTTTTAGCTGTGTTTGCCTTGTGAGCACAGCTGCTCACCTACTTGCTATATGTACTATACATGTGTACATGTACATGTTAAAGGAGTATTCCATCAACTAGCTTAATTGAAACCAAACTTACCAGAAACATAAACACAAATATCAGTAATATAAGAACGACCTTAAATGACAGAAACCTTTGAGACTTAGACTTTAACTTCTTCCATTTGGTCCTTGTCTCACAAGGAAGGAGCTGGTATTGATGACCTATACTGCTGCCAGCCACCAGGAGGCGACTGAGACGCTTTAGCTTCACTTTCATTTCATTCACCACCATGACCTTCTTCTTTATTTAAAGATCTACAGGCAGCTGTTAAAAACCTTTGGATGCAATAAACCTCCAGGATAACAACTGTGTGGGGAAAAGCTAAATGTCACTTCACTTGGCTGCAAACATGTTTTCCATCTTGGCCCAGACCAAGGTTCAGTTCTTCAGTTATTACTCCAGGTGGATTTTCACGCATTGAAATGTGGATGCTTCAATGTCCTTATTTCACTTTTAATCAGTGCATTGAAAGTTATGACAACTGCTCAGGCCTCAGTCTGTTTCGAGTCAGTCACTTTCACGCTTATACCGAACAAACCAAAGAGAGAAAGTTCTTAGATCAGTAAAAACTCAGATCTGATCTAAAACTCTGATCCTAAACTTTCATCTTTAAGTGGTGCATCAGTTAATTACTTGAACTCGGTTGTTGACTGTTGCTCAAAGCCCTGATATTTCCAGGCTGGATTTAAGTCTTCAAACTTCTGCCGCATGAGAAGAGCCTGGACTCTGTGGAGAACAGATCCAGTCTGAGTTTGTGCTGTTTGTCTATGTTCTTTTTGTCTTTCTCCGCTTGGCCCTCCCACACACGCCTGTTTCCCCCCCTTTTCCCTCGATGACCTGCTGTGCATATATCCAAACCCCCCCCCCCCGCTCCAGGATTATACTGAAGTCCATCCGCTGAGTTCGGCGGTCCAAAAACCGGGCAGACGGACAAGTTTAATTGGCCCAGAAATAGCCGATGAGACCAGGCTGGATAAGGGGGGGGCAAGGAATGGAGGAGGAGGATTTAGCACCAGTGTTTATTTGTATCAGGTGAAGATGTGCGTTGCTAATACACTAATACGTTATCAATCAAGGTCGCAAATGAATTAGAGGTTCTGTTCCTATATACAAATGATTATGAATCTGATTTATTACATATTTTTAACGACCTTTCAGCAAGCAGCAATAACACAGTCACCGAACCTTCCCTTGTTTAGCTTGTTTGATTGATTTCAAGGACTTTTCTTTGACCTTGATTATTCTGGGAGTATCAGACCTCGTCAATCGCTGGATTTTGATTTTAAAATGTATACGTTGTGCTACGTGACTCCATCAGAACCACTGACACTAGTTAGTTTCAGTCAGTGGGGTGAGGGCTGAATGGGGAGTAACTGGTTGGTTGACTCGTCCGACGGCCGCTTCACTGACGAACTAACGGGATCTCAGAGCGACTGAAAACCAGACCAGCTGATTAACTACCTGGCTGATGAAATGATCACACATTATCCCGCTGTCAATTTATCCAATCTCGTCTCATGAGCTCATTATTCGGCTAATTTGTTAGCTGCTCCAGACAACCTCTGAAACTACGTACGTCTAATTAGAGAGACAAATGCTACCTGAAGTCTCTTAACAAAGACTGATGAGCACTTTGTCTCCTAATGCTGCGATCGCATGCGTTCGGCCACATCCATGCATACACTGTCTGTGTTTGTGTCTCTCTTGTTTGGACCAGTTCAAAACTAAAATGTCAAGGTTTGGGGAGTTTCAGCTGAAACTCACTGTCTTTCTATTTTACTCTTTTTGATTCATATCTGATTATTGCCAGTATTGATCCCAATGTGAAAACTGCCTCGTAGCAAAGTTCATGATTAAAAAAGACAGAGAAACAAATACGGTTGGTGACAGCTTGAATTAAAGAAAGAATAAATGAAAGTTTCTGAGGTTGTGTGTTTGTGTTTCTGCTATAACCTTTTGTGTTTCACTGTACTGATTCCCTACTTTACTCAGAAACACAAGTACCCTCTGTGTCCCCGAGGTACTTCAGTGTGCAGGAGCACACACACACACACACACACACACACACACACACACACACACACACACACACACACACACACACACACACACACACACACACACACACACACACACACACACACACACACACACACACACACACACACACACACACACACACACACACACACACACACACACACACACACACACACACACAGCAAAATGTCTTGTCCCAGGAGTGTATGTTTCCTGTTGAGTGGGATTACACGAAGCGGTAACCATGCCTCCATATGGAATCCCACCCCCCCTTCTTTCCCTCACACACACAAACACACACACAAACACACACACACAATCACATGCACACACACTTGCACACATACACAAACGCAAAATACCATTCACTGAATATTCATAGCAAGCTGTTGCACCCCTGGTCTCAGCCCAAATCTGTGTGAGTTTGTGTTTGTATGTGTGTGTGTGTGTGTACGTGTGTGAGAGAGAGAGAAATAAATAAATAAACAGGTAAACTCTCATTCCCCTAATTTCACCCCACTGCCCCTTTATTTGTCTTTCGTTCTCTCACCAACACACATGACAGACACACATGACACACACTCTCACACAACTAGAATAGAGGGCTGCGTTCTCTCGTGTGTGTTTATCATGTTAAACACAACAAATGTTCTGCTATTTTAATTTGTTTACTCGTGTGTGTCTTTCTCTTCCACACACACAACATAATAGGAGACGGATACAAACACACAAAAAGGCAGATGAGGTGGACTGAAGCAGAAGAAAAAAGAAAGCTCAGTATGTCTGTAAATTACAGAACGTCTTTCTGTGTGTGTCTGTGTATTTGTGTGTGTGTGGCATGAGGCAGTCCAGTTGGCTTCAGGTGGCAGCTTGCCTGCCACAGCTGTGGAGGTTTAACGGCTCTTACCGGAAGATTACCGCCTCAGTCAGCGCAGGCGAGCGGCCTTGTCGGCGGAGCACGTGTCACAATGGCAGCGGTGACAGAACGGCCGGACTTACTCCAGTAAACATTCACTGAAATCACTAAAACAAACAACTTCCCTCAAATAAGTGTCAGGGGAAAAAAAAGTTTCACCACAACCAACTTCTTTGACTCTTTGTCATAAGTTAAGTTGGTGTGTGGAACGTTAATACAATATGTTTACTACTGGTATGAAGCATCATGCATTCAGTGGAATTTGATGCAAGACGGATTTCTTATAAGAAATGTGCTGAACATCATAGTTTATAGATATTTTAGTAAAAATACTTGATGACGAAAGAAAAACACAGTTAGCCAGGAAACCAGTCGGCAGTTTTTTCCTAACACTGGTTGTATTGGTCACTTCTAATGCTTTAGAAATAGTAATTGCTGTCTGCTGCGTACCATGAATAAAACTTTAATACTTTACCTCGTCCGTAAACATGATTGTGGCAGTCGTGCATGCCACGGGGCTCTCCAACACACAGCCAGAGACGTAGTGATTAGCTTTTAACATATTTATTCCACCACACACGTGATCAAACATATAACTTTACAAAACTCAAAGTGACAAGCTTCCGTCCGGCTCCTCTCAGGTCTCTATTCTCTGAGTCTCTGAGTCGCCCTGAGGCAGCGAAGTTGCTGCCTTTTTAAAGTGGGAGGACCAATCAGCTAACAGCTCTCACCTGCGCTGATTGATCCTCCGTGGTGCAGGTGAGGGTTCTCTTCCAGCCCCCTCACCTCCACAATGATTTGCAACTGAGTCATGACGGGGAACATTTTGGTGGTGAAGACAACAACTCCCATGATCCCTCGTTGCTATATGACATCATCAAACTAGGTTTTTTGTCATTGTTTTGATTGGGTGTAAGTAAGTTACATGTTGTACATTTACATATACACTTACCTTTGCAATTAAGATAAATAAGAATTATCATCTATAGAACAAAAATAATAAAATCTGATTTTGCTTCAAAATAAACATACAATTTAACTAATAAATAAGCAGCAGTGAAAAGGGAATTGTAAAGTGGAGAAAACAAGATCGTAATGGAAATGAAAAAGGCCTTTTTTTATTTAATATTTTTAGAAAAAACACACGGTTGCAGAACAATCGTGATGTTTGGATTTTACTTTTACTTAAGTAGATTTTGACTGAAGTATTGTACTTCGCTACATTGGAAATTACATCCGTTACTGAGTAAAAAAAACATAGTTCAAGGCGCAAAGCAATTCTCACTGCAGTGGTAGACAGTGAACGCGTTCATTCCAACAGCCAGGCACACCTGCCAGTAGCGATCTTTTCCGTATTTTTCAGGAAGTGCCTCTTCAAACTAAAAGAAACCATTTAAAAATAAATGTATCAAAACTTTGATTTGTTGTGCCTTTTGTGTGCAGAGTATGAATAAATAAACATGCAAAATTAGCAATAATAAAAAAAACAAAAAAACATGATTTATTCATATGGATTTCTCCAAAAAACAAGTTAAGTCTTTCATTCTCACTTTCCACCTTAAAACTATGAAATGAACTGAACTTGACATGTACTCCCAAAAGTTCTTAAATGTTGTGTTGACATGTTAAATGTTTAATGTTTGACATGTTTAATGTCATTGCACTTATATTTGTAAAGATTCTCCTTTAATTAAAAATAACTGTTGTTGGATAAGATTTATGACCCCTTGTACTTTTTTTGCACTGTATAGGAGCGATCCGCATCAAGTTGTTGGAAGTAACTAAGTAACTTTTACTTAAAGTACATTTTAAATGAACTACTTTTTACTTTTACTTGAGTAGATTTTTAGATGGGTACTTTTACTTGTACTTAAGTAAAATGTCATCAAAGTAAAGGTACTTTTACTTGAGTACAATATTTCAGTACTTTTTACACCTCTGATCATTACAAACGAAACACAGCATTAAAGACAGAGTGTGACGCACTTTTTTTTCAAAATAACATTCTTGATATTGACAAGAGTTGAATTATTTTTCTTCTTCGATAAGACATTACCACAAACTTCCCAAGCTGCATCTGTTTGGGCCGGACACCCGGCAGCAGCAGGGACGACCGATTCACTCTGAAGAGCTGTCTCCGAAATGGCAGGTCCCCGTAATGCTGGTGATAGCTGAGTGACTTTTAGGCTGGATCCCAAATCTGAATTCCTCTCAGTGAGAAGTTGAACCAGACACAGAGAGAGGAATATATGTTACATGATTCTGTTGTGTCACTGCGGATAAATTGGTAGACGGTGGTGGAAGCAGGGGTTCAGACACAACTTCACATTAAACACACATATACACCAAAACCATCAGATGTAGTTAAAAACAAATGAAACACACAGACATTGATTTTCCAGACAGTCCCTAAATTGGACTTCTGAGAATACTACCCTGAAGAAACTGCTCTGTCACTACACACACACACACACACACACACACACACACACACACACACACACACACACACACACACACACACACACACACACACACACACACACACACACACACATATATATACACACGCTAAATTGGACTTAAACAAGCAAACACTTTAATACTTTCTATTTGTGGGTGGACTTTGACCCCTATTTCTGTTTCAGCAAACTCTTCTCTGATGACACAAACTACTTCCAACTTCCCTTTGACTTACACTATTAACATCATAGAATGTTCAGCTCCTAATTGTTTCCTTTTGACTGAATCAACACAGACATTCATTAAAGAAAAATTAATTAACATTTGAACCAACTTTTGTTCAATTACCAAAGTATGAAAAGCTTAAAAATGTTTCAGGTGGAAAACTAAGCAAACAAAGCAACAGACACTAACAGAACATCTGGTGCCTGGCACTTTTTATACGGCTGCCTGACGAGGCGTGACCAGACGCCACGGTAACGACAGAGACCAACACCTCGTTAGGCCCTCGTTAAGCTCATTAAAGCCCCGCTCATTATGTTTTCTGCTAATGAGGCTGCTTGGAGGTGACTGAGCCGTGGAGGGATGTGGGAATGTGTCGCGCGGCTTTCAAATGGAACAAGCTTTTGCGTGGCCTCGGATGGAGAGAGAGAGAGAGAGAAGGATGAGAAACAGGAAGTCAACGGAGGGTGAGAGGAAGGGACATGAAGTCAGAGGAAGATGGAAGGATGAGGAAACTGTGAATGAAAAGGAAGAGGGAAGGAGAGTTCTCTTTGTCTTCTTGGTCCTTTTGAACTCATGATGTCAAGGTCTTGTCTTGTATTTTCTGTTAAAGACGTGATGAAGAAATTTGTTCCACACAGATGTTTCATGAACGATGGTTGAATTTCATCTGAGTTCATTACAACATAGATGTGTCAACAAAGAAGACTCCTGCTCCAATGCAATTATAATAACTTTATTTAAAAGTTATAAAGTCAAGGGTCAATATTAAAAAACAATATTCATTTAAAAGAACTCTAAAACGCATAAAATATACAAAAATAACACAAAATATTGGTTATTGAAGTCTGCAACATGAACTTCACAAAGCATTGAACTACAGCAGGCTCATCACCTTTTGGTCCCCTGGAAACATTTCCTTTGGCCTTTTTCGGAATCCTCTTGCAGTCTGCTGCTCAGAGAGCGGCTCGGCGCCCCCACAGTGTCGTGTCGGGGCTGAGAGGTGGTGTCCATGATGGAGTTCAGCCCCTGTAACATCTTCTTCTCACCCACTTCCTCAGTGGAATCCAGAGGGCAGTCCGAGAGCGAGCTGCCTCCTCTTACCACTTTATTTAGTCTTTTTCTGTCCCTGTGCATCCGCAGCCTCGGCATGGGAGAACTTCAGTTTTTGTTGTGGTTTAGTTGCCGATATGGATTTCTGTTGTTTACCTGCTGCATTTGAACATGATCCAGTTCATGTAACTGGCCGAAGGGGAATATACTTCTGTTGCAGTAGGTGAATGGGCTGCAGTTTTGGGGGGTTTAAAGGAACCTGTGAGCTGTTTTGCTATCTCTTTGATTATTGTTTGTGATTTTGCTAAAATGAACTTACCTGCTTGACCATGTGACTCAACAGGTGTTAGCAGAATAATGCGTCTGCACACTAAAGGGAAGAGAACCTATAAGTATTCATTCATAGTATTGGTTCAAGATGGAACAAAAATAAAACCTCGACATAAAATAAACTAGATTTACAGCAGTAAATTACGAAGCAATTGAAGGAATAAATCAAGATCAAGAAAAACAATAGAGCAGTGATTAATCCCGGCAGCTCATCTCACTGGGTCGTGCTAAACAGAATCAGTCCATTGATTACACTGCTTCACCAGGGGATGACTTGCAAATGTCAGGAGAGAAGGATAATCTCCATTTCCATTGTGTTGTTTTTCCAAAGTCCTGCTAAGCAGCCATTGTTCTCTTCCGGATTCAGAATGTCAACATTGTCCAAGATCCTCTTTGAATAATTTCTGTACAACAATTGGATGATAACAAGATTCATCAGCATTGCACAGGGATAAATAATCACAGAGTAACAAAGTGTTTTGTCTGCGCTGCCAAACAGTTGTGTCATGTTTTTAGATATTTCTATTGTGAGGCCTTTTTTTGTTTGTGGCGAATATTAAATTCTAATGACACTTACAGAGGTGACTTTGGTTTACATATAAACAGTCGAGCACAAAAGTATAAGCAAGTGTCGTGTTGGTCATTTTCATCATCCTCTCCACATGCAAACAAAACACAGGAGCAGAGCCGCGACTACTTTCTGTCTCAGCCCCGTCCGTGGTTGTTGATTGCTTTGTATATTAAATCCCTGAACCCCAAGATTTGACGTCGATACAAAACTCGGAAAATCACTAAATCGGTATATTTAAGAAGCTGAAATCAATGAATGTCAGACATGTTTAAGCTTTACCTTGAATTCCAACTTTTTGTTTATGTTCATCCTCTGTTTTTAGTAGTTGGTATAGTTCTAACTGATTGGACTGAGATATATATATATATATTCACTCTTGGCATATAGGACGTCTCCAATTATGGGTCGAGTGAGAGTAGACAATGACAACCTAGTAAAGACCACTTTCAGTATGTGAGCCGGTGAAGAATAATAAAAATCATAGGTCGAGGAGGTAAACATGGCAAAAGTAAATGTGGACGATTTGACACAGCGGAGAAATTCATCATGCGTCATTTTTCAAAAGGATAAAAAAAAATTGAGTTTGTAGCAGAGATGACACAAAAGGTCTGGTTGTCCTCCAGCGTTTGTGCCAAGTGCTTTGTGGGTAGCCGTGTGCATACATAGAGAGTTGTGTGTTTGTGCTTCGCTATGTGCATAAATGTGTGTTTCTGTGTGTGTGTGTGTTTGCCTGCATCTCTTTTTGTGGCACAGGCAAACTGTTTTCATCGGCGCTTGTGTGTATCTAAGTGTGTTTTCTGTGTGTGCGCGCCTATGTGTGGGTGAAGCTGAACAAATAAAGCTAGTTTCCTCTTTGATTGTGTTCACAGTGTCAAGCACTCAGTCTGTAATTAGCACACAGACAGCCATCTGTCCAAACAACCAGCTCCAAACAACTCCTGTCCTGCTCCCTCTCTCTGCTACCCCAGCATCCATCCATCACTAACTCTCTTATTTGCTCACTCGTCTCTCCATCTGCCTGTCTGACTCTATCTATCTGTGTACCTCCATCTCAGTCTGTCTCCTCGACCTTTTTAGAGTTTGATAGTTTGCTCAATTTCCGACTCCACCTGCCCGTCGTCGTCGTCTCCTTTTTCTTATTTCTCATTTTCCATCTTTCTCTGTTTGTACTAAAAAAGTCTGAACAATTTTATCGGAACCGCAACGTCAAGGCTCGATCTGTTCCTGTAGGGTGACGGTGCCGTATGCTCCACGCCACGGAACTCGGAGGAACTCGCCAAACTGAGACGGGCCTGGGGTAATATTACACAGTGGCATTTATGACCCAGAAGAGCAGTGATGGCAGAGGAGTGAAAACACATTCACCTGGTTTCTTCCCCGTCAGCAATGATCATTTTTCATAAACCCACATCAAACAACATGCTTGCACCACTTATCAACAGTATCAATACCAGGCGTAGTCATTCTATAGAACAAGCATTATGAGTAAGAGGCTTCCCCAACTTCTTAAGTCTGTTGAGATTGCTTTAAATAATTTTTTAAGGAAGTGCTGTGGGTGACTTCTGTTCTCACCAGTTAATCACCTCGGCCCCGGGCTGCAGCAGTCAGCAGAAACATGTCCAGGTATCAGCACATGGACTTAGTTATTCTGGGTCCAACCAAGAGTGTTTAAGCACGGAATTTGTTACTACATGAAGGGGACTTAAACACTAAGCGCTGCAGCTAGCAACAATTCACAGCTATATACTGGGTTCTTATAATGACACATATCGCCCCCTAGCGGCCTTAGTATTACAATAGTATAATATTGGCGGAAATAAAGAGGAGCAACCAAGTTGAGAATTAAGAGGCGGCCGGTGATCGAGGGTCAACAAAGAATGGGAGAGCGTCCTCTCGTCCGTTGGCAAACCATCTTTTCTGGTGTCTCTCAGCTCGGTGTTGGTTTCATTTTAACAGAAACAGACAGAAACTAAACCAGGACACATTTTGGGTCGTCGAGGAATTGAACTATTCAGCAGCACACCTCACTTTGCCCTTCTATGTCTCTTCATCCCTTTCGCCGTCTTTCTGGTTTCTTGATATCCAATAAAAAAGAACAAGAGAAAAGGACCACTGTGTGACTGGGACATTTGTCTCGTCCCACTAATGGACAGGTTCGGCTGACGATGCAGTCAGACCAAAGTCCTCCTGGCAAAATCTACTTACATGGTGCAAGTAAAGCAGCGGGGGGGCGGAAAACAAGTCATGTCATACCAAGTCAAATCACGGAGGTCTCCTGAGGACTCCCTTGGAATTGCCTCATACTTTATGCAGCACCTATTATGCTCTTGTTTCAGCTTGTGTCTTCTTTACTTTCTGAGATGAGGTTTTCAAAAATTGTGTTGCTGAATAACATCAAAGTTCCATTAATCATTTCTTTGAAATACACACACTTATATATCATTCTGGGTTTGCTCTACATTGTTAGGGCATAACTCGAAAACGTTCCAAAGATGTGTATTTGCCAAGTTATTCTAGCTGAAAGTTATATATTAAACATTCCTCGTGTGTGTGTGTGTGTGTGTGTGTGTGTATGTGTGTGTTTGTATTTGTGTGTTGTTGCTCCTGTGGGACACAATCACAGGCAAATGAGTGTAATTAAGTTGCCAGTCGCGCCGGGCTTCTGTCGAGAATTAATATTTACCGGCCACATGTGTGTATGAGTGTGTGTCTCTGTGTAAGAAGTGAGATTAGCATCTTCCTGATGAGTCACCTCCCAATCCCCCCCCCCAACAGGTGGCAAACACTGAGGCCCCCTGGGTAATGTGCCCAGCAAATTGGATGTTTGTTTGAATCACTAGTCTTTGTGTGTGTGTGTGTGTTTGCCTTCGGGTAGGTGACATCTATGTAACTGACTGTTTATATCTGTGATAGGTTGAATTGTCTCTCTTAGTTCATCACTTCCCCTTTTTCAAATGTCTCTGCAGTAAATTAGGTGTGAAAATATGTGTATATTACTCCATAATTATTGTCAATATTGCTGTAATTGTCACAGAGAAACATCCACCACTTTAATTTTTCGGCAGAGAAATTGTCTTTTTTTGTATTTTTTTGTAGTTTATCAAAAGAATGATCCCGATGTGAACTTCTTTTATTCCACATGTTCAATACGTTCACACAGCTGCACCACTGTAGGTCTAGGGAGCTTTAAGTTTTGCTCTTAGTCTGAAGATCTCGAGTCAGTTTAAGATGATTCAGATCAGCGATCAATCTGCAAACATTCAGGCAATTACGGGACTCGTCCTCCGCTCCAAACACTCAAAGCTCATTAACAAGGATTAGAGCATGACTGAATAAAGCATGGTTCTGCAACTGCATGGCTTATTACCGCCATGTATTCTTCCTGCTGGAAATCAACTGTAAACACCAATCGACAACTTTGTAAGTGGTGTCTCATGCAGGTCGAGTCCAATGCTGACTTCTCAGTGAAGAGAGGAATCGTCATGTCCATCCTATTTGAAATGACCCATAGTCAATTCTTCACTGTTCACAGACTGTTGTGCTATTGCTTCTTCTAAGAATAGTTCAGACTAAAGTCTTTTCAATATAAAGCTACTCAATCTTTCTTGCGATTGCAACTCCTTCCTGTCGTCCATCCATTGATGACACTGCTCGTCTTTTGAGGATCACAAGAGCTGATCCCATCTGACAATGGGCAAGAGGGGGGGGGTAGTACAGTTGGGCTGCTGTTTTTCTGCCAGTAAACAAAGTGAGAGTAATGCACACAAAGGTTGATCGAGCTGCCAGGTCGGAGGCCACTTTGCTCCTGGGAACTTTCATTTGAGCTGAAGTTTTTGGAGCCTTCCCCAGATCTGTGCCTCGTCTCAACCTCTGAGCTCTTTTGACCTCTTGTTCTGATATGTATGTTCCAATCAAGGTTGGAGAAATGGGAGTTCAATTTAAGATTTCATAGCAAAGGGTTGAAATACTTATGTCTATTTAAAAGTTCAGTTTTTCCTTATGCATACATTTCACCCAAAAATCTGTTATTGCTTTACTATCATGGGGTGTTGTGTACATAGATTTGGGGAAAAGGGGATTATAAAAAGCACAAGGTATAATATAAAAATAAGTGAGAGGGGTATGAATGTAGTTACCATATATATCAGCTTCTCTATGAATGGCACTTTCTTTGATTGCATCTTTATCCGCGCACATACTCTCTCTCTCTCTCTCTCACACACACACACACACACACACACACACACACACACACACACGTTTAAAGACCGACTGACAGACAGACAGAGTCGCATAAAGATAAACAGACGTGGATTGAAATCAAACACACACAAGGTTCATGGTGAATATCAACATTTGTTGACAGCAGGGCCTTTGTGCATTTCCTTCAACATTAGGCAGAGAAATGTCTGTTAAAATGGTATCATGAATCTGCAGGGATTGTTCATTGAAGTGGTGAAAAGCTTCTTATAGTGCAGCGCTGCTCCCACTCTCTGTGGCGCCGTCAGGAGCTGACAATAAAAATGCAGAAAGAAAGCAGGGTGCATCTGAGCTGCACTGACATTCATTTCCAAGGGGTGGCCTGGCGCTCGGAGACCTCTTCTCTAAAAGGTTGCGACTCTGGTTTGGAGCCAGGTCATGTGGTCGGTCGATTTAACAGCCGCTCATTAGATACTTTTAATTCCTCACACGCCGGTGTTTCATCCTCACAGGTGTTTCAGCCTCACCTTACGTTACCTCTCCTCTGCGCTGAGTGGCAGACCACTGACTGAGCATGATTGACAACCCTTTTTGTAACAGGGAGGATGGGACTCTGTGCATCATTTCATTTTTGCCATTTGCATACCACTTACCAGCACCTGAATATAAGTGGTGAATAATTTAAGACTGTCGGAGCAGTGGTGGTAAATGCTTTGAATTTAGTGCAGCGGACACGAAGGAGGACTTCATCAAAACATGGTAATGGGCCGTGAGTGGACATGGGAGTGAGGAGCTCTCATAAACACATGCATACAATAAAGAGGTTTACCAGATAGAGGAAAATGATTTGAAGAAGGTCTGATTTGGAATCTAAGGGAATATTTGGAATCAATATCTAGTCTATGGGTTTTCAAAGGTTGAATGATTGGCTTACGGAAAAAGCGTTGGAGTGGGTGTCAGAGCTGTGAGTTAACAATCACTCTAAGGACCTTATTCAAAATTATATCAGATGTCAGTGTCTAAATTGTCATTGTCAGCGGTGAGTTGTGGATGTAATCAAAGTAAAAGTGCAAATAAAGGAGGTGACAATTGCATCAGTGGAAACCCCAGAACTGTCAGAAATGGGAGGGGAGTGTAAACCTGCCATTTTGGAACTATTATACCTTAGATGCTGTGATAATCTATGAAAACCAGATGTTAACATGGAGTTAGATTTCTGGAAACAAGTGAGGAGTCAAAGACAAAAAGCCAATGATCTGATATATTCCAGGGATTCATCTCCACATGGGAGATGGAGATACCCGATGTGTTAAATAGTTCCATGACTGGGTTAGAGTAACTGCAAGAATTCATTGATAGAATCACAAAGATTAAAACACCAGATTTCCGTGACGTTGACGACAAATAGGGATGTTCTTCATTCGTAGTCATGGTTACAACAGTAACATGTGGTTAGGACTGTGGACAGGTCGTGGATAAAAGAAGTTGATCGTCAGTTTCACATTAGAAATGAACAGAAGTCACCTGTGTGAAAGTCCTGTGTTTTTCCAGCCCCCCCACAGACGACTGCACCACCTGACTCTCTCCTTTGCTCCTGTCGTAATTACTATGCAGCTAAAGGTCGCCTAACTCTAAAAGTAATTATAGGTCATAATCAGGTGCTTGCATGGACAACCTGTGGGGGTCATTTTATACAAGAGGACCTTTCCTATTAAACAGCAAATGTGAGAGATGACGAGGTCTAAAAGCTGCACTTTGTGAGGCTAAAACGTGTAAAAACACTAGTTTGGACCATCACATTAAGAATGAAGAGTTTTGTAACGTATAATCTTGTTGCAATTTCACGAAAAGCCATTTTGGAGTACACGTTAAGTGAGAGTTTTGTGTATTTTTCCTTACACCCCATCATTACTATTGCACTCCTCTCCTCTGGATGCCTGGTCACTCAACGGAGTCGGGGGTCACCTCATTCTTCTCTGGCCCGGCCTCACAGTGGTGAAACCAAACTGTGAGATAACAAGTTTGTAGTCAATCATTAGACAGATCAACAAAAATACATTTTAGAATTCAGGTAAACAACTCATGGTATGGGAAGAAGTCCTGTTGCAGTGTCTGTGAGCATGAATTATTGTTTCGGGACCTTTCGTGTGACGCTGAATATTTCCCAGGCCTCGGCTCACGGACCTTGGTCGGGGCAGAAAAGCTCGGACTCAGTTTATGTCAGAAAATAAATCCATCTCTCACTCTGGCTCTGTTCTTCTGTCTCCCACCTCCCGTCTCCTCCCTCCTCCTCCTCCTCTGTCCCTCCTCTTGATCTTTCTTCTCCCTTACCAGCCTCCTCTCCATTGTTTCGTGATCCCCCCCCCCTCTCTCCCACTATGTCCCCCCTTTCCTCCTCCTTTCATCCCTCCTTCTCTCGCCCTCCACTCTCTCTCACAGTAATTGATAGCACCCAACGCTGTTATTTCATCCAAAGGGCCCTGTAAACAAAATTGTCTCTGACAGAACCAATATGGAAATCTCCAGCAGTGGGGACAGGAGTTATGGCGTGCATCTTGTGTGTGTGTGTGTGTGTGTGTGTGTGTGTGTGTGTGTGTGTGTGTGTGTGTGTGTGTGTGTGTGTGTGTGTGTGTGTGTGTGTGTGTGTGTGTGTGTGTGTGTGTGTGTGTGTGTGTGTGTGTGCGCGTGCATGAAGCGGCTGGAAGTGTGCTTTTGTGCATACATGTTCATAGGTGTGTGTGTGTGTGTGTGTGTGTGTGTGTGTGTGTGTGTGTGTCTGTGTGTGTGTGTGTTTGTGCACTTGCCAGCAAGACTGGAGGATGCTACTCAGTTCTGCGTAATAAACCCTAGAGCAGCTAGTCATTAAGTTGTGTGTGTGTATGCGAGAGAGAGTGAAAATGTGGCTTGGTGTGTGTGATAGGAAGGGGTCAGGGCCAAATTGACATCAAATGGTCTAAATTAGCCCCACTTGTCTCCATTGATTTACGCTGGGCAAGTAAATTGCATCCGTAGCGGCAGACGTGGGAAGGGGCGTGGTGGGGGGTGGGTGGGGGGGGATTCTCTGTAATTGATCTCAGGCCGCTGCTGGTGTGTGTGATCGCGGTGACAGAGGCTGTACAGGAGATCGGGAAGAGGAGCGTGTAGTCATCATGGCTGCAACGTTTACATCGAACCTTCTGCTCCCATCGCTGCTCGGTACATGGACACCAGGCCATCTCTGGACACTAATTAATATGAATTAATATGTTATTCACCTTTTAATTAATATGTTATTCACCTTTTCAAACTCATTTCTAGCCACACAATAAATTTTAAGATGAATTAACAAGGAAAAGAAGAAAAGAGGGCGTTTTTAAGGCTTTGGGTGGAAATTTCATAAACTGCAGCACAAAGGTTTATTTCATATGTTGTTAATATTCAATAAACATTAACTGGAAAGGTTAAAAGCAACAACTGAACATGAATGAAATGAACAAAATCTGCTTCCTCCACAATAACGAAGGTGTTTTACTCTTTCCAGTGTGTATTTTTATTGTTTGTTTGCTGTTTAACATTTCTTCCCATGTCCATTTTCTTATAAAGCTCATGAGAGGCAAAAGTGGTGACTGAAACTGAAGAAGGGTCAGAGGAAGACAGGAAGGAGATAGACAGGTGAAGAGTAGAAGGTGAAGGAGGAGGGGGAAGAATAGAATAAATAGAAAATAATTAAACAAAGAAATAAACCAAGCCAAAATAAAGCTAAGATGTCTGGTTGTGTTCTTGTTTGCGTGTCTGCAGAAGTCAGTGGAACTTGTGTGTGCAGTATATATGTTAATAACAATTTGTGCTTCTATGACTGTTCACGGTGTGTCTGTGTGTGTGTAGATAAGTGTTAACCCTCCAGCTATATGTGTTCATCTGAGATATCTTTGATGGAAGTGTGAGTGCACTTGTGTATTTTTTCATTTTTGTTTATGTGGGAGCAGTTGTTTGTCTACCTCCGCTACACACACACACACACACACACGCACACACACACACACACACACACACACACACACACACACACACACACACACACACACACACACACACACACACACGACGCAGCTCTGATTTACTGTTCCTGACAGTGGTCTTGCTGTGCGTTAATACGGCAACAGAAACCAGTTGGAGTGGGACAGAAAGGTGTCCCCTGTCAGTGACTCAATACACTATGACAGCATGTGTAATACACACACACACACACACACACACACACACACACACACACACACACACACACACGCGCACACACACACACACACACACACACACACACACACACACACACACACACAGTAGGCCATGAATTACACAAAGACTCAAGCTGTCTCCCAAAACTTTCCACGCAGACGTCCCTCCTCGCAGTCTGGCTGGGCATAAGCTATCAGACATGATCAACGCACATACACACACGGGCGCGCAAACACTCATGGACACACAAACGCACACGACCGCACACTGTAAGCCTGAGCAGTTCTCCTCACCAGCCTTAATTGGATTCTAATGTATTCAGTTTGCTCCACTGAGCAAAGCGATGGCGATGGTTTTCCAACTGCAGGGAGAGACGGGCAGAGGGAGCGAGGGAGAGAAAGTGAGCTGGAAAGAGAGAGAGAGAGAGAAAGAGAGAGAGGGGGAGGAAATTACAAGTAAATAGGGAGGTTTGTCAGTGGCGCTTATCTTCCTCCAGCCTCTGAGTGGAGTGTATGGTCTGAACAAGCTGTCGACAGAATTTCTACAAGAGACATTTGACCCGAGAGAGAGAGAGCGAGAGAAAGAGAGAGGAGCTCTGCCTGTATCGCTCGCCCCTCTGTCGTCCCTGTTCCTCCCATCACTCGAGTAAAAGGAGGAAAGACGAAGCCACTGCGGCAAACAAACCTCGGCCGCTCACGCACAAACACAGTTTTGACCGTGAGCGTCCAAGGAGCACGATGAGTGTCCTCTCTCAGTCCTGTGTCTCGTCTGTCCCCCTGTGCTTTTAAAGGTTAACTATGAGTTCCTGCCAGTGGGATGAAGTATCACAATTAGTTTTCTGAGGGAGGTGGAGTTGCACAGAAGCTTCACGATGTCCATGGACTTGTGTACAACTACAACTGAAAGTTTAATATCTAAAACACGCATTCACCCTGTTTTTCTGTATTCATTCTCAGCATCATTCATGTTGTTATGGTTTTCAGTTTGAGGGGAGGAGACAAACAGCTGAACGGTGGAAGGTGAAGGGCCGAGGTCAGTTTGAGGAGTTCGGAGAAAGAACAACAACTTCCTCTGTGTGTGAAGATGATGTGATTTCATTCTCCGCACTCTATGAAAGCTTTTGAGTTTTTTTGGCCGAGTTCTTTCTACTCGGTCCCTGTGCTCAGATCCTTGGTTCCTGATGAAGAGGAAGCTGTGAAGATGTCATATCTGGTGGGCGTGTTGAGTTGTTAAGTTTGGAGTCCTGGGGGAGTCTTTTCCTTCCAGTTGATTGTCTATGGTCCCAAATATCAAGCTATGAAAAACGGTAAACACATTAACTTGATATCAGCTGCTCAGCCAAATGAACCATCTGGCTGAGCAGTAAGAATTTGGCGGGGGGGTGGGCTGCGTGGACCCCGTGACAGGTTCTTACAGGACTGCTGACTTTTTTTTTAACTCGTTGGTCTGTAGTGTTGGTCTCTTGTTTCTATTTTCTTCTTTGGCAAGCTGTATGACACACAAACACACAGACAAAGAGGCTTGTAAAATCAAAACTTTTGCTCTGACCACTATTTTGATATCCCTTAGCTTGCGTCTCTAGTTGTTTTACTTCCTGTTTCTGTGATTGTTTGCCCCTCCCTGACACCTGTGACCAGTTGCCCCCCCACCTACACCTTCTTCACATCCCTGGAGTACTGTTGACTTGGGTCTTGCCTTCCTGCCTAATGGAGAAGCTTTCTTTCTCTTCACATTAGATATTCTGCCTTTGTCCTCTCAACACTTTCTCATGCTCTGCCCCAGTCGGACCTGCTCTGCTTCCTGAGCTCTAAACCGGAATCACAAGTATTTTTTACAGCCTAAATAACAACTTTAAGATTAAATGCTGTCAATGAATTCAAAGTAAGGAGGGGAATTATGGGCACACACAGCTCTTATATTTTTTTGATTTTTAATTTCATAAATCAGTGTCTCTGTGTCTCCTGAGGCCGGTGTGCGATGTGCACCTGATGCAGGAAGTTTAAAACCAAGTTGGCTTCTCACTCACATTTATGTTCACCTGCATGTAGGCACATAACTACAGGGTGGGTATTCGTCATCAGTTCTTCAGGGACTCTGACTTTGACATTTAAACACTCGTATAATGAGGGAACTCTGGAGTATTGAACAACTACTTGACTTTTTCCCCTTCAGTTCTCTCACTACTCCTGGAGTCAATGCATTGAAAAGGCAGCAGTGGTGGAGGAAGTACTCGAAAACGTATTAGTGACAAATGTATTCAAGTAAAAGTACCACGATAACCTTTCTACCTGACAAAAAGTAAGTACTTGTTTCTAAATATGTTACATAAGTGTGAAAAGTAAAAACACTCTCTCAGTGTGTTCTATTCCTAAATGGTGCTGGTCCACTCCTTCATTATGGCTGAGTCTTGGCCATAGGAGGCGGGGTCTAATGTTACCGGCTCTCTCTGATTGGATCAGTACATCAATTCCCCACTTGTTATTGATTACGTTTAAAAAGTATAAAAAACTAATGTGATAATCTAAAGCAATATATTGTAAATAGAAATAGATATTTGATGATATACGTGGTGGAGTAGAAGTGAATACATGATTACATTTTTTTTCATGAATGATTTACTTTTTCTACAGAAGCTAAATGTAGAACTGGAAAACAGATGTTATCGAGGGGAACCTAAGAAACTGTCGTCTGCACAACTTCAAGTCATCACTTAAAATGTGACATTTTTTATTTTCAGTGTATTTCCATTACCCACCTTCAAACTAGAGCAGCATTTTTGAAATAGGGAAACCAAGACAAAGTTCAGCAAGTCCGACAAACACACCATAAAAAGTGGGACTTGTGTATTTAAGGAACTGAGCTTGTGTGGGACTCATCCTGTCTGAGGTGCAGAAGTAGAGCAGGTCATGTCTGTGGTCAGCAACCAGCATCTCAGAGCAAATCCTTCATTTATCCCATAACATCCATTACAGGTTGTATCTGTAGTTACTCCTCAACATGACGAGGCAATCTGTGATACATGAACAACATCCTCTTAGTGATGTCATGAAGAATGTGCTGCTCCCAGGCTTCCTGTGATCGTGACAAATTACAGAAACTTTCATTGAGTCAAAAAAATATTTGGAACAAATACCTGGGATGTCGATATTTATATATATCAGCAGAACTTTCTTCTCATACTTTGATAATGTAATTTTTTCTGCCTCTAGATGCGAGGAGAATTATCTGCAATTCTTCTTATTCGATGTCAGATTTCCTCTCAACAGCCACTGGGGCCTCATTGGTATACAGATGCTGTATTTGGACAAATATTACTTTTTACTGCATGCTTGCTGAACTAATACCTCGCTTTGGCTGAAGCCCCAAGACGAATAGATCAGTTTAAATAAATAAATAAACAAATAAAAAAAGATCTTTCAAGCTTAAGTCACGGGGAAGGCTGCGGCTGGCTGAAGGAAAAAGCCATTGAGTGTAAATTAGAATAATAATTTAAAATGTTGCTGATTTGGTTCTGCTTCGTAACGTTGCGGACGGATGGCGGATGCCCGGACTTTATGGAGGTGTAGTCGCTGTGTGACTGGGAGCCCAGAGAAATGTGTTTTTTTTTTTTTTTGGGGGGGGGGGGGGGGGGGGGAGAGAGCGTGCAGGCTCAGCTGAGTTGACGTGGTGGAATTACAGTAAGAAGAAGAAAGGAATTGACAGAAGAATAAAGAAAAGGATAGATGCAGCAAGGAGGGAGGAGATTGCTAATTAGGGAGAGATGAGGGATGAATGGATGGAGAGGTGTTCTGTGCATGCTATCGCCTCAGTGTCGCTTCTTTGGGACACTAGGGGGTGCTGTCGCTCCTTCTTAGCCTCTTGTGGAGACCCTGGAGTCAGACAGACACACAGACAGACAGGCGGTGAGGCAGAGGGGCTCACGTCGCATCCCTCCATCCCTCCATCCCTCCATCCCTCCATCCCTCCTTCCCTCCACCCAGAGACTGATTTGCAATTCAATAAGTCACAATGTCATCTCTTTAGCTTTTACACATTTAGCTGACAAAGGGAAGCAGGCGTGCTGCCTTATGAAATATAGTCCCAAAGAAGACACACGCAAACATGGTGCATCACATCATATTGCAGTTGTACAAGCTGTCACACGCCACTGAGTGTGTGTGTGTGTGTGTGTGAAGTTGGTGTCTATCGATTACAGAGAGAACAGGTGTAGTGTGTGTCTTTGTATGAATAATGCAGAGAGAGGCTATGCAAAGATAAACGACATGTGAATGTGAACACACACACACACACACACACACACACACACACACACACACACACACACACACAAACCACACAGAGACGATGGCCACATTTTACAGCAAATCTTGTTTTAAACTTAGAATTTTATTTCAAATCAAGTTTTTTTTCCTCCTGCAGTGCAAACTCCACTATCCATGAAATCTATTTCTGACGTAAAGGCTTTTTGTTTGCAGTCATTGGTTTTCAATATTCCACATTGGACTCCATTCGTGATTTTGTTCATTTCACATTCTTTTATTTTGTATTCATAATGGAAAAAAAGCAGACACTCTAACAGTTGCTTTAGTTGTGTGTTGGATTTTTCCAACAGTGAATGAAAGTATAATAAAAACCGCTCAAATAAAATCTGAAATTATGAAAGAATTTTTTTTTTAAAAAGACCAAATAAATTCCTGGACACTTCATTGGCTGCTCAACTGACACTGAATTCCTCAAGTCCCGCCCCCACTCTCCACCCTCCTCAGCCCCACAGCCTCCGCTGCTCTTCTTCCTCCTCCTCTTCCTCCTCCTCCTCTGCCGGCTGGTGCAAGTGTCAGACCTCCTCCTCCTCGGTCCTCTCCTCCCTCCATCCCGCGGACGAGTGGGTCCAGCCTCTCAAGTTGAGCCCAGACACACATACCTGGCAGAGCGAGAGGAGAGAGAGACAGGAGAGGCAGGACGGAGAGGAAGAGGACACGGAGCTGCTGCTGCTGCCTGGCGCCTGGAATTTGGATTTTTACTCCGAACCTCAAGTGACAGTTCTTTCCTCGGGTTGTGTCTCCGAAGTGGACTTTTTGAATTCCCCCGGAGGAGTCCTCGGTCCGCTCCGCTGCTTTGGTTTTTAAACTTTGGAAGAAAGAAAAGTGCGTGTGAAGGAGAGACCTTCGACTCGTCCCGTTTGGATACATTACGCAGAGAGGAGCGCACGGTGTGGGGGGGGCAGACACAGCTTCACTCCTCTGGTTTGGAGGAGACACCGCAGACTTTTTTTATTTTGTGGTTTGGGGGGGATTAAAAAAAATCCAGAAGCCACCCTGCACTGGGAATGCCCAAAGGAGGAGGAGGGGGGGCTTCTTTTTCTTCATCTTCTGCCTCTTCTTCTTCTTCTTCTTTTATTCCCGACTCCACGAGGATTTATAGTTTCACTCCACAGCTGATCTGCGCAGCTCGGTCAACATGAGATTACTGACGCGGTGGTGATCTCTCTCTGGGGAGAAGAAGAGGAAAGAGATCAAATATTTAAACACCTCCCCTTCCCTCGCTTTTTTTTGTATCCATTTCGTGAACAGTCCCGGAGGTTTTAGTTTTTCATTTTTTTGTTCTTACCGACAAAGGGATGGAGTCGGTGCGGAGCCGGCGATGCGCACCGGTGGGATGTCGCCTCTGGAAGACGCTGCTGATGCTGCTCCTGTGGAGAGGTAGGACAATTTAGACAATGTCCCTTCACTTAATTTTGGGTGATGGAAACCCAGGAATGTCCCAGTGCGCACATCTATCATAAATATAGTTTCTTTTTTTGTTGTATCCCTTCAAATTCATCATAACGGAAAAAAAGCTGCGAGTTGTAATTGTTGTGTTGTTTCCTTGGCTCGTTTGTGCACTTTGCATTCGGGTGCATGTCGGGAGTGTGTCTGCAACAGATGAAGGAACTCGGGTTTCATCCAGGATGTGACCGTGCACGTTCACCCCCCAAAAAAGTGCATGAGACACCCAGGAGATGTGTCTGTGCCAGTTCGAGATCACACGCTGCAGCTTGTGCTTTCCAGTCAATTCAAATGAAGCGAGTGGAATTTATTTAAAAGCCAAACGACGATCGATTAGTTCATATTCACCTTGACACCTCCTGCATCCGCGGCGTGCAAGTGGAATAATAAGTGATAGACTGAGCTGGAGCGAGGACCCCCCCCCCCCAATAATGTTGCGTGGCTTTTATAAAATTCGTTCAAATTCTAGGGTGGAGCAGGATCTGAACCCAGTTATCTAGAGACTTTCATCCAATATTTCAAAATAAAAGGATTGGGTTGCTAAAGGCTGGGTTTCACAATATAAGCTGAAAAAGGTGACGTGAAGAATGTTTGGAAATAATGTTGCGTGGCTTTTATAAATGGAAGGAAATCCGTTTGTGAACCTAACTCCCGTTAAAATTCTGGGGTGGAGCAGAATCTGAACCCAGTAATCTAAAAATGTTCATCCAATATTTCAAAATAAAAGGGTTGGGTCGCCAAAGGTTGGGTTTGACAATATAGTAACAAATATCCAAAATAGGAGCGAAAAAAGACTTTTCACTGAACTTTATGATATTAATTTCCGGCAGCAGCAGCAGCAGAGACCTTGACACAAATGAGGCAGCGGCTTTGTTCACATGTGAACATTCACCGAGCCCTGGCCTCTCAGCTTCTGCTGCTATTGTGTGACAAGTTCTCCGTTTGAACTGTGACGGATGTGAACTGTGTGACAAACTGTGTCGACTCCCCCGTCTACGTGAGACTCACTTCTCCTTCACCTCTCCAGCTGCTCCCTCAGTCTGGGTCTCATCTGTCTGTGGCACTCCTCTTCTCCTCGTCTCCTCTTCTCCTGCTCGGCCTATTAAAAAGAAGGGAATCAGCATATGCTCCAAAAGAATCTAACTACATGTCAGATTTGGGATTTTACCCCAAACGTATCTAATTTATGAATTTATTTTATACAAGACGCCTGAACACATCAACCATTGAAAGAATATACGAAAAGGAAATAATGAATGCACGGTTCCGTCCCATAGGGAGTCATCAATTCTCATTATTCCATATGGGCTGACACGACCCAGCAGCACTACTGGTTGCCAGCTAGAGGCCAGTGTTCAGTTCAGCTCTGTATCGCTTTTCATCACACGCTGGATTCTGTGCCGTAATATCGTCATCTAACCTCATACTTACATGTTAGTCGTTCTCAGACCAGTATCCTCTCAATGTGTAGCGACTGTATGTAAAGACTGAATCGATGAGTCCTCTTGTCCAGCAGAAGGAGATGACTCTTCGCCTGTGTCTGTTGCCTTCAACCTTTTTTCCTTTTTTCCATCTATTACTCTCGGACTCGGTACAGCTCAAACATCTGCAAAGGTCTGACAGTTCCCTTGAATTCAATCACGCTGCACCAAATTGCACACACTCATAGTTATCACTGTGTCAGTTCATCCAGATCCATGAATTATTTCCTAGGAAATTGGGGAAAATGCAAAGAAATCTTTTAGTCTTAATTTAGTAGAAAGATCTGCCCTTTTGTCCGGTTCTAGCCAATAATTCCACAAAGTTTTGTGATAATCTGATTAATAGTTTGTCTGTAATCCGGACGGGGGTGAGAACCTCCTTGTCCGAGGTAGAAGAGCTTCTTTGTTTCTTAACCTTCACGTTCTGCTTCAGTGAGTTGACTCGCTACAGGTACAACCTGATCCCAGCTGGTAACTGGTTCTCGCTCTTTGTGTGTGAAGAAGATCTGCTGCACAAGTGACACAAAAAACAAGGACCCAGAACGTGTTTGACTCGATCAGGGGGGGGGCTGAGGGCGCCTCTGTCACCATGGCCTAATGACCCCTGTGGTTGTGTTACAGCCTCACTGGTTTTCCTGAATCAAGTAACTGAAGCAAAACTATTTCAAGATTGTTTTGAGATTTCTTTCTTTCTTCACTGAAACATAGACTAGAGTTGAGGATCTCTCCGACAGCATACGTCCACCTATGAGAGGCAGAGGCTTCATTACAGATCTGAATTGTGTGTGATTCCTTTCTAGAACATAATTGAATCAGTCGTACAAGCTCGAGTCAAGCTACGTTAGAATGTTGCTTTTTATTCCCTGATTATTATTGTGTGCCTACGGCCATGCTCCGTCAGGCTCAGTTGAATTCAGGTCGTGTACTTACGCCACCACCCACCTCCTCCCGGGAGAAAAGAAGAAGAGGAAGCATACGATGAAGAGGGCTGACAGATATTTGGGGTTTAAAGCTGAGTGCAGTTTGTTGCCTCACTTTACCACACACATGACAGTCCTTCAGCATTAGTATCACACTCCCGTGAGTGCCTTCTGTGTGTGTGTGTGTGTGTGTGTGTGTGTGTGTGTGTGTTTTAATCAGCTCCGATCTCTCACGGCCCGCTGAGCAGTTAGTCGCTGCGTTGTGCGCTCGGGAGCGCCGTGGTCGCTGTGGCCGCGGCGCACGGCAACCAACAGGAGACCAGAGAGGAAGAGAGGAAGGGGCGAGCAGAGGAACAGCTGGGCCCGGTGAAACGGCTGAGTAACCAGAAGATGAGAGCATCCAAGCTTCTCCTCTTCTGGGACAGGGACTGTGTGTTATTTGTGTGTGACGGTGCACATTGCTGCTGTTTCATTGTTCCCTCGGCAGTGAGGATGGCCAATGGCATCTCCCCCCCCCCCCCCTTGCTCTGTGTCATGCTGCGTTTCCTTTACCTCAGAAGCTGCAGCTGGAAATGACGTCACACCTGAGTTGACAATAAGTTGGGCTCTTTTTCTTCCCTGGTGGGGAAAGTGTGGTTTGCTGCTGCCTGATTTACCACAGGTGGTTATAATGCATTGAAATCTGACAATGGGGGGATGTACGCACAATACTCATCTCTCTTTCTTACTCTCATGCATAGGGAATGTGTTGGTGTGTGTGTGTGGACGTCTGTAACTTTCTTCTGCTGCACGTCAACATGTCTGACTCCAGCCTCAGAAAAACACCACCACAAAACCTTTGCCCATTTCAAAAGTGTGGTTTTTGGTCTTGGATTTCCCCGGTGAGAGTTTGATTGATTGAATGAGTTGTGTAACTTTAAAATACACATTCTATATTTATCTTTATATTTGCATATATTGCGACTGTAACAGTGCAGCACCAAGTCAAAGCCAAAGAAAACGTTAGAATGCATTGATCTCAGTCATGATGTGTGACCCCCGGGCTGTGCTCATTAGGTCCTGCTTGTTTCTGATTGGCTGGCTCCTGTTACCTTTAAAATTTGTACAACAGGAACTTCTCGGTCAACAGTTTCACAGCCGCTGAAAATCAGAGCACATTCACTGGCATTTACATAAAGTGAAACAGATTATCTCGGTGTTCAGTAGGTCACCTAACTGCCTTCAGGTTTGTTGAGGTTGCCCTCCTTTCTTTTTCAGTGCTTTGTGTGTTTCAGTGTGTACTTGTCCGCTTGTGTGTGTTTTTTTTATGATCTGACTTTCACAGATGACAACAAACTGCTCCTTTTTCATCTGTCGTTGCCGGAATAGCCATGTGGTCGAGGTTGTGCTTTATGTGTCAAAGAGATGGGTCCTGCTCTGCTCGAACTGTGTGTGTGTGTGTGTGTGTGTGTGTGTGTGTGCATGTATGCGTACGTTGTCTCTACCTGTGTACTCAAGTGTGTTTTGAACTACACTGTTAACCTGTCGCAGAATGTCAGCTCTATGCACCATTACTCGTGCAATACAGAGCATTAATAATTACTGATGTAAAATCACTGACACAAGAACGCATGCACGCACACATGCACGCACACATGCACGCACACGCGCACACACACCCGCACGCAGTCACACACTCGCACTCAGAATGGTCTCGCACACACTGCTCTCCCCCTTCCTCTCTTTCCTGTCTTATTGTTGGTTTCAGTCACTGGCTCGCTGACTCACTCGGGCAAAAACTCTTATGCTTGCACACACACACACACACACACACACACACACACACACACACACACACACACACACACACACTCGCAGACACCTACACAAGACACAACCCATTTAAACAAACGTGCGCACAGAGGGAGCCTATTAACTAAAAATAAGTCTGGGACTATAAAATTGAATTTAACTGTAACTTTAAACATTTCCTCCGGATTGCAAGAGGACGTGCGCACTGAGTGACTTGAACACGCGAGGCAGCTAAATAGCATGTTGTCCAAAAAGCACCCCCCTTGAAGTGTGAACCTCTTTCTCTGCCTCTGTCACACACAAGCACACTCTTCTGGTCTCTCTGTCACGGGGACAGTGAGAGGCCAGAGCACAGAGAGAGAGAGAGAGAGAGAGAGAGGGAGGGAGAGCGAGAGAGAGAGAGAGAGAGAGAGAGAGAGAGAGAGAGAGAGAGAGAGAGAGAGAGAGAGAGAGAGAGAGAGAGAGAGAGAGAGAGAGAGAGAGAGAGAGAGAGAGAGAGAGAGAGAGAGAGAGAGAGGTGGGGGTGGGGGTATTGGGTCACGTGTAGAGACCCAATAACCTGACAAACACCCTTACAAACAAATAAGAGAGAGAGAGAGAGAGAGAGAGAGAGAGAGAGAGAGAGAGAGTGGAGAAGGTCACAGAGACACCGAGGTACAGAAGTGGGTGGACTGGAACAAGTGGACATGAAACACTCTTCACAGCCCACCTCCCTTTCCCCCTGTCATGACATTTTCTGCTTTTTTCACGGTATTGATTTTTGAGTTTATTGTATGTTACGGATCTTGTGTTGTCACAGCCAGGCCACCTGGTTTTTTGAAAATTAAAAAGAAACTGAAATAACCTACAAATAACCCGACCAATAACCAGTCAGTCCCAGCTGTCAATCATGAGGTTTTGCCCCGTTCATATGACATCAAATTAATAATTAAAATCAAACTTACCGGAAAAACTTCCATCAGTGTGATGAGAACTACCTTTTTGAGACAATTATTTGACTTCTGCTTTGACTTTGGTTCATGTCCCATCCACCAACATGGAGGACTAATACACTATACTGCAGCCAGCCACTTGGTGGCGATCGAGACTATGATAGTCTATGGTAGGTAGAATATACAGATATGAATGTGTCCAGCCAGTCTGTAAATTTCATATCTTCTTTTAGAGTTGAACACAACAAAACTGCAAATTAAAAACATTCTGCTGATTTGAAATAGAAAAACTTGACACATACTTGTTGAATGTGTTTTCCAGGATTTTCAAATCCGTTGTTCTCTTTCATCTGAGTTGTCAGCACAGCTGTGTCCTTATCACTTTCACAGGGCCAATAACTTCCAACATGGTGTGGAAAAATACATTGGTTTTTGCCAGCTGGCAATTTTAAGCGTGTTTTATCTTCCAAAGTGAAAAGAAATCACAGATCATCTCAGTGTATCTCGTTAACAGTTGGAGCACAGGTCTCGTGCGTTGTAGTTTTCTTGTCCTTTTGAGCTCCGGTATTATTACAACCTTTTTCTGTGGTTAATTAACCAGTTTAGGTCATTAAGAATATATCCTTATTTTCTCTTTACTGTAACTGTCTCAGTTCCTCCTCTGATGAAATGATTGGTTTCCCATGCTAATGGATGGGCAGAGTGTGTGTGTGTGTGTGTCTGTGTGCATACTGCGACTCGCTCTATAGCCTTTACCTACACAGACACGCACCTCCACACTCAAGGAGCGGGATGATGAGAAAAAGAATTGGCTCTCGTGGATGGAGAAACTGAAGAGGGGATGGATGGGCTGGTTGGAGGAGTATGTTTGTGTGAGATTTTCTCCTCCCTTGAGAGTCTATTCATTCTCTGTGTCTCGTCCTCTTATCAGTAAATCTTATCTGGACAGATACTGTTTGCTGCAGGGCTCGGGCAGATTTACACTGACACACACACTAACTCACATATTTCCTCTCTCTAAAGTATACATTATAAATGCAACAGAAGAGGAGTGAGCCGCAATGCAATTATTTACAATGCACACCTTTGTCAAGGCGGCCATTTTGACATGAACCAGCAGGTAAACACAGGCGTTTAAATCCACCTTTTTTCTTCTTCTGCGTTTTGGCCCCTCGTCCACATGCAACTGTTTTAACTTCTTTTAAAAACAGGTTTTTACAAATGCGTTTGAGTTTTCCTTCTGATGAACAGATGTCAATGACAACATAACCGAAAAACTTCTGTGTGTGCCTCAGTTCTATCATATTTTTGACACAATTTATCCAATTTCGTAAGCTTTTATTTTTCTGAGCTTCGTTTACATCAGAAACCCGACAGGTTCATCTCCTGTCTGCTTCTTGTTACCTTGTGATGACGGCCACTGCAACTCCTCTGGACCTTGAGTGTAATGAGGAGCGAGTATTAGATGTGAACATGTTTGAGTTCATTTCTTTGAACGGTTTGTCAAGGAGAGCGATGAAGGCCACAGCTCTGACTCTCCAAAGACTCATTTTACAATCAGGAAATCCTTGCTGTGCTCTAAGAACCTGATTGAAGACTTTAATTCAGTCAGGAACAGAGAATTCAAGTGTTCTTGTCCGTGTGATACTTCATCATATGAAGTAAAGGAGTGAGGAGTGTGAATTCAAGGTTGGGTGAACTCGTAGTAGTTGATGTCTGTCAAGGTTTATAACTGATTCACATGGCCACACTCAGGAGCTGAGAGAGAAATCTGACAATCATAGCCTCCTTCCTCGTGTATAGCTCTTCAATAACAATCTCCTTTCCATTTTCCTGCTGCACCAGATTACTGGATGGTCTCAATAGCTTTTTATTCCCCCTCCTCCTCAACACTTCCTCTGTTGGATTGATAGGGGTCGTCTGGTTCTGCATTCTCTGAAACCAAGACGCTGACTTTCAGAACCTCTTCATTCAGTGACTGTCCAGCTTGTTTTCATTCTTCAGGCAACAGTTTCTGTCACTTTACACGTGTATACAACCGAGGGAAAAGTCACGATTATCTTTCAGAAGAGATCGTCTGCGCTCCTCATTCCTCTTCCGCTGCCTCTTCATTCCCCATATTAAACAGGTTTTGCCCTCAAACGTGTTCGAACAACACTTTGTCCAAATCCAGCCTTTATTTTTGTGGATTCAGTGATGAATCATACGAAAGGTCACAGACCTCCAGACAGCAAAAGCAAACGACAATCAGTTACACACCTCCTCCAGGGTTGAGGTCAGATAGTACACACCAGAGGAGGGTTGAGAAGAATAGAATGTGCTAATGGTTCTTTTATTGTTTCCTGTTCAAATGTATGCATTTCCTTTGTTTTGCAGGTTTTGTTTGCTTCAGACATCTGTTTTATAAACTCAACTTTGGAACCAAGCTGTTTACATGTGCTGCTAATAATAGAATCTACGCTCAACTGATTAGTCTTAATGGTTGTGAATAACCCAACTTCTTTGGCACAAGCATTTGTGTGTCTGTGTGTGTGTGTGTGTGTGTGTGTGTGTGTGTGTGTGTGTGTGTGTGTTTGTGTGTGTGTGTGAGCGTGAGCCTCCATTTCTCTGTATATACTCTGTGACCATGAAGCGGTTGGGGTTCAAAGGCCTGTCGAGAGGTTTAAGGGTCTTGCTAATGAGCAAGTCATTTTCCCTCAGATTAGCATGAATAGGCGGACTAATTTTGTGTGTGTGTGTGTGTGTGTGTGTGTGACTGCTGCCGCGGTCTCCAAGACATGTCAAGGGGTTTAAGGTTGAGCTCATGAGCAACGCATCTCCCCCTTCCATTAGCTCCACTTGGCTGGTTGGACACACACTGTGTGTTTGTGCGTGTTTGTGCGTGTGTATGTTTCAGCGACGAGCTGAATGGTCCAATCATTAACATCATGACTTCGTAACTCAGAGGAGACTGAAAACTGATAAACATTAGGTGTTGTTTTTCACATTTAATTGTGATTTAATTCAATTTATTGGTAGGGTGTGCAGTACTTATGTGTGTGTGTGTGGGGGGGGGGGGGGGGGAGGTTTAAAAGCTAATCTGTAGCAGTTGCATATGGCTGGTAGGATAGTCCATCTTTTTCTATCTTCAGACATGACCTCCGGGTGAAATCCGGAGAATTGGTTCCGGACTTTACCCGCAGTCGGCCTTTCACACATGCACACCACAGCAGGGGGGGGAAGAGTCTGCACAGACGCAACAGCATCGAATCCTCTGCGTAATTCAGGCTAGAGGTGGAACAGCCGGGTGCAGGCGGCAGATAAAGGAAATGACGCATTAACTCTGCTGCAGAGATCACGTGATCACATGATCAAGACTGCAGGTGTCGGCTCTTATCACCACGAACTGTCTTAGCCATCTTCATCGGTGTCTTCTATGTGGAAGTTTTCATCGAGATATATTTCTTTTCTTTTCTTTTTATCATTTTTTTGCCTATCATGGGTAAAAAGTGACGCTTCAATTGGATTTTCGTGATATTAATTCGTTTACGATATATAATTGCACAAGACCTTATTTATATTCGTGCTCCAAGTCAAATGTTACACAAATTTTCATATATTCGTTACATTAAAACTAGCCCGGTAAAAATGTCTTTAAAAAGCACAAATTAGACATTCTTATTCTGCGTACAAGTGGATATTTTTTTATTTTTTCATGATACATGCGCTGATATCATTTCTTTCTGTAATTTATTTGATACCCACCCCCAGAAAACTCCCTTTGTATGCAACAAAAGTGATGGTAAATGTCTAAATGCGAGTCTCAGAGTTTCCTCTGTGCCTCTCGCTCTCCTCCGTGCGTTAACGTCTGACTGATACGATATTTGTTTTTCCTCATCAAAGAGGTAATATTTAACTGCCAGTCCACTGACGTTTTCTTCCTGATGGCTGATAGTTAATTTAATTCTTTTATCACAACACATTTTCTCTCTGTCAGACGTCTGAGCAGCAGTAATAGAGGTTTAATGGCCCAGTACTTAGCAGACACACGAGATAAAGAGACTCTTTCTCTTTGGTCTTCCTTCGCTCTTGTTTCCATTTCCTCTTTGCATTCTTTTCCCTCTCTGGCTTTATTGTGACATTTTTGCTGATTTAATCATTCCCACACTGCCATCACTCTCACACCTAATCTTTTCCTTTTTCTCCACTCGTCTTCCTTTGTCACATTGTTCTTTTTTTAGTTTCTTGCTAAAGTGAATATTCTGTCCTCACTCGCTCCCTTATTTCTCTCACTGTATTTTTTTGTCTTCTGTCATCATGTCTTCCATATTTCTTTTCATTCCTCTAAAAATTTGATATTTCTCTCGTCTTTTCCGAGCTCCCATCTTTATCACATTTTTCCCTCTCTCGCTGTGTCTTGTCAATATTCTTCCACCTGTCGTCTCCTTTTCTTCCCCTCTTGCCCCCCCCCCTTGCCCTCCCTCTCCATCTCTCCATCTCTCCCTCTCTTAGCAGCTCTTAACCAGTCCTTTGAGAGTGTGCGAGCTGCTCAGCCTAAATGATTTTCTATTACCGCCGCCTGTTAACAGCGCTCCATTTGATCAAGCTAATGAAATTGAAAACTTTCATCTAGGCCAAATTGATTTCAAACCTGAAACCACACGCGGGCGAATGATAGAAAAGGGGAAGAAAGGATGAGAGAGAGAGAGAGAGAGAGCGTTGTGTTAGTGGAGCGCGACATTCACTTTAGACGCACACAGAAATCACTTAGACTGTCTGTCGTTTTATTCTTGTCCTTGGGAGACGGAAGGAGGAGAAGGCCTCCTCTTCAGCTGTGGACTTCAGCATAACACAGGGGCACTATAGGGGACACCCCCCCCCCCCCCCTCCGACTGATTGCCACTGGGTATTTCACACACCGGGGATAATCACCATCAGCAGTGAGGCACCAGATAAAGCGCACACCAAGATTTTTGGGGTTTGGAAATGTACTTAACAATGCTTCAACACTGTTTTTAGATATGTGTGTCTGTAGAACAACACCTGATGTGTGTGCATCTCTCCTGGCCTGTGTGTAACTGGAATGCCCAGATATCACCGCAGTGTTTTATATTTTCCCTGCTTGTGCTTGTTTGTGGCTCGAGGTCCGTGAGCCGTGAATCTCGGGCTCAGAGCTGCTGCGAACACTCGATGGCATTAGCCACAGTCTGCGAGAGGGCGAGGGAGAGAGAATAGAAACAGTGGAGGAGAGAGAGTAGCAGAGGGAGACATTAAAAGGCCAGACCAGGCCACGATCCGGGCGGCGTGAAAAAATGGGATCAAGAGATGGAGAGAGTGAGGGAGAGGAAGAGATGAAAAGGGGATGAAAAAGTGGAAGTGTGAAATGAGACTTTGGGCGGCAGAAGGAAGAGGGAGAGATTGGACAGAGATGAGAGGAAGCACAAAACAGAAAAGGGGTGGAAAAAGAGGTATAGAAGTAAGGAGAGAAGTGAAGAACGAATTACAGGCCAAGAGAGGGAATGGAGGGAAAAGAGCGATCCAGATGAACCGATTTGGGAAAACAAAGGGAGGGCGACGGGTATTTGGAGAAGGAAAGAGCCGGAGCACGAGGGAGAGCAGCAGCGAGAGATTTCACATTTCATTCTGTGTTGCTCTTAGCCTCTGGGCCGGCATTAAATTGGAGATTTCCACTATTTACAAAGCTCCCAGTGGCTTCAGGACTTCCATCTACATAATGTTTAACATGCTCGACTCGGCTGCGCTCTGTCCGTCAAAAGAAAACGGTGTAAGGAGTTTGGGCATCTTTCCCCGAGGCCAGGGGGGGGGGGAGGCTTAGATGTAGAGAAGGCTAAACTCAACACACCGTAACTGAATAGAAAACATATAGAAAACAAAACAGCAGTGTTTGCCCGTCTTGTTTATTGAAGGACTTGATTTAAAGTTTTATTCTTTTTCTTTTGGAGATAGAAAAAGAAACAACGTGAGGTTTTGCATCGGGCTGCGTTTCAGAAGAGATTGACTAAAGCTGCATCTGTGGTGGAGTCACAGCCGGTGATTACAGTGAGTGACTCACTGACGGAGGCTGTACCCGGCGATTACTGCTCGTTCACACGCTAACTTCCTCTGCCTTTGTGTCGAGAGCAACTTGGACCTTTTTCCTCTGTGAGTAATGTGAGTAAATGGTCTGATTATCCTCTGCCATGCCTTGGATAAATATTAGAAACGTAATGACATGAAGCCAGTTTTCATAAATGCATGCAGGATCTAATAAACTGATCTCTTTCTCCTCCTTTCTACCTTTTTCTATCTCAGACACCAATTTGATTTTCACTAAACTTATTGAGTTTGATAACCAAATACGTGATGGAGCTTTTCTTCCTTCATTGAGTCTCTTACCTTTCATTTAGTCGGAGGAGCTTATAGGTTACACTCACATGTATGAATCCAGATAACAGATCTAGATAAGGTAGATCTCCCTCACTAGCAGTGTTTCATCATCAATCTGTTTCACTCAGTCAAACTGTTGGGATGGACAACGTGAGTGAGTAGATAGTACATGAAGCAAACTAAAAAGTCAGAGTACACATCTAATTCATTTTTCTCAACGATGGTTTCTGTTATTCTCGGTAGTTCTTATCACACCACTGTTTGTTCAAGTGTTGTTTGGGATGGGGTGAAACATCATGATTGACCTTGAGGAAGTGGAGTAATGGAGAATATCAAACACAACCCTTGACAGATGTTTTCAATCACCAGCTCCCTGTTTGCTTGCATTCTAATGTAACATTTGAATATTAGAAACCTTTAACAGACTCTTGAACTTTCCCTGTGAAGAGGCCATTGTACCTCCCTTGTGAGAAGAGCTCTTGAAAAGCTGCACTCGACCCGCTCAGCGCTCTCAGCTCTCCTGCCATGTGTTGTCTGCAGGCTCTATGCAAAATATAGATAAATACCAAGTTTCTAATTATAAAGTGTGTAACAATTAAATGAGTGGCCTACATGCAGTGATGCTGTCTGTGTGAGGGCTGCATCAGTTCAATGAAAGATCCAGTTAAGACATGTTCCCTAATAACTCAGGTCTGACTTCATCATACGTGAGGGAAGCAAATCCAGTGGAATGTTTGTGTTTGTTTTTTCACTACATTAACAGCCACATTAACAATCAAGGTCTTGTGTTCACTTTTGTCCCATAGTGTGTGTGTGTGTGTGTGTGTGTGTGTGTGTGTGTGTGTGTGTGTGTGTGCAGGGAACGACACAGTGTTTACATGTATGCGTTTCCTCCCGTGTGTGCGTGTCTTCTTTAAACCAGCACCGCTGCGTGCTCACTGTCTTTTCAGGACTTTCCGGCTCCACTGTTTGTTAAAGATGGGAGGCAGCGATTAGCTCACCTCTTAACGAACCCCACTAATGAACCCTGAGGGCCGCTCGGAGAGACGGCCTCGGCACGCCACGATAATTAGACCGGCAAATAAGAGCTCGTTATGCAAAGGAGTTGGAGTTAATCTGCATATCTCTACCTGAGACACTTACCGTACACTGACAAATGTTTACCCAAAGGCAGAGAGGAGGAAAAGCAGAGGGGGAGGGGAGAAAGGTTGAGGGAAGAAGAAGGACGAATAAAGTTTCTCTTACAATGTGTGATGTGTCCTGAGCAGCAGTGAATGAGAGACGTGAAATGAAAAGCTGGAAAGAGGATGGAAGTGTTGAGAAAAGAAAATGGTTTTGTACTCATTCTTTGCATTTTAGCCAATTCACTTCCTAAGTCAGGTGATGAGTTTGTGCAACAGTGCATAAAAGTGGACAAACCCCTTCCTTTTCTTCAAACATTTACTTTCTGGAGTAAAATAGTGCTGAGTAGATATAACTAATAATGTCAACATGTCATTTATTTTAGTACATTTATTATTTTCGTAATCAAATACCTACATGCATATTTAGAGTTATTGTTTATATGTTATATGTTTAAACCTGTTGAATCTACCTGTGTAAATCTCTCACATACACCCCAGTCTCAGCCCTTCTAGCCACTGATTGGCCGGTTCAGCTCCATGTGAGTCGGGAGACACAACCACAGCTGAGGCTGAAGGTTAAATGCCATTAAGTCGTGTGGTTATTTGGTCATTCATCAACCTGATGGTCGGACCAGATGAAATCAGGGGGTTCGTCAAAGTTCATCCTGAAGGGAAAGAAGAATTGAATCTCGTATGAATCATTACGTTTAGAAGAGTAAAATGATGAATTCTAATGGAAACGTTATTATAAGAATATTGAATAAAGAACAATAATAGTTCCACTACATCAGGCACTCTGCCAGACGCACAGTATTTTACACTTCTGATGGTAAGAGTCTAATAATAACAAAGTTGCCTCCCAGTACATTTAGTCTTTGTCCTCTTCATAGAATCTGCAGTGACTGGATGGAAAAATTACAATAAAATGATCGGGCTTTGGCAAAGCGTCGTGGTCGCTTGACACTTTGCAGCAGTCGTTTACGAGGCTGGACTGAAACTTTCACTTTTTTTTAATGGACGGGCGCACCCCCGGTCCAAACTCCACCCTGTCCTTTTCCGCCGATTACATATGGTGTGCTGTGAAGCGCGAGAGACCGGCCGTGATTGGTTCTTGGCTGAAGTGCGTGGCGTCCCTGGCACTGGTCTCCGGGGTTGATGGGTTTGACCTCTGCATGGCAGCAGGGCTCCTGATGGATCGCTCACTGCAGCCAACACACCCAGTGGTCTGCCGTGGATACAGATACAGTGCGTGGTGTTGTGTGAGCCGTGCCGTCTGACTGTGTGCAGTGAAATTTTACATGAGTAGTTTGAGTGTGTGTGTGTGTGTTTGTGTGTGTCATCTGATACTAACTGGCTGTGTTATGATCAATCAGTCTATTCGTGGCAGTAGGTCAAAGAATAAACACTTTTGAGGACTGTGGTCTGTGAGATAGCCCGTTAGGTGTGTGCGTGTGTTTGTGTGTGTGTGTGTGAGAGAGGATGAGTTGCTGGATTTGAGTGTGTGTCTGTTTGGCTCATTAGTGCAGTGATTCAGAGCTGATTATTTATCGTCATGTTGCCCAGCCTGCTGAGTTGTGGCATCGTCAGCAGCCATCTTTATTACACACACACACACACAGACACACACAGACACACACAGACACACACACACACACACACACACACACACACACACACACACACACACACACACACACACACACTAGCACACACACACACACGCTGAGAGAGGGCTACAGGAGTTGTAGAAGTTATCACATATTCCCCTGTGCTTTGTACATGCACACACACAGAGTCATGGACACACACACACACACACACACACACACACACACACACACACACACACACACACACACACACACACACACACATACACCTTTTATACCTTACCTTAAGGCTTCCCTTTATGCCTAAACACAAACACACTTCCCATTGCACACAGATGCACACACACTCTCCCCAACCAGCACACACACACACATCCACTCCCTGCCTCTCTCTCCCTCTCCTCTACCCCTGACTTTGTCCCTGTGACCTTGGGCGAGCGAGCTGCCAGTGGCTGCTGCTGAGAGTTCTGCATGGGGGGGTTGGAGGGCGGATGGAGGAAGGCTTGGCCGGGCATCACACAACTTTCGTCCCTCTATCCATCCGTCCGTTTGGCTGATGAATGAGAGAAAACTTTCCCCTCCTCTGTTGACAGATGGCGGTGGAGGTTTGGGGGGGGGGGGCTCATGAGAAGTTAATTTATAATGAAGCTCCTCTTTGGATTCCAGCGCCGTCATCATCATCATTTATTCTCAAATTGTGCCTAAATGCAGTTTTTCAAAAAGTGACTTTGACTGATCATAGACAAAGCAGCAGTCAGACTTTGCAATTTTTACCATGTGCCCGCGTTTAGGCTTCGTCCTCGAGAAGGAATGTTACTCAATATTATAAAGTTTTCAAGAAGTTTTTAACTTATCAATCATAACTTTATCAAATGTAGCACAGACGTGAACAGAACACCATAGGATTTTAAACGTCCTGGAACACATTCTCCAGTCAAAAGTGTTTTAAATATTCTAATTAACAAAAACTGGTCACAACAAGAACAGGAGGACTCAATACAGATCATTTTTGGGGTAATTTCCATTGGAATTAAATCATGACTGGAAGAACGCCACTGCTCTGTTTCCTGTGGTTTCACCTTTTGTACGAGCTGGTGCCAAAAGGCTTGAACCGGCACTGGAAATGATTGGAACCAGTTCTACAATAGTTGATGGAAAGGGCAAATGGGAACAACATTTTCCCGTCCAAGCTGTCATTGGCTTTTTGAAACATTTATTGTGCAGTTTTTGTGATTGATATCTGATATTAGGTCTTTACATTTTGTATTTATTGTCCATCTCTAATGTTCAGCTAGTACTTGTGTGGATGTGGTTTTTGTGGATACTGGTCTTTACCACAAATTGCCCAAAAGGGACAATAAAGAGATGCTTGATCCTTGAGCTGCATGTTCTCATGTGTCGCTCGTCTGAATGTGACCTTAAATGTCAAGGAGTGACCTTTGGCTCAAGACAATGTGCTTCCCTTCACTTTCCTGATCATCTGTAAAACAATCAACCTCAGTCACATCTTGCTGATCGAGTTTCGTATATATGCAGAAATTGATTTTTAGTTCTGATGCTTTCAGGCGATTAAGACGATTTTCAGCCACAAAGAAGCCACAAGCCTCATTTTGTTATTTCCTTAAATTGAATAGGTTGATGATGTATTGATTTAAAAAACACATACAGCAGCTCTCCCAGATGTGTGTGTTTGTGTGTGTGTGTGTGTGTGTGTGTGTGTGTGTGTGTGTGTGTGTGTGTGTGTGTGTGCCAGTATCAGTCCCCAGTTGCCGCCTATCAGCCCACACAGCTGATGGCTGCCATTTTGAGGAACAGCTGACATTTGCCTTCCCTCTCCATCACATACATTAGTGGGCGTAGGCCTCTGACATTTCTGACTGTGTGTGTGTCTGTCTCTGTGTGTGTGTCTGTCTCTGTGTGTGTGTGTGTGTGTGTGTGTGTGTGTGTGTGTTTGTGAGATGAGTTAATTTTGCATGCCCCCTGACATTTTATGGGATGCTAATGGTATTCATTGCCCTGGCAGCTGGAGGAGAGGTGGACATTGTTGTCTGTGTGTAAATGGTGCCCGTCGCTCACCTGTAGGCGTATGTGTGTGTGTGTGTGCAACTGTGTGTATGTTTTGTCTCCACCGTGTGTGTTTGCACCATACTGGTGTTTTTACCTCTGGGTGTGTAAGTGAGTGTGGATGGGTGTGGGCAGTCGGTGGCCTCATGTCCTTGCGTGCACATGTGTGTGTCTGTGTGTGTGTGTGTGTGTGTGTCTGGAGGGCTGAGAGATGAAGCCGCCTGTTTTTTTCTGATAAGGACTCCCACCTCCACCTCTCTATCACTCTACTGTTCTATCTCTCTCCTCCCCAGCCTCCATCTGGAGCTGTAGCAACACCACTGTCTCCTCTTCTCTCCTTGTGTTGCTCTACTCACCACATGTTCTTTTTCCATCTGTCTTCCTCTGTCCTGCGTTGGTGACACCCTTGTTTCAGGCCACGTTGTGAAACTATTCACTTCAAGCACTTTAAGTTTCCTCCTTTGCCAAAACAAATGTTCTCATGTGAGGGTATGAAACACTTTAAATGCTTTTTAAATCACCAGACATCTAATAGAACTTTCATTACACCCAAAGTGTTTTGTAATGCATTTATCTCTTTCTGCTTTTTCTTAATTTTTCCAGTCCTGCACTTAATCTCTCCTTCATTTCTATTTTATGATCCAGAATTTTTTCTAAATGTACTTCTCGTCGCACCTGTTGAGGAGAAGTCACCTGGAAAAGAACCTCCTCCTCTGCTTGCCACACTAATCCATGTGACATGAAACTGAGCTAACAGTGTTAAAAAGGGCCTTTCACGGTGAAATGCTCCCCCATCTGGTTTCCTCTGCTGTTAAAGGACATCAAATGCCTCTAATTGCCATATTGTCACACTTTGCTGATCTCAAGGAGGAATAGGATTCTGGTTTTCCCGTCAGAGGTCCAGATCAGCTGTAGCAGCAGCTGATAATGGTTCAGTCAGAGACCTCAGAGAGACAGGTGGGTGTGTGACCCGTCTCCACCGCGACCCTCCGCTCTAAAGAAGGTCTCCGTGCTCACTCCTCCATCCTGTTAATAACTCTACTTCATACATGTAGGCAGAGCGGCGAGGGATTAGCCTCTAAGTGGTTCTCAGCAGGAAACCAGGCGAGCTCAAGGCTTTGTGCTCTGATCTCGCTCTTTCTACAATCTCCACTCTTTAGCCCCTTTCCACTGGTGAAAAAACCCCATTAACGCGCACTAACATTTGACCTTTGTCTGCAGTGGGAACAGATGCAGACGGAATTCATTCCCGGGTCAAATGACTCTGCACTAGACTCAGGTTGTTATCAACTCAGGCTCCGATTGGCAGAAATGGAAACGTCTTTACTTTAAGAGATGTCTTTGGATATCTGTTGACTCTCTGCTCATCGCTGGAGGAGAAGAACATCCCTCCATCTGCTCCTCCCCTCTTTTATCCTCTGCCTCCTGCCCTGCAAACACTTATCCTTCTTTTCTTTACCTAGTTTGTTTACTGTTTTAAATGTTACTCCTTCTTATTCATCTACAATCCATCAATGTGACCTTCCCTTTCCTCTCATTTTCTCATTTCTATCTTTAGTTCTTTCTTTCTTTAGTGCTCTCTATTTCTTTCTCTCACATCTCTTTTTTGTTTCCTCGAGTCTCTCCTCCTCCTCATTCTCCCAGCTGGCTCTTTTAGAGCTGTTTGCCATCTGATGTTCCTATGAGAGGTAATTAAAGTCTAAATCACAGACTGTAGGTGTTTGTGTGTGTGTGTGTGTGTGTGTGTCTGTGTGTTTGTGTGTGTGTGTGTGGAAATTGATTAATTTCATAACACTTGTCTCCAGGTAGCTAGAAAACGTTTGGGACACATCCCAAACCCAAAGCTCCACAACCATCACACACTTATTCCATCAAGTGAGCCTGAGCTCATCGTTATCCTGTCAAATTAAGTCCCACTAACTTCTTACTATTACATATTACTCCTGCTTCTTACTTCTTACTGTATGTGGGCACTGATACTAATAATTATGTCTTAACGTCTGTACCTGTGTCAAGTTTAGACATCAGTTCTCATTTTACCAGTGAATCAGCTATAAGGGTTTTCAAACCGTCTCCTCTCTCCTGCTGAGGATACTTATATATGGATTTAAGATGAAACCGCACTTTACCTGACAGAATGAGAGGTTTGCTAATAAAGGAGAATTCAATGATTTCACGTGTTATTTTTGAGATATGACCTACAAGCCGCCATTCCTGCCAAGACACTTAAGCCAAGAGCGCCTCTGTTAATAATATCACTTTACTACAAGCAGCAGTTGAGTTATTTTTAAATGATATCGTTAACTGGAAACTATAAACACCCTAAAGTACTGTAGCGTCTATACTGCAGAACGCCTCCAATAACTCAGCTGTACTTACGGAAATTGGCCTCAAGCTGCACGTAGGCTACGTCCATTTCTCGTGAATTGCTGTCGTCTATTCTTCTTTGACTGCGTCTTTCCATTCGTCTGTCTCCGTTCTCTTTATTTATCCATCTGTATCTCTCTTTCTCTTCCTGCTCTCTCTCGTCTCCCACTTGTTTTCTTGTTTACTCACACGCTTGTCTTTCTGTCATTAGTTCCATTTCAGCCACACCCACACAGCTCCTCTCCTCATTCATCACTCCCCATAGCTGGTCTCCTCTCTGAGTGTGTGTATGTGTGTGTGTGTGTGTGTGTGTGTGTTTGTGTGTCTGAGAGAGAAACAATGAGTCAGAGTAAGACAATGTGTCTGTATTTCTTCTTGCCTCTTGTGTTTCATCTGCTTTATGGGCATTTTATGTTTACTCAGATGAGAATGAGTGAGGAAGAAAAGCAGAGAGACAATCACATTAAGCGTGTTTCCCCCATGGGCCGCCCGATAAACACCGAATGTAAAATTCATTCACTTCTCCATTATTTACTCCGAGTTGACACAAGTTGAACACAAGTTAACAAGCTAATTAACTCCTGTTTTGCACCTTATTTTAACTCTCATTCTTTATTTATCCTGCAGTGGTTGAATGAGCATTTTCAACAGAGCTGCACTTGACATTTATCCAATTTCACGTGTTCACACCCGGGAGCAGCCCAGTACAACCAGTCTGTTTGGCTGCTCACCACTGAGCGGCTCCACTGGAGCAACTGGGGTTTAAATGCTCGGCTGAAGGAGTCGTCCCTGGTAATTGTTCAAAGAGGTAAAGACTGTTTACTCAAGTCAGAGTTTTTTTTTTTTATAGCTGTTGCTGTTTTTCAACAAGCTGATCTCTGCTCACGATCAACTTGCCTCTAAACATTTGGCTCCCATTCTTACTGTGGATAAAATTACGTTTAGATTTTAAACAGCAAACCTTCCCTCCCCATCATGTAAACAATATTATGGCCTGTAGGGGATCAAACACGTGACCTTGGCTTTATTAGTAACACACTCTAACCAGCTGAGCTAAACGGACATTAGATGAGGACATAGTTTATCTGCTGTTGGATCCTCATTTAATTTTGTGCAACTGCTTTTTATTTTAGTGAGAAAGCTGTGTTCTCTGGGTAAGTGATGCTACAAATATTATGAGTCCGACATAATTAAGAAATTGGAAGACATAGTGTTCATTAACTGTTGTTTCCCCAACACCACAGATGATGCTTTTTTAAAGTAAATCTGAAGGAAGCTAATATCAGTGGGAGCGTCTACACAATGAAAACAGCTCTTCTGGTTCGTTTCTTTCATTTATTTTCTTTTACCAAGAGCCAAGTGTAGTGTTTAATAATTACAAAAATTCTCCTTTCAAAGAATGATGGGAAATCTCATCACTAGCATCATGTTACGTTCACTGTCGGAAAACAATGCGATGCAACCAAGCGTCCAGCGTGTTGTACAGTTGAGTCCAAGAACGGTTTTGCCAAGACATTAATGTGCTACTTGGTCTCATCCACAATACAGAACCCAGTGCCCAGACTTTGCTTCTCTGCACAAGACAACAACAACAACAACACACAGACAAAAGCACAACACCCATCCAACGCTGTGAGGGACACAGAGAAAGTGGGTTACACTTGTCACACGGGCCGGCTGAGTCAGTGGCTTCTTTCAAATCCGAGCTTAAACTGCACTGTCATCACATTGACTCTGCTCATTTCATCTGATCCTGGTTTTCATTCTCTTTGTGTTTTGCCACGTTTACTTATTATGTGATTCATTTAGAGCCTTTTGTTCTCTTATGGCTGTGTTGTAGGTGTGTTTGTCTGTTTTTTGTTTGCTATGTGAAGCACTTTGTATGCTTGTTTCAGTAAGTGCATTATATTAATGTTAATTATAGTCATTGTTATTGTATTGAAACATTTAGATCGGGCTTTGAATATGCTTGATGATGTCAGTGGTGCAGCTTGAGGCTTTTCGTCAGTTTAGAGAAAAATAAGTTTTAAAGTCTTAAAGATGCACAGAATAGTGGAAACCATCAGCTGCAATTTGCAAATCCCGAAGTTGGCCATAGTTAAAAACCAATAAGGGATCAGCTTCCGATGCATCGTGGGAGAAGGGAGGAGAAGAGGCAGGAAGAGACAGGCAGGTGAAAGGAAGAAGAGGAATGAATACTTTTATTTCAATGACAGAGACAAGTTTGATATATGAGTCATTTGGAGAGGTAAATATCAGAGAGTTTGGTTAATGGATTGGGGGTTCCTGTACTTTCTGACAGTGGTTGAAGATAACAATGTGTATCTACCAGAAGAGAGAAGAATCCAGCCGATCCAGCGCTGTGTGAACCATGCTGTTCACTGCAGAAAGCTCATGATCCCTGTAGTGCTCCCAGGTTCAGCACTCTGGACAGCGGCCTTTAGTTAAATCAAGTTAAACCTTCTATATTTAAACGTAAATGAACAACGTGTATAAAAATAAAGACTAATAAAGACTTTAACTAAATAAACTAAAATTGCTGCTCTATGCCCTGCTGAAAACTGTTGGAGGTTAAATATGAGGTGTATGGACAGTTCAGTAACTCCATCATGTTGAAATATAATCACTTCCATTCAATCTTTACACTTAAATACTGTAGCTCAGCCTCCTGCCTTTCATTAGGTTCCCTATAATTTTTGGACTCTCTTAAACAACATGCTTTCAACTTCACGTTTTGTTTGACAGTGTTTTCATTATTCTGAACCACTTTGGGACTTCAAGAGGTTTTCATGCCTGCGTTACTTTGCTCTGCTTTCTTACTGAACTGAGATCAGAAACGCTGAATGCATACGGTTCAATTTTAAATGAACCCTTCTTCAAACAACCTCATTTGTTTGTTGTTACATATTGAAATAGACCTTTATGGTTGAGCAGAATCATTTCCACATATAGTGACTTCATCGTGGAACAGTACTTCCTGCTAAAGCTGCAAAACCATAAATGCAGGTTTGTTTGTGCAACCTTTAGTGATGGTGCATAATTTGCCTAATGTGTCTGTGGCTGTGGGAGGCAGCAACTCGGAGGGGGGGCAGACGAAGAGGATGCTAAAGTTGGAACGAAGGAGGGGAAGGAGGAGTGCGAGGACCGGAAGGAAGCGAGAGTGAGATTAAGTGAGAGGGTAAAAAAAAAGTCTAGAGATACACTCGAGAATTGTGCGAGCGATATTAGCCAGGGTGAAAGTGAGGACAAGTACTTTTTCTCTCAAGCCTTCTGTCGTTTACTTGGCAGAGAGGCTCCTCTGATTGTCCCAGTTTGGCAGAATCACTTTGGACTCGAGCTCACTTTTCCGCTCTCTCTCCAAGTTAACGTGGAAAAAATAGAAGAGCACTTAGTGGCTGAAATTTACGACCAGACAAGGAAACACCTTTTTTTTAAAAGATTCTGTGCATAGAGAGTTACTGCCAACTGATATAGAATTACATAATTAATGTAATAAATATGAATATGATGCTTGAATTAAGCTGTACTTGCAGACTTGTTCTTCCAATCCAAATGAGTTCAGCTCCAGGATAGAGATTCTGCACATTGAGTTTCAGATGGTGACGGCGGACCTAAACTTAGATTTGGAAAAACTACGAGCCATGAGACACTTTGTCATCTCATCCATTCGGCTATTTTAGAGTTGGAATCACCAGACCTTTGAAAAAGTTGCAGGACTAAGTTGTGGCGTCTAAGATATGGTTTGTTGTTGGATGTGAAATGTGAATTAAGGGGCTACAATTAAAGGTAGAGTCACTATCTGACCTGCCTGCCTGTGCTCTCACTGAGTCTTCATCTGAAGACACAGACAACGATGAAGCAGAGAGACCATTGATTTATTTTGAGCTCTCTATGTATTTTTTATTTATTTATATTTTTCAATGACGTTTCTCTAATTGCGGAGCTCTCCTGTTCTTCTTGTCCGACAGTTGTTGTCCACTTGACCTTGTGTTTACTTCCATATGACAAATTAAACTGCTTATTTGAAATTTACTTTTAAATCAACACATATGAACGTGACACATTTCTAATACTCTCACTCAAACAATGCGTCTGCAGACTTATGACTCTGTGGATGACTGTGTGTGTACTTTTGACCTCTGTGGTGATTAACATGTTGTGTCTGCACTCACAGAGGGGTGGTGATATCGTGTGTGTGTGTGTGTCTGTGTGTGTGTGTGTGTGTGTGTGTGTGTGTGTGTGTGTGTGTGTGTGTGTGTGTGTGTGTGTGTGTGTGTGTGTGGGACCATCGCAGGGCACTCTGCTGGGAGAACAGCTGTCAAGGGAGGGGTGCTGGTAATGACGGCCATGTATCACTGAGTATGTGTGTGTTTGTTCACATGCATCTATGTGTGTGAGTCTGGAAAGAGTAACATGTGTTTTTGAGCTGCTGGGTGCTTCCTGTGTGTGAGTGTGTGTGTGTGTGTGTGTGTCTTTTGGTAGCCTTGAGTCTGTTAGATAAGCTTCCTTATTGTGGTTAAAAGATGGGACGCCGGAGTCAGCCTATTTTGTCATTCACCTCGTACACACACAGACACACACACCACAGTAGCCTCTGTGTTTTGGCAGGTTTCTTATAGCTGTTATCAGGCAGCAGACTTGTGTCTGAGGTGTCTGTGTTATATAGAAACACACTATATGTATGTAAATGAGTAGTTATGATCGCAATTGCACTGGTTTTCTATTTTATTCTACACACAAAAAAACATGAGAAGGGAAGAGAAACGGGAAATGATGGAAGTGGAAAGGGATGTTGAGATGTGCATGAAGAAAATAGGAGACAGGATGAGAATAAAAATGGAAGAAGAGTGAAGGTATAAGGGATGTAAGAGGAGACGGTGAATACATGTAAAAGGGAGGGTTAAAGAAGACAATAAAAGACAGAGAGGAAAATAGGTGGAAGAAGTTCATGAAAGAAAAGAGAGAAACAGGAAAGAAGGAGAGAAGAAAGGAATGTAGGGAAAAATAGGTAGCAGAGAAAGGAAAAGGGGTGAAATAAGAAAGAAACTGATGAAGGGAGGTTGGAAGAAAAGAGACTCGTGGGTGAGAGGCAGAGAGATTACAGCACAAAAAGAAAAAAGATCAATAAAAAGAATAAAAAAGGGTCTTTCTAACCCTTTTCTTCCCTCTTTTGTTCTCCCGCCCTTCCGTTTCGCTGATTCATTTCTCCTTGTTTGGTTATTACACACACAAACACACACGCACACACACTCACACACACACACACACACACACACACACACACACACACACACACACACACACACACACACACACACACACACACACACACACACACACACACACACACACACACACACACACACACTCACACACACACACAAACACACACCTACTTGAACATGTTTAAGGCTTCAGGTGCAGTGTTGGACAGTTTGTGTCTGAGGGTCATCGCTCCACCATGGGTCAAGATTAAAGGATTTCCTTGCAGGAGAGAGAAGGAACAGTGAGAGAGGGAGAGGTTTATGGAAGAGTTGCTTTAAAGTCCAGACACTGGAGGGATCTCCAGGCCTGTCTGGAACCCGCTGGGGATGGCTAACTAGGGCTGGGCGATAACTCATATTGCAATATTGTTGGGACTATATCACGATACACGATTTCTCTATATTTTGAAATCTCTAAATCTCTGTTTGAATGTTAGATTCAATCCTTTGATTCACGACACAGGACCAGTATGATGATTCAAGTAGACCAGTCTATTTAGTCAATAGTTATTCAGTAAAATGTAACTTACTTTTCATTTAGAACCAGGAAGCTGCACTCATGAGCTTTAAACAAATATACAAATAAATAGTGGCACCTTAGGCCTTCCTCCTGTGGACTAGTTCTCAAAGACCCTTAACAAAAACCGCTCAAAGCGAAATCAAGAAGAAGAATCCCTGAGAAAGACATTTCAAAACCAATTAACTAAAGTGCACTTTTTCTGCTTGATCGTGTTTGTTACAGCCGATTATTTGATAAATTAAAATAGCATTCTTTGCAAACCACAGAGGAAGAAGTCCAAGTGTCTGTCCTCACTCTTCTGATGAGGAACGGCACACACAGATACTTATATGCCAAATTTGTCAGGTTTGGGAACATTTCCTCGTGGTCCGTCCACCACTGCAGGAGATCTGATTCACTGTCGGCTCCAACAGAATGCAAGCAGGCAGACAACTCTGTTTCCATCAGCTGTGTGAGTGATGCTGCACCTGTGGCAGAGAATGTTGTCGCCTTTTTGAAGAAACTTCCAAAGGCTTTTCTTGTTCGGTGGCTCTAATACTGTTGCTGCCTCATGAGGCTGTAGAGCAGCTGACCCCCCCCTGGGCCCCGGTCACGCAGCACCGCCTCCGGCTCCTTCTCCAATATGACTCCGCACTGGATTTCCTTCACCTCTTCTGCAGTAACGTATGTTGTCTTGAACCTGGGATCCGCTAACGAAGCCGTGTCTAGCAGGGCGTCGGGGGGGAAGGTCAGCAGCAGCAGCTCACTCAATACGGGCGTCTTTCTAGCTTCTCTCTGAAAATAAAAAAGAAACTTTTCAAATGTTTTAATAACAACAATTCAGTGACTCGGCCTCAAAACACATATATTTATATATTTTGTACAGATCTCAGACTGATTTTGAATCCACTTAAGCCAAATCTTTTTCTGGCAATACATGCTTTCCATATTTCATATAGTTATTAAAATCATTGTGTGTCTATGAATGGTTTCATATCGGTCGATGTTTATTGGTCAACTGATAAAATGGACGAGATCTAACAAGGTAATTTAAAATATTTGCATGCAGCATCATCTCTTTTCAGAATTGTGCACTTTCTGGATCATTTAGAGACTTTTACTGTCAACGGTTTTCATTTGTGTTTGAATTGTACAGTAACAGCCAGACATTGTTTCTGAAAATCAACACTCTGCTGCTTATCTTTTATTGCATCTTTTAATATCCATCCAAAAAAATAGTCCCTTTTAAAACTCCGTAATGAGGTTGCAGATGAGAGGAGTGTTCCCTACTTGCCTGTTTAAAGCAGGTTGTCATGAGAGAAGACGAGTTCTGCTCTGCTCCCACTGTGAGCAGCCAACATCTAAACCTCTCCCGAGCAGCTTCAAGGTGATGCAGCTGAACGAGCCACAAGACACTTTTGAGAATATTCCTTATTTTTACAGCTGCTCAGGGATTCACTTGGCAACCTTTTCTCTAAATGTCTCCATCACCCTGTGGTGGATTAAGAGTATAAGGACTGTAAGTGAAAAGTGAGCTGGAGTAAGAGCAAGAGATGCCTGTGCAAGAGAAGAGCGTGAAGACAGCAACTTGTCTGGGCAGAGGAGGAAAGAAGTGGAGAGAGAGAGAGAGACGGATGAGAAAGGAAGAGAAGAATCTGGTGATGTCAGTCATGGAGGAGAATGCCCTGAGGTCGGAAAGAGAGAAGCCAGACAGGGAGAAGAGGTACGAGTGTGTGTGTGTTGAGCTGAAGATGTCTGTCACTTTTTTTCCCTGCGAGTGTGAGGTTGTGTGTTAGAGGATTGTGGTGCAGGTTTGCCATTGGAATATTGTGGTTGTGTGTCTTTGCAATTGTGTGTGTGTGTGCGTGTGTGTGTGTGTGTGTTTGCGAGAGACCAGGAGAACTGCTGGACATGCCAGTGGACTGTTGAACTCTGCCACCAAGGAGGGTTACTAATCCCCTGTGTGTGTGTGTGTGTGTATGTGGGTATGTGTGTGGTTGTGTGTGTGTGTGTGTGTGTGTGTGTGTGTGTGTGTGTGTGTGTGTGTGTGTGAGAGAGACAGGCAGCACTGTAGGGCTTCACCTTGGCAGAGGTATTTAATCTTTTTCATCCTCTCCACAGGCTGTGGGGAGGACCAGTAGACAGATTTAACACACACACACACACACACACACAAACACACACACACACACACACACACACACACACACACACACACACACACACACACACACACACACACACACACACACACACACACACACACACACACACACACACACACACTTGTACTTCTATCTTAGTGAGTTATTTCTTAACCCCTTACACTAACCCTAACCATAATGTAAACCTTTATTCTAACCCTAAACCCTTAAACACTAAAAGTCCATTGAAAAGGTGAGGACTGGGTAAAATCACCCCACCCTTAAGAAAAATATCTTCACTCTATGTAGGGTCTATGTACAGGAACACACACACACACACAGAGACACACACACACACACATATGCACGCACGCACACACACACACACACACACACACACACACACACACACACACACACACACACACACACACACACACACACACACACACACACACACACACACACACACACACACACACACACTCACACACACACAGTGTCTAACAGTCTACTGGTCTCCATGTCTGTGAATCATCGTCTCTGACTCACACAGCACGACACCAGAATACAAACTGGCATTAACTACATTTGAAATGTGAGCTGGGAAATTTTCATCTGGTAGAAAAACGTCTCCGTGGGTTGTTTCTCTTTTTTTCTTCACATTCGATCAAACTGCCTTCAGGTTGTGTTTTAATAAACGGATTCACAGATGTTGTAGAAACCCCACAGTTCTCTGGATGCTGGCTGACTTTACCACAACAGTAAAATCCTTTTATTGTTCTTGATGATAACACAAGGTTTGGTCTGGTATTCAGTTTAGAAGCAGTGGTTTTAAAATGTGTTTAAATTGCTCCCAGCTATGGTGCATTGGGGTGATTAAAGATTGTGCTGATGTAACAGTTCTTCATCTAAATGTCTGTCTATTTATTCAAAGTATATGAAAGAAGAAGACACAGTCAGTTGATTTGTCTTTTTATACTTTTATCACAAATATTCACTGCCATCTGCCGTGTAACTGTCAAGAACTGTAATAAGTTACCTCATCCGTGATGAAGACGTGTGTCTGAGTCATGTCAGGTAGATTTTACATCTGCGATTGTGGTGAAGACAACAACTCCCATGATCCCATGCTGCTTCACAATGTCGTCAAACTAGGTATTTTGTCAGTGTTTTGATTAATGCCAAATAAAGAGTTTCTACAGTATCACAAAATAATAAGTTTCCTAAAAGACGTTGCAGTGTATTCCCCAAATAGTGTCCCAGGTTAATAGTAAATCCCTCACATATATGAATGCACAACCACATGAATTCTCCATTAAACATTCTCCTGGTATATTGTGCATTACCAAAGGACACATCTGTCACGTCCTCTGGATTCAGGGGAAATGAAACTGAATTTGTCTGCCACAGTTGAAGGACTTCTGAAATGAGAAGGGTCATTTTTGGACCATTGTGACACTTCCTGTCTGGAAACATCCCCGTTGTTATGGCGTTATTATGGGTTGGTTAGTAATTACAGCTGTTTCTTGCCATTTCATCACAAGCTTGTTCCTGAACCGTGGAGCTACAGGTTTCTCTACAGCTGGAATGAATGCCGCTGTGGCATATACTAAATGACAGTAGTTCTAACATCTAGTGTTTTACATAGAAGGTAGAAAATATGGATTTGTTGCAGTTTAAGTTAAATGTTAAGTAATTTTAAATGCATTCTGACAAGTCTGCTGGTTCAATTTCGGTGAATAATTCTACAAACATGTTGAAACCCATGAAAGTGCAAAAACCTTGTTGTTGTTTTTGGACTATTTTGACCCAACACCATCTTAAAGGTGAAGACGAGTCAGGTGCTACAAGACAGTGATGAGAGAATACTGATGGACATGTAACAGTGTCTGTGTGTGTGTGTGTGTGTGTGACCCACCAACATGCTCATAAAGTGTCACTTCTTGGATTACTGCTGTGTGTCAGTGACTTTAAGATGACATGAAACTGCAAAGACGCTTAGGCTGAGATTCTGTCTCGTATTCACACACATCAAGATTATTCCCAGATATTCAGAGTCTTGTCGTCTCTGAGCTCTGGCAGATCATTTTCTGTATTTCTCGCCAAAAAACATCCAAAAAACATAATGAAAAAGCTTTGATTCTTCACCTTTTCACTTCTCAAATTAAATCTGGCTTGCTTGGTTTCACAGGCCACTGCTGCATCCATTTAACTCCATGAACTGCTTCTAAGTGCAATGCTGAATTCCTCACTGCTCACTGGTAATCTAGATCCTCTGCAGACTGAATGGATGTACTTTGCCACACAAAAGCAGAAAGTATCCACATTTTTATTTTTGAAATTCACCAGTTTGAGTGTCATCCTTCTTCCACCACACTTCCACCACTTCTCCTGGAGATACTGGGGCTGCGTTGTCAAACCGCCTCCACTCAAGGCAGAGAGCGATAAGTGCGTAGTGCATTTGGCCTTGGTTTCACAACGAAGAAGGTCACATGACGTTTGCCTTTGTTTCTTCCTGTTGATACTGAGGCTGCTGGTCACCACAGCCACTCTTTCATAAGAGACTTCCTGAACAAGTTCATTGTCTGAAGGGTGAAAGCTCTGAAAGAAGAAAACACTTCTGGAGGATGGAACTCTCCTGCAGATAAAAGCTACCAGGAGATGAATATGGGGCAAACGAAAGTGTTTAATATTAAGCTTTTTGCAGATTAAAAACATTGTTTAGTCTAAACAAAGCAAAAATGTCCTATTAACAATAAACAATCAGCATTTTTTGGTTTATCCTTAAATAATAGGATCATGAAAGTCCTTAAATAAGAGTCTTAAATATGGATGTAGTTAACCAACAAAAATAGGAGCAAACATAACAAATTCAGTCAAATTTATTCACAAGATATTATAGGCAGACCTGTACTATAGTTGCGATTAAAATGCTAAAATGTTAACAATTACATACAGTAAGAACAGAAGTCACTTATATCTCATTGTTGATTAAGTTGTAAGAGGATGCAATACAAGATGTTTCTGGCTATCTTCCTGGAAAGTTTGTTTTTCAGCAGTTATTCCCCGTAACTCTCTGTAACTCTCAGGTAGCGTCTGACTGGGGAAAGTAGGTATGAAGCTGATAGAAATAATCATGGTGAAAGTGAAGGATTGAGCTTGTTTTTCTAATAATGGTATAAGGACAGGCGCTTCCATTCCTTTTTTCCAGCCCATTTATATAAATGGAGCAGGATAAATAACAAAGCATTCCTGTCTCCTGGAAACTGTCTTTCTTTGAAAGAACTGAGCTGCAACAACAAATATGTTTTTCTAGCAAATGTGATTGCTGGCTGGATCCTGTTCAGAGGCAACATATCTCTGAACCAATCAAGTAAAGGCTGCTGCACACGAGAGGATAATCGGGCCGATTTGGACCTGATTTGCTCCTTTCCGATAATCACTGGGGGGTGGAGGGGGCGTTCCCGACAGGAGGTCAATCTGTTGATTATCTGCCCGAATAGTCCTGATGTGGTTATTACAAAATAACCAGTTCAGAAGGTGGTGGTAATGCACCTAAAGGCCAACCGGCATAAAAACACAGAATGATAACAAGACGATATCACAAGTTTCTGTGAGATTTCAAGTCTCTGGAGTTGCTACTGTGAAAATGATTTCCCACAATCTGCAAGTGTGTTGTCTGGCGTTCAGGCCAAATCGTCCAGTGTTTGGGATCTGAAGTTTATAAGATTTAAAAATGGGTTAAATCTGTCATAATGTCTGTGGTCTCCCACGTTTTTTAAAAAACGGTCAAGAGTTGAAAATAGTGCGCGGCAGCCATTACTGCAGCAGAGTCCGCAGGAGGTGGGTGTTTGGAAAATTGCTCTGGTGAAGAATGTGATTTTGGTCAAAAATATATATATATATATAAAATGTGTAATTATTTATTAATTATAAATTATTTATTTATTATATATTATATTATATATCGTTTTTCTGTCCCCATTTATTCAAGAACATGGTCTTTTCAGTTTGGAGCAGGATTTATTGACTTCAAGTTGTTTTGTAATGTTTGTTGTAATTTTTGTTTGGAATGCTTTCACTCAAAACCCGGCGCTTACACTCAAACTGTTTTGTGCTCCAGCTTCAGCTCTTGTCCTCACGCTGCTTCCGTGCAGGCATGAAAAGTCTCAGATTTTCTCTTCTAGCCTTTGATTAGTTTTTGTCATAATTCCTCAACCAATAGTACAGTGTTGACAAATTAAATCATCCTCATTATAAATCTTTCCTGCTGCATTGGAATGTCTCAAATGAGATTTGAAGACATTTATTCATGAGATAAATCCACATTTGCAGGAAATATTCACTGGTGAACCCACCTGGCTGTGAGGTCATTTCCTCAGCCACTATCATATGAATTCTCCTCTTCTCCTCCCCTTCATTGTTCTCTCTCTCCCTCTCTGCTCTGCATCTTTGTCTAATTTTCTCTTCCACTTTTATTAAATTCACTCACTTCTCTCTCCTCCCTCTCTTTCCTTATCTTAATGCCCCTTTCCCTCAGCCCAGGTTTAACAAGTGGGTGTTTGAGAAAGATTAACAGGTGATTGAGACCACAGTGGACGTGGTTTGGGAGTCAGTCGCTCAAGTCTTATCAAAGCTGGCCTTCTTGTCTCCTCCTTTCTTCCCTGCTGCGTTTTCTTCTTCCTTCTCATAACTGTTGTTGTTCTCTGTCATCTTCCCCTGTCTTTGCTCATTTCCTTTCCTCTCATCTTCTCTTCAGTCCCTCTTTTCATTTGGTCTCATTTCCTCTTTTCTCCTTGCCTCCTGTCCTCTGCTTTTCTTTCATCTCTTCTATTTCTCCTCTCCCCTCCTTTATAGCTCCTCTCTTTCATAATTTCCTCTCAAGCAAGAGGAAAGAGTAGAGGCACAGCCTGTTTATATCTCAGCATGTTGGGCTGTGGCTGCTGCTGCTGCTCTTCACTTCTTTTCTTTTGAAAGCTAATACTATAAAGGTTGGCATAAGGAGCCTGGTACTCAATTAAGGTCACTTTGCAAGTAAAACCCAAAGTGCAGAAGAAACAGGTTGGATTGTTTGATTCTTACTCACTAATCACTGTTGTCTTAGGCAGCGCTGAGCCCTTGACACTGTGATGGCCTCTGTCCAACACTGTGTTGAGGAGGAAAATGTTGCTGACTTGGCTCACATGCTTGAAAAGTGCCTTGTGAAAGCCGTCACCTGAATAAATTGTACCAAGGTGCAATCAACCATTTTTAACAGGTTATTTAAGTATTTAAGTGCGACAGTAGCCAAACTGCTAATGGTACTGATCTTACTGAGATACCAGGGTTTTGTTGAAACGGATGGGGAGGGAGTCGGCCAAAAATGGGAGCCAATGAAAGCATAATCCCAGCAACAGACCTCCCTGAATAAGAGCGTTTGATCAAGATCATTAGGATTTAGCAGAGCACTCTCACTGGTGTCTACAGTAATAGACATCCCTGTACTTCTGTGTCTGTGTCAATGTAAAGGGGTAAACTGGGACCCATGTATATTCAAAATATGTTAAGGCTAAAAACATGATTTAATTGACGATGTTCCGAAGGGAATTTGAATGTCGGGGCTCACGGAAACTTGAACGACCACAGGAGCAGCATGGAGACATGTTATGTTTTTTTCTGTAGTTATATTACGTTTGAAGTATCGGTTATTAATGTGATTAATCAATAAAGTGATTGATACAGGTTCTTTAGATGAACAGTGAGCAAAGAAAGATGCCCTCACTGACAAACTGGGTGAGGTGTTTGGAGGAGAATTGGGTCCTGAGAGACGGACAGATTTATGCAAACACTGAGCAACTTATCTCCAAGCAAAACGCAGATAGAGACAGAAAGTCAGACGGTGGGAGACAGACAGAATCAGATAAGAGAGACAGACGCAGACGAGAGCAACCAAAGCAAAATAAAAAACAGTTTATAGGAGACAGGAATTCAAGAGGCGTGAGATAAATGAAGAGAGAGAGACCTGATCATTGAGGCATGTTGCTAATGTGTCCGGTATATATACAGTGTGTGTGTGTGTGTGTGTGTGTGTGTGTGTGTGTGTGTGTGTGTGTGTGTGTGTGTGTGTGTGTGTGTGTGTGTGTTGGTGCGTGTGTCCATGCATGTGTTCACATGTATATTTTTAGCTGAGATGATGAAGCTCAGTGCATCTGGTACCCCTAGCCCTAGGGAGGCCAGAAAACACACACACACGCACACACACACACACACACACACACACACACACGCACACACACACACACACACACACACACACACACACACACACACACACACAATCTTATTTTATTTTTGTCCTTTTCCATTTCATACATTTGTCACAAACACACACTTGCATACATCCACTAATGTGTAGATGGATATATTCACGCATACGCAAACAACACAATCATTTGCACAAGACCACATATGCACAAGCATTCTCTCAAACACACAAACACACACACGCACACACACACACACACACACACACACACACACACACACACACACACACACACACACACACACACACACACACACACACACACACACACACACTGTGTTCTGGCTTCACCGTGACAATGCTCTTTAAAGGTGGAGAAGCCTCCCCCTCTCTTCTCTATCCTTTAATTTAGTTTCTGTCGGTCGCTTTTCATCCGTTGCTCTTTGTTTCTGTCGGCCACTGTTGCTCTTTCTCTCCTTGTGAGAGTTTACTCAAAAGTTTGCTTCAACAGCACCTTCACGACTCAGTGCATCATGCATTGGACCCTGTGTAGATCAGCAGATCTCCTCACACTGTCTCTAACAAACTCTACAGTATGTAGAGAGATACTGAGTAAATTATATTCCATATAATTAGCATTGTATTAATTGAACCTTGAGCTTCCAGCTAACCTAATCCCAATCGACAAGTTTTCAGACTGTGGGAAGAAGCTGAAGTTTCCTGATACAACCCACACAAACTTGGGGAAAGCAAGTAAATTCCTATCCAGTCAATAATCAAACCAAAGAATGAAAATATAATTGAATTGATGTGAAGAGATTGATATCTTGTCTTTTGCCGGAGGCAGCAATCGTTGCTGTCATTCAAAGCCCTTAAAAAAGTATCTGTTCTATGCTGGCTCTTTCTTTTCTTAATGAACAAGGCATCGTATGTATTTTAACAATCTAGGTAGCACTTGATATAAGTTGAAGGTTTTTCGATTTACTTCAATAGAGTCGTATTCTTTTTGACTCCAGCATCAACCACCTATGCTTTAAAAGAATATGTCAAAGCACTTCAAGCGAGAAATGTTTACTTTTCATTTTGCGCCATGGAAAAGTTTCCCCGATGTCTTTGGAACAAGTTAAACTTTTGGCAAGTTTTTCCCCCCGAAAAAAATCCCTCCTGCTTTGATCATAAATACTTGTTAAGCAGGAAGAGACTTGACGCAGAACTTTGTGACACTTCAGTGTTTCTCCTCCGTTTCTTATTTTCCTTGAAATAAATCTAAAGACTCTGCACAGCTCTGGTTTCCCGGCTCCAGCACATTGCCATAAAACCTCCATCCTTACACAACATGTATCCACCACGCGTGTTTATCACAGTCATGTCAACAAGAAAGGATGGAGAGAATAAACGGCTCCTTGTATCGCAACGGAGCAGCAGAGCTCTCCATCTTTGTAGAAATGTTGCGCACCATCTCAAAGTTTCTCCTCGAGTGACTCCTTCCCCCCCGCTCCTCCTTCCCTCCCTCTCCTCCTTCCCTCCCTCTCCTCCTTCCCTCCCGCTCCTCCTTCCCTCCCGCTCCTCCTTCTCTTGCCCTTCTTCCAGCCCCTCGTTGTCCCTCCTCTCTCCCTCAGCTTCTCTCAGTTCTAGCTGTTAGCATCGTCCCAAAGGGCGGCGCTGAGTGAGACATGGGAAAAGGAGGTGGTGCTGCTTGGGGGGGAGGAGGAGGAGGAGGAGGAGGAGGGGGGGGTGTTGGTGTAAAAAGCAAACTGTCCCCAAGTTGTCCAGACACACACACACACACACACACACACTCACTTAACCACATACACACACATTTGCTGATTACCCTCTTCTCCCATTGTTGCGGTGGGTCACTTGGTGTTTTAATGGAACACTGTGGTGACCTTCACATCACAGCTCTCTGAAGTGGCACCTCGGGGGGGGGGGTGGACTTCTTCTTTAAGGAACATCAAATGGAGTCGAGTAGAAATGGGATTTTTTAAGAAAGATGTGACACCGGTGTTTTAAGACGGTGACTGTGAGGAGGAACCAGTTATTACCAGCGTGTGCTCTGAGGGCCGTCTGGTCACGTGACCACCGCTCAGATGAGTGATGGAAGCTGCCAGATACTTTTTACACGACGTGGTCAATTTACTGCATTTATGTTGCACTTTTCTAGATCTTATCGACACCTCGACCCCTTTTACGCCACGAGTCACATTCACCCATTCACACACTCAGTCACAGGAACAGCCAGCAGGGGGGGGGGGTTCACGGGGTTCGGTGACTTGGTCAAGGACACTTTACACTAAGACTGGATTCAACCACTGATTGACCTCTGATGCAGCAGAACAACAACAACAATGTCAAATCAATTTAATTCATATATCCTTATATCACAAATACATACAATTCTTTTGTCTTCATTACGTAATATACATAAGTCTGGACAGACATGGATGCAGTCTGATGATGGATTCTAATAAGCGGCAGTGGACAATGAATGTGGACTATAGTGGATCGTGATCTTGCTGGCTGCTGACCAGAGACTATGATTGCAGCAGGACTGCTTGACATATAGTATTGAGTTTATCCATCAAAATGTTTACCCTCATCAATGCTGCTAAATCTTGATGATGTTTTCCTACACTTGACATCTATTGCACTTCTGTCCGTGCTGGGAGAGGGATCCCTCACATGTGGCTCTGTGAGGTTTCTACGTATTTTTACCTGTTAAAAAGGTTTTTAGTAGTTTTCCTTACTCTTGCTGACGGTTAAGGACAGAGAATGTCACACCATGTTAAAGCCCTATGAGACGAATTGTGATTTGTGAATATGGGCTATACAAATACAATTTGATTGATTGATTGAAACTTTGACTTGATTCAATCACAAGGCAGTAATTCTTGTCTTGTCGCCAATAAACCACCTACAGGCTGTGGTTTGGCAACGCCAGCTCATTAAACTCTCTCAGATCTGTGGAATGAAATTAGCTGCATGTCACTGACAGCTCTGCGTCACCTGACCAGCGCTCGGGTGCCAGCAAGTGTCTGTCCATCGACTTCGCCCACTTCTCCTTCCACATCCTCTTTTCCATTCCTTCTTCCATTCATCAGTTGTCCATCCTCGCACCCATCCACACATTTCTATTTTTAATTTACCTCCTCTTTTCAAACCTTTGTTGCTTCTTGTGAGTGCTTGTAAAGGAGCGTATACGAGAGTGTTATTTTTAACCAACACAAGCTCATCTGTGTTTAATGGTTTTATACGGCAGAGTACTTAACCGAATGAAAGCCTGTTTAAGGTAAGTGGTGTAAACACTAAGCACTTAAACGCTAGAGGTAATGGGTACTAAACTGTCTAGGTACAGGAACAGAAACCACACAGGCATGAATCATCACATTACGTTGTTGTGCACTAGTCTCTAAAGTCAACGTATATAGTTTGATTCAGCAGAGCTTAAACACACCCATCTTATTTCCACACCTCATCCTGAACTCTCAGAAAGTGCTACCACGTTTGTTAAAGTAAATATGGCAGATATGGTGACTATCCAATATAAACACTAAGCAATAAGGGTGGCTGTCACTTCCAAAAATCTAGTTTAAATGTATTAGAATACCCTCCCTGCTCAGGATGGCTCTGCTTGTTAGGGTCGTTCATTTTATCAGCACAATAGTCTGTTGCGCTTCCAGAATGTATATTTTTTTATATCAAATAAGAATAGACCTTGCCACGTTCATAAGAATGTTCACATTTCAAAAGAAAAAGTGACAGCCCTAGTGTGTGTGCATTGACACATGTCGTCCATCAGATGAATCCGTATACTAAACATCCAAGTGTCCAGTTGACCTGTTTTTAGCACTTGGATTTACAATGACCTGGATGACTGAGAATCTCCACAGACTCTATTCTCATACAGTTACATGTATGTGTGTCTCTGTGTGTGTTTGTGTGTGTGTGTGGATATCCAAACATTTACCTCCAGTTTTTCTCTGCCTGTATGTGTTGTGCTTCTCGTCTGTGTGTGTGTGTCGGTGTGCTCATGTTTGTCAGTCTGTTCCGATGAATGTCTCAGCTGGCAAAGCAGAGCAGCATCACAGATGAGTCAGACAGGGCTCAGCTCCTCTTGACAGAGGGAGAGGAGACGGGGGTGAGGAGGGAGGGAGGGAGGGAGCGAGGGAGAGAGAGAAATCGCTGAACAGGATGCTGCCCTAAAAAGGCAATCATCAGTGACTTTTCAATTTGTGTGTTTTTCTTTTCTGAAAGGCATTAATGAGCCCAGAGGTGTCGTACTAACAAAACATAATCCAGATTGAAAAAGATCTCTAAAGATGTAATATCCACCTAAACTCTTCAGGAGGGACACGCTTGAGTGTTGTTTTCATTACATGCAAATTCCTATCAGCCATTTGCCTTGTCAACACTAAGGCGAATATTTATTAAAACTTTTTCCTCTGTGTAGAGCCTCTTGTCCACTTACGTCACTAACACAGATTTTTTACAAACTCCTTATTCTCCTAAAACATAATATTTACAGTAGTGTAGATGAGGATTTAGAAAAATCCCACTTTTGCATTATGCAGCTTAACTCCGTCTGCACTTTGGCTTTATGCCTCTGAGATTGTACGTCATACAAAAAAATACTGAAAGATGCAAGAGATCTTTAAAAAATACCAACTTGCTCCTGCAGTCAAATGTGGAAGTCGTGTTGACTGAACTAGTGGAGAGCTGACCTGGAATAGAATGTAATGGAGCTCGATAATAACTAGTACCTGATGTCTCAACTAATGACTCAACTAATGTACTAAAGTAACAGAATATATAAATAAATGCTCTCAAGAGTATTCACTGCCTCGGTCAACAGTCCTTATTGCAAGTGCTGATTATTATGAAACCCAAAAATGACAAAACAAAATGCAAAGAAAAAGGAAAAGCCGCTTTTAAAGTGAAGGGCACAATTGCTTTGTCCTGTTGACAGAGCTCGGAGGGGAATCCGAAAACACAAAGCTTCCCACCTACAGGAACTCACACTGAGTCCAATTTTAACAAAATACGTGTGATTTCTCTCTGTCTGAGCTCCACCATCCTTATCCCAGTGTGCCTCCTCCCCGGAGATACATGACATCAGATCCTGGAGGGGGTGCCGGGTCCAATCTGGACCTCATAGTGTGTGTGTCTGTGTGGAAGGGTGAAGGTGGGGGAAGGTATCTGGGGAGGAAGGGGAAGTTTGTCCTCATATCTTCAATGGAAGACGAGAGGGAGCTGCAGATAAATACACAAAAGAATCAAAAAGACTTCCTTGGCATCCAAATAAATACATCTTATACCACAGTACGCACATATATTAGACAAATACACATCCTGATGTAACAGTTGTACTTTTACTTCATGCTGGCAGAGGAGGCTTAGAGAAAAATCACTGGAAATTGGATAGTAACATGATTGTGTTTGTATCATATTGATGGACAGGATAAATACAAGAATAACACAGAAGCAAAGACACAAATTTTCCCAATTTATTATCGGTCTGGTGGATTAATGTGTATTCTATTAAAGGTGACGCTAATGTTTCCAGCAGGGACTTTTAAAAAGTTTAAATGGATCCAATATCCCTTCAGTCTTTGAAATGAGATGACTCCCCAAGGCTTTTGTAAAACAGGGTTCCCTCAAGAGAAGAAATATCTTTATATTTAACTCTTAACTCATCATGTAAAGGCAGAGAGACTAAAAACTGTAATGAGGTTTTTACAGCATCTGCTTTTGCACAAACTGAATTGTGTGATTTATTTCAGCCATCATATCGTTACAGGCTCCTTCATTGGAAACTTTGACTATAATTGTTGGCCAATGAATGTGAGTAAACAGCTCTGAGGTTAAAGTTAGGTCATCACTGGCCAAGGATCAGCGGTGTTGGTTCTATGGGCTGATTGTGGCGTGGAGCTCGGTCTGATTTAGATGCTAAGCGAGCGGCAGTGGTTCAGATTGCTCACCTGACAGAGAGCAGAGCACTTTAACAAATTATAAAGTATGCATTGTTTTGTGTTACCATAATATACTACATCACATGTGAATATAGATGAACAGTTCAGGCTCCAGTTGTCTCTATCGGATCGGAACATTTGAGTTTTTGTAGTTATTTCACTGTATTTCAGATCCCTACGTCTGCTCTTTGAGTTATCAGGTGAGTCAAGGTATTTTTAACCAAAAGACGGTGGCTACACAGGGAATCATCCAGGTATGACAGAAACAAGTTGCATAGTGTTGCTCTAACGAATATCAGCAGGTAACTTTTCTCAGATAACGAAAGACAAATGTGATTATTCCTTTTAAAAACTCTCCGTGGTTAATTTACTTTGTCAAGATTGGAGGTTGATATAAGTTGAGGTTGAAAGGAAACACTGGAAATAGATATTTGTGTTTGTTTGTTTGTTAGTTTTTTTTCAGTGCATTGACAGTTTGTGTGTGTGTGTGTGTGTGTGTGTGTGTGTGTGTGCACGTGTTGAGTTGGAGATGTGCTATAATTGGATGGAGCGTTTGATTCACGGTGGCGAGATGTTTCAGAGGAACTCCCTTTCATCTTTTCATCACTCATCTCTCTCCTTTATTTTTCTGTCATTCTTATTGTTTTCTCTCACTGTGTTTCTCCCCTCACTCCCCGCCTCCCTTCATTCTCCCCCATCCTCTTTCTCTCTCTCTCTCTCTCTCTCTCTCTATCTCTCTCTCTCTTCATCTTATTCTTCCTTCTCCTCATTCCCACCTCTGTCTCTCTGTTTGCAGCTTGCCTATCTGCATGTCTGTGTTTTGCCTGTGTGGGCGCAATCCTGTCAAAACCTGCTATGTGTGTGTGTGTGTGTGTGTGTGTGTGTGTTTGTGTGTGTGTGTGTGTGTGTGTGTGTGTGTGTGTGTGTCTGTGTCTGTGTCTGTGTGTGTGTGTGTGTGTGTGTGTGTGTGTGTGTGTGTGTGTGTGTGTGTGTGTGTTTGTGTACCTCAACAATTGTGTCAGCGTGTGTTTTCATTACTTGTCTATCTGTCGTTCTGTTGGTTGTGTGTGTCTGAGTTGTGGTGGTGGTGTGTGTGTGTGTTTGCCATTGGTAAGTGTGTCAGCATGCATTTGTTCTCAGGTTGTGTTTGCGTGCCTGTGTTTTTGTGTGAATTCTGTGTTTTTTCATTTCTGCTTTTGCATTTCTTGTGTGTGTGTGTGTGAGAAAGAGAGAGATTTTGTGTGTGTGTGTCTGTGTGTGTGTGTGTGTGTGCGTGTGTGTGTGTGTGTATGTGTGTGTGTGCACTTCTGCCTTGGCCTGTCGGGCTTCAACAACAACAAAAATCATTTATTTTTCTAAAACTGCTTTTTTTCTCCTGTGGATGAGAGAGAGGAAAAAAGAGGCCGAATGAAGTCGTCTAGTTTGATCGATTCCTTTCCCAAAGCTCAGCTTTGATTTCACCACGCTTAATCAATGCATTCTTACATGCGTGTGCACACTCACACCCACACACACATACACAAAGCAAACAGCTTTGAGATTTTCTTAGCTGCGGGTTCAGCTTTTCAGACAGAGACGAGTCAAGAATGTGGCGTCAAGTGCCTCCTCACCCGGCTCCTGCTTCCTCCTCTTCACCGCCGTGGAAAACTTTCTAAGAAGCACTTTTTATATGTCATAACAAAGCTTTGTTCTTGGTAAAAGACTTCATGAGAACTTATTTTATTATATATCCACACATTTCCAGCAGGGAGTTTTGTATTTTAAATGGCTCTGTCTCAATCTTTGAGGCTCCTAAAAATGATTGGATAATGACTGATGCTACCTCGTTGGATTAATTAATGTGGAATTGGCGCAGCAGTTTAACATCACACAGTTTGGGTGGTTTAGCTTTTTCATTTCCTTTTTAAAATGATTCTAAGAAGCAGAACAACAAGTACTGGTTCATGTCCACACTGCTTTACTCCATAAATTCAGTTTAAAAATCTACCCACTACACACAAGTTAGAAATTAATGAACAGGAGGCTGTACGCTTGTGCTTGTATTGTGTGCACAGTGCTGTGTGTGTGTGTGTGTGTGTGTGTGTGTGTGTGTGTGTGTGTGTGTGTGTATGTGTGCATGTTTGCCATTGTCCGCTAATTGATCGGACAGGGTAGGAATTCGACCTGGTGAAAAAAGCTCAATAGGAATCTGTGTGGGGGAGTTCCTTTTACATATTTAATGTTGGGTCAGTAACTTGTGTGTGACATTGGTGCTCTGAGTTTAAATCTTGTGTTTCTCGCTGTGGGTCGGCGGAACAGACTCAACCCTCTCGGCGCTGACAGCCCTCACTGAGCATATTCTAACCAAACGTGGCCATTTGTTTCTGTCTGCACTCGAAAAACCCATGAGCAGCCATGTTCTGCTCACAGCTGCCATCTTTAATAAGAGCTGGAGTCACTCACACATATCTGCTTGTCAGTATCACTCAGGGAAGCCGCACACACACAGTCTGCACACCACATATAATAGCCAACACTTGGATAATTGTTTAAAGATGAGATGTGTCTGCTCCGATCCTTATGGCCCCGTATGTCAACACAAATGAACGGTACTTTGCTGATATTGTCATGGCAACTGAGCGTGGTACAGTCACTGAGTGGGATACGACCAGTGTCTCGGTGAACAGTGGGACGCTAGAGGTAAAGATGCTGCTGCTGCAAGAGTCCTTTCATTAAATTATTCTGAACTGCAGCTGCACTTTAGTCTCGCCACAAAGCGCGTCGGGGGGAATCTGATGTTTCTCATTCTGAAGCTGCTGAAACATCCAGGAAGGGATGTGGTGAAGTGCTCTCCAGAGACGCACTCAGAAACGCTGTTTAACCAAACCAAGGTGGTTCTGCACTGAAGGAAGAATTTGTCCAGAGCACTGAGACAGGCCCTTAGAAATACCAGCCTCTTTCTTCCTGGGAGGGATGGCAGCGTTTTCCAACCGCAACCAACACAAGACTTGTGTTTAAAGAGGAAATTAGCAAACACCACAAAAAATTGTTCATTAATTGTAATTTTGTTTCAGGGACAGAGTGAAACCAGAGGATAATAATCACTGTTACAATTGAAGACTCCAGTGGTTTCCCCTCATGCTCTTCTTGTTTGCTTCCTTGTGTTTTGGAGACATTGTTGTGCTTCAGTGCTAAAGTTGCAGTTGCTGCATTTAAATTTTAATATTTCAGATTCAGCCCAACTCATTTCCCCCTTTTTGTCTTCAACATCGAGTCACAAGTAAGCGATGTAGAAAACAGAAAAACCCCTGAGTGAAGGTTTCCTGTGCTTCATCAGATTTATTCACACATCGCCAACTTTCAAATCTGCACCAAAAGTAAAACACTAAGCAAAAACTGAGAAATACTCATGAAGTTTCTGCTCCTCCATGTGTACACAACTTAGGTGCACAAAAAAATTCAGCAGTCTGGTTTAGTACCAGCAATAACATGTATGCCTCAAATGTACTCTTAAATAAAAACCAACACAGGGGCAGAGTAAAATAAAGTTGTGGAAACCATTTTATTTTAAGTAGAATTCCTTACACAGCAATTTTATTCTATTGTATTCCAATTTTCACAAGTTCATGGTTGCTTTTAAAGTAGTTAGAAATAAACCTTTATGCTGATTTGTGGACAAAACCAGCAACTTTACGTATTTCAGTCAATCCTCAGCAGCCGGTTAGGACCCTCATCTGCAGCCTCAAGCATTCGGTAAGAAAAGTTTAAGATGGAGCCGAGTCTGACCCACGAATGAAGCTGTGTGTGGGGGGGGGATTCTAGTCCACTGGGGAAACTGACGCATGGGACTTGAGCTACTATCTTTAGCCACAGAAGTCCCACTTTAAACAGCGCGCAGGTCGAACAGCTGCTACAGCCCGACCACGTCCTGGAGAGAGGCTGTTTGGGAAAAACTCCGGTCGGGCTTTTTGTTTTTCTCCCAAAAAAAAGATGGTCCGTGAAGGACATTTAGTTTAGTGCTACCTTATTTAATTCAGCTCTTTAAAGGCCAGCTTGTCTCGAGTGCAGGATAGATGCATTAGGGCTAATTCTAAAAAGGTTAGGGCAGTTTGCGATGCAACGCATACAGTATGTCCTGAAATTAAAATGACTTAGCTCTCGTCCTGCCCTCTCCTCTCCGAGCAGAACAAGTGGCCGCGCCCTCACATCAAAGCAGCCGTCGAGAGGATGCATTTCACAAACAACCAACCTTGCGACCTTCTCTCCACCTCTCATCCCTCTTTTTCCTCTCCCGCTCTCATCGGGCTCTCATCTCCTTCACGTGCTTCGCTCGCCCACTTTTTTTTCTCTGATAATGTCACCAAAGCTCTTATCCTTTCTCCATCATCCCCTTTTCTGTCTGAAGCCGTCCCCACTCTTTCACTCATCTCTCTATTCATTCTCTCTCCATCCGTCCATCCGTCCATCCATCCGTTCATCCTAGAAACAGAAATGAGTCAAACTTATATTTCTCATGACTTGAATGACATAAGATTTCAAAACATTTGAGGAATTGATCCCCAGTTACTTCACTTGTATTGGATTTGGTTGCAATGCCGTTTACCCCTGAAACTCCAGAATTACAGTGGTGATTAGTTCCTGTTCATTCATTTCCTCCATTCAAACAAAAAGACAACTTCCCAACAAGGTGACAACACGCCGACGTCAGACACACACACATCTACAAACCAATCAACTTTAAGTGAAGGTAGACACAGCCAACCTTGGTGATGATGTTATGCAAAATTCTTTTGGGCGCTCTGTAAATAACAATTTTAAATCTTGCAATTTACAAAGTCAAACCCCATGTCTAACAACCCAGTCAGACTTATCTCTTTCAAAGATAAACATCTAACATGTTCAACAAAGTGCATTAAGTCGTGGCCGTGTCACCTTCCAGATAAGGGCCAGAGAGAAATGAGAAAAAGAAAAGCAGGATAATGGAAAACGTGATGAGAGGAACGCCTTGTTCACTCTTTCTTTCCTCATCTCTGAAATAATTGTGCTCAGACGTATTAGCATTCTCGAATCAGACTTTGCAACACAAGAGCCAGCGTTTAAAGACAGAGGAGGAGACGGAGACGTGGTATCTGATTATGGCAGAAACCTGGAAAGGAATGTCAATTTTGAGATTAGGAGAAAATAAAATATGAAGGAAACATGACAAAATAAATGTGTCTTTGATATGAGGTCAGATGGAGGAAGAGGAGGCAGCATTTAGGACGAGGCACGAAGAAATGGGATCCAATTAGGAATGACTGTGAGTTTGTCAATTCAAGGACCTGAATGGACGGAGAAGTGCTGAGCGGACGGTTTTCACTCAGAATGATGGGGCGAGTGGGCTGGTGGGGAGAGAAAGGGGAAAAATTGAATGAGAGTCAGTCACTGAAGAGGAGATGGTAGCAGGGGTGTGGGGGGGGGGGGGGGTTTGAAAGAGAGTTTGAGGAGATGGATAGCATGGTGAGAGGGGCGAAAGAGAAAAGAGGAAGAAGTAGGAGATGTGTCCAACGATTTCTGAAAGACTTTAGTGGTTGGGTGTGGAGATGAGAAAGGAAGAAGCCCTACAGGAAAGAAATAATAAAATGGGACACATATGAATGATGACACACTTCAATGGAGCATCTACGTGATGACTCAAGAAGCAGGTTCCTATGCTTTTCTTTTGAAAAGCACATCCCCCTTCAATTTGCTGGAGATGTGATGACATCTTTACAAACGGTACACATGTCCATAACATAAATTGCTGCACTTCCTGCTGTGAGATTGCAATTTCCGTCTGTGTCGCCTATTCACTCCATGCTCGTTCAGCCAAAAATGGCCACGACTGTCAATTGGAATTTTAGGAATCTACACAAATTGCTCTTTCTTACTCAAACCTCTTCTTTCCAAAGCTTTCAAACTGCATTAACAGCTCCTCTAAGGGGAAGAGATTACGGGTACAACTTCCTTTGTTTACCTCAATATTTCAGAAGCAGCACTTACAATTTGCCTTTTCCTCAGAAGATGAAAACTGGCACTGAAATAGACTGAATAAGAAACAAGGAATTCATGTTCAGAACCAGCACAGATGCCAGAGAAATACCACCATTTACAAAGATTACGGACGTGTTACTGGTGTGATTTTGATTATGCAATCCTGTTACACACCACATTTGTGTTTGCATAAAAGTAGTTCATGGAAACGCAGCACAGATTCACACTTGTTCGTGCCACCTGTTTGAAATGTTGCTTAGATTCCTGCGGATTATTTGATGGCAAAATGACCAAAGAGAAGCAAAGACGGAGAGAATGGGAGGGATGTGGGAGGAAACGCTGTCTGAATCTACTCTTGCAGAAAAAGAGGGCTCCGTCGAGGAAAAAGCAAGGGAATAGAGGAACTGATTAAAACCATCTGAGAGAGAGAGAGAGAGAAAGAAAGAAAGACAGCGTGAGAAATACAAGAAGCTGGCACGAGACCACGGGGGGGGGGGGGGGGGCGAACAGAACTCATATCGATCTGCACAGGAAAAGGGAAAATGAGGGACGGACGAGGTGTGATGAAGGAGCCCATGTAATGTGTCCGAGGATCGGACAAGGTGACGATTCAAGCATCGCCGCCGCTGCAGACATTATTGGATCACTGGATTTTTTAACAAGTAATCAGGCGGCTGAAGCTGGAGCGAAATGGAGCAGAGAGGCCGACACAGAGATTTTCACGCTTGACTTGCAGCCGTCCATTAGGAAGGTTCATGTAGTGGGGGGGGGGGGGGAGGGGTCCTTTAAGCCGGTTCCAAATATAATGTTGGTAAAAGTGCAAATATATATTCACACACAATGAAACATTTGCATTTAACCTTTATCTGGTATGAAATATTCATGCCGTGGCTCCAAGGGTCACATGGAGGGGATGTTATCTGATTTCTTAAATTAGACTTTGAAATTGTGAAAAGGTGTTTTGGACAAATTCATTGCCCAATATTTATTTAGTTTAACAATGTCTGCTCCTGGTTAGAATAAATAAGTAATGAGTCAATTAATAAAATAAAAGAAATTCAACAGACCACTGATAATTTTGTTCATTAAAACAAGACAAAAATATGTGTGATGACCTATTTTTCAAAACTTGAACAAGGCTACAACTAAATAAAGTTAACTTAAAAAAAAAAAAAAATAACGAAATCTATTACACTTTCAACAATAATGTAAAAGACACAAAGTTTTGTGTTTTCTTACTCTCTGCATGCCTCTGTGGCAGCGCTCACTGGAATCTGCTGTAGGAATCCAGTTTGAGAAGGATTCACCGCACAGTTCACTGCTGTGATGTCAGATCTGGTGAACAACACTCGCTGAGGCTGCATCTCTTCTGATGGACAGGAGCCGACTTTAAGCTGGAGGCCGGTGTTGGATCTAATCTACTGTGGACGACTACAGGCTCTTGATCCACTTCCTGTTGCTGCACCTGAGAGGAGGAAGGATTGATGAAGAGAGTGAAATGACAGCATGGCCGCGGTTCTTTTGACATATGAACATTATCAAAATCACAGCACACTCCCTGTCAAGAATAAAAGTGAAATATATGAAACTCATGAAGTAAGCACTGATGTTCACCCTCACTATTGTCTCATCATTTTATCTGACAGTTTTTACAAAATCAGTCTTTTTGAGCTCCTCTCCTGTGACACAGCATCCGTGGCTTTTTGACAGATTTTCTCTGTGGTTCATTTTTGCAGTTAAGACACCAGAAGACGCTAATAACTCGTTTTCACTCGTCATTAATTTATTCTCCCTTTGCAGCAGAACCTGTTACAGCAGCTCTCGGAGACTTAAAGGTCCAGTGTGTAGGATTTAGGTGAAAGGGATCTATTGGCAGAAAGTGAATATACAGCACAGTTTTTCTGTTTGTTCCCTCAAGTTTCGCTTCAGGGAACTTAACATATGTTCTACAGAGGTTTGGTAAAAGCCTGCATGTTGAAATCAGTGATAAACAATGTCTTCTAGTGATGGAGCAAGTTATTGCATAGGTTTCAGCTGCTGCTGTGTTTAATCTGTGATTGGACCAATTGAGTCTGTGATTGTTTGTCTCTGGTCAAATATCTGTAACCTCTCCCCTCCTCCTCCTTCTCCTCCCTTCCTCAGTCGTACAGTATGATGCCTGTATCCTGGTTGTGGTCTGTTAATCTCCTCTTTTTGCTGCTAGCCAAATGGGAGTGGAGTCCTTTGTCCAGGGACACAGCTCTAGGAGATCACAACAGTACACACTCTCAATCTGTCTCTCACTCTCTTTACTTATGTCTCTCAACTTCAAGCATCTCTCATATCTCTCTGTTTTTTTTCCCCTCTCTCTCTCTCTCTTTCTCTCTCCACTTTCTGCTTCTCCTCTAAACAAGGACAGAAGTGGCAGCTGGCAGAAAGATGAACAAAGCAAACAGATGAAGCGCAGTAATGGAAAAGAAAGGAGGGGGATAGAGGCACATATGAAGTGGGAGGCGAAAAGACGAAACCGGTGAATTACGGTGGATAAAGTGATCAATAGTCCAGACCTTTGTCAGGGCCAAATATTTGCTTCCACCAGATCTGTATAATTATGTGGATCTGCACCAAACTCTAGAAAATCGAAGATTTCAACACCATAAAAATGATCAATACATTATTTTCAAATAAATAAAATCCTATTCCCCCACCGTGTTATTTAAGCAAATCGGTTCAGGATCCTTCTGTTTTAAACACAGCATGTTTGCTGGAGGCGATGCGTGTGGTGACAGAGTGTGAAGGGACGACCGAGGAAGGAAGGACAATAGAATAAGAGAAGAAAACAGAGAGGGAGAGTTAAGAGGAAAAGAGAACAAGTGGTAAAAAAGTGTTTGAATGGGACGACTATAAATACATCCAGGCAGTATGCTTATGAGTCAGTGGGCTCAAATTGTATTTATCTACAAGTGTGTATATCCCTCTCTCTCTCTCTTGCTTTCTGTGTGTGTGTGTGTGTGTGTGTGTGTGTGTGTGTGTGTGTGTGTGTGTGTGTGTGTGTGTGTGTGTGTGTGTGTGTGTAAAGGGTGCACATAGAGATGAGATGAGAAGCCTTTAGGAGCCATATTAGCAAGTGCCTTGAAAGCCAAGTGGCAGCTTTTATAAAAACCACACAGACACACACACTCACACACACACACACACACACACACACACAGACACACACACACACACACACACATTCTCGCACCCATTAAGCACGTAAAGTCAGCTTTAATCACACAGCACTATGGTGTGTGTGCTTAATGTTGATAATAACGTCCCCCTCCTCAGTAATAGATCTGTCACTTAGCACAATTAAAGGAACACACACTCGCATACATACACTTTGAAGAAGATTTGATGTATTATATTCCCATAATACACACACACACACACGCACACACACGCACAAACACACACGGTGAAAAGCCGCATCAATGTGCCATTATCAAGTCATCACGTTTCCAATTTGAGGAGTACGTTTGCAGCGCTGTCACATTTCCTTTTAATTGGCATCGTCAAATTACACACAGTGACACATGCACACACTCACGTGCACAGTTTCCCTTTGAATTGTAAAAAATGTAATGCTTGTATTAAGGATTAGGTCACAAGCTGTCACATTTCCTCCCCAGTTATAATTAAGGGTTATGTAATACAATACTCCCAGACACACTGCGCGGCTCACACACTCATGACCACGTGCACACGAGGGCACGCGCACCCACACGTTTACACAAACCCATGCACATGAACACACTCGGGAATGGACGTGCTCGGCACAAACAACACACAAACACACACACGTACATGTTGAATAGAGGGAGCGGACGTAATGTGCGCAGCTTCTGGGCAAGAGACTCCTGTGAATTATTGAGATGACGCCTTGAAACAAGTGATCACACACAGCCTTTGCACACAAACAAAAAATTCACACACACACACGCACACACACAGAAGTACTGTAATAGTAATGGATGCGTGTCTTGGCCTTTTAACACTAGTAAAACAAGCCTCCAGGTAGCGTCTTGCACTCGAGCCGTAGAAGTGGGAATTTAGCAAGAACAATCCATTAAAAATGGCCGTGTCATATTCATCTCTTGCTCTATGAAGGCACATAATGTGACACATGCAGCACACCACACACACAAACGTCCCACTAAGACCATAAGTGCCTTGAGCTCAGTTACTTCTCTTTACCAGTTTGTGACAATCAGAACAAAACTTTTATTTTCCTGAGACATTTATCCAAAAATCAAAATCGGCAAAACATTAAAGCGGTTTAGTCCAAGGCTTCGACTTATATCAGTAATTCAGCTATTGTGAATAAATTCTTAAGAGCTTCAGACAAAAAAATCTGGCACCAAATGTATAAGATGGCGTTTTCCCCAGTAACTGTAAATGTATGACGACAGATAGAATCTTTGGTATACTGCGCCAAATACATTTCAGAGCTACAGGGCAATTTCACATTTTTTTTGGACGGGACTGTTTGTCTTTGATGAACTTTTTCAATTGTTCACACTTTGAATCATCTGTCTATCATTTTACATTTAAAGAAGATATCTTATGTTCATATCCCCCGAATAACGCACACGTTAGGTATCGTCACGTCATGTGACATCGTGGTCGGCTGACAAGGGGTTTAAGGAACCATAGGAGCAGTGTTTCCTGTGGGGGGGGGGGGAGCTCCTGTTACATTGATCTTGTTGATCTTTTCCACAAACAAAAAACACCTTTATAACACACAAGAGGAAACACAAACTGAAGAAACACAATCAAAGTGTCTTTTGCTTGCTGAGGTATCGCAGCGGTGATGGTTTGCAGATCCGAGTGTGATGAATTAACGCTGTGGCCTCGACAGTCCCAGTGTAACTAACAGTCGTGCATAATGACGGCTGCTCTGATGCTGTTGAAGAACCTTGGCGCTACAACACAGACGGGGAAAGTGCACCTCTTTGTTGCCGGTCTTCACACAGGTCTAATGAGCGCTGGAGCAGCCACGAGTATCTGTATGCAAACAGATGTATCCTTTTAGGTTTAACTGTGGGAGTGAAAATGGGCCTGAGGTGCATGTGCGCCCATTTCCACAATGATTCAGATTTATAAAGCAGAACCAGGCGTATGCACGTGGCTTTATAAATCTGACAAAAACATAATTCCTCTTCATATTTCTGTGTTGACGCATACACACACAATTTTAATGGTGGAGAGATTTATGCATCTGGCCCCGGCACATGAGTACGGTACTGATTGCTACCAAGACAGTGGGAGACTTTCAGAACCAGACAATCTTTGCTATCGGTCTTATTTCCTTCTGTTGGTTTTATAGAAGTATCAAAATCAACATTGACACTTGTAAATACACGTAATAAAATGCAGTGTGGTGCAGTGGTCATGTGGGTTAAGCAGATTAATGGCTTTTGAATTTATTCTAAGCTGCAGGTGTGAAAGAAGAAGGTGTAAAAAGTCAAAGATAAAGGAGAAAGAAAGAGAAAAACAACCGTGAATTGTCGTAAAATTATACAGTCACATTTTATAAGAAGAAATCCAATCAAGGGCCAATGACCTTCATCACCGTGATGCCCACACTCAAATGATCGGTGCAAAAATGAAAAATTCCTCAAACTTGAATTGAAGTCGGACTCTTAATGATTCTGAAATCACCTGACACACAGGGCAGCCTCTGTCTCCCTGTTCATCGCAGGGAGATCTTTGAGAGAGGAGGCAAAGAGGGATGGAAAGATGGATGGGTGTGAAGATAAATAGATAACTCGGCTTTCAGACAGCGGGGCGAGGGGGAGACAGAAATGTGGGGTTTCGGAACGAGGGGGGGGGGGGGAGAAAAAGAGAGACAGATGGACGAATAAATGGGATTTCAGTCGAGATCCAAGCCATGGGAATATGAAGGAACGGAAGAAAAAAGATGGAATGAGACAGACATGGAAATAGAAGGAGACACGGACGGATAGATGATAATGGGGTTTTCGCCTTGTTCAAAACCACGGCACTGACAGAGAGAGAGAGAGAGAGTGAGAGAGAGAGAAAGATGGATATGGATAGATAGATGATAATGGGATTTCTGCCGAGTTGAAAGCCATTGGACTAAGCTTCACGTTTGTTGTGTACTGACTGACTGAAAGCTGCTTAGGGTGCAATACACTGCGCTAAGCCCAATGCTACATTAGTTATTTACAGTAAGCCGGCATATTACTGTGCCAGCGCAGTGTAATAAGGAATCTGACATGTGATGCAGAATTGATCAACTTTCTACAGCTTTTCGTCAAATCTCGTGCAGTATCTCATATCGCATCTAATATCTGAGACACATTCACAGACATGAGTCTCCCACACATGCAACGCTCTGATCCTTCATATGTAAACAATCTTCTTACCGACTTACTGACTTTCTTTCCCCTGTTTGCATTTTTATCTGAGTTTTTATTTGGAGGTAAAACTAAAGGTAATACTTTGAAACTCGGTCTGTCAAACAAAAAACATTCTAATTCTAATGAGTAACTTTCCATAGGTAACGATTTAATATCCCAAAATACTGATTCTAACGGTTTGTAATAAAAGGCCTCAGCCAAAATATTAAATACATTTCCCATTTCTGAGTAACTAATTCATTACTTTGATAAAGTTTGGTGTGATAATGACTTACAGGAGGTTTTTGGCTTCCATATTTTTTTTCTCCCAAGGTGCGGAATGAAACTCTTTTGGACTGTAAATAACCTTCCACTCGATCACTAAATGTATACACACACACACACACACACACACACGCACACACAGACACACATACAAACACGCACACATTTTTTTTGTGTTTGTGTCCTACTAGTCCTACCCGTACTCTATTACTCTGTGGGGTCACAGGCAAGGAAAAGAGGTCTTCACTTACACTTACACACACACACACACCCACAGACACACACACACACACACACACACACACACACACTCGGAAAGGCAGAATCTTTGGCCGTTCCAGAAGTCATGGCTTGTGTGTGTGATCTGTAGAGGTCACAGGGAAGGTCAACCCTCCAGGAGGATAGCCCCCCCCACACAGTCCTGCAGCTGTAACCATAAAAGAGCTCTACTTCAAAATGTGTTCATCTTGTATTAATTGAGTTATCGTACCCCTGCTTTGATTGGGGATGCAAGTTCACCACCACTGCCACACACACACACACACACACACACACACACACACACACACACAGACACACACACACACACACACACACAACCACAGTAGTTTTTAGTTCACATGAGGGACAGTAAAACACTGAGAGCGACGACTCTCCCCGTCTCTGTCTGCCTCTCCACCAAAGGGAAATAAATTGCTTTTGAATCATTTAGCAGAAACAATGGCTAACCTTCCCTTTCTGTCTCTCCTCTCTCAGATTCTTGCTGTTAATAATTTAACATTATCTGTGTGTGTGTGTGTGTGTGTGTGTGTGCGTGTGTGTGTGTGTGTGTGTGTGTGTGTGTGTGTGTATTTGCGAGACGCTCGCTTACTGTCACTGATCGAGTTCTAAAGCAGATTTTAAGTTGATGAAAGGATCTGTTTTGCTGCGTCTCTTCTGTTTATAGTCGCTGAAAGTAAAACGGTGTGAATAATTGATGCGGATGATTTCAGATATTCATACATGAGACGGACCCGCTGTCACCTTCCTGAGAAGATTTGTTTTGATAAAGTCAAAATAATAACTTTCCTCTGTAAGCCCCAAAAACACAGTTCTCACCTCTGCAGAGGAGGTTATGTTTTCATCGCTGTTTGTCTGTTTGTCAGCAGGAAACCACTGAACCGCTTTTATTGAAAGTTGGAGGAAGGGTGGGGTTTGTTCCAGGGAAGAACCCGATAGCTTTTGGAGGGGATTTGATTTTGTGGGCAGATCAAGGATTTCTTGAGGTTTGCACTCTCTGAATGTCTAGTTTTCTTTTTCTTTAAAGGAGAAAATCAGGCTGGTTTATACGCATTATACCGATATATATGGAACCTTCTTTTCACTTTATTTAACATTGTGATATAACGCTCTAGCTTTGGTGGAGCTTTGCACTCTCTGAATGTTTAGTTGTAAAAGGTGATTTTTTTTCTCTAAAGGAGAAAAACAGGCTGGTTTATAAGCATTATGCCATATGGAACCTTTGTTAAATTGCTATTGATGAAAATATAATAGTTCTAAATATTGTTTTGATGCTCAGCCTCATCAACCAGTAGGATTGTAACATTTTGATCTAATAGTCAATCTTTTAAACATTTTGTCACTTGTTGAAAAGTGAGCCCGGTCCAACTAACTTTACCTGACCTGAGGTTCTGCATCGTCCAAATGGAGCCAGGTCCTAAGTGAACGAATGTTCAGGCTAAATGGTTCAGACACAAGGAAACTTGAATTGGTCGGTGGCTTAATAGCTTTAAACAAGGAGAAATACTAAATCCAAGTTCTACACACACACACACACACACACACACACACACACACACACACACACACACACACACACACACACACACACACACACACACTTTAATTTGTTGTTGGCAGTTTCACGTTACCTTCATTAATCGTAGCTAGTTTCCTGTGTCCCACAACAAAAGGGCTCATATCTTATCAGACATCATGTTGCTTCAGAACATCTGATCACTTACAAACACACTGTATATGTACCTTGTGTGTGTATTTGTGTGCTCGGCTCCTTGTGTTAGTGCCTCCTTGCATGGGTGTGAGTATGTGTTGTTGTTGTGACAGCATCTGACTGTGTAGTTGTGTTTATATCTTTATTTTGCACCTGTATGCAGGAATGTGTTTCTGTTAAATGTGTGTGTGTGTGTGTGTGTGTGTGTGTGTGTGTGCATGTGCGTGAAAGGAAAGTTACGGGTTTACCAGCTTGCTGTCGTGAGATAGGTCCGGATTACTGAGAGAGGAGCAGGGGAAGGAGGAGGGCGAGGGCATGAGGTGTGACAGGAGCTGGAATAGAGAAACAAAGAGATAGACGGCGCGACAGCGAGTGGGAGGAAGTAAAGTTGAAACAAAAGTTATAGAAACATTAGAAACTAAATAAGACACTGAAGAGAGAACCCTGAAAAGGGGAAGAGTAAGAGGGAGCGGGGGGTCGAGGCAGGTGAAAGTGGAGTGTTATCCTCAGAAGATCCTTAATGTGGGATAAAACCTGAAAGTGGAAGTCTGCAGTGATGATCACCTCAGAAAACACAGCTGAACAGAAGATAACAGCTGAGGAAGTGCTCATCTTGTTTCCTAAAGCTGATATAATCAAGAGGCAGAGTGTGGTCTCTAGCTCAGCTCGTATTTAATGAACTCCCTGTAACCAACACTGAGGTCTGGCTGTGAATTAGATTATCGGTGCTTACACACGGCCGGTGTTGCACCTTCAGAGTCACTTTTGGATCCACTTTAATGAGGACGAGTGACAGCAAAGTGGTAGAGTGTAACAAAAACCTGCTCCTCTCCGCTGAAACAAAAAACAAGGGGGGAGGAAGTGGTTGTGCATCAGCCCTGGGCACGCACCACACAGTGGGCGCACATTAAACAACTGACCCATGGTCTGACTGTAAATATTATCCTGAATATTTGGAAGAGGAGGAAGGGTCAGGTAAAACAAATGTAAAGTTCATCAAAAGTACAACCCAAACATTCTTGATTCCCTGGCCACAAATTTGAGCCAATTAAAATATGTGTACACAAATTGCTCATAATAATTTACTGCTTTTTCAGTAAAATGAAGGGAGACATTGGTGCTTTTTATCATCATCTGCATCACGATCAAAGTGGCCAACATTTCAATTTAAGAATTAGAATTCCCTAAACACACAGCGATTGGTTATCCAATCAGAACAGACTGGGCCCGCCGACCAATCAGAGCAGACTGTACTTTATTCGGAGGGGGTGTGGCTTAAAGAGACAGAGGCTGAAACCGAGCGTTTCAGACAGAGACTGAAAGAGGAGCTGCAGCAATGGACGGCACAAATCACAATTATGAACCTGAAAATGAGAAGAATATGTTTCCTTTGTTAAAAAAAACACGTGATCCACCACAGTTTGAATATCATCGTCTGCTCTGATGGAACCTAGAAATATCTCTTCAAGTATAAAATTCAAAAGTCTGTTGCTGCAAAAGGTCAACGTTAATATATGGAGATATTAAATGGATAGAAACTCTGCTCCAAAGAGAAATATGGATAACTGAATCACATGTGACATATCGACCACTCGGCTCCTCTCTTTGTAATATCATGGATTTTCTCATCACTTCACACAGAATCCTTTCTCTTCTCTTGCAGCACATTTAGGTTTTATTAGCATGAATGGATTTGAATGAGGTTATTCAGATTTTTTTAGTTTTTGGGGATTTTTCAATTAGACACGTTGGCCTTCCTCTGTGCCAGTATCTGCTTGCAGTCACACTCCATCACTCACTCGGCTCCAGTATAAATATCGCTGGGTAGAACAGCAGAGAAGGGCTTTATTAAAATAGGGTTTATTTTTTTATTTTTAAGCCTGTGGGTTAATAATGTTTGTTTATATTTGGCTACAGACTGGCGTCTGTCTGGGTGAAATGAATGCACAGTGAAGCAATAATGCTGGAGACGGCTGGTTTCCGGAGCATTATGCTAATCAGCCGTCACTTATACATTCAACACACTGCCACTCTCTGCTCAATGTCACCCCCCCCAAACACACACACACATACACAATCTCACTCTGTCTGTTATACCTCCATGTCTCCATATGTATCTCTAGTTCTGTTTGTTCTTAATTAATTTATCATTTATTGTAATACAACAGTTTATGAGTGTCAATCCATTTAAGCCATACGTTTATCAATCATACTGCAGCACATAACTGAGAGGTCACCTCACCAGTCTTCAGACAGTTGTTTTATATTGAGGTTATGAATATCACCATATAAAGAAGTTATGCCCAAATCATTTCCAAGTAAAAGCAAATAGTTTGATAGTCTGATCAATAATCCAGCATGAACAAGACTCAAACACCTGCTGTGATATCCAGCAAGTCTCACTCCTCAAGAGATTTCAGGCAGCTGACAGACACACACACATGACCACACAACACACACACACACACACACACACACACACACACACACACACACACACACACACACACACACACACACACACTCACACTCAGAGTTACACTTACTATCCAAACAGCTGTTTCCTGGATGTGACAACATCCCACCTGCAGGTGAGACACACAGGTGACAAGTGAGAGGGATCTCTGTCTGTGAAGAGGTGAGATTGTAGAAAGAGCATTGTGCGATTGGAATGTGCACTTTGTTAGTGCACGTGTGGCTGTGAGGGTATGAAGTTGTGTTTGTCTACATCTTTGCACCTTTATCTTTGATTGTGTGTTTTTCGTCTTGAAGGAGTAAGTTAGCTTGTTTTTAATATGAAGAGTTTGAAAATGCAGCTGCAGTTTTCCAGTTGTGCGTGTTGCTCTTTGTATTTGTGTTCACTCCGCTTGTCATCTCACTGCCATCTACATGTCACAGTGTCTGATCCTATCAGTGTAAAATACACTCACACACAGCCAGTGTCAAACAGGATTATAACGTTTGGGCATATCAGCACATCTTCCCTTTATTAAGACCTTTATCAGCTTCCTTTAAAAATAAAGTTTTTTTATAAAAATCTATCACATCACTGTACAATCCCACAGCTTCATCAATTATTGGCTTACATATTTGAACACTGTAAAGGTCAAAGATGCAGATGTTGCTCAGTAAACACCTCCTCTGTGTAACTGCTGTAACCACACAGCGGTGCAGCAGCCCTGTGTTCTTCTGTTAGCGGATGGCACAGTATATGCATTAATGTGAATGTCTGTGTGCTGACTACAGTAAAGCACAAGTGGCACCCCATCCTTCACACTGACCCCCCCAGCACACACACACACATGCACACCCCTCTGTGTAAGCACCAACTGTCTCTATAATGAAGTTTAATGAGTGTAATGCTGGGCCAACACAGGGAGGGCGGGGGGGGGGTTGGCATAAGGCACAACAGCATTAACTGCCTGAGACTCGTGTATGGTCGTGTATACAGGAAATAATAAAGTTTGCAAACTACAGCACCTCATGTAAGTGTGTCTCTCGGCCCTGCAGCAGATATAAGTGGGAGGAAACTATAAATTGCATCAGAAGGAGATGATATCAGCTGAAGCAACCGAAAAGTTATTTACATCACTTTATGAAACATTACTGCAACACAATTTAGACTTTCTTTGAACTCGGTCACCGTACGATTTTACCCACGGGTTCATAATTAGTTACGTCTCATTCAATAATTTCTAATGTCACCATCAATCTCGGCAATGGGCTAAACATTCCCCCCCCCGGGTCGACATTGCACAATCAGCAGTGCACCAACAACAGTATCTTAGTCAGCTAATTTACTGAAAGGTGAGCGGCACCACGGGGCGCTGGCTATTCATGTGTTTCTGCAGAGGGATAGAAGAACGGAAGAGGAGGATGAAGAATCCACGCAGAAGCCTTCTGCCACAACCTACAGTAATAATGAGCATCAATTAACCGGTTAATTAAAAACCATGTGTAACATACAATGTGATTATATTCAAAGGTTTACGTTTAGTTGTCTCATTAATAATACAAGCTTTTGTTTTCAGAGCTCGTCCCACTGCTTATTCTTCAAAAGTGAAAATGTAGGTGAGAGAGAAAACCAGAGCAATAAATATAAAAAGGAAAATAATAAACTGCAAAAGGGCAAATTCATGCAAAGATCCACAAATCACAGAGCAACTGACTGGGTTAGCACACGACTGGAGTTGAGCAGAGCTGAGTCCAAGATGCCACCGGTGAGGCAGCAACAAGCTCCAGTCGAGCGGCGGAAAAAAACTGTGCAAGTTTGGAAATTGGCTTCGACTTTAGGAAGCGACGACAAAAGCTGCATCTATTTCATATCATATCAGCCAGTGACAGACGACAGAGGTCAGGATTTGTATTCCAGCCCACGATGTTTTGAATAAATGCATAGGTATGACTTCTTTAAGTGTGTGTGTGTGTGTGTGTGTGTGTGTGTGTGTGTGTGCGTGTGTGTGTGTGCGTGTGCGTGTGTGTGAGTCAGTCAATCCCTATGAATGATTGAGGCACAACGACAGGTAGCAGCGAGGGAGATGGATGAATTACTCGATTGAGAGACTTAACTTATTTCTGTCAAACTGGTCGACCTCCAATAATCAATTAATTTAAACACAGAATAATATGATTATGTTTGCAGAGTTAACTCTAAAGTAGCTTGAGGAGGAAGGGATCATGTTTTCCTGTTCCCTGCTCTCTGATTTCTGTCTGCGTGTCCCAACCTGAGGGACAGGACAATGACCGCATGTCCTGAAACACTGTTGTTTTAATCATTAATGATTATGATCATTATTTAACCCATCATTTGCCACAAAGGATGATTTTTCTGTCCCATTTCGATACGATCTGTGTTGTCATGTGCACTGAAAACTGCTTTAAAGACAAGATTTATTTGGAACAATAGGAGTTTGTTCAAGTTTGTCTGCACACAATCCCTGTTGAGGGACAGAGACCAAGAGAAACAGGTGTGAGACAAAGCCAGCAAGATGTGCAGCGATCGGCAAAAAACAAAAGACGGATAAAAACGAGAAGGCTTTTCATATCCTTTTTTTCACCAGTCCTGGTTGGCGGCTGCTTCAGGGGCCTGCAAGGTCCTGTTTTGCATATCTGCACTGAAAAAACCTCAATAACCAGACAGGACTCATGGCCTCCTTGTCCTCCTTGTCCTCCTTGTCCTCCCGTTGTGATTGTTGAGTTGTGGAAAAGTATCTGTCAATTGTCACAGCACCTGCATGTGCTCCTGCAGCGATCAGTGTGTTTCCTCAGTGAAGAAGTGCCGAGCTTGTGGCCATCAAAAGCTCTGTGGCAGTTATTGGAGAGGAGGAGAAGAGGAATCCCTGTGGCATTCAGACGACGCTTCGTATAAGTTGGTTTAGCTTTTTGATGCCCACCTGGGTATTAAGATGTTTGCCCGTACCATTTATATCAATATACCCAGTTACCCAGTGTGTGGCAGCTTGTTACCACTGGACAAATTACCACAAATAAACTGAGTGCCCTTGTCGTGGTTGATATTCAGAGATATCCTCTCTCAGTCTTCTCTGTTTTCATTCTCTCCATCCGTCCCCTTTCTCCACCTGTTTCTTGTCCAACAGTGAGCTCAAATCTTCAGCCTCCAGACTCCAGCGGCTGGCCGAGTCCGGTCTTGAGCCAGCCACTTACACAGTTTCATCTCCGCACACGTACCATCTTCAAATTAGGTTTGGCTTCCTCCCAGAGTGGCTGGTGGAGCAGGCAGACTTATTTACAGCCACATCTCACCAGCATCTGGTGGGTGTTAGCTTCCAACCTCGACGGCTGATTAACATCACACACACGCTGCAGTCAGAAACTTGTGTAATAATGACAAGTGTGTCGTGAGTGTTTGTTTCAAATTGTCACCTATTGTTTCTAGAGCCTTAGAAACCTTTTTTCCTTTTAGTATCAAATCAAAAGCGCTCATGCTGAGAGAGAAATGAGTTATTTAGATTGGCTTTTGGTGGGAACTCATCACAAAAATAAAGTACATCATCATCATCATTTAACACATCACACCAATGAACTCAAGAGGAGAATATTAGTTGCTCCTTGTGGTTTAACTGCATTATTTCACGTAGAAAGCTAATTACTGTGCAGATAAAGGAGTGTTTTTATTGATGAATGGATTTTTCCTATGTCCCAGACCACAGTTGGTCAATGTTCACAGTCCATGTCAGCACAATGTAAAAAATCAACCTGCAAAAACCTTGAACCTTTAAATAGAGCATTTGTCCCACTTTATAAATCAACCGTAAACAAATAAATATATGGAATACTAGAATGCTACTCCTCCAAATCCAATAGATCCGAATTTAGTTTTAGACCTTCACCAAAATTCTCAAATTAAAAGATGTCAGTCCCCTAAAATGAATCCCTGGGAAAATTGGGAAAAGCAATAAACTCCTGGATCTGCCCGTGTAATGGATTCTTTCTTCGCTCATGTCCCATCCTTCCACCAGGTTTTGTGAAAATCCATTTAGCTGACCAAAAAAAAACGGACAGGCGTGAAAACATAATGGAGCTGAACCTGGGAATCTGCTGCTAAATAATCTGCTTTTTTTGTGGAAAAAAGCGACGAAACACACATCTTCCTTTCTCCACGGTTCATGACACAGCTATAAATTTATAATCTAGACAATATTGGGGCCAATATAAACTATACAGAATCTCCTCCACAGAAACGACATGCAAGACACCAGGCGGCTCCTTTATATCCCTTGCTCTATCTTTTATAGTTGACCCTGTGATAACATGTGACCTCGGTCTGAACGTCCCTCTCTAATAGCTCTCCGTCCGCGGCTCTACAAAGCTGTGCCTCATATTCAGATGGTTGACCTTAGAATCTCAATCTGACGCTCATTTTATGGCTTTTCTGCTTTATGGGGACTGTTATGAGAAATATTGGGATCAGATGAATAGAGGGAGAGGGGGATGACGAGGGGGGTGGGGCTCAGAGAGAGGCTGCTTGATGAGAGGACTGAAAGTCAAATAGTGGTGAGGACACAATATGTCCCGGTAATAAAAATTCCCCAATGAAAAACCTCATCTCTGACTTTTAATGAATTTATTTATGTTTTATTTGATATTGCTGTGAGTTATAACTGCTGCAGAGGTTATAACCATTTATGTCACTTCAGTGTTTCTCCAATACATCTTTTTATAGTGTGCTGTCTATAATAATTACAAAATTGCCTTTTTTAATGATTATAAATTACCCTGTTAATACAAATATGAACTTCTCAATGTTGTCACGTGCATTTAAACACACATGCATGCTGCTGGTCCTTCAGCTAATGATACACATTGCGTGTATTTTCACTTATGCAGTAAACAAGAGACGATAAGAATTGTAATAAGTAAACTGTACAAGTGAGAAAATGCGACAAGTGACATCGTGACATTTAAACATCTGCCTTTCTATTTCTTAGAAAGGCAGATGTTGACTTGAAAATGTGAGACTAGGAGACAGAGAGGGACGAGCAGTGAGACAGACGGTCACCAGGAGACAGGCTAATGTGAAATGTTAGTTCACACCTCTGCTTAAAGAAGTCGCACATCGACGCAGCTGCGTGTTTGATAGATGACCTTCGAGGAAGTGATGATGAAGACTGAAGTGTGAACATGCGATATGTGTGAGTGTGTGTTTGTGTGTGTGTGTGTGTGTGTGTTTGTGTATATGATCTCACAAGAGTAAAAAGGTGAGAACAGTGAGGCTTCATCATCAGCTCTATAAAGGTTTATTTTTACGTTAGGGCTGACTGCGTGTGTGTGTGTACGTGCGTGTTTGTGTGTGTGTGTGTGTGTGTGTGTGTGTGGGCTTAAAATGACCTGACCTTCTCCGAAACCCTCCCGTTGCACACACACTTAGAAAATGTCAAAGTTGAACAAGGGAACAATTAGCAGTAATGATTTTAACCCAAAAGTGCAGAATCTATCAATACACAAAAGAACACAAGGTTTAAATTGACTTTGAATGCAAGTGTGTGTGTCTCTCTGTGTGTGTGTGTTTGGATCGGTGTGGATGTTTTCACTTTCATTTGCGTGAGTGGGTGTTTTCCAGATGCCGCAATAAAAATACCTGCACTTGTCAGACTTAATTAAGTTTGTGTTCATGTGGCATCTGCGACAATTGATAGCAATAGGACGGAGAATGTGTCTGATACACAGGGACTGAGAGACTGATGACAGCAGAGGGGGAGGGGGGGGGGCGAGACAGAGAGGGACGAGTGCAGATAAAGAGCGGAAGACCGATAAGGAGCCGCAGACAAACAGAGCTAAGAGATGCCGACAAAACTGAGAATGAATGAGATAAAAAGTGACGGAGATACAGGCTGAATGGAAGAGAGGGAGGGACGGACTGAGAGAGAGGAGGAGGAGAGAGAGAGGTGCTTGTCAACTGTTTGATAATCCTCCTCTCATTAGTGCATCAATCAGATTACTGACACCAGATTCTGGCAATTAGCTGTTGAACATGAATCAGATTGGCCTAACCAGATTAGAGTTGTAAACAGATTAGAGAGGGATTACCACAGCGTTCTGTACAATCCTGGGAATTTGTTGTCTCTGTATTGTATCGAGCTGCAGTGTCTGGTCTTGTCTTCAGAGTCTAAAGGCTGCGGCTGCACACTAGAATAAAATCGGGCTGATTTTACACCCGATTTGCTCCTTCCGACAATCAGCTGGACGTTTCCGACTGGTCAGTGCAGATTATCTGAGCTTACAAAATAATCGTAAAACTAGCGATAGCAAATGAGAGCGACAGGATGTTGCGTAAAGCTGCAACTTAAAACAACAATACATTTTACAACTCACTCTGCAGAACCAATTCTCCCCTCTCAGCCATGACTTCATCCGTAGCTTTTATTTATTTGATTTGGCAGGAAAACAAAACACACACCGTTTGTCATCCTCCATGTTTGTTTCTTCTCAGTGCTCAGTACTCCACACTCCAGGTCAGAAGGTGGCGGTAATGAGCCGCGTCGTTTGCCAAGCGCCACATTATTTCCACATTGTTTCGCTGTTTGAAAGCAAATTGCTGTTTGTGTTTTGTGTGACGACATGTGTGTAGCACATTGATCCACTTAGACACTTGCAGACACTGTTTAGTCAGCAGCAGAAATTATGTGCGTGTTCATTTCCATACAGAGCAGGGAGGTCACAGGAGACACATTCATTGTAATGCCAGTAGTGAACAGACAAATTTGGAGCTGTCCTCTTGTGATCGAATTTCTCAGGAAGGAGTTTAATACCAGCGCTGAACAAGGTGTTTGAGATAAAGAGATACAGCTGCACGTTGTTCCATGACGACTGAAGAATATTATAATTTCAGTCAAATCAAATATAGGTAACCTTGGGTTGTTGACTCTGTCCAGCCCCAACCCCACTTAGCTGACTGTGGAACATCACATGAAAAACATGTGCTTGCTTCTGTTACTGTAAAGTAGCTTCATCAATGTTAAGGAAACACTTAAGTGTTCTTCAACCTTTTGAAAAGAGCCTCATAATAACAGCCTTTAGGAGCGCTGGCATGTTGTCTGGGCGGAAATCAATGGGCTGCAATTAGAAGGTCGATGCTGAATGGTCTTTACTGTAACAGCATGTACCGTTATTGATTTAATTATAATACTTTAAACGTAACCTGCGTAGTTTTCATAGCAAATTGGATTTTGTCCCAATAAACACGGCCAAGGAAAATGCAGCATTAATGGTATTTATAATTTCTCAAATGCTTTTAAATTATCCTGGATTGCATTTGCTTCTTCCACTGACATATGCTAAATGTCAATATGGATAACCATGTTGTGTAGGATGTGCATCAAAACATTGCTCTTTAGTGACACTAGTGATCAGAATCTCCACAGGGAACCTTTAAGATTGGTCCTGGATGCGTACGTTCAATTTAGGACAACCATTACACTCGTGTTTTTTTCCCTTTTTTCCCCTTTCCTCTCCCTTAACTTGGTTTTCTGGTTCCATCCTTGTCTCTTCACGTCTTCCCTCAGCTCTTCTCTTTACATTTATCTCCATTAACTCGTGTCGTTTCCTCCCCTGTTTGCTCTCCTCACTCATCCTCCTCTCCTCCTGCACTTCCTTGTCCTGCCCTCCCCCGCCCATCTCTTGCCTGCCGTCCTCCCGTCATGCTTGTCCATCCTTCACTGTCCTGCCTCCTTTCTCTCTAACTTTACTTTTCTCCTTCTTTTTGTCGTGACCTATTCTCCTCGACAAAAAAAGCACATCTTCCACATCATCATCATCCACCATTTTCTCCTCTTCCCTCCCTACCTCACTTTCTGTTGGTCCATTGAAGGATAGAATTGAAAGGCACCAAGGCCCGATGGTCTTATCCCTTCCATCCAGGGGATCCTGACCCAACACACACACAGAGGCTTTTCTCCACCGCTTCGGTCTTAGTTTACTTTATCATTCACAAATATTAACATATCGGTTTATGATTTTCATGTCGTTCATGTTCCCTGTGGGATCAAACATGTGACACGCTCAAAACTGTTTCTGATGCACGCTCCCGGCAAACTTTCATTCGGCAACACAACATCGATGTGTTAACTTTTGCTGCACGCTACTCCTCCGTTTCTGCTCGTGCTGCTCGACTTCCTTTCTGACGTCTTCCCTTTTTTCGGTGTCACTCTCAGTGGAATGGTGAATTTCTCTTTACACTTCCTTGCATCTGCTGCCACAAAAAACACACACTTGCACACACACACACACACACACACTCCGACATAAATCACTGTCAAAAAAATTCACATCCACAATTTCCAACATCCTTTTCCTGCCATCGTATCCTTCCATCATTGGATCTTTCAGTCACTCAAGTGGGCCTCTATTCTCTAACCCTGCAAAAGGAGATCTATTTAAATTGTAGAGAGGTGATATTTAATTTTGGAAAAGGGGGGAAATAAATGGTCTAGAAAAGTATTTTGCAAACTGAAATAAAAATAGGCACTCTCCCACTAAAAGTACTGGATCTCGACCCAAATTGAAATGGTTCTTCCCTGAACAATAGCACATCCTTCCACCAAGTTCCGCGGTTATCCGTCCATGAGTTTTAAATATTGGACATAACATAGGCTCCTTGGTGGAGGTAATAAGAGTCAAATTGTGTCTGTCAGCGTTTGGAATTGTTACAAAAACCCAGCGCGATAGGAGTCATTTTTGATGTCACTCATGTCAGGCCATCGTCACAATCACTGATGATGACATGTCTCCTTGTCTGCTGGTTAAATGACCTCTATGGAAAGGTGCAATGACAACAAACAGAGTGAAACAGAATGAGAGCGGATAAAGACGGAGTGGAGCTAATACTGAGCGGCATGGAGGAAGAAATTGAGAAAGAGAGGCAAATGGATAGAAAGAGAAAGGGGTATATTGGGTTCCGAGCTAGTTGGGCTGGGGGTGTTGGTGGCAGAGGAGAGACGGTGGTCTGACCATATCTGGGGAAATGTGACTCCGCTGACCCGATGACAGGGACATCAATCAACAAGTGCTGCGTGGATGTGTGTGAGTGTGTGAGTATTGGGGATTATTCCACCAGGGGGAGAGAAATCTGGGTAAACACCCCGTGGACAAGGACAATCTCAGAGATAACTTTATCACAATTACAAAAACTGCGACAACGGTTTGCCTTGTTAGGACGAATTCCAATCAGCAGGACCAGTCGGCGATTAACGAGGCCTGGCAAAATCCAATAAGTGAGAGTTTTAAAGAAAACTGTTGAAGAAATGGTCCAAAAAAGACAGAGAACACCCTGTGTTTTAAATGTCAAAATCATGGAATGATTGAAGCTTAATTGAGCTTCGGTGATGCTTCGGTGACACAGGGCGTTTTCACCTCTGAAAGTCGGGACTTTGATCCAGTTACTTTTAGTTAAACTTTTGATATTTAGAGAGCGGATTAAAGACTTGTTTGACATCGTACCTCCTCGTTATCGCCTATGTAAACTGCGTCTACCTGTAACTATACTCTACTTTTAATAGGTTGACTTTGGCTTGTTTTTTGTCAGTTGCATTTTTTAAATATAGGTCATAAAAAGAGGTGGCAGTCTGTTGAATGTAAAAAAATTACTTATTCAATTTTGTAGCTTTTGTTTGAGGCTAAGACTGCAAAGAATTATGCAATCCACCTATTATAATGTTTAAATCTGTTTCTTATTCTATTGGACTGAATCCACCTCTTTGTGTTGGACAAAATCCCCCCCCCCCCCCCAGTCTCGACTAATTAATCCAATATAACATTTTCTTGAAACTAGTGTTTTGCAGGGCTACTGCACAAAGTTTCATAACAATGTAATGTTTTTTTAATTGGCTTTCTCCAGCCCCTCTTCAGCTAATTGACATAAATCTACTTTAAATCTCTGCAAGTTGTGTTTTAGACCAAAACACGGGGAACTTTTAAGAGACTGGCTTAATTATCTGGTCACCCAGAATGTCTTGAAACATCCCAGAGTTAGTGGTGGATCCACATTACTCACTTTGGCCTCAGACATTGTTACACAGACTTTCAGTGATACATCTGTCTAAGCTCTAGCACACAGCCATTGATAAACATCCTCCAGAGACTCATATTGTAAATTGACATTTATGTCCCCTTTAATATTTTTACAATTGTAACCTTAAGTAAACATAGATGGTGCAAATTGAGGGATGGAGAGAGACAGAGAGAAAAGGCCGAGAGGATGAGAGAGAGACCGAATCCACCAAAGTAAACTCATTGCTCGTGATGAATGCTCTGTTCCGAAATAGAAACCTCATCCCTCTCCTGCTTTTCATCCTCTCTCACCCTGTTATCACTCCTCCTCTTCAGTCCTCCCTTACTTTATCCCACATCTCACGCCATCTCAGTCCATATATCTCATCTTTATGCACCTCTCTTTATGCACCTCTCTCTCTCTCTCTCTCTCTCTCTCTCTCTCTCTCTCTCTCTCTCTCTCTCTCTCTCTCTCTCTCTCTCTCTCTCTCTCTCTCTCTCTCTCTCTCTCTCTCTCTCTCTCTCTCTCTCTTTGGTGTGCCATCTGTGTGATCAATGGAATTCATTCTTTCCAGAAAATTCACCCGTGATGGATTTTTGCACCGTGTCTGTGATTCTTCTCTTTTTCGTGTGGGGTGGGATGTAATTTGCGCCTTTGGTTCAACAGTTGCCTCAAGAAAAAACAAGTTTGCATGTAAGCAATGTTGTGTTCAATAATGAGATGCAAGACTTCAGTTTCAAGCTTATTAAAGGAAGTAATTGTTGTGTTTTCCAAGATATATATAAGTGTTCCCCTCCAGTTATGACTGTTCAAAGTAGATGATAAGAGACGTTTTATGGCTTTAGTATTTGTTTTTCAAAGGGTTCAACCTGACTCCTGCAGGACAACAATGATCGCAATCATCATACACTCTTAAAATACATTGTGTAATATAGTTTTTTAAATACACTTGTATCAGATCAGTATCAGTAAGTCCAGGTATTTGAATCTGTATCAGGAATGTAAAACAGGTATCGGAACATCCTCCGCAACATAACTCAAATCTAAAATGCAGCTGCAATGAAATGGAGCTATGGATTGCGTGTGCGTAGACACATTTGTGTTTAAATTCATCTTTCTGTGTAATGATTTCCTGTTGCAGACAACGGCAGCGCAGCGTGTCTTTCACTGAGTTTGTAAAAATCACTCACTAGCCGACAGATACTCGACCCTGATATGACAGATAACGAGAGTAATGTGTGTGTGTGTGTGTGTGTGTGTGTGTGTGTGTGTGTGTGTGTGTTTGTGTGTGTGCGCGTGGCTATGTAATTAAATGAAAAAAAAATCAGTGTCAATATTTAACAAACACAATATCAAACAGCACTGATACCATTATCACATCTCGGTATCTCTCCCTCTCTTTTACCCATCTGGCTTTTCCTCTCGGTGTCTTTCCTTTCTCTCTCTTCCTGTCCTACACGCTTCACTGTGTTCTGATTATTGGCTGTGTGTTTGTGTGTGTGTGTGTTTTTGTGTGTCTGCGTGAAATAGAGCAGGGTGTGCATTTTTTTTGGGGGGGGGGGGGGGGGGAATCACAGATGGGCTTTGTCAAATCTCTGTACATCTGGCGTTGTTCCTGTTACAATTCTCACACACGAGTATGTACAGTATGGGATATAATTTCCCTCGGTCATCATCACATTTACACGCTAAACACTTGTGCACGACACTGACTCACCAGAGCAGTCGTACATTTACACACTAACAGTTTTGCTCTCTCTCACACATGCACACGTTGTGCAGCAGGACACAGCGGGTACGGACTCCTGTTGTGGCTGCTGGTTGCCAAAGTCATCATGCCAGGGAATCTGGACCATGCCAGGTTTAATGGCAGCCAATGGCACACCACTATTAAAACGCCAGATTTCAAAGGGCGAAGCCTGACTTGTTGTATAGCGCCACCCATTGAGCGGAGATTGGCGTGACTTACACGTCTGAAAATATGTTTGTATTCGTGCTTCTTCACAGATTAAAAACAGTTGCATTTACAGACTAATTATTTGATATCCAGATGATGCTGTTCACAAAAAAAGTACAATGTCAAAAGTGGAAGCTTCAGGGTTTGACCGCAAGTAAATCAAAGATCCAGTTAAATATTACACGTTTTAAACAATGATAATGGATGAATAAATATTTCCTGAAATAAAAGTATAAAATAAAAACAGCTTTTTCCTATTTGCATCACATGATGTTAATTATTTCATCCAAGGGTCAACACTTACCTGCATGAGCGAGCTCTACCTGCGTGTGTGCTAGTCTGTGTGTGTGTGTGTGTGTGTGTGTGTGTGTGTCAGCTGTTCGAGGTCCCCGTCCAGAATCGGGACATATGCTTCAAAAGACTCCTGTGGACTTACACAGACACACACACACACATGCAGGCCTTTGCAACCCAAGGACGCCGATGAAAAAAGGAAAGAAAAACTCAGCTAACTGAGTTTAATGTTGGGATGTTGGGCCTTTGGTTTTAAATGTTTGCACTAAATTAATAACTTTTAGTCTTTTATTTTATGAATCACTGATGAAGTTAAAGATGCTATAGCTTATATGTGAACAACCGTGGAATGAGATTTGTCTTTTTCTGAAAGTTTTGTTGTGACCCAAACGAGTTAGTGATGTAAGGATTAGACAAGCACTGAATACTCTAAACATAGAAACAGTTCATTTCCTTCAGCCTTTCTCTTTAGCAGGTAGACATGTGATCTCGTATAATATAAAAAACCTCAAATCATTCACATTGTTCATAGAATTTATTATTCATATTTCCCATTTTTTTCCATTTTTATCTCACTTTCTTTTGTTTTCATATTTTTCTGCTTCATTCTTTTTTCCTTTGTTCTAATTCTCTCTCTTTCCCTCTCTCTCTCTCTCTCTCTCTTTTTTTCTCAGCTGTCTCATTCACTCTTATCTTATCCCTGCGTGCCCACACACCATAACCAAACCAGCCTGCTTATTCATGTTGCACAGAGGTATCACTTTATTTCTCTGCTATTATTTTTTTGTGAAGTCGCCTCAGTATGACTCGCCCAAGACAGCGCTTTGCTGTCCCACCCTCATTATATTTTCACACTCTGCTTCCCTACGACACACACACACACACACGCACGCACACACACACACACACACACACACACACACACACACACACACACACACACACACACACACACACACACACACACACACAGACACACACACACACACACACACATACACACACACACACACACACACACATACACACAAACCCCTCTGTATTTGTGTCTTTTCTTTGTCCCACTGGTCCAAATCTCCTCCTTTATCCTCATCCTTTTATAATGACAAATGCTAATTTATAATTACTGTGGTATTTTTATTTTTTTATTTTACAGCGCATTGTTTCAAATATCTACATTACAGTTAAATTGAAGAACAAGTAAACCTTGTGCCTGAAAATGTACAGCCCTATGTCCTAGAAATCACATTCATACACAATTAAAACACAATAAAATACAATACAAAATACAAACAAATTTACTTATATTTAAATCAAAATATGAAATAAATCAGAGGAAAATATTTTCTGGCCACAGTTACATTTTTATCATAATGTATATAGTGTTGCAGTTGTATATTAAGGTTATATCTGGGAGACAAGGTTAAATATGACGTTTTTTGCTGTAAAATGGTCACGACTGAATTATGAGAAATCAAAGTAAAAATGTATGGTTTTCGTTTTAGCCACTTCAAACCAGTTGCTCAGCAAATGTGGAAAAAATATAAAAGTGTGAAATAACCAGCATCATAATAATACATAGAGTGTTTATATATAATTCCATCAATATAACTGAAGCTGAATAAGAAAATACGTTTTCAGGACTTCTATCAAAAGTACCACTCTCCTTGAACTGTACTCAGCTCACCTCATGTCAGCATTCAGTTCTTGGTAACATAAGTGATCTGCTTGGTTGGTCTGTACCTTGCACAATATAACGCTGACAACACAAGCTGTGGGTTTGAGTGATGGAGGATCAGAACTCCCTCACATCACAGCACAGGCAGTGAAACCCTGGGTCCTCTTTGGAAATGAGAGACTGAACCATAACCCCCCAGTAAATCCCAGGCTTCAATATCCCAGTGTTTTTGAAATGCCTGGTATACAACTCAATGTAAATATATGGACATAAACTACAGAGGAGCAATATATCCTTTTGGATGTATGCATGTTGTGGTGTAATGCTAAGATTACAAAAAGTGACGCATTATTGTCGAGCCTCCTGAGTGTATGAGACTTGTATTCACAACACGGGGCCGATGTGTCTATGCTCTCGTGGGGAAGCCGTTAAAACACAGTGTACTGTTGTGTGTGTTGTGTCAGCGGGTTGTAATCCATGTGTGAATTTATGTGGAAAAGCTGATAGATATGAGCATGTGTTTAAACCATGGTGTTATACCATGAAAATGCATTTCACAAGTCAATGAGTCTGAGATTTACACGCTGCTGTCGTGATTTTAATTGATGATTAGCTGCACTGTGTCTGTTATCAGCTTTTATGAATGGATGCTTTTATTATCGTAACACAGCTAATCTTTTTCTTTATTTCCCCCTCTTTCCTGTGTTCAGTGTCCGACAGCCCAGCGGGAGCAGCAGGCGGCGGACCAGGGTCCGACTCCTCCCAGCCACGCTTCTCCTCCTCGCTCCCCACCTACCTCCCCGTCCAATGCCAGCTGAGTGGTGCTGACTCCGCCTTCTTCCTGCGGGAAGCCAATCAGGAGGTGATGCGAAACGGCAGCCTGTCGTCGCGGACCGAGCCGTTCTTCCTCCACCAGCTGGAGGCAGGCGCCGCCCCCCCGCACGCCCTGCCCAGCGTCAACTGCAGCTACGGGAACCTGAGCATCGAGCAGCCAATCCCAGTGGAGCTGCTGCAGGGTCCGCCGCAGCACGTGCTACCGTCGACCAACCACGTGACCCTGAACTGGAAGGTCAAAGGTCAAGTTGTGGTGCCCAGAGTCGGGTCAGCACGGCCCTGGATACAGGTATTGGCAATTTTAACGTCACATTAATCTTCTAATGCAATAAAAAGCAAACTTTATATGAAAACCCCATAGACGAAGCAGGATCAAATTCAAAGAAACATTAAAAGATTCCATCTGTAAGTTAATGTTTGTCTTTCTGCTCATGGAACCTCTTTGACAGCTTGAAGGAAAAGATAAAAACAATGTGACAGGAAGTTCTTTTTTCCCACATAAACCCTCAATACGATCTGAAATGTGTCTGTTTTGTTCTTAGGTTCTGTTTTACTTGGTCGGGCGGCGTTGGGATGAGCCTGACCCGCCTCCTCCGTCCCTCCTGCCATGTGTCAGAGCTGTGGCCGTCCGGGACGCCAGCGAATCAGCACCATCGGCTGGCTGCCGACTCGTGGGACCATCTGGCATCTGTGTTGTCCGTCTGGAGATTCCCCCAGCTTGGTTTACACCACCGCAAGTGAGAAAGAGACCTCCTGAAGTGACTCTACCCTCAGTGGATGTGTATTACTCCATCATACCACTAGAAGGGGCCGATCAAGAGTGTCCCTTCATCGTTAACGAGCCATGGAGAAGTCCAAGCGCCAACGTTGGGCCTCTCGGAGGCCTTGGCATGGGCCTTGGGGGGCAGTGGAGCCCCCTAGTGGAGGGGGGTCTTCAGGACATGTTGAAAGCTGGTTCTGTTGTAATGACCACGGGCCCGGTTTCCGCCAAGGGACAAAGACTGAGACTGGATGAAAACGTGGAGGTTCTGGTGCCACCCAGCCCGGTTCGGCTCGGCAAGACGGTGGCGTTCGGTGTCTACATGAAGACAGAGTCCCACATGGAGCAGTTTACACTGAGGTAGGAACACAAGCATTTTCTTCGGTTTGTCTCTGATTCTTATTTCTATCATAACCACTCTGTCCTTTCCCGCTCACCCACACTCTCTCGTCTCAACACTGCCGTCAACTTTGTATACTGAGCCTCTTTCAGGAGCCAGCAGTGCAGAAAACCTCATGAATATTCGGGGCTGATCCAAGGAGAGAGGAAAACACAGAGAAGGAGAAGCAAGGGAAGGAAAGGGCGACTTAAAGGGACTGAGATTTGAGGAATGGGAGAGAAAAGGCATAAAATCCGCAGCTCAGTGTGGCATGGACATCTCTCCTGTGTGATCCGATCACAAGTGGACAGCTCTAAGTGCATCAGATCACACGTTGCATTAGAATGCGTATCCACGTGCATCTCCAGTGACCACGTGTAATCGGATCTCACGTCCCCCGCTCCATATGCAAATAAACACATAAATCATTTCTGGTTGCAAAGACCAAATGTATTGTTGTTTTTAGCCTGTCGGACTTTGACAGAGGGGGCTGTTGTCAACAGAGAGAGAGAGAGAGAGAGAGAGAGAGAGAGAGAGAGAGAGAGAGAGAGAGAGAGAGAGAGAGAGAGAGAGAGTAGCAAGGAAATGCTGATCAAATCAATGTGCTGCTCACACTGATAGAATTTCATATTCATTTCAAATAGTACAACGAGAGATAAACAATAAATGTCAGTGAATTGTGGTGGGAAGTCTCAAATGAATCAATGCATTGGAAAGAGTGAGAGAAGGCAAATTCAAGATCATAGATCAAATCCTGCTGTATTCAGTTTTAACACAACAGTTTGAGGTCAGAGGTGTATTCACTTATTCTGGCTTCTCCTTGGTGTGAAGGTGGCAGAACTGGAACTTCATGTACTAATGGTTAATTTCTCTCTAACAACTGCAACAAAGTTAGTGGAGCCAATCAGGCAGTGTCTATGATAAGTGAAGTGAAGTCGAGTGTAAGCTGTGGTCGCTCACAGGCAGACAGATAAAGCAGAGAATGAGCCGGCAAATCCCCAAAACAGGTGAAAAAGGCTGAAGAGCTGCAGCGTGGTTCAGAGAATCGGGAAGAGGAGGAGTCAGGAGGACCATCTGGGGGGGGGGTTACTCCCGGGCACGAGGGCGTGGCAGGCTCGGTGAAGAAAGGAGAGTTAGTAAAACAGCACAGGCAGAAAAAAGAATGAATGAACTTATGAATGAGCCGTGACACTTTCATTGCAGAGCATTCCAAAGTATAAGTAACGGAGCGTGACTCACAGCATCACATCAGGTAACTCCCCTCATATGAAAGGACTGGACCTCTGTGTGGCTGCAGTAAACTTAGACCTGACTCATTGACGAGTGATTCGATTCTGTGTTGCACTGCGGACAGGAAATTTGAAATTGGCGATTGTGATAAGACACTCAAGGCACCTGTGACTATAAAGTATCGAAACACCTTTATTGGTCTGATTTAATCTTCTTTGTTTCCTACAATTCTATCAAAAGAGAGAAAAAGTATCACAGTTGTTTGTTTCCTTGTGCTCGACCCTTCCTGCGGTCATTTGAGGACACTGGAGAAAAAAGGAACGAGTGGCACCGCACCTTGTCCTGCTACCTGCTGGCACACACGCACACACACACACACACACACACACACACACACACACACACACACACACACACACACAAACACACACACACACACACACCCTGAGACACACAGACAGAGGGAGATAAATACTCCACCAACATCCTGAGCTCACTATTTCTCTCTACCATGTGCACACACATACTTCATCGCTGTGCATGCACACACCCTGACAGTGACCTGAGTGTGTATTGAGAATACACACAAACACACACACACACACACACACACACACACACACACACACACACACACACACACACATACACACACACAGACTCACACACTGAGAGGTGTCCTCTCTATGTTTCTCCCTACAGACACTTTATCTTTGTCTTTATTGTACAACTCCCCTGCTGTGTGTGTTTTTGTGTGTGTGTGTGTGTGAGCGCACATACAGTTGTGTGGCATTGCCATACTTTTTACGGCATAGTTTATGGCAGCTGTTGTTCAGTTGTTTAAGTGATATGTCCAGCTGTTTCTGTTCTTAAGAATGTCCCATTCAAAAATCTCTAAGCTCTTTCTGCTCGCAGTTGAGTGTGTGTGTGTGTGTGTGTGTGTGTGTGTGTGTGTGTGTGTGTGTGTGTGTGTGTGTGTGTGTATGCATGCGTGCGTGTGTGTGTGTGTGTGTGTGTGTATGCATGCGTGCGTGTATGTGTGTGTGTCCATCCCTCTACCTGCAGCTCGCCCTCTGCCCCAGCGCACAGTCCCGTGGATAATCTCCCATGTAAGAGGCACAGTGAGACATGTAATAAGGCTTAAGTGGATGTCGTTCCTGTTCGTGAGCGTGCACATGCATGTGTGTGTGCGTGTGACACATAATAAGCCGTAAGTGTGCTCCATCACACTGAGGTGATGTGATTATGATAAACTGCTGAGGAGATGGGGGGACACGGAGGGAGGAAGAGTCAGAGACGGACAGTGATGGAAAGGGGAAGGAGAGAGAAGGAATGACAGAAGAAAATTGGAGGTTTTAACAGGAGGATGGATAAAGAAACTCTAAGAGGGACAGAGAAACGCTTCCTCCTCTTGCATGTCTTCCTCAATCTGAGACGCAAGGACGGAGGGATGGAGGGTTAACACACACTTGCCAAATTGGATGGGTCGTCCTGGCTGGATCCCCTGTCACTGGGCTTGTAGTGTCATGTGACCATACATGATTCTGTCACTCAGTAAATGGACTGCTCCTCTGCAGGGAGTAAACTGAAACCTAGGATGTGGAGGAGACATCACGTACTGATAAACTTAAACTGTTAAGTGTTTTACTCTGATCATTCTAAAAATAAAAGATAAAAACTCCTCGAGTTTCATTTATTATATATTTTGAATTCTGCATTTGTTTAAAGTTGTCACCACACTCCTAGTGACCATTTCTTGTTACTAATTAGTAAAGATGCCTAATGGCTTCAGTAGCAATTAAAACAAGTATAGTCAGTTTAAGAGCACTTTTTTGCTTTGAAGGGCCACCCCCCGCATTTTACAGATAAAATCCTCTAGAACTTTTGCTAGAAAAGACGATTTTCAGGACAAATACACAATTTCAACAAAATGTATCTTGCAAAAAAACTGTTATTTGCTATATTCATCCTTTTGGGTGATGCTAATATGTATAAAGGGATAATGAAGAAAGAAAACAGAAGGAAAAACATCTAATGTGTTTCTCTTACTCCCTGATGTACTGTAACTGCTCCAGGACCCGTTCTAGACAATGTGCCAATGTCACAGTGTGGGACTGCTTGAAGATGATACCAAGAGACAATTAAACATAATAGCCAGAACACAGCAGACACGTGTGAGGTGCTGGACGTGCATGTAATTGGTTTTTGACACTGGTACTCAAGCCCTGAAGATAATGGGCCAGTGCTCCAGTCTGTGTTCCTTAAGGAAAAGAGAACATGAAAAGGGAAAGAGTTTTTTCTCACGAATTAAAAAGCAAAGAAAGGAGTCAACGTGTTTTTGTGCTTTTATTAAGATCACATTGGAGAATCTACTTTAAAACTGGATTTTTTTGCTTCTTATATCTTTCAGGTTGCATAATTAAATCATTTTCAATGCAGAGGTCACAGCATTCTTTGTTGTGTTGTGTCTTCTCTGCAAAAACATCATGCAGGACTCATGTCCCCTGCATGCTCTGCACCTCTCCTCTTTTCTTACATGCACTTAAGATATTGGGGCATCTTCAAAGATGACGGAACAAGGGGATTGTGGGCAATGGGATCAGCTAGTGGGAAATAAAAGAGAGCGAGGAGTGTCCAAAGTCGGCCATCAAGGTGTTTGTTGTGTTTTAACCAAGCAGACCTATATGCTGAAGTGTCTTATCTCCCTAAAGCCACTCTACAACCTTCGTTTCATACTTCATTACATTACATTTTCCTTTAGCCTACGCTTTTATCCAAAGTGACTTACAATAAGTGCATCAACCCCGAGGGTACAAACCAAGAGCAACAAGAATCAAGAAAGTACAATTTCTTCAAAAATAAAACAAAACTACAAAATGCTATAAGTAAGTGCAATTTAAGTGCTACTAAATTGTTAGTTTCAAAAATTTTTAGTATTTTTTTATTCAAGGTATAGTGGGAAGAAGCACACACTTCAGTTCAAGTGTTACTTGGTTCATCCTACTCAGATCTCACCATTGGTTACATGTCATTGCCCAAGGACACTTCGGCAAGCAGATGGGAAAGACTGAGGATCGAACCCCTGACCTTCCGGTTGAACGTAGACCACTCTACGCCCCTCAGCCACAGCCGCCACCATAAATACAGCAAATATCTCTTCCAGGGCCAAATGCTTTTATGAACTGGGCTGATTCCAGACTAAAGAGTTTTTCTTTCATCCTTCATAAAAGTCAATGCAAAGAAGCTCTAATATCGATAATGTTCATCCTGCGCCACAGTTGCTGATGACTGTAGCCAGCTGAGGAGCGTCTGATCTGTGCTTAATGTTGTCGAGACTCAAGTCTGCACACAGTTTTGCCTTGCAATGACATACTTGTCTGTAATGATAATGTAGGAAAAGAGGAAATTGAGTTAAAAGCAGCATGTTGCCAAGAGCGACAACATGTGGATCCTTTATCTTCAGCCTTGTTTCTTCTCTCTCTTTTGCTTTCTCCTCAAATGCTGTAAATCAGTCAATCAAACTTTATTTTCACAGACCAAATTCACAAATCCCAATTTGCCTCATAGGGCTCACCAACGTGTTATGTCCTTTACCCTTAACCCTCGACTAGAGTGAGGAAAAATGCACATCTCCATCAGTAAAGTGGGTGTTCCGTGTGTGGAATGGCCTAAACTATCAAAGCACATTTACTTTGAAAACCCTAATGCAGACAGTTGTTCAGGCGTTTTCTCTTGGAACATCTTACATGTTATATTAACCTCAGGACTTCCCCTCTGTGCATGAATCCTAACCCAGTACAGCAGATGTCGAGTTCTGTGCAGCTGCAGTTCAGTGAGCGTTCACTAACAAGTCATTAATACAGAGTCTGAACCAGTGGAAACCTTTTCCCATGTATGTTAAATGCTGTGAATTATGCATTTGTTAGCATTGGAACATTTTTCAGCAGTGGGGATGTTGACAGACTGAGGGTCAAAGTGATTAGTATCTCCCTCATTAAGAAGCTGTCATCTTGAACTGTGTGTTATCGTTGTTGGGCTGGTTAATTAGTGAGATGATTACTGATGAGGGGGGGAATCTGTGTGTGTGTGTGTGTGTGTGTGTGTGTGTGTGTTTGTGTGTGTGTGTGTGTGTGTGTGTGTGTGTGTGTGTGTGTGTGTGTGTGTGTGTGTGTGTGTGTGTGTGTGTGTGTGTGTGAGAAATAGGCAGACGGAGACAGACTGAGACGGCAATTATCAAACGGCAAACAAGTATTTCTCTCTGCTTGTGTTTTTTCCTTTTTATTTCTTTCTATTTGTTTTTATGGGACTTATAGTCATTTGTTTGTGAATGGAATTTATCATTCTTTGTGTGTGTGTGTGTGTGTGTTTCTGTGTGTGTGTGTGTGTGTGTGTGTGTCTGTGTCTGTGTGTCTGTTTGGATTAGTGGATTTTTTCTAGGATCAGAGGGGAGATGTTCTTCTAAGGACCAGCTAGTCCTCTCTTGTGGCTTCAACACACACACACACACACACACACACACACACACACACACACACACACACACACACACACACACACACACACACACACAAACAAGCCCAGGATACCTTTATTTCACAAAGCTCCACCATCGATTTCACCTCACATGCCCTTTCACCAGCGAGGGGCCAGAATTGATTGTTTTTTGCGCCCCTGTGTGTGTGTGTGTGTGTGTGTGTGTGTTTGTGTGTGTGTGTGTGTTTGTCTAAGCGTTTCCATGGCCTTACGTTAACACACTGCATATGCTTTTTTGTATAATTGTGTTCATGCACATTAGCTGTGGTACCCCTCCGTGATGTTTGTGTATCACATGTGACGTGCTTATACGTTGTGTTGAGTCAGAGTGTGAGTGTCGTGGACTGATGGGATTCTCATTGTCTTCGTTTGCCTCTCTGTTCTCAGCCCTCGCTCTTTATTTGTATGTTTTTGTGTCGGCGCCTTTCAATTCACAAATTCATTCTGTGCAGTCATGAAAAGGCACAAAAGATTTAAAAAAAAAACTGAATTAGATTAATTTCTTTCATTTGGGATGAAGCCAATAATTACGCTTCCAGGGTGTTATAAAAAAAATAAAATAACGCACTCTTCCAACAAATTGGAAAGTATTACATTCACAATACACAGCGATTGGGTTGCAGGACTTGTGTTTGTTGTTTGGTTTTATGAATTTAAATATTTCATGCCCTACTTTATTTTCATCTGGAACTGAAAAGTTTTTATTTAGCAAATTATTTTATACACATTATATACTCTCTTTTTTTTCCAAGTCACTCTTCCGTTCCAGGAGTATTGTATATTAAGGTTTTTCTAACCGATGCTTGTTAACCAAATATGAACAAATTAACAAATGAGATTAAAATGTCATAAAATGGAGAGAAGTAGAGTATCTGACACATTCAAAATTTGAGTGGATTTTAACAAGGTTTAAAGTTTTACATGAGCAAACAGCAGTGTTATCATTAGAAAATGAGGATTCACTTGTCATCCCACTGCAGCACTGCTCCGCTCTCACTCTCAAACACACGCACACACACACACACACCACAGTCACTAGGATGGCCCGGTAAACCGTAAAAACATCTGTGGTTTCAAGTTTTTAGAGTCTGAGTCTGGCAGACGTCGGCGTTAACCTTCTGCTTCAGTCTGCACGTTCTCAAGGCCACGACAAGCTTGCAGCCACTCTGATGCACATGAGAGTAAAGTGCAGACATGTTCAGTGGCTAATCTCCATAAATCATCCCTCGTTATCAGGCCAGGCAGTTCTCCGCAGACAGCAGTTCTACTAGTTTTTTATTCAGAAATAGCATCATGCTGTGAGGTCAGTGTAGTATCTAGTGCACAGTCTGGTAACTGAGACCCAGAGCTGAGAACACCTGCTCAGATGGTTTGATTCTTCTAACAGATTAACCAACAGTATAAATCAGTAACAATTGTTATAGTAAACAGTTCAGAGCTGAACATCCCTGTGCAGAGGGAGAACATGTGGTGGAAGACGTAGTTTAAAATGTGGCCACATGAAACACGGAGTTAATTATGTTTTAAACATCCACATCAACCATTACCTATGTTTTCTTCTCAAAATACAGATGTATTTTACTACCCATGACACAGTAGCATTAAGTGCCAGAGAAACAATGGGGAAACATTGGTTATTTGTGTATCATCTCCTAAACGATGACTCTCTACAGAAACATACTCAATTTAATGTTGTTGTTTTTTTTTTTTTATCCCACTCGACGTTCTTTCCAGGCAGCATCTCTATTCCTATTATTCTTTACGTATGGGACTTCCTGCTTCTATTTATCATGTTTTCTAAAGGAAATCTTTCATGTTCTCTGGATCAGAGATCATTGCTTTGTCTCTTCCCTGTTGCAGTCTCTGCCTCTTCAGCAGCAGCACTCTAAATAATCACCAGAGCCATTAAATTGGACTCAACACGGTATGTACTCATGCTCCACTACATACATTTCTGCAGCCCGCTGTCCTCTCGCAGCTCCATTATTCTCATAAAATTGCCACTTACCTATTGCTTTAACATTCATCCATACTGTGATGAAGGGGTAAGAAATATGGGTATAATATTGGAACAAAACTCAGCAGAAGGGGTTGGTTGGCTTATTCTATTCATGATAAAGAGACTGAGAATGAGAATAAGAAAGACTAATTTGAACAAAGTCCTTATATAGAGAAACAAATGACTAATAGAAAAGGAGAAACTTTTGAATCACAAATGTTCTGTACGTAAGTGACCTGAGATAAAAAATGTTAGCATTGAAGCAAATGAGACTTTTGGAGCTTTAAGCCACTTAAGGTCAAGTTAAGGTCTGTTCAGTAAAGGCAAATGTTTTCAAGTCAAGTGGTCTGGTGGGGTATTACAGGGGGTTTTGCCGTAATTTCTCAGAAGTCGTTGCACCATTAACTGATCTACTTAAAATGCGTGTCCCATTTGTGTGGTCTCCTCTCTGTCAGCAGGCGTTTGAGAGGATAAAGTCTCTGCTGTGTGAAGCACCGGTCCTGGCCGCTCCGAGGTTTGACCGACCTTTTGCGCTTCAAGTCGACGCTAGTCACATCGGAGTAGGTGGCGTTTTGTTGCAAGCCGATGAGTTGGGTTTGGAAAAACCAGTTTGTTTCTTTTCCAAGAAATTTAACTCATATCAATTGAACTATTCAACGATTGAAAAGGAGGCACTGGCCTTAGTTTGGGCTCTGAGAAACTTTGAAGTGTACTTGGGCTCTGGAGCGGTACCCGTAGTGGTGTACACTGACCACAACCCACTTTTGTTTTTGAACTCGCTGCAATGTCCTAACCAGCGTCTGATACGTTGGTCGTTATTTCTAAAGTCACATTGGCTTGATATTAGACACATAAAGGGTGCGGAAAACGTCGTAGCCGACGCACTGTCTCGCGTTCCTCAGGATTGGGGTTTGAGCTAAGACTTTATTGCTGTTATGATGTTGTCCTGTTGCGCTCCTGTTCCCTCTTCTGTCATCCTTCCCTCTTAAATTGCTTCCCACTGGTACCAGGTTGCTGAGGTGGGGGTGTGGAAGATGCGCGTAGTGAGCTGTGTGGTTCTCAACAGCAGCTGGTGTTCCTGTCCTCGGATGTGTGTGCCCTTGTGTGTGTGCCTTAAACATCGTAAACTCTATACGTGTAAAAAAAAAAAAAAAAAAGTAAAACTTCAAAGTAAGTAAAATGTATATATTTGTGAAGAAAATAAACTTTATAGTAGGTAGAATGTGTAGCCTATATATGTGCAAAGTAAAAAAAAAAAAAAAAATTGGTTTTGGTTTAATAATGAGGGAGCCATTGTCGAGTTCGGGGTTGGGCCCCGTTTTTCAGGGAGGGGGGTGTGACGGCCTCCTGCCTGTGGATGTGTGTATGCGTGTATGGTGGCCTCTGCTTTGTCAAGCTGCAGGTGATGAGCTGGTGGGCGTGGCCAATTCCTAAACCTGTGTTAAGCTGGTCCTTCCTCCTGCCTCAGTCTCTTCCTGACATCGCCTGGCTCCGGAGGGAGAGCGGTGTGCCGCTCCGCCGCAGCCCCTCGTTTTCTATTGTGTTCTCTTGGTTTGCTTTGCCGTCATTTTGGTCCCTTGTGTTAGGGAAATAAATTATCCTTTTGTTACTTTTACCTGCGCAGTTCCTTTTATTTGTCCGACCATGAGCCGGGTCGTGACACAAGTCATTCACTATTGATTAAATGCGGTAAATTTTTTCAGATTTTGAGGGTTTCATCTTGATTCATATCAAGGTTAATGCTGTGATTTTCCATGGTTCCATGGTAGAAAACAGAGTGAGATCGTTTCGAAGAGCTAAAACCCTTGTGTGGATAGATATAGTTTTTAGTTTTTATCAACATTTTGAAATGTTGTTTCAAAATGTAGTTGTTCTCATCACAGAAACCAGTGTGAGTCCACCAAGGATTCTGAGCCAGGCTACAGAAGGGTAGAGCTGAGCAAAGCCTTCAGACACATGCTATCACCTGTGCTCCTGGATGAAGAGCCAGGAAAAACACCTCAGATTTACAGGAGCAGGTATTATGGGATTAAAGAGGCTCTACCTCATACAGTCACAATGAGGGGCCAATTCTGTCAAGTGGTCAAGCTTATGGAATATGTCGGCCTTTAACGCCCAATAAGAAATGTCCTGCGACAGTGGGATTTCCAAATTAAGTTGAATTATTAATTTGACACTTAAATGCACCACACTGTGCATCTGTCAGCCTTGTTGAGTGTCCTACTCGCTCTCTGCAGTGGGTTGTTAATTCTCATCTATTCTGTTGAGTTGACAGTATTTCTGATCATTCTGAAATCCTTCATCTGTCAAAGGATGATTTGATCGTGTTTCTGGTCACTAGTGTGAAGCAAAGGTTCGAGGGGTCATGCCTATGAATATCTTCACAAAAGTCAGGGATTACGGTGATACAGAGCTATGTGCACACACACTACATAGAGCATATCTGGAATTACACACACACACAGTCCGAAACACAGGGACACATTCACAATGTGGTGGACGTGTGAAACTGCTTCTATGTGTCCCAGTGGCAGGAGACGCTCTGTGGAAATCCTGCTGAGTCGAGGAGGTCAGACCACATTGTGGTTAGCTGCAGTATAGGTCATAAACCCCGCCTCCTCCATGTTGGTGGATGGGGCATGGACCAACCTAACAAGTCATATACATTTTTTCACAGAGGGCTTCTGTTCATTGTTACGTTTTTCTGGAAAGTTTGTTTTAAATTGGTTACAAACAGTATCACGACTCTACATAGTCTGAACTGTTTAAAACGTGACAAAGTGGAGTTTTCAATCTTTATATATGGTCTATGATTAGACCTACATTTTTATTATATATCATTTGATCATTTGATCGTAGTTTGCCAGCCACATATTACCTCCTCTTGGAACAGTGCATTGAGGGATTTAACAACTTGTAATTTCTGTCACTTCATTCATGACGTGATGATTCAAGCCCACGGCGCCAAAATAATTCAAACGAAGGGGAAAGGTCAATTGAGTTTGTAGTTAAAAGGTTAATGGAATTCACATGACGCTGGAGGTTGTGAGTACAGAAGAACTAAGAATTCAATAAAACATTATTGCATGTTGTGCCAATAGTCGACTGTATTTCATACTGCAGAACAGGGGCATGTTATTTTCATGGTACAGTTAAACCCGGCTCATCAACCAGAGCTTTTAAACGGTCGGACCTGAAGTTCAAAGTTATTTCCGCTTTAAGCGCATGAGGTCTGTTTCCCTTTCCCTCCCTGGTATTGACTTGCTCAGGCAGTGAAACCAGTCACTAGCATGATACGATGAACCAGTTCTCTCTGTCGGACTGAACACATGCAAGCTGCACACATCAACACCCACTCTGTTTCTCTCTTCAACCCACACAGTCATTCAGTGGGCCTATCTGTTTATTCCCTTAATCCAGTCTGCACTATCATGCTGTCTACAGAGCTCTCCCTCTACTTTCTACTCTCCGTACCCTTCAATTTCCCTGTCACCTCCTCCCATTCTTTTCTTCTCCTCCTGTTTTCTCCCTCGCTCTCTCCTTCCATCTCAAATCAGTCATGAATATTCACGAGGGTGTTATTTGCATTGCTGGCTCCTGAAAGAGGCTGAGTACACAAAGGTGACAGCCATCAACCTCGGCATAGCGCCGCTGTTTGTGTTTTGGGTTCTCTGCGTGTGTGTGTGTGTGTGTGTGTGTGTGTGTGTGTGTGTGTGTGTGTGTGTGTGTGTGTGTGTGTGTGTGTGTGTGTGTGTGTGTGTGTGTGTGTGTGTGTGTGTGTGTGTGTGTGTGTGTGTGTGTGTGTGTGTGTGTGTGTGTGTGTGAGGGCGAGAAAGAAATAGACAGTGAAAGGAGGAGAGTCAGAGGAGAGGAGTGGGGGGGGTTGTGTGTGTGTTTGGCTGCCATGTCTCTGGCAAAATGACTGACGCTATCACTGAAATTCTAATTAATACGTCCCTGAGTACGAGTGTGTTTGGATTGAATTTGAAACATTTTTGCTGTTTGAACCTGGTTATTGATATGACAGTGATCCTCTTGGCTCGTGCACGGCTGCGTATGTGCTCACATGTTCACTTCGCTGTCGCTTCTGATAAAATTCCCCATCTTTCCCGGTCTTCTGACTGCCGACACTCTTCTGTCGCTTCTCCTCCTTCGCACGCCTCCATCGCTCTTTGAGTCTGGATCTGCCAACGCTGGTTTGAGGAGGCTTGAAATGAAAATGCCTGGACGGTGATTGTGTTTTGTTTACTGTTGGTGCCACTCTTGTTTGCAGGATAGAAGAGCCCCATTTAGATTGCTCCTGAATCCTGGGGACGCACCACACGCTCGTAGTAATGCATTTTAAACTGAGTCGTGTTCGCTTGTGTGTTTTCCTGTGTGTTTGAGCATTTACCTCTCGGTTACCCCGGGAGTTCTAAAAAGGAGTTGGGGATAAGTTTGTTTTTATTTTAACAAGCTGAAGGGAAAACAGTTGATATTTTTACTAACTGAGAGAAATCCCCTCTTGCAGCTTTCCACCCTGAAATAACACTTTTATTTTCTTGGCCTGGGACCCGGGCTCATGAAAACACGTTGTGAGCTTTATTATTCTTGGAGCCACTTGAAATAACCTACAGATGTTCGTATAGTAGAATTCCCATATTTACTGTGCGCTGCCTGAACTGCAGCGGCTCTGTCGCTCAGGCTCCAGAGGGGGATCCTCTGGAAGTTACCAGACACTGTGTGTTTTTCTTTAAAGAGAATCCATCTTGTTTTGGGACGTAATCGTGGGAGTAAATGCAGGACAGATGCATTATAGTGCAGCTTGGGATTGTGATGATGTGATTTTTGATTTGAAGAAATACCTGAGGAAGAGCCAATTATACAAAACCTAACTTGTCAAGCACTGGTTCACTTTTCTTACATCAAGGTTTTTCTGGTAGAGAGCAGCAAACCCGAAGAGAATAAAAAAAATTAAATACAGTAAGTAATTAATTTGTGTTTTATAAGATATCAAAGTGTGTAGTGTTTCAATTTAAAAGTTAAATTGAAGTTAAAATTCTGATAAAACAAAAGTAGTAATGTACACAACTAATATATATATGTTTGTGTAACCGTATATGGATGTCACCATACCAAAAATTCTGTAGTAAATAATGATACAATGACATTTTTACGATAACCAATTCGATACCACAGCTAAAAACAGAACACTAAATCCCATTTACTTTAACACACAATCCTTTATACAAAAAGAAAACACAAAAAAACAACCGTGGCTATGTAGCCTTCAAGTAATAAATAAAAACAAAAGACTTTTAAAGTTATAAAACAGAACAGTGGCCTGTAGGAAAATTATGAGGTTTCAGTTTTCAGGTAAAGCTCAAGGTTGCACGCGCAATGTACTAACACACACACACTCACACACACCTATATACTCGATCGCAAGGCTGCTGTAGGTGAATATTAATTTATGTATGTATGTTTATTTATATATATATATATATATAATATACACACAAACGGATTTGTGGCGATCTCAAAAACATCTTCAGAACTAAAGCATTTACAGGTAAAAATAAAAAAGCGAGTCCTGACTGTTTTCTGCACAGATAAAAGTCTTATTTGTGCTCGATCAAGTGTGACTGTCTCTCTCTTCCCTTTCACTCGCAATCCAGCTGTGGAAAGGCTGTCACATTTACCCACTGGGCCGGTGAACAGCATCAAAATTGCACAGAATTTGTTTTTCTGTGCTGCTGCAGAAACGCAGGTCCGCCTCTAAAAAAATCAGCCTCTACAAACGTATTTTTCTGTTTCTTGGTTGTAGTGGCGTGTGTCTGTGCAAATAAAAAGCAACGCTATGAAACAGGAGACCTGAGGAATAGTGGGTTCAACTAATCTGTCGCCCAGATTTCCTTTCAGCCCTGCTCACCCATGTGTGTGGGTTTTGTTCTGCGCTGTGTAATCTCAGGCTGTTGTTCCTCAGACCAGACACGTAACATCCCCGTAGATTAGTTACAGTTTGTTGGAGCTTTTAAACATGAATTCACAAATCGTTCACAGACTTCTTCAAGGATCCCACCGGTGTCTCACAGCAATTTCCCTTTCCTTCCTTTTCTTCTCTGTCACAGGAGGCCGTTGCCTGTGTAATCTCTCGGCCGCTTGTAAACGTTGTGAAGTGAGAAAGTCAAGCTCGCTCCGCGTTTTGCGCTCGTTCTCCGGTCGCCCCGGATAAGAGCCTCACCTAAGGAGCCTGAAACTTTAATGATGGAGTAAATTATTAATGAAGGAATTGAAGAACCCCTGGAATCCTTTGGGATTTCACGGTGTGTAAGTGGTTATTGATGCCTCGGTCGGGTCGCGTCTCACTGGATACCCATCTGCAAAGTCTCCACAACACTTTCAGTTAGTCCTTTTAAAGATGCAACACGTGTTCAGAGGACTGCGACGCCTTCTCCTCCGATCGTGATAGCGAGTCTCTCCGGTGACTGAGCTTTCTGTGGCTTGTGTTTTCATAACAGTGAGTTTTTCTGCTGTTATCTCGACGTCTTTGATTTATATCTCTCATCCTGTCGGCTTCATTTTGTTTCGCCACAACTTTTTTGTGAGTGTTTCGATGTTGTAATGTTAATTATTTTTACGAATCCTCCTGTTTTGCCTGTGTTTATCATTATCCACTTTATTGTGAGGTGTGTTTGTGCAGTTAATTGTCGCGTGCGTGAATAAAAATCCCATTTAGAACAGATGCTCCAGGATGCTGGTGAACGGTATGAAAACACCGTTGCCTCCGTGATTGACCGCCTTGCTTCATGTTTGCTCATTTGTCAGCGCTAGTTTGCCCAGTTAATCTCCCCATTAAGCTCAGCGAGAACATTAACCTCGCAAATTAGCAGCGTTGAATGAGCCATTATTCATCACCAGATCGCCACTTTGACTCGGCTCTTCATGTTTTTTTGTGTTGTCTCCTAAAACAACCACGACCCCAAATCTTTACATTTTCTTCTTTCCAGCTGTCACTATCGTTTCCAACAGTGAGACATGAAGGATCGGTGAAGACCATTATATCACAATACGCAGAATTAGGAAAATCAAGGTCAAAAGCGGTTATATTGCAGGATGAATTACACGAGAAGGGAATTTCTACCGTTGCTAACAGCTCGTGCCATGAGTAGGAGTTCGGTTTAACATTTGGAACTGAGTTATTGGTTGAGCAGCTTGTTGGGAAAACAAAGGCATCACCGCAGCCTCTGGTCTATTTTCTACAGTCTTTTCTTCTACCCTCCTCTCCACTATTCTAATCTTAGCAGGTCTTAACAATTATTGTGCCAGCATACACACACACACACACACAGACATACACACACACTCACACACACACAACCTCTATCACACACATCCACACACTGTGAATCTTCTAAAGTAGCATGTGATATGCGGCTTGATCCCTCTCTTGTTCTTTGCTTCTAAAGGTATAGTCTCTCTTCTGTTTTACATTCCATAGAGGAATAGTGTGTGTGCCAGTGTGTGTGTGTGTGTGTGTGTGTGTGTGTGTGTGTGTGTGTGTGTGTGCCTCTCTAAAGAACATGCAAATGGCATACAGCCACGTATATATTGGGTACACGCGGAGACAAAAGAAGAGACGTGTACCCGGTGGAGTCTCTACGTGAACATGCACAGAGCTCCTGGGCCTGAGAAGCTTTTTGTCTGCTAGTATCTGAATCCCACAGAGAGAAAGAGAAAAAAGAGAGAATTCTTAAGAGAAAAAGAACGAGCAACAGAGAGAAAAGGATGATGTGTGGAAGGGAAGGTGGAGTAGTTGGAACAGGTGAGAGAGGAACAGAGGAGGGGATTTGGAAAGTGAGAGCAGAATCCATCTCCCTCATTTCTCCGTTTTCACTCAATCTGTTACTGACACAGTTTTTCTTTTCCTCCTCCCTTTTGTCTTATTATCTCCTTTCCCCTGCTTTCTCATAATTCCCTTTGTTTATTGTCTATCTCGCGTTCTCTGTGCCCTCTCCATTTCTCCCTAATTAGTATTTATTATGGATGCAACAAAAATTCAGATAATTAATTGAAGTAGTCATCTCGTGATTAGTGTCAAAACATCCTGGTGGAGAGAATCCTCTTCATGCAACACGATCCAAAAGGATTCGTTACACCGGCACACAAGGCCAACGCCCCGGCACTGACACCGACACTGGGCCCGTCTTCATCTGGACTGAGTGGACGTGCTTGACTGCTAATTGTTTTCATTGTGTTTTTCCGACAGCATTAAGCTGCTCAAGCTGTTTGGAAGCATTTAAAGGGTCAGTTCACCAAAATGACCAAAAGCCAGACAAAATGCACATGAGTGTTCTCACAAGGAAACTACTTTCTTGTGATATGATCAAAACCTTCAAACATTCACAGACTTTTCTTAGGTCACTTTTTTCCGGAAATAGATGAGAAGTCCTCGCTGTTTGTCACATTGTCACGACCGTGACGACTGATAAACTCTGTCTGCTGATGAATATCATTTGATATGATCTTGATCTCAGAACTCCTATAATTACTTTGGACCCATGTGGATTTCAGCAGCTTTGCTCTTTGAGATATTAATGTACGGCTTCTTGTCCTCTTTGAGGGGATGTGTTGGGTTGTACCTTGGGAATAAAGGGACATACACCATCTTTACTGAGTGCTGGTCGGCTTGTTATGTACGTTATTTAAGACTGAGAGAGAATGGCACTGAATAGAGCACATAGCTCCGCCAAGGCCAAACAATCCTACACATGATCGTTCCTATCGTAGAAATGTTAAAGAAAAAAGGAAGTGGAAGGAAAGAGACCCTGAATTGTTTATTTGTCATAAAACAAACTGACAGAGAGTGAGAAAAAGAAAATATCCTAGATCACACTAACAATGAATGGATTCTTCCTAGGCCCCATCCCTCCACCAAGGCCGAGTTATCATATTTATGAAAGAAAAAAGCAGTAGTATCTAGTAATGGGCGCAAGATAATATTTCTATTTGAGAGTGTGTTACACAGTGTGCTCTACAGGTTTGTCTTGTTGTGTACACCGCTACACAAACTGTTTACATACTCATGACCTGTTTTAAAAATAAAGATAGTTCTGAGCCAACAGCAGTGCGATTAGAAACGTGATTAGGTTTGATTTACCTGTTTTAACTTTGTATTCGATCAGTGATCGTTTCACAACAAATAGCATCATGGGGGAGCAGCACATTTGAGAGTGAGTGAGAAAAACAGTGGGTAGTAAAAAATCAACAAAAAAAGACTGCTTGAGTCCAATGGATCTACTGTTTGGCTGATGCAAAGTCACTGTGCCTGATCTGTGCCAGCATGAAGTAAAGGCCTGATATGATGCAAGTTAATTGATTTAGGTGAGAGTGAACAAACCAAACCCAGTGCTGAAGTCGTGGCTGTGAAATCTACACGTGGAGGAGCGAGGGGAAGGCCAGCAGGAGCTGAGGGGAGTGCAAACAGAACTGGAGAGCTGCAGACTTTCATTCTAGAGCGAGGAAAAGACAAGGGGAGAAGATAATTGAATAAGTAAAGGAGGACTTGAGGAGGATTCTGACAAAATGTCAATGTGCCACGGGGCAACATGTGGGGCAGAAAGTAAATCAGAATTTGTGATTAAAATTCAATTCAATTGCCGTATACTCAAAATTCTGGAAAAGTTTTTCTTCTAGTTCACTGGACATGTCACCTGTGTGTGTTTGGAGCATTTCGATATCACACAGCCAAGTGGTCTATGTGGTCTAACCTTGGTGGTATCTGTCTTGTTGTATTTTCTGCGATGGTCTTCCTGGTGGATGTCTTGCTGTGAGGCCAAGGAGCTTGACGGTCCTGCAGAAGGTCTGGCAAAGCGTCTGCAGCCAGGTTCAATGGGCACGTAATGCACTTAGCATCCTTGGCTTCCAGCACTCGTCGATGCCGCCTGCGTTCTTGGCTGTCTTTCTCTCCGAGGCCTCCTCTGAGACCGCCAATTCCGGCAGGACCACTTTCCTTGCCACTTGGACACCAGGTTAATGTTTGGTCTCAGCCTCTATGACAGTGTTTGGAAACTCGAAGCTGCCTCTGAGGAAACCATCTGATCTTTTTGGGTGCTACTGGCTTCTCCTTCCTCTCGACGGAAGCCAACTACCTTCAATGCCTTGTGCAGATGTTACTCAAGGTGATATAGTTTGCAGTTGTGTGCAGGTGTCACAGACACAGACATGTAATCACAGATATGATGGATGTAGAAACATGAAGCCTGTTACTTTTCCTGAAATGAGCATTTACTGGATTTTGAGTTCGATCAAACGGCAGGTGAAACAGGGTTTTTGTTCTTGATGTAAAACCAAGAACAGAAATCCCTTTGCGTGTGTGTGTGTGTGTGTGTGTGCGTGTGTGCGTGTGCGTGTGCGTGTGCGTGTGCGTGTGCGTGCTCGCTATTAGAGAGAGATTAAGATATAAAAGAACAGAGGGGTGCGAGAAAGCGAGAAGTTGGGGACGGAGAGCCAGTAATGACTACTCCAGTTGAGAGTGATAAGAGAGACGGAGGGAGAGTTGGTCTGCATAATGAGTCCTCCAGCATGGAGGTGGCATGTGGGAGGGATGGAGCGAAGGGAGGGAGGCAGGGACGAGCAGGACTCCTCCAGTGGAGAATAGAGAAAAGCAACAGAGGCATTTATTCTGATTCACAGAGAACGGTCGCTATAATGAGTTTTCCAGGGGACAGTTAGTAAGGTGGAAGACATGTAGGGGGCACAAAATGATGCAAATTTCAACGCCATTATGGCCATTGTTTATAAAAGAAAACTGAAAATGAGTATCCAGAGACGAGAAGCAACAACGATAAGCAAGTGTAAGGTCTGAGCCGCATGTTTAAGAAGCTGTCGCACACAAGTCGCTTTAAAAGACAGAAAAATCTTTTATAGCAAATGCAACAGTTCCCAGACATCATTTATCTTTCCCCCAGTGTGTCCAGTACTGTGAATATAGCACCGTTGCTGAAAATAACTACCAACCTCTTCTTATTTACACGGAAACAAACAACTGCCAACGCACAGTGCATCAGGCTAATGAGCTCCAGAGCAGATGTGTCCGTCAGAATTCACCAAATTTCACCAGAATTTCTCAGATTTTTCTCAGGCAAAAATGTATTTCATCAGAATTATTTGAAAAATATTGTGAACAATCCTTAAAATATGGGCTTTGAATAATCGTCTTTCTCAATGGTTCCTATTGAGATTTAAAGGATTTAGGATTGAAAGGTTTAGAGCGCTAGCTAGCTCACCTGTTAGCATGGGCACCCCCGACTGGAGGCTGGAGTCTTCCAGCAGCAGCCATCCCCCCCTTTTTTTATTTCACACTTGTTCTTTCAACGGAGGCAGAGTGCCCAAAAACAGCTTTAAAAAAATATTTCTGTCACTCAAGAGTTTTCCCTATAAGTGTCTGGAAATTTGTATTTTGTTTGACAAACACTAGCTGTCTATTTCTGTAATTGTCTACTTCAAGAAAATCTAAATCAAGAAAAATGTCTCACTTCAGTATTGATCACCATTTTGTTCTTGTGCTGTCCTTGACTTCTAGGACACTTGTCAACACAATGTGTGTGTGTGTGTGTGTGTGTGTGTGACTGACGTGTGATTGACAGCAAACATGCATAAACACACACTCACTCTCGCACGCAGCCACACAATCTCTCTCTTTCACACGCAACGTCGGTTTTAGCAGATAGTGTAAACTCAGCTGCCAGGATCCCGATGACGCTTTAAGAAATAAACCTCGGGGGTTTGATGCCATAACTTGCTGTGCGTGTTTCTGTGTTTGTTCCTGGGAGCTGTCATTCTGTGATCAGCAGTGGGTGGCATGAGAGGAGACCAGTGAAGAGGATAGGAAGAACAACAAAAAAGAATAATAATGCATTCACACACAGATTTTCAATATGTAGACGTTCCTTAATTAGCCAACCTCTTCCTTCACCCGTAGAAAGAAGCAGTGGAAAAGTTGGGAAGGGATTGTGTGAAACCATGCAGAGTGACCGGAAAGCTGCTGATAAAAGGGAAATGCACGCACAAACACACAAACATGCACAAAGACATTGGGAGTGTCAGTTTTCCTGCAGATGCACGCATGCAGTGAGCCAGACAGATAGACAGCTATCCAATCATCAGCTTCCCAGCCAACCTGTCAGTCAGTTTGTCAGCAATCCAGTCATCCAGTCAAACAATCTGCCCATCCATCTCTCCAGTCAATCAGGCAGTTATCTCCCCATTCAACCAGTTTGATGCACAGATGCAGGCAGCCATTTTGGTGACTATTCCTACAACAACAGTCAGACGAGCACAAGGCGCAGGCGGCTCGGAGGATTACAGAGATTTCGCGACAGAGCTGCGGAGTGGGATGAGAGTGGGTTACACCTATAGAGTTGGGCGAGGAGTTACATAAGAGCTTCAGTCTTCAGAGTCTAATGGGAGAGAAGGGAGCGATCGAGGTAGGAGCGACAGAGGGAGGAAGAAACGAGGGAGTTTGATTGAAACGTGTGGGAAGGAAGTGTGAGGAGGATGAGAGGAACGAGTAGGTGTTGTTGATCGGAATTAAACGTAAGAAGGTGACACAGGCGAGATGGAAGTAGATAAAAGAAGTTGAGGAGCGAGGAGAGGATGAGAGGAGCAGGTGGCAGCGAGTCTGACCGTGGAGAGGAAGCATGAAGCTCGGGGATTGTCAGAGTTGAACAAGTTACTCGAAAACTCTCGGGTAGTCATCTCACTAATTGTCAAAGTAATGTTCTCAGTAGCTTGTTGGAACAAGACATGGAACTGAACAAAAGTAGACAGACCATCCTGCAGCCAGTTTGAGCGATGTCCTAGTTTAAAGGCCGCCTCCTTAGGAGAATGCAGCGGATGAAGGAGGAGGCCTACTTGGTCCTTGTAGACCACAAAGGCCAAATGGGAATTAGTGGGTCTGATCTAAGGTGGATTCCTGTGACCGGTGGTACCAGCTAACCCAGTAACATCTGTACTGATATTAATTTAGCATCGGACCTCTCTTCCCTTGCCATTGCTGTCATCTCTTTGAAAAATAATTTGTCACCAAAGCGCAATGGATCCAAGGAAGTTCTACCTTCGTAACAGCATTTTTTGTGAGAACCCTGCTAATTGCTGTGATTGTCTGTGTACATGAGCCTGCAATGACACCATTACATTACATTACATTACATTACATTTCATTTAGTTGACACTTTTATCCAAAGCGACTTACAATAAGTGCATTCAACCCCGAGGGTACAAACCAAGAGCAACAAGAATCAAGAAAGTACACGTTCTTCAAAAATAAAGCAAAACTACAAAATGCTATAAGTAAGTGCTATTTAAGTGCTTCTAAATTGTTAGTTTCAAAAATTGTTAGTAATTTTTTTTCAAATTATTATTTTTTTATTCAAGGTATAGTCTGAACACCATGATTCGACACCCGAATACGAGGCCGCATGTGAAAAGCTTTCTGCAAAAGTTTGGTAATTTAAGAGGTACGATTGAAGCCGAGAATGTCTAAATGAGTGTGTATGGTGTGCTGGGAGGGTTTTGCACTTGAACTTTACTGTGGAGGTGGGGGGTCTGTTTGGTTTGATGCTGGAGCCCCCCCACGCCCCTTTTGCCCAGGGCCCGTAAAATCCCTTGAGGAGCTCCTGAACATTTCCTGTGGCTCTGCTCCATATGAATCCCTGAGCCTGACCTGGAACAGAGGGAAAAGTAAAAGTACATTTAATTTATGTAACACTATTTGTCCTCTGTGTGCATCTGCCTTCTTTATATATATATACACTTTTACACTCGTTTTTTATTTTTTTGCTCTGCTCTACTTCTGCTTCCCTCCCTCGCTTTTCTCCTCCCTGATCGCTTCACCAGAAATCTCTGCTCCCGACAGGGGAGGAGAGGAGGAGGATGAGACCAGGCTTTATCCATCACGGTAAAAAAAAATACAAATGGGTGGAGAGGGGGAGTGGGTGAGTGAGCGCTGCCGAGTGAAGACCACTGACTGAAGCGGGGAACACAGCAGACGGGAGATCGGGTGTGACAGTTTGACATGCAGTTTGTGAACAATCAGTTAAGGCTCTCCAGAGACTCTCCGAGGTTCAGCTGTGCAGCAGCTTTCTTGGAGCGATTTGTTTATATATTTTGTGGTGAGTCATGCAGGAACATGTGCATATTTAATATTCACTGCTTCCCAAACCTCAACCATCACTACGACTTACTTATACCACCCTTAACTTCAAAATAACATTAAGCACAGGCTCCACTCTGGAAGTCGACCTTGATGTGAACATGAGGCTTCACAGACACATATGAAGTCACAAATTAAAGATCTGTTTGTTATTACAATAGACAGTAGTAGTGGAGTGTATACTGTGCAAACAGCAGTTGATTATCACCTCTCAACAGCCACCAACAGTAAGCTGCTGTGACCGTGTTCGGATCTATCACTTTCTTCTATGACACACTTGAAACTTTCAGGGTGAATTCAGTCGTATGAATTTAAATATTGAATTATGTTTGATCTAATAATGAGGTTGAATTGTTTTATTATGCAATAAATATGAGCTATTTATATTAATTTATAAATTCATTCAGCTCTTTCGAGCTAACACATAAAGTTTTTTGTCTTTTTTCAGTCAATCAAAAGTTGCATTGGTTGACTACTACCCCCACAAACATTTCCAAATACATTTTTTAAGTCTGCAGTCTTTCATTTGGCAGACATTTTTATTCAGGGTATACAATATGTAATGTGGCCTTGCTCTAAAAATTGTCTGTTGTCTTTTTTTCTTACACATCAAACGCTGACAGCGTTGCTTTGCCTCTATTTCACGTTTGTTCAACTCAAAGAAACGCTGAGCACAACTTCAGCAGCTCTCTTCTTCACACTTATTTCCTTGCAAACATTCCCACTTGGGATCTGCTCAGCACCACATTAGTCCTGTGTTGCTCTGCAGCTGGCAGGCCTGACGCCTCAGCATCAGCAGCCGTAGCTGTTAAAGAAGAGAAAAGACCAGTTTGGCTTAGTCTCCCTCACTTTCCTCTGTGCGGACTCTCCTCCTCCTCCTCAGGAGCCATCAGGAGCACGTGGCGCGGCCGCCAGCAGCTCGCTTCTCTCACCATTAGGCCTCCGCCACCTCTCTTTGTCATTTCCGATGTTAACTTCATATCGCTGCGTAGATGAGTCAGCTGTGGCGAAATAAATTCACAGAGCTTGCTGAATGAGCTCCTGAAAGTCTACACTGGCTGTTATTGTTGAACGACTTCCAAAGACCTGTCTCTCGGAGCAGAAACAAGCTTTCGGTCGGCGGCGCGTTGAATTAGTAGACTTAGGCAGGCTGGGAGGGAGGAGGGGAGGGGAGGGGAGGGGAGGGGAGGGGAGGGGAGGGGGCGGAGCTGTTATCACACTGCAGCACCTGGACCAGAGACGGGATGGGACGGAGACGTCTGTCAAACACGCAATCGCACCGAGCCCGAGACACACACACACAAAGTGGAAGTGGAGCAGAAGAATACACAGACAGACACACTGTGAACTGTATTTGTTTTTATCAATTCCTCTTCTGCTCCTAAAGGTCAGTGTGCCGGTCCTGTCGTTTATTTCCCCCTCTTAATTCATCTCTCTGTCACCCCCCCATCCTCCCCCTCTATTCTTCTATCTCACCCCCTGTACCATCCCTCTCTTTTCGTCATACAGCCTCTTACTTCCCATCATTTGCTGCCTTGTCTACTTTCTCGGACTCTTGACGTCTTTCTCTCCTGACTCTGTTTATCTATTTTCTTTTACATGAGCTTCATCAGGTTGTGATATGTATGTCGCTGTTTGTTGCTGGTACAAACTCGTCATTTTGCACTAATTTTGCATCAAGGTATCAGTGAAGTTATCTGGTATTAGACGCTGTTGACACAAAGGAGTTTAGAGCCTTAAGATTAGTTATTTAAAGGAGGACACTGAGCAGAGCTGAGGTTTGACAAAAAGCAGCAAACACTATGTGTAGATTAGATAAAGGTTTGTATTCAGATGGTTTGTATAACTCGAGCCAAAATTAAATTAAACATTCCCTTTAAAAAAAAGCTTAAAATGTAACAATCACATGTTGTACATACTCAAACGTCCTTTTGCTCAATCCTCATTTCCCATGTTGTTCTGCACCTCATTGTTATTCCCTGGGCCTCACAATTCATGCTGTTTCTGTCTCAACCTCCATGTTTTTAAATCTATTCTTGTTTTCCTTCTCTTTCAAATGCCGGAATTACACACACAGGCTTTTTCCTGGCTACAAAATAGGAGGGGGTGGCACTGAGCCGTATTATCGCTGTAATAACAAACTAGTAGAGTCACTCCATGGTGTATTCATTAAATCACAACAAACTAAATCATTACCTCTCTCATGTGATCGATTCTTCTCTGAAACGAGTAAAATCTTTCTTCATTGTTACGCATTCGTTCGTTCAGCTCATCCTCACTCGCTCACTTTCTCTCTGCAGCACACACACACACACACACACACACACACGAACCGTGACAACAGACACATGTTTGAACTCACACTGGGTAAAACACAACAGAATTTGTAAACTGAAACAAAGTATGAATGGCTGGAGGAGATGGTTTGGCTGGACACGGTTGGCAGTGCAAAGCGTGAATGTTAGAGACACCGAGAGGAGCAGTAAATTACTGACAGAGCCGGTAAAATCTGTAAAAAATAAACTCTTACGGTCCAAACGTGTATGAAAAGACACAATTACGACGCAGATACGATTCCGTCCCAAGCTCAGATCCTTATAAACGCTTGATCAATGTTTCTGGTTTCCACTGTAATTTTTCCGTGAAAACAATTACTAGACTTTTGTCAGGAGGTGGAGGCGGCACGAAATTGGACGGAGGCGGCCACAGCGCAATTCTCTGTGCAGGAAAAAATCCTGAACACCGGCAGAAACATGTATGCAAAAATAGACGCAATGAAAAGCCACCTGCTAAGCACCGGCTCTGTGTGGATGAGAGATTCTGCGCCTTACAAGTGTTACTGGAGCTCTGCAGAAAGAGCAGGGCTTTAAGTGCACCTCTGCTGCGGTTTTTAATTGTGGAAACAGTAATGGAACCCCAAGGTGCTGCATCTCTCACCCAGCATGCAACTGTTTTATTTCCATTCAGCTGGGTTTAAGATTAGCGACTGAAATCTGGATAAACTGAGGGTCTTTTCAAAGTAGGAGAATGGAAACTCTCTCCACTCATGTCGCAGAAAGTCTGTTTGTGGAGTATTATACCAGGATTATTTTAGTAAATGGACTGTAGTTTGAAATATACACTACTGATCAAAATCTTAAGACCAGTTAAAAAATTGCATGAATTTGCATTTTGCACTGTTGGATCTTAGGAAGGTTCTAAGAGTTTCAAAATGCAAAAAGAAGAAACTAGAGCCCAAAAGTTGTGAGCAGGCAATTTATTGAAAACAAATATTTAACTGAAGTAGGCTGTTCATCAGCTGATCAAAAGTTTAAGACCACAGGTAAAAAAAAAAAACAAACCTCCTAAAACAGATATTAAAGTGTCAAATACTGACTCAGTAATGAGTAGCTCCACCATTATTGTTGATCACTTCAAAAATTCGTTTTGGCATGCTTGATGCAAGTGTTTCCAAAAGGCTAGTGCGAATGTTGCGCCAAGTGGTGAAGATGGCTTCACGAAGGACATCCACTGTCTGGAACTGAAGTCCATTTTTGTAAACTTCCCTTGCCATCTATCCCCAAATGTTCTCAATTGGATTAAGATCAGGGGAACACGCAAGATGGTCCAAAAGAGTGATGTTATTTCTCCTGGAAAAAAGTCTTGGTCAGACGGCATTGTGAATTGGAGCGTTGTCCTGCTGAAAAACCCAGTCGTTACCACAGAGACGAGGGCCCTCAGTCATGAGGGATGCCCGCTGCAACATCTCCACATAGCCAGCTGCTGTTTGACGCCCCTGCACAACCTGGAGCTCCATTGTTCCATTGAAGGAAAAAGCACCCCATATCATGATGGCGCCCCTTCCACTGTGCCGCGTAGAAAACATCTCAGGTGGCATCTCCTTGTCATGCCAGTAACGTTGGAAGCCAACAGGACCATCAAGGTTACATTTTTTCTCGTCTGAGAATAAAACTTTCTTCCACCTTTGAATGTCCCATGTTTGGTGCTCCCTTGCAAAGTCTAAACGGGCAATTTTGTGGCGTTGAAGGAGACGTGGCCTTTGAAGACGTTTCTTGTTTTTGAAGCCCTTCCTTCACAGATGCCGTCTGATGGTTATTGGGCTGCAGTCAGCACCAGTAATGGCCTTAATTTGGGACGAGGATCGTCCCATGTCTTGACGGACAGCCATTCGGATCCTCCGGCTCAGCGCCGGTAAGATTTTTTTGGGTCTACCACTTAATTTTTTTGTTCCATAACCCTGAGGATCTTTTAAGAAATGTAAAATGACTGTCTTACTGCGTCCAACCTCAGCAGCGATGGCACGTTGTGAGAGGCCTTGTTTATGCAGTTCAACAATCCTACCACGTTCAAAGACGGTGAGCTTTTTTGCCTTTGCCATCAAGAGATCTTCACAGTGTGATTACTTGACAGGAAATTACATGGAATCCAAATTTTTGCACAGATTTTGGCTTTTAAAGGCTGTGGTCTTAAACTTTTGATCAGCTGATGAACAGCCTATTTGAGTTAAATTGTTGTTTTCAATAAATTGCCTGCTCACAACTTTTGGTCTATTGTTTCCATTTCTTCTTTTTGCATTTTGAAGCTCTACTTAGAACCTTCCTAAGATCCAACAGTGCAAAACGCAAATTCATGCAATTTTTTAACTGGTCTTAAGATTTTGATCAGGAGTGTATATTTCCCTGTCTTCCACCACTCAAACTTCTTTAAAATAACTTTTTCCATCACTTTCATCCACACTGATGGCACGGTCGTCAGGAGCAGTTTCAGGTTCAGTGTCTTTCTCGAACAATTGTAGACTGGTAGAGCCGGGGATCAAACCCCCGACCTTCTGGTTAGCCCTCTCTACCTCATGAGCCACAGCCACCCACATGCTTCGGTTCATGCATCATTAGCTGCTCAACCCTGCATAATTAGCTGTAGTAGTTTGACGAAACCAACGTGTAGACAATAATTGAACTGCTGCACCTGAGCTCTAATTTCATTTTCACTATAAAGTGTGAATCACTGTGTTGCTGAGATCATTGACTATTTGCAAAGCTTCCTTGTTGAGTCAGGACATTCTGACATTCAAGATCTGGAGTCTCGTATTTATTCTAAGGTACAGACTGATTGGAAACACGTTCTCATTGTTCGTCTCCTGGGCTGTGAGCTTTATGAATACAAGGCTTGTTTGTCGACATGATACTGAAAGTTTAAATGGAATATCAAAATACTCGCTTTCAGATAAGATCAACTTTATTAATCCCACGCTTCACTTGGTGCATCAGCAGACAAAAATGATAAGTACATAATAGGCAAAAAAATTGGCAATAAAATATATAGAAATACAGGTGTATGAAAAGAACACACACTTTTAACAACAGACGGATATTATGGGTTGATTCACCTCCATTACCATATGAAGGTGATGTGACCTTCAATTTCCCTTGAAATGAAATTCATGGCATAAAGCAAACACATCTTATTGACTGTCATATATATTTTGCCGTGCACATACATTTCGACCATTGTGTATGCAGTGTGTGTTTTGGGGGTCTCCAGCTGGGCTCAACAGGGGCTGTACTTCCTGTGTGTGTGTGTGTGTGTGTGTGTGTGTGTGTGTGTGTGTGTGTGTGTATGTAAGTGTCATGCCAGCTCACATACCAACTGCGACGATCCAGCTGCACAAACCTATAGACCTAATGCTTCAGTCCACTTCACCTGTTCATTGCGCTGGTGTGTGTCTGCGCTCCTCTGTGTCGACAACAAGCTGACACGACACTATTGTTGTCCCGCTCAGACCCAGAAACACAACTCTGACTCCAGCGCCTGCCACCTTATCGCTGAGTCTCTCCTCCCAGCTGTGTTTGTTGATCTAACCTGCTGTTTGCTGGTTTTGCCGGCATGTTTATTTGTTTGTTTGGTCTGGCAGCCGTTGCCTTAGTTACCATTGTTGTAGCCCACTGGGTGATTCTCTTGCCGGGCAAAACATGTGCGTTTATGTTTGTGTTTGCAAACTTTTAAACGCTTGAGTGTAATTACAAACTTCACAATAGGGTTAGGTATTTAGCTGAGATGGTTAACGTCAGGGTAAGGGTCTAGGGAATGTATCATGTCAATGAGTATAATATAACAAAAACAGCAGAAACCATTGATAGTAACAAAGAGGCTGATACTAATGAGAGTTGAATAGTTGTGGCAGATCTGGATCCTGCAGCTCTGGAGTCAGAAATACCTGCAGGATGAGGACAGAGTGAAAAAGCACAAACTCTGGGAGGGAGACAAACTAATGTAATGACATGCTAGAGTCTGATATAGATGCACAGAGAAAGAAAGACAGAGAGAGATGATTATTCTCTCATTTCATCCCCTGATTTGGAAGGTATGAGGTCATTTTGGATCTCATATACTCAGAATAAATGAGAACTGAAAGTCTTGGCTTAAATTTGTGACTTTTCATCGCATTGAACTGCCTGGAGAAGTGTTGCAGATAATGGAGAGATGGATCATCTGTTCTGAAAACTTTTTACTCCAACTTTTTATGACACTACTTCTGTAATTCTGTAAGAACAAACCAAGTGACAACAGCCACCTTTCAAACCTGAAGAATGGAAATTTTGATAACGATAAATGTTTGTCTGTTTGTCTAATAGATTTAAGTTTGAATATCTTAATTCACTGAAAGATGTAAAAAAAAAAAAAAAAAAAAAGGGATTAGTGTAATCATAATACATGTATGTAGATATTTATATAGTACATGAGTTGGTACAATAATGCGTTTCTGGTTAAGCGTCATTAAGGAAGTATTCTCCCAAGTACATATAAAACAATAGAAACAACACAGAAGTATTTATGTCTTTCGTCTCATCTTACAAAACAGAAAACAAAACTGTCTTGTAATATTAGAAAATGAAACAAAAAACAAACCGAACCCCTTAATGCTGCAACAATTAAGTATCATGCAAATCACAAGACTCTCCCTGTCAGATCTGATCTCTTCCTGCTTTGTTGTGTTCCGGGCTCCTCCTGCTCAAAGGGATCTGCAGTGAAGTCGCTGGTTTCCTCTCTGTTAATCTGGGACCTCAGCCCAGAGGACTCGCTCAAAGCTCCTGCAGCAGCCAACAACCCACCGCCATTGTCTCTGTCTTTGTTTACAGAGAAATGTGTCGTCCTAATCCCATGTGTGGTGGGAAGTGGAGTGGGTGGTTTTTTATTCCGTTTGTGAGAGGATTTTTTTTTTTTTTTTTTATTTGAAAGGGTTCCAGTATCCAAACATCAAGCTGTGAAGATTACATTACCGGTCGTCCTGCTTACGGAACGTGTAGAGAAGTATCAGTTTTAAAAGTCCCACGCGTCACAGCGAGCGAGTTGAACTGCTGCTGCACCTCAGATTCCTCCGCTGAGAGGAGAGAGAACCCGGAGGAAGGGTCGGAAAGAAGTTCGGTGTTTTGTTTTTTTACAAACAACACATAGTGGGCCATTCGCAAAAAACCTTTCAGAATGAATTACTGGACTCGCAGCGCTAATGTGGCACTGATAAAGGGTGATGACTCAGACTTTTATTAAGGTCCATCAGTTATAATCACTGAAGAAGTACAACTGACTTTTATTACGGAGCCATTCACAGCTTTATGCCAATGATTTGTTGTTCCGTTCCTGCTGATTTTTTCTATTTTCACGACAGTGCCCTGGGCCAAATTTATCTTAAAGTTAATCAGTGAGGATTGTAACTCACGGGTTGAATCTCTATTTACAGTCATTCTTTACAACCTTCCGTATATTTAATTTAGCTTTTTAAGGACCTTTGTAATATAATTTGATCTTTTCTATCTATTTATGGAGGTTGTCTCTGTCTTTACCAGTTTGTCATAGGGGTGAAGAGGCGGATGTACAGCAGAACTACATCTGTATCTGTTTTTTATTATAGCTTACATGGATTCACACTTGAGGACTCATGCACAGGCACTTGACATACAACTTGTCTCACATACTATTCACATGGCAACAAAACCTGTGCAGATGGAAATAAAATATGTTAAACTCACAGCATTTGCTTTATATCAGTGGTTTTTAACATGGATGTGAATGTTTAGGTGATATACTCTGAGGAATACCAAAGTATATTGCACAAAACTTTGAACTCTGGCTTCTGCTTCCTCTGTAGAACCTCATCCTCTTATTAGTCCAGATCTTGAACATATGTGTCCTGGACCATGCAGCTCACGTGGTGCGTACAGGATGAATCTATTCTAGAGGTAAAAGTTTGCTAGACTCCTTTGGAATTAAGAAACGAACAGTCTGTCTATAGATCATGCAGCTCACACCCATGCTGGTCCTGTTAAGAGCACGTTTGTTGCTCTGCAGGACAGATGTAAGTTGGATGCATGAGCAGTAGCTTCTATCTCGGCTCCTGCTGCAGGGCTGGTGGAGCCGAGGTCTGTTTGGAGCAGCAGCGTGAAACAAAGTCCAGGTCGGGGGCAGAAGGCAAATGATGGCATTTTCCTCACTCATGCATAATTAACAGAGCCGAGGCAACATATGTGCACATTGGAGCATTTAGTGTCAAGGCATTCGGATATTTACATCAGGGATTGTACGCTGAGTCAGGCACACACAGAAACACAAACACACACAAACACACCCCTGTTCTCCAGCAGCTTTCATCATTATTACACAGTAGATATTTTGCAGTTATGTAACTTATATAACTGGTGAGCCAGCTGCTCAGAGAGCGAGGGATAGTGTCTGTGGCAAAGAGATTATTGTGTGTCTGTGGTTATGTATGTAAATTATTACGGGGCACTTCACCGGTTTTGTATTATTTTCACATATTGTGAGAAACTTAGATGTTGGCTCAAACGTTTCTATCAGTCCCAAAATATGATGCAAATATTTAGTATTGTCACCATGGTGATGAAGATAAGGAGCAACAACACCGTAATATTGAGTTTGTTGCTCCATCGCTTGTCAATTGTTACGGTTTTATCCAAATGAAGCACAGATTTATGATGAATTTCCCAAAAATTTCCTGAAGAAAATGTAAATTATCGGATATAAACTTACTTTTGACCATATCAGCCTTAAATAGTTTGCTTTATTTAGGGGCCAAAGTTTATTAAAGTTTGCGTAATTTTTTCAATTTTGGTTAAATGGAATCTTAGTTGACAGATGATATGAAATCCTCTTCTGTGTCTGTCACATGCTTTGTTGAGTCATCCATGCTCGGGTCAGGGTTAACGTTGGCTGCTGGATGATCTCACTGTAAAAAACATGAGCAGGTTGGTTATTGTGCGTTTCAACACATGACAACATGTCTTGACAAAGGTAAAATAACCCCAAAATGTTATTTCCTTGCAATTCATCACTCTGGGGAGATTTTTCTTTTTTTTGTGCGCTATTTTGTTTGAGTTACAGGAGGAAATGGAGTGACAGAGAATAATGTAAAAGAAGAAAGAAAGATGAGAGGGAAAGACAGCTTTAAATGAGCCAGACATAAAAAAGGTAATGTAAGAGTGGGCAGAGGAACACAAAAAAAATGAAAGGCGGGATGAAAGAACAACAAAGTGAAAGCGACCACAGGAAAAGAACAAGTGAAGGCCTTCAATAGAAGAGAGTGAGAACGGCAGAGGGATTCAAAGTCGACGTAGAGAAAGAGATTCTGGGCCACACGGCGAAACAGATGTTCCACCAGAGAGACGGGTTTGACCCGTGACCAACATAACTCAGCTCTTTTACATCCGTGTTTCAAATGTTTAACAACAGTTTATTTTAAACTTCCAAACTTACAGCTCCCCATCTGTTTCAGCCCGGCTTTAAAAAACAACACAAGCCCACCTGCTCATTGTGAAAATTCTAATCTCTTGTCGCGCTGCAGTCTGTCCGTCACTCTAACTACAGAGGAGGAAAAAGATGAAGCTCGAAACTCTGACTTTGGCAAGAAATGATAAAAAAAATTGCAATTTGACCAGAAAAAATGTATCATCATAAAAATATTTAAATATCTGTCTGTTACATTTTACATGACTGTATTTTGGAGTGCACATTCTGAATGTTACCCGTCATCAAAGACTTTGCTCTGACTGTGATCTAACGAGCCAATCACGGGTGAGTGACTTCCTGCTGTGGCTCCAAGTTAAAAGCTTGTTAAGACCTTTTCGACCAAAAAAATCACTCTGTCGGCTCTTGGCTTGTTAAAAAGTAGCCCTGCATCTTGTCTTCTGAATGTTATAATCACAGCGGATCATTTCACGTCTCCTCTCTGGAGAAGTGAAGGGAGCAGATGACGAGAGCCTCTTCAGATTGTGTTGCAGGTGAAGCAGGTGCTGTGGTGAATTGTTTTTGGAACATCTGTCTGAAGCTTTGCAGTCGTTTGAATTACTGTTACAAGCTCGTGCTGTTTCTTAATGTCACAAGTTCTGAATGAGGGTTTTGCAACCTTTGCAATTTTCTTTTTGAATATGTACAATTGGACAATCATATTTTTCCAAGTTTATATTGGTTCCTCTTTGCTGAGTTTTGCAAACACAGATTTCAAATACACATCCAGATAGGAATTTCCTTTTCCTTGCCTCCATGATTTGTAAGTGGTGGGATTATTTCTTGCTTGGGTGATCCTTCTGTTGGGATGTGGGTGGGAATGTGTATACTAAGATATTAACAAATATTTGGATTTTGAAGATTTGACAAGGGAAAGCTGAATGAATGTGTCCCCTCCCACGACCCTGAAAGGATGAACAGTATATATAATGGATGGATGGAATATTTTGTAATTTAATGTTATTCAGCCCCTAAAAGTTTAAGTGAAACCAAAGCCCAAATAGTGTTGGCCTAACATGATAAATTAAAAGTGTGCTGTTAGAAAAACTGCTTAAACTTCGACAGCAGTATTCATGTAGACAGGTAAAATACTAATAGGCATCGAGAGACAACACATTTTTACTAAATAATTCATCTTGTCAGAATTTGGGTCGTACTCTGCTTTATTGACCTGAAGGAAGTGATGGATGGATTCAGTTTGGATACAGGATGCACACATCTGGATTTCTACCAGGCCCTTTTACCGCATATTTCCAAAGTGTCTCCTCTCCAAACATCTGCTCCAACAACAACTTCAGATAAAGAATATGTCTCCTTTCACTTTTTTTTTTGTCTCTCAGTCACATCTGCTGCTGAGCACGCAGCAGCGGCCACTGACGCACAGCATATGGCTCCGGGTCTGCTCCATTGTTCTGGGAAGAATTCCTTTTGGCTCCGCATTCACATTTCAGACATTTAGCTGATGCTTTCATTCAGAGTTCAGTCAGAGCTTAAATACCTTTAACATTAGAGTGAAGGGCTCACTATAGAACCTGCAATAATGGATGTCATCCACCATGAACTTACCAAATGGAAGTGAGCTTGAAGAACCAATGATGCCGACACATAGGGAACTTTTTTGCCATTTCATCACCTCTTAATGTTTTAAGAAGACTTTTTAGATTTTGTTTCAGAAAGACCAGAAACATAAATGGCTAGTTCTGATATGTTGAATTTTTATATAATAACCACACTTAAAGATTATAATTCACCATCATTTCCAGTAGGGACTCAGTAACTCATCAAACAGTGTGACGGCAAGAATGTGTTTCTACCTTTGGGCCGGAGTTCCTCCCAGAAGGTTTATGTGTTACGTGATGAATACGTTTCATGAACCCAATAAACAAGTTCCTTATTTTGTTTCAGAGTTTCAAACTAAAAGTGTGAGAGAGGTAAAGGGGTAAATAAAGGATAAACACCCACGTTTCTTCTTCCACCTGGAGTTCATCCTTTGTAGATCTACATCAGCAGCCATCATGGATTAGAGCGAACTACTTGTAAAGTCATCTCCGGCAAATTGGGAATCGACTTGAAGGCTTTTCTGTGGATCTTTACTTTTTTTGTGTGCCTTTTTTTTCTTTTACCCAGAAAGTTTGAAAACCTTGAAAACATTTCAGCTAATCAGCATCAGTCGTAAAAAACTAAGGGGGAAAAAGGTGGAAAGAACATAAAGAATAATGTTAACAAGAGGAGCACATGGACCCTGAAGGCTTAACATCCTCATTTTTTCCATTCCAAACCATTGTTTACCAACTTGAAGCTTGTTGGAGCAACACATCCAAATCACTTTTAAGCCTTGGTAGACTCTCTCAGCGCTTTGGGTTGAGTTCCTGACTTACTGGAGTGATCTGTCAGTTTTTAGCCTTTTAAGCCCCACAGGCTCTAAACACACGCTTTTGAAGGAATACGGGTTTATGCTATGATGAGCGGCTCCCCGGAGTCTATGCATTTACCACACATCAGGCATTCGCAGAGGTTACCTTGGTGTAGACACAAAGACTTTCACAGAATAAAGTATTTAATGAGGCCACGAGAACCTGAGTAGAGGCCACAGTGGGCACTTATAACGTGCTTTTATCATTCACCCCCCCTTCAGCGGATTTCCACTCATTCCTTGTCATTTCTCGCTGTCGTCAATTAGCACACAGCAACCAAGTTATTGTAAAATTTTCCGACAATGTGAACTGTATTCGTGGTGATGAATCAAGGTCCCAGCTTTGCTCATAGCTCTAAGCTTACATTCAATATATGTTTTCTTATAAGATCAGCTGATTCAGAAGACTTTGAAATTCATGACAAAGGTCTAAGTAGATATTGGTGGAACAGGTGGACTTTCAACCCTTTAACCACTCATTAACCCCCTAATGGCCTATGCAACTTCTTCTTTATTGGGCATCATGATTAGTTATATTTGTACGTGTGTGTGTCAGAGTGTCGCTAGGGCCTCAATTTTCTGTTCTAACCCTTCTTAGCCTGAGTAAAAACTAACTGAGCTTGACCTGATTCGGACATTCTGCTTTTTGAGTCAGAACCCAAGCCTGATGTTTTCCCGGATTACAGGCATGTGCAGCATAAAAAAATCAACGTATCCAACATGTCCCGAAACTGTCCTAGCACATCTAAGAACGCGACAGGAATTCTGTTTATTGTGTTCGAACCCGACCCAAGAGGGATGTTTTAGGCAAGTGTATAAAAGCACATAGCCCAACGTCACTGAAACTTACCCGTACCTGAAAACCCGGCTCGGGTCAGGTATCCACACTCATCACTCAACCAGACCTCATTTTCCACTGTTGAACAATCACCTACATTCATTTGTTGTCAAGTGTTTTGCTTTTCATCCCTGAAGGTTTCAAACCGGGCAAGGAAGTAGGAAGAGTATTTACAGGACGGTGTTTGGTGCGGAGGGAATTAATTGGACTTAAGTGATTGTTCTTTGTAGAAGAAACAATCTGTTTCCTTTCCTCTTCTTTACATATTGCTTACTTTCCTGGGTCAGTGCTCCTGGTTGGTTAAGCTTAGCTATTAATTTGCATGAATTCATTCACATTCCCCTGTTTCCTTTTCTCAATTCAACTTTTTTCTCGCTAGAAAACACAACTTAATGCTTTGCCGTTACTTGTTAGAGGGGAAGTGGAAAACTGAGGTTATAATCAACAAAGAATGAGTTGAAACGATTATTGATATCTGGTCATGTTTCCTCAAATCTGATCCCAGGAGATATATTACACAAACTGGGATTTTTGGCATAATTACCCATTGTTCTTACCATAATCTGCCAGCAGCAAAAAATGGAGCAAAAACTGAATTTTACAAAAAATATATCTCTCTTTGAGGAAGAGCCAAACTGCAGCAGAACTCCAATCTGCAAAAAGCGAGGTAGAGAGACGCTCTGGGGCTTATAAACACGAGTCCCAGAAAGAAAAGGAGACCTCATCGTGTTGACAGAAACACACGAGGCATTTTCAACGTACAACTGTGAGCAGAGGGGAAACTTAATTCACAGTGTAGCTTGTTGGCATAACGCCCAATTACTTTTCTCCCCACACTTACTCCTTATTTATTTTTTTCTCGCTTGGAAAACTGGTGTTGAGGTGCCTATAAACAAGGCACCGCTCCAGGAACAAAGAAAAAGGAAATCGATTGTGATGCTCGGCGAGGTTCACCATGGCCGGCAGGAGCCGACTGTTTGCTGTGAAAGTGTGTAATGTACGGCCGTCACCCCGGGAACAGGCAAAGGAAAAGGTGCTCAGTTCATATTTTTCTGGTGTAAACAAAAGTTTAAAAGTATTGCGACCACATTTTTGTGCTGGTTATGCCAGAATCATCTAAACCTATCATGTAGATGAAGCAGTTTTTTTGTTTCAGAGGGAAAAAAGTAGCACCTGCACCAAATGTTTCATATTCATTCAGACACAGTTAAAAGACGATTAAAGATACAGTATTGATCCTCTCCATATTATTTGTTATTTGTTATTATTAGTTTAGATACAGGTCTGTTGCCCTATTTGTTACCATGCAGCGGCCACACACACACACACACACACGCACACACAAACACACAAATATGCCTTGTTTCACAATGCAGAAAAAGATTCTGGATCTTCCCCTTTGCTCAGATTGATGGAATGTAATTGATTCTTTCTCGGTTGTTTCTTCAGGTTTTGTGGAAACCTGTTCAGTAGTTTTTGCATCAACCTGACAGAAATCTGACAAACAGACAAAAAACAGGACTTTTCCTCGCTGCAGGTGATTAGACAGCAGAGGCAGCAATTGATTTCCCTAAATACAGTTTAGATGTTGAGGAGTGTCAGACAGGGTGTGTGACAGATCACTGTCCCAGCCGAGCAGCACAGCCGACTCGAGGAATACAACAAGGGTCGGTAAATACAGAGGGATTTGAAAGAACAGAGGGAGAAGTTGTGCTTGTCTTTCTGCATTACCCTTAAAAAGCAGACGGACAGACAAAGAGCGACACACAGACACTTGTCAAGCTCTTTTGCTGTGTACAGATCTGACAGAGGCAGCTCAGGGATGCAGCTTTGTCCATCATCCTGCTTGTTGACAGACACACACACACACACACACACACACACACACATCAAAGTCCTGACAGATGCACCTTGGGACAGTTGTGTTTCTGTGTTGGTGACATACTGACTGTGAGTGTTTTTGTGTCTTCATCCGTCCCAGTCCAGACAAGCAGACTCTACTTGTTCCCACACACATCATGTCTGATTTTAACGGATAAACTGACAACCCCTCACAAACAGGGGTGGAACCTCCAGCCTCTGGGCCGTCTACACACAAACACACAAACACACACACACAAACAAATTCTCATGACAGCATTTTGAATCCCTCTGAGTTTGTTATAAAAGAAAACAACATAAATAGGAGATTAACGTGTCCGTCATGGTGCTCCCTTCTGGCTCCGTGTCTGTCAGGTCACGATCAGGATGAAGGACACACTCACACACCGTCTCGTCTACACTCACAAGCGTCTTGGAGAATTTCAAGAAAAAAGTGCAGATGTGGAACGTTGAGCTTTCCAAGAGGAACGGATAAAAGACGAGCTTAGTTTGTGGTGTAGTGGGGACCAGGGTATGTCTGCACCCCGGTCTGAACCTGTCTCCAGGAAACTTGCTGGAGAGATGCAGTCTGGGTCAATGAAGAATCCAATAAATGTTGGTGATGATCCGCATCGGGGAGCAAATCCAGGAACTGTTTTATCACTAAGACATTAACATTTTCACTGATTTCCCAGGGAGTAATTCTCGATTTGATGAAAATAATCACACATATTAAGGTGACTGGTATTCATGAGTTTGTGCAATTAAGCGACAGTTTGATTGAATTTGAAAGGGACTGTTGGGTCTTAGAGGAAGTTTGCGCGCTACTGATTTACAGTTACAGCTGTAAATGCAGCAATGAGTTTTGAGGACAAGCAAACTTGGACACACTTAATGTTGCTCGTAGAGTTTGTTGGTCCCCATGAGCTACTTTCACTAAACCACGTCCTGATAGAGACAGTGTTATCCACACAAGTTTTCTGAAGGAGAGTTTGTGCAGCAGTGACGTTTTGTCGCAGTGGAGCGGAAGGAACCGGACAAAGCTAAATTGTGCATCCTTTGCAAAACCCTGTATTATACAAGATTAAAAACCTATGAGATAAAACCATACAAGAGAGTTTGCTAAACTCCTTCAGGCATTCGGTGAGAGGTTTCTAGTCATGAAAAATAAATATAAGGACATATTTGTTGAGTGGTTTGATGTGGAACCAGCGGGTTTGCCTGACAATACAACACAAACTCATTGAGCTGAAAAGCAACGACAAGCTCAGAGCAACATAGGACATCCTCCTTCTGCTCTGCGTGTACTTCCTGAGGATTCCCTCGAGCTGAGGAGACAACACTGAGACGTGTTCTTCTCCAAACTCGCTCTCTCAAAGACTGACTGACCCAAACCTGGAACATCATCACTACCATCAGACACCATGCCAAAGAGAAGCTGTTCACACCGTCACATTAGAGAACTTTGTGTGATAAATGTGCTCAGTAATTTAGTATGGCCCCTGAAGGATGTTATAAAAACTGAAATAGTCCTTGATAGGAAAATGGTTTCCCACCCTATGACTTAAAGCCACATGCTATCTTTTGATAAAAAGACACATTATGTTTTGAAATCACGTTTTTTTGTTTCTCCTTTTGACTTAATCAGTGTTATTCTGGTATTTGACTGGAGGGTTCTGGACCCTTGGTTGAACATTGTAATGAATTTTTTATATAGATTGCCAAAATGTCCGTTACATCTTAGAAGTATACATACAAAATATTTGACTTGCCACAAGTCCTTTATTTCAATGAATATGTTATCAACCATATGTTTATGCCTCTGCATCAGTGATACCCAGTGGACTGAACACGATATCTCAAGAAAGCCTTGAGGGAATTTTTTTTTTCTCAAATTTGTTACAAATATTTACTCTGACTCCCGGATGTACTTATTAGAATTTGTCAGATATCAATGGTCAAGGTCACAAGCTTCTGGAGCATGATATCTCTCGTCTGCTTTTAGGGAAGTGGAATTAACTTAAACAAGTCAGGCTGTAAAACCCAAACAATGATCTGAGAGATGCTTTCTATGCCTGTGATAATCCTCATTGCTTACCACAGTGACAACCCACTTTCACATTAGGCTGCAAATGGTCACTCATCAGGAAAATGTAGCTGATGTGTGTGTTGAGTCAATATGTTGCTGGTGACAGGCCTCGACTTTCTGTAAAAGTGGTAACGTGCATTTTTACACCTGTCACCTATTTGATCCTTTGGCTGTGCTGTTGGGATTCAGCTCTGGAAAGTGCAGTGTTTGATGCCACATTAACAAGAATGAGGTTTGTGTTCTCACATGCTGAGGTAGTTGTATTGATTCTTTGCTTTTTCCAATATGTGTTATATATGATTTTACTTTGCAACAACCCTGTTATCTAAGAATCTCTGGAATGAGTTTTCTCAGGTACACTTTTCTTTTGCCTTTCACACTGATCCTCTGAATGTCACCACCTGTTTTACTGTTTTGTTTTTCCGAACTCATTGCTTCCCTTTGAATACTTTTGCTGCCACCGCCTGGCTGCAGTAAATTTCCTTTTGAAGTGGATATCTTAAAGTCTGGGTTGTTTTAGGATGACTGAATAGGAGAGAGAGAGAGAGAGAGAGAGAGAGAGAGAGAGAGAGAGAGAGAGAGAGAGAGAGAGAGAGAGAGAGAGAGAGAGAGAGAGAGAGAGAGAGAGAGAGAGAGAGAGAGAGAGAGAGAGAGAGAGAGAGAGAGAGAGAGAGAGAGAGAGAGAGAGAGAGAGAGAGAGAGAGAGAGAGAGAGAGAGAGAGAGAGAGAGAGAGAGAGAGAGAGAGACACACCAGGTAATAAAATGTGTTTTTTCTGATCCGATCACAAGTGGATCATTTAATCAATCTAAGGAAAGTTTTTATCTTTATGTGGTGATCAGTGCCGATATTGTAGCGATTGTCACAAACACCTGTACTTTGAGCTCAGATCACAAAACTCCCATGTGAATACCAGGTGTGTACGGGATGAAGAAGACAGAGGGATGGAGAGAGAGGAGCAGAGGAAGCAGGACAATGATGATTTGATTGGAATTGCTCCAGTAGATCGACTCGGATGGAAGACAGTGGCTTCAATGTAATGCAATAACAGGTTCAAATTGTTATTGTGGGTCTTTGCTCAGAGTCAAGATTACACACGTCTACCTCGAGGAGAAGTCTCACTTAGGTGTCTGCAGGAAGCAGAGGTGGAAATGAGAGCGAGAGTCAGAGAGGAAACATTAAGATGTCTCGTGGAGCATTTCATGAAACGTCATAGTTGTAGTACCAGTCATTGATGCACCCACTTCTACAAACATCAGGCCGAGGTCTGGAAAAATCTTACTGATAAAAATTGTCCATCTTTGTTTTCATCCTCTGCCAAATTAATGGATTCCTTCTTGGCTCATGTTCCATCCTTCCAACAAGTTTTGTGAAAATCTTTGTTGAGTGGTTTCTGTGTAATCCTACTGACAAACAAACAAACACACAAACAACAAACCGACAGGGGTGAAAACGTAACCACTTTAGTTTGGAGGTACCAATATGCAAACTAAAACTTTCAGAGTCAAACAGTACAAAAAAAAGTGGGTTTTCACTCGAGGGTAGTTTCCCTTTGCCAAACACCGGGAAGCATCTTAATTAGTGAACACAGGTGGAACACACTAACGTCAGGGGACAGATATGACACATTTGTTGGCAATTTTGGCAAAACATGAAAGAAACATGAGAAAGTAATAATGAGAGAGAAGACAAAGAGGATTGTTAGTTGTTTTTTTCCCCCTTCTATTTAGAGGATATGTCCGTGTTGTTATGTGTTGTTTTGCGGAGATTATTGTCTGAGCGCTGAAGAGAAAAGCAGTAAACAAGCTGGTGTGCATGCATGCCTGTAAAGTGTGTTAATAAACTGAGGGAGGGTCTCGACTCGGTGATAAATAGAACAAAACACACGGGGATGGATTAGCGTGAGAGAGGGGGGGGGGCAAATAAAGAGATTAACTGTAGGTTGTCCTGAGATTGAAGGATGGAGGGGGGACAGAGGAAGGTGAATGAAGGGAGGGTCACTGAGGGATGGATAAAAGGCAGAGGCAGAGCTTAGGAAGGAGGTGAGGAAGAGAGGGATGAGAGATGAAAGAGGAGACGATGAGTAGAAACACGGAGGGGAAAGGCAGAGGAGATTGGAAGGAAAGACTAAAGCAATTATGGAAGTCAGGAGAGTTGAAGCCGCGGAGATGGGGGAGGAAATTAAGAGAAGGATGAAGAAGAGAGGGGGGAAACAAGAAAGACAATACTGAGAGAGAGAGTAATAAAGTGGGAATAAGGAAGTTGAGTGGAGCGGAAAACTGGCAGATATCCATTATGTATATGTGATATAATATACATTTGTGCAAAGTAGTGATGAAGCGGTGAAAATAAATATTTGACGAAAAAGGGATGAACAAGGTGCAGATAAAAAAATCAACAAACCAGCTAATTCTCAAAACATATAATTTGTTGAACTGAAATTGTTCTACTCATTTTGACTATTTCTCACAAGTTCAAACTCACTTTTTGTGTATTTCATATTTTGTAACTTTCATAATAGCTTCTCCTGTGACTACTTTGTCTTCCCCCCCCCCCAAACAAACCGTGGGAGGTGGCCTCATGCTGCATGAATCGATTTTAAACGACATTTTAGACAAAGACACTGTGGCGCGGGTTAAGGGATTAAAGAAAATCAGGGCCGGGAAATTCCAAGCAAAGCAAATTCAATTCTAAGCAAATTCTCCTCTTACTGTCACTCTTTCCCCTTTTGTTGGTGATGTTTGTTTATTTTTTTTCAGCTTAACCTGAGTTTTCTCACACATCTTCCCTCATCCCTCTCTCTGCAGGGTGTGGTTCCAGTCAGGCATCAACTTCCTGGCCGTGAAACCCAGCAACCATGTGGCGTGGGAGATCAAACAGGAAATGGCGCCGGGAAGCAGTTCCTTGGCGGTGATGTGTCAGAGGAAGGCCTCCTCCACAGCAGAGAGGTAGGACTGAAGCTCACATATCTACTTTGTACCTTCTTTTTTTGTTGCCTGCGCTCCTTCATCTTCCATACAGCAGCTAGTTATCCGTTTCCTGTTGTACTGAGTATTTGTGGGCGCAGTATAAATGTCTGAAAAAGTTCTTTGATTATTCGACTTCAAGAGCGTAAAACTGTTAAAGCCCCCCCGCTCGGGAATAAGAGATCCTGGCCGACCGGTTCCAAGATGTAAAAAGCTGTAATTTCGTTGAAAAATGGCTAATTATGCGATGAGATAACTGCAGCTTGACCGAATATTTCATATTTATAATCCGAGTATCGTCCATAGTGGATTTGTAAAGATTCCTATGAGTCATTGTTAATCCAGATTCAGAAACTATTGAACACTGCGGAGAGAATGGAACTGACAATGGGACGAAGAAAAGCTTGCTGCCTGGTGATTAGCTGTGGGTCTAACCTCTGAACTCAGGCCTTTATCGAAGACCCTAGAGGTGTGTGTGTGTGTGTGTGTGTGTGTGTGTGTGTGTGTGTGTGTGTGTGTGTGTGTGTGTGTTTGTGTGTGTGTGTGTGTGGATGCAGATTGATAGACTCAGAATGACATTGACTTACGAGTGGTTCTTTAAGCCTCTGTACACACATGGTTTACAAACACTGTCCTGGCAGCTCAGGGGGTGAGGGGGGGGAACCTGTTTACCTGCAGTAATGGTCTTTTTTTCAAGTTAAGCAATTACAGGCTAATTCCAACAATCAATAAATCTTACTGTGCATTTGATTTAACAGGTATGTGTCACTGAGTGCTGCTCTTTTTCCATGACGCCGGCTTCACACTCATGAATTCACACCTGGAAGATGTTCAGTACAACCAGTCTAATCTGAAAACACACATCCATAGACAGTGCTGGGTCTGAAATTACAGGATTCAAGATTGAGCATATCAGCCTCTATGTGGCAAAATATAAAATACTGTATATACTGCGTGTACTATATATACTGTATGTGTTTTTGTCAGTGTGAAGCAAAGTCAACTGGACGCCGTGTGAGCCGTGATTGAATGGAAAGGGATTTGTTTCGAGGATGTATGTTCTCGCCTTTTCTTTCTATGTCTCTGTTTTTATTCTTCTCTTTTCCCTTTCCCTCTCCATTCTTTCCACTTGTTTTCACTGCTAGTCTCTCCTCTCCTTCTCCTCTTCTCTCCCTTTCTCCTCTCCCCTGTTTCCTGTCTTTCTCCGCCGTCCTAATGAATGACTTCCCATCGCACAAAACTATTATTGCTGGGCCCCGGCTCAATTAGCACCACTTAGCTCGCCGTTAGCCACGTCCAGCCTTGACTGATGGACAGCAGCGGCGGCAATGAACAATCCCAATGTGCCATGGGAGGAAATAAAAGTGATGACACAACAGCTTTGAACTTTCAAATTAGGAGCATGGGACGATTAAAAGTTTTCATGGGATGCTTTTAAAAACTTTGAACACCAGGTGTGTTTTGTAGAGATCAAAAATGAAATGAACGCTACCTACTGATGTGCTGTCTGACCTTGGGAAGTAGCATTTAATCACTAGTTCCAAAAACACTAGCTCATCAGTTTCTTACTTCAGTCCCAGTCGCTGCTGTGGCCTGTGGAGGTGGTTACCTGACGGAGCTGCTGACCCGACTTATGAAGCTATGACTGAACGGCTGTTTGTGAGAAATGTGTCCAGATTGGAGTGAAGTGGATCCATAGACTATGTGTCCACTTCCCCTCCACTTTCCAGAAATTAAGCCCAAATATCCTGGGTACAAATACTGCCATCTTCATTCCTGCTCCGTGGATGGAGCTCCGGTACATGGAGGAGGAAGGATGTATGATCTATATTTATGTATAAGATGTTTTGGCATCACTCTTTGGCAGCTGTCATGTTGTTCATCTTTATATACAGTCAATGGTGATAATAGTATCGATGCTTTGCTAAGAGCCTAGCATGTTTGGTGTCCCTCTTGAATGAAGTACTCCCGGAGTCGTACTCCAGTGATGGCTGGTGAAACCCTCATGTCTGAATCATGCCACTGTGGCCTTGAGGCAGAGAAACACACTTCCTGGCCCGTTGTCTCTCATCAGGATGGTGTTGTTTGAGTTGAATCCTTCATTCTAAACAGCTGCTTCTTCTTTTTTTCTCCGAGCATTGGCATGTAACCATGTGTGGTAGAGTTGTATGTCTCTCTCTCTCTCTCTCTCTCTCTCTCTCTCTCTCTCTCTCTCTCTCTCTCTCTCTCTCTCTCTCTCTCTCTCTCTCTCTCTCTCTCTCTCTCTCTCTCTCTCTCTCTCTCTCTCTCTCTCTCTCTCTCTCTCTCTCTCTCTCTCTCTCGTTCTTTTCCTGCCCTGAAGGAAGAACTCATCAAAGTGGCATCAGTGTCAACACAGAAAGTGACGCTTCAGAAACCAGATTATGATTTTGCTCACACACACTGAGACGAGCACAGGGAACCACAGATACCAGCACACACACACACACACACACACACACACACATTCACATCCACTTACGCACATCACTCTCTTGCCATCTTCAAAGTGATACTGTAAACAAAAGAGGTGCCTCTGAGCTCAGATTATGACGTGGCCAGAATAAATATGTGATGCTCACACGTGCAGAAAGGCACAGGCCTGGTCCAACATGGGCACAACACACACACACACACACACACACACACAGGCCGTAGTGCAGTCACTTCCTTAAGGGATAGTTCACTGAAAAAAGAAAATCCACTCATTATCTCCTAACCACTGTGCCAATGGAGGGTTTGGTGAAAGTGTTCGAGTCCACAAACCACTTTTTGGGTTTCTGGGGTAAACTACGACTCAAAACGGCATCATTTACACCATGAACATGGTTCCAGAGGAGGATAACAGAGGACATTTACAGACACTTGGATGACACCACAGGAGCAGCATGGTAGAATTTTATGTTTCTTTTTACATTTGAAGAAGTGGTCACCAGTTCAACTGTATTGGATTTCGCTGCAACACTGTTTCCCCCTGAAACTCCAAAAGTGTTTTGTGGACTCAAACACTTCACCCCCCACCTCCATCGGCCCAGTGGTGAGCAGATAATGAGTGAATCTTTATTTTGGGGTGAACTATCCCTTCAAAAATGCCGAGCTGATATTTTCTACTACAGGGAAGACACTAACGCTGACACACGTTCAGTTTGTACAGTGCACAACGAGCGGCATCACAGGCTTTCATCAGCGGGTGTGTGGGCGGAGTGGCTAATTAAAAGAGCTGATCTGCATTAATCTCTAATGAGATATTTATGGTGGAGACATGACACAGTGAGCGTGCTCGCCTTTTTTATGAATGAGAGGGCGGGAATGATTACCATGTCTGACTATTAATCCTACGAACTGATTCCCGTTACCTATTGTGATTCTACAACATGATATGATCTGAAATGGTTCGGTGTATCATAGGGGGCGCACTGTGACTGGCTGCGGTAATTAGAACCGGAGCGTGGGCTTTATAGGTGCTTTGAGAAGTGTTGTTGTGTGTGTACTATATGCTCGTGTGTGCCTGTTAGGTAGGTGTACTCATGCTGTTTTACATATACAGGGCTTTTTCTTTGTACATGTATGTAGGTTGGCAGTAATCTGAGACCAAAAAAGAAACCAATAGTTGATCATGAGGACTGTAATTACTGCTCCACCATCACATGTCCCAGGAGAGCTCGGCTATTTCTCCATCTAAGCAGCCCTGGATTCACATAGAGGTTTGGATCAAAGCTCTCATTCAGCTCTCGTATGTGTCTTTATTGATTTTGATTATACGGCAATTATTTATACGTTTGTATTTGATATCGTTTAGCTGTAATTACAGAGCTCTGTCATCGGGTTTTATTGACACTCTACTTAGCGCTGCGTCCCAGCCCTTCTACTGTACCAGTGCTATTAAGCATAAAAATAGAAATGTTTGATTTAGAAAAAATGAAATAAACCAGGGCACTTTTCCTATGGATTTGATTTTAAAAGCCTTCATTAGTGTGACTAATGCATGGCAGAGATAAAAAAGACCACTGATGTACATCAGGAGCGATCAACCAGCAGTGAAGAATAGACCAGACAAATTGGCCTGGGAATGATATGTCACTGCAGCTCTTTATCATTGAGCCGGTGACTCAAATGAGTGGAAAATACCCACAATTAACACAATGAAAGATCCAGCAAAAATGTGTCAGGCCTCCTCTCCTTTTGGAAAATACAGAAAATGGCACTGAGACTCCCGTCTGCAAGATTTACATCAGTTTAGTTTTCATTTCTTTAGGTTGTTATTAATAATCCTGGTATAATACTGCTTTGTGTGTTTTGTTTTAGCAAGTTTCCTGGATTCATTCTGTCATTTTCCACTAATGTTGCGTATATATATACGCATTGACCTTGGTGAGTTTCCAGCGTTCTTACAGATATTGTTCGTCATTTCCGCAGCCTCCGGGGAGTTTTGTCTCACTTCTAAAAATTACTTTCTCTTGTCCTCCAACTCTGTTCTTACTGCATTTTATTACTTTGCATGTTCATTAAATTAAAACCTCACAAGAAATGGAACAGGCTCAAAATGACCCCACTTCTTTCTGGTGGGTTATCTGAGGAAAATGTGCCGTGGTTTATGAGTGTGGCTGATGCAGCTCGAATGGGAGCAGTGCTCTATTTCATGATCGTGATTAGATCTATAGATTAACACTGCTAATGGGCCCCGTTCAATACCCGAACTGGGGTAATGCACTATCTACACTACATACAGTGACATGCTATTTATCTGCTTGTGTGCACGTGTGTGTGTGTGTGCGTGTGCTCTATAGTGTTCAACTTTTTCATCATCCCGGGCCCTTTGCTTGCAGAGGCAGCCACAGGAATAAAAAATTGTCCCCATAATGATTTTTCAGTATTTTCTGCAGCAGCTGACCAGTCCCTGTGTATACGGTATTATATTGCATGTACCGTAAAATGTTATCATTTAATTCACTTCAGCAATAATGAATTATGTTGCCGATATTAGTTTTTATAATGTCCCACGCAGTTGGTTTATGAGGTCATTATGGACAGCTTTGAAAAAGTTTGTTTTCACACTCACTAGGGAGTCAACAAATTATTCCTTAAAATTGTTTTAACTCAACAGATCATTTTAAATATTTAAATGTTTAAATATCAAGTGACAGCTGTTCATTATTCCGGAGCGAACGTGAGAGATAAACTTTCACCTCCAGATTTATTATTCTATAATTTGGTTGAAATATGCCGGATGGTTCAGGGAAGAACTCCTTTATTTTTTGTAGGGATCCATGATTTATTTGATACTTTAAATCCAATTGCAAGATTTTCCTTTATTTCTCAGACAATATTTCATGAATCTTGATTTTCTTTTAGTTATCTTCCAAATTTAGGGGACTGATATTTATGAGTGTGTGCAACTTGGTGCAGGTCCAAATTAAAGTCCAGACCTAGTGAATGTAAATGTGATTCCATAAGCAGACTGCTGGGTGACGCTGTGCACTTCACTGAGCGCCACTCACACGCAAAATATAGACTAACCATGTATGCAAACTCCCAGATTGTCCAAGCTCGTGCTTGTTTATGATAAATAGTGTTGACGCTTTTGACAGGCATGTAGTAGAGTGTGAAATCCCCAACAAGCTCAGATCATACACACACACACATATACATGCACACACGCACGTTTGCACAATATTTACATACATACAGGCTACATACACTTAAGCGAAAACATACATACATACATACAACACAGAAAGCAAATAGATATTAGCATATGCATACAAACATACTGACACACATGTTGCTGCCTACATCGTTGCATGTCTGAACACATAAGCTAATGCACAACATGAGTTATTCATCATCCTTGGTCATACGTTTCATAATAGTTATATAAACCACAAGAAGTGGTGTGCGTGGGGGGGTGGGGTGTTGATTGAAATGAGCATATGCAGACATGACTGTTCATGCAATCAAAGGTTGAATGGTTATTATTTTCACTAACGTAACTGTCATAAACGCTTGGAACCTGGGCACTTCTGAAGGATGCTTGTACTTCTGACAATCCATGAAAACACGATTCCACACACACACACACACACACACACACACACACACACACACACACACACACACACACACACACACACACACACACACACACACACACACACACACACACACACACAAGTTGCTTTTAATGTTTGAACTGGTTTGAATCCACATTAGAAGAGGGGACGATGCAGGGGGCACAGGGTTAAGTGTTGTATGGTTTTAGTCGTTTGTAAAGACAAACTATCTTAACAGAGAGCTTTTGTTTGAGTGCTGGCAGTCTCCCTGGGATACACACACACAGACACACACACACACACACATTCCCATAGAGAGCGTAGACGTGAGGCCAAGATGTCTGCAGTCTCTGTTGGCACACATGGGGATTAAAAACACAGCAAGAGGGAGGAAGGATGGGAAGAGGGGGGGGGGATCTCTGCCAGTGAGCGAGAGAGGGCAGAAAGGGAGCGAGAGGGAGAGAGAGGGAGAAACGGGGAGTGACTATGGGAGAGTTAAAGAGGTTGAGAAGGAACCGGAGAAATAAAACAGGAAAAATGAGAAATGAAATGTCCCTGAAAGCGTGACACTACTGCTGTTAGGGTTCGTCCCTGGGGAGAGGAAAATGGAGAATTCCCTTCAGACGTTTGATTCATTGCACTGTGTGTGTGTGTGTGTGTGTCTGTGTGTGTGTGTGTGTGTGTGTGACAGAGAGAGAGAGAGAGAAAGATATTTATACATTGCATTTATGCACGTAGAATCAATTTGTATGTGTGTGTCTTTGTATGTGTTCTTGTATTCAACACTCGTCTGTGCCCAATCAGTGTAACTGGGGCCAAGAACGTTATCCTACAGGAACACCCCCCTGGTACTGCATAAGTAAAACACACACACACACACACACACACACACACACACACACACACACACACACACACACACACACACACACACACACACACACACACACACACACACACACACTGAGTACGTCTCCTCATTAATGCCTTTTACTGACTGCATTATCTCCTCATCTGCACTGAACCCGTATTAAACTCTATCACTGACATCAACCACGCGTGGAGTTTTGCTTATTTAATTCATTCAGGTTTTGAACCGACTCTCCCTGAGCTCTTCCCGTTATTCGAATCGGGCGAAATCGATTTTATTTACGAGCGCTTATGAAGCAAATGCATCTATGAACTCCAAACAAATAAATTCCAGTTGTCACTGAAACAGCACGGAACAGTTAAACAGTTTACCTATGGATGTTTTTTTGGTGCAAGTAAAAAACTTTAGAAATAAGAGTTTGTGGTGTTTGTAAACACAAAACAAAAGAGGTTTTAAAGTTGTTGAGCTTTGTATCTCTACAACAGCTGCTTTAGCCACAATTAAATATGACTCAAACTTACTGGAGGTGAATGAGAGCGCTCAATGTGGTGTGCTGACCTTTGACGTATTTCATAAATGTAAAACAATTTCACAAACCAAAAAAAGGCTGTGAAGTCGAGCGGCTGTCATCACAACCCTAGGCAACACGATTCATTTTATCAACAGCCTCGTACATTTTCACTGTGACATTCCCCCAGTTTGCTTTGTGCTTCAACTTCCTGTCTGGGTTTTAGGGACTCTCTTTCCACACCTCAACTTCTGAATATAGATTACTCACACAGGGATGTAATGCAAAAAGCGCACAAACACACACACACACACACACACACACACACACACACGTGCACGGGTACACAAAGTGTGTGAGTGCGTCCTTTAACAAAGACGAAATGACATGACCGCCCTGGTGGTAATAGTCTTTCCTGCCTTCCCTCCTCTTCTTCCCTTTTCACTTGATTGCACAGCACAAACTTGTGTTGCAAAGCATCACTAAAGGTACACACACACACACACTCAAACAATATGTGATTTCTGTTCCAATTTTCCTCACCTCCCATTATCCGTGGGTCCCCATCTCCTCCTAGATTGCTTACAGATCAACTCTTCTGTTTTCTATGGCCACGTTTTTCTATTTCAATTCCACTCAAAGATGTTCCGTTTGCAGAAGGTCAACAATGGCGTACCGCACTTTTGTTTCTTTTTTTAAAACCTAAAAAACGGTTTGATCCCAAACAAACATTTTGTTTTCTCCTAGTGAGCATTTTTTTTCCCTTGTAGCTGGAGCTGAGTTGGTGGGTGAGAGCTGAGCAGATCTGCTGGTTTTAAAGCCGATAAGCATCAACAGGGCCTGGACAAGAAAGGTGAAGGAAGGAGGAACTCTGAGAGGATCATGTGGGGAAGCGTGGAATGAGAGAAGACAGAGGAGGACGGGGAGGGAGGAGAAGGTATGGCAGGAGGAGGAGGAGATTAGAGAGGGACGTGATAAAAGCATAGACAGACTTATAAGTTGGAGGTGGACGGCGCGTAGGGCTGGAAAAAGTTGGAAGGGCAAAGTAGAGAGTAAGGTGTATTTGAAATGAGTATTTGAAAAATTTAATTAAATGTCAACACATGCAAGTTTTCTTTGGTTCAAACCACCGAGGGGGGGGGGGGACGCAGCTTCACACTGACACTGCAGCTGAACCATCTACCTGCAGGTGAAGAAAGCTCAAAATAAACCTGTCATCCTGCAAGGGAAGACTTCAGGGAGCAGGGGGGGGTCATCGGTATGAATTTTATTGAAGTCCTTGTAACTTAAGCTTGGATCCATCAGCTTGTCTCCAAACTCCGCCGTAATTTATCTCCTCTCGAGTTCCCGCCATCGTCCAATTAAGTATGTTGACCCATGTGACAGGAAGCCCATGTGACAGGAAGCCTGAAACAGCATTTACGGAGTTTCGGTCTAGAAAGTGCATCGTTAAACCGACACCTCTACAAAAGGATCCTGTGATATTCCACTTCTCGACACATTCTATGTATGAGGAGGAACGTATCAGCCGTCAATTACAGGGAGAGGGACAGGAAGACAGTCGGGATGAAGTGCGATTCGGCGAAAGAAAGCCAGTGATTGTGTTCATTACGTGTGATGGCGAGCGCTCCTGTGTTCCACCACTCTGTCATCGCCGTGAGCGATGACCCAGGCCGGCTAATTAGGCCTCGCAAATATGGATGGGGTCTGTGTGAACGGCCTCGGCTAGCATCATTCTGTCACTCACCTGAGCATACTCAATCACCAGGCCCGACTCATAGGTATACATGTATGCAAGAGTGGATGCACACAGACACACACATGCAAACACAAAAGCAAACACAACTGAATTTATTGAATTAGCTGTGTGGGCTCACAGGGTTCATCCTGACTGTAAATACACGTGCACGCTGTAGGTCCCGTTTCATCTCATCTCGTACCTATACACATGAATACTGGACTCCTCCGAATGTCTTTGTAGGCCACGCTTTAAATAACCTTCCAATCCCATTGGCTTATTCCCCTTACTCTAATACCCGTTTCTTCTCCGCTCCCGCTCCCGTTCCTCACCCTCCCTTCTGCCTCCCCTGTCCTTGGTCTCCACACTCTCCATCCCCCTGTTAAACCCCCCAGGGGCCCTGTGTAGCAGGATGTGTGGCTAATTAAGGCGACCTACGTAGACCCCGTGCGTTCGAATCCCTCTCCTTGGAGATGTACAGTGTCATAGAGCGAATGGCGGTGCCGCTGCTAACACTAACTCGCCGTCCCTGGTGTGGTTGAGTGTGTGTTCGTGTTTATGTGTATTGGCGATGAGGTGTCAAACGTTGGAGATATCCAAGTCCCTTTTCGCTCTTTTTTTTCTTCCTTCTCTCTCTGTCCGCTCCCTTATTCCCATTCCCTCCCTCCCAGTGTCCCGCATGTCCGCCCTCCCTCTTTCAAGCCATACAACTTGTCCTCCTTTCCCGTTTGTTCTCACCCAGCCCTCCTCTTTTTCCTCTTGTCCTTCCTGTCCCTCCGTTTTCCAGTCAGCACCATTCTTTCATTCTGCCCTCCTGCTTTCACCTCCCTCCCCTCCCTCGATGGCGAGCACCCCAGGGTCCCATTGCTACTTTTTAATTAATTCTTTTGATCGTGTAAATCAAAAACCAAGCTTGTGTCCTTGACTTGAGCGCTCTAAAGCACACTCGAGCAAACGAACGACACAAACAAACTGAGGGGACTGGGCGCCTCTGTCTCCCAGGAGGAGACTAAAAGAATCTACTGAAAGACAAAAAATGAAAGGAGAAAACTTGAAGAAAACTACTTTGTTTGAATATGGGACAGAGGATTGTCTTTTAACGAGCAGGGGGGGGTTAGTGGAGACTGGAAAGGATGTTCCGAGAACTGTATTCTTGGCTTGTGGCGAGCTGGTGAATCCTGGTGTTCTGAGAAAGAGGAGAAAGGGACTAAAGGCCCCAACAGAGAAGAAATCAATTTCAGTTGTCTCAGCAATTTCTTAAAAACCGTTTACGGTAAAGTGGCCAAAATTGTAGTTTCCATAGAAATGTAGACACTTGTCTGTGAACAGCGAAGGACTAAATAGAATGACATTGCTCCAGAGCTTCAGAGAGGATTGGAACAGTGGGATCGGGGTCAACACAAGAGGAAATGGAAGTCGCTGATTGTTCCCTGACAGAACTCAATGGTTCCTTTTAAACATGATCACAATCAATTTTGTAACCTTAGCCACTAGACCTTTATCAAACCACGACTCTGTCAGATCACAACAACTGAAATTTGCCATCTCGCTGCTTTTCACTCCTCCATGGAGTCCAAAGAAGAACACATCAAATCTTGGAGCAGATCTGGACAATCAGGGGGTCAGGACATTTTTAAACATTCTTTAACATGGTGGGATTTGGACTGTGTGAGTCTTCTAGTTGCCTCGAAAGAGAAATAAAACTGGAGATGAAACTCTCAGCGGTCGACTATTTGCTATCACAATTACACAATATTGAAAATCCCTTAAAACTGAGGATATAGAGACGACATAAGGGAGGCAGAGAAAAAAAAGAAGGAAGGGGGATGTTGAAAACCGAGAAGTGTGCAGACAGAGCAAGGAGGGGAGGATCGGCATCTTTACTTTAACAGCCGGCTTATATAGCAGAGGAGAAGAGAGAGGAGGGAAGGGAGGGAGAGACCAAATGTGAAGACAGCAATTTGAACATCCTTTTTCTTCATGGGTCTGGTGAATGCTCGTATTTTTAGCCATTGGGAAGGAGGGAGTGGGAGTGAAGCTGAATCCTTTGCCTGGTCATCTTTTTTCAGGATGGTGGAGGACAGGACAGTGTTTTTCCCTTTGAGGCTCCTGTTAACACATGTCCCTTTAACAACCAGTCAACAGTGGTAGAATGACGCAAAGAGAAAAGTGGACAGGACGGAGGGAATGACAAAGGTTAAGAGTCAATGTATTGTGGTTTCCTCTAAGGTTGGTAGATTCCTAAAGGGACTGGGAAGGGATAGGGAGTGAGATAGGATCAGCTTCAAGGTTGTATCTTAAAATCCATTTATTTAATGCTTCCAGGAGAAGGCTTGCCAATCAAATGTCCTCACGGCATCATGTCTCCTGGGTTTTGTGTTGATAAGATTACATGTTTCTCGTTTTTCATCCGAAGAGATACTGACCCACTTTTTCTTTTTGTTTATTCCAAACACTTTTCTTCATACGGCCCCAAAAAAACCACATCACTTACTGTTTTTTCTCCGTTGCTTTTTGTTTTCGCTGAAAAGGTTTGCAAGAATCAGTTTACACCTTGGTTTGTTTCTTAATGCAAATTTACACCAAGTGCACCAGCTTAAAAAACTGAGTCCATTCTTGGCATTGCCCACTTTAATAAAGTTTTAATTTGAGCAAGTACAGGTCTCATAGTCTGGATGAATTCCATTAATATAAAAAAAAGTGTGAACTCATTCCACCAAGCATTCACTGAAATGAGTGTGCGACATTAATTTCAATCTCAACCGACCTTTGTGGAGTTTGCATGTTTTTCCCCGTGCAGCTTCCAATCAAAGTCCAAATACATGCAGGTTAGGTTCAACTAAATTTGTTAACTAAATGACTATTTTTTTCTAGACCGTATCAGCTCTGTGGTTGGCCGACGTTCACGGCCTCTCAGTGAATGTCAACTGATTGGCTCCAGCCCCCCCACCACTATCAGTGGATAAGCAGTGTAGCTGATGGAGGAAATTGAACATGTGAGAAGTTTAGAGGGAATAATCAATGTTTGGTGAAGTCTTTTTAAAAATTCTACAATAATTATAAGATAAATGAGTGTTGTGCAATAGGAGTAGACTTGACGTTGGCTAATTAATAATAATCATGAAATATGATTATTAAAATAAAAATTATCTATCAAAAATAATTAAATTATTAACTGAAGATGATCAGTAATCAAATAACAATAAAACCACTAATGAGAAAATAGGAATTATCAATTAGAAAGTACAAGCTATCAATTAACAATGATAAGGTTATCAACCAAGAATAATGAAAATAATTAGTCCAACACAATAAAATTATCAATTTAAGAATAATACTATCTATATTACTAATTGAGAAAGGGGGGGCACCACCCTGGTTTCCCAGGGGCCAACGATGTCAAGCTATAATTATCAGTCTCATAATGATAAATGTCAAATTAATAATGTCAATATTTTAATATTAACGATTACTTAATAAACAGTGAAGGCTTCTAAGTTCGAGCACAGGCGATCACAATCCAGCTGCAATCACATACATATGCACAAATAATCACAGACTACAGATACTTTAATTACAAAAGTATTTATTAAAAAGGGGAAATAAAGTTATAATGTTATTCAATGATTTATCATTTTAACAAGCTCCGATATTTCAAAGATAAACACAGCAGCAGCACTTATCACAATTCAGAAAATACATGGACAACCTGCGGTCTACCTATGTATGTCTGTCTGTGTGTGTGTGTGTCTGTGTCAAAGTGTCTCTCTGTGTGTGTGTGTCTATGTGTGTGTGTGTGAAATAAAGTTAGTGTTATTTAATGATTCATCATCTTAACAAACTCCCATATTTCAAAGGTAAACACAGCAGCAGCACTTATCACAATTCAGAAAATACATGGACAACCTGCGGTCTACCTATGTATGCCTGTCTCTATGTGTGTGTGTGTCTGTGTCAAAGTGTCTCTCTGTGTGTGTGTGTGTCTATGTGTGTGTGTGTGAAATAAAGTTAGTGTTATTTAATGATTCATCATCTTAACAAACTCCCATATTTCAAAGATAACAACAGCAGCTTATCACAATTTAGAACACGCATGTAACCTCTGGTCCATCTATGTGTCTCTGTGTGTGTGTGTCTGTCTGTGTCTATCAATGTGTGTGTGTGTGTGTGTGTGTGTGTGTGTGTGTGTGTGTGTGTGTGTGTGTGTGTGTGTGTGTGTGTGTGCGAGAGAGAGAGAAAAAGAAGGGGCGTGGCGATGACGCGTAGTGACATCACATCTAAGATGGAGGCCGATCATGATTCGTGGAATCAAGGCCTAAAAACTCTCAAAATGGCGGATTGACTACAAAACAAGATGGCGGAGCCGTTATGAATTTAGAGCCAGGATGGGAGGAGAGAGAGCGCGGAGGCGTGGCAATAATAGACTCAAAATGGTTGGTTTAACTTAACGTTATCCAAAATGGAGAATATGTTAATGAAACCATGTGGCCGGAGCGCACACTGGTGGTCGTCACATGAATTACACAAAGGAAATTTTAGACAAAGAGAATTCTTATCTCTGCTTGGCTTTGGGGCCGAATGGTTTCCAGATGTGTTCAGCCTCTCTAAGCATAGATTTAACTATGTGACATGACCTGTATTATAAATACAGGTCAGAAGTGTGTATAGGTCGGTTTAGAAGGAGAGAGAGAGAGAGAGAGAGAGAGAGAGAGAGAGAGAGAAAACATGAGAAAACATGTAAGGAGAGTTCAAAGAAGCTCTTAAAAGTACGCCTGAGATGAGTTAACAGTGATTCACCCCTCAGCCCTCAAGCGAGCGTTGTGGGCCGAGGTTCTGATCGGTGAAATCACTGCAGACTCACACAGACGTTAACAGTGCGGGCGGAGGCGCTTCTCGCGGCCCTATTTACTTGCAACACAAAACATTGCGATCAAGCCGGAAACCGGAAGTAGCGGCTCGGAGTAGTGGCCGGCTAAAACAATGGAACACGGAAGTTCCATCAACAAAATACACTCAAGTATTAAATCAACACGCTACAAATTAAAACTAACATCTGCCCAGACAACATAAGCCTCTTACTGTGACCGTGATTTCGTGGGTTGCATGCGACTTGGCGCGAATCCCCGGAAGTCCAGTGAACAATGTCTTGGCCTCTCAGGCGAGCTCCCGTGAGCACCGCAGCTGGGCCGGACCGGAGCGGATCAGTCATGCTCCGTGACGGGATGAAGCTTGGTCTTCTTCTGCAGGGATGTGCGGCTGCGTGGAGCCGGTTGAAGATCGTGTGGAAAAAGAATAAAAGTAAAGTCCGTGTGGATAAGGAAACAGTCTGAGATCGTCCAGCGAGCAATTTCCTGTTTTGGTCTTTCCAAGTTAAAACAGGAAAAGTCCTTTCCAAAATAAAACGTCGACTAAGATGAAAGAATAAATGAATGAAATGAATTGAAATGCATAAAACAAACGTCTAGTCGCCTCCTTAGTTACTGAGTCGTGTGGTTAGACCTCTTGAGGTCAGAAAACAACTTGAGCAGCGTGGAAAAGAAGAGGACAAAGAGAGTCTCTTAAAAATACCGAGTTAACTAGTAGAACCCCGGAGGGGTTCTGTTGTTGCTTGGGCATCTGAGTGAAGAGAGCAAGAAGTTAGTGAGCTCAGCCTATTTAAGTCATGTTCTAGGTGACTCCCCCCTGGGAGGAGGGGTCAGGGGTCAGTGTGGCCCTCAAGCCAATTGAGTTGTCAGGATTTGGCCCCCAGGGGCAGGCTTTCCGTGGAGGACCCTCACAGGACCCAGGAAGTGATCTTTTGCCACATGGAGATAAGGGCTCCATGCTGGATTTCTAATGTAAGGGGTTTCCCGAGCCTGGTCTCAAGTTTTACGACCCATTGTTGAAAACTCAGATCACTCAGGACTCTACCCCAACATGAGGAAATTGTAAATGATTACAATGAAATAAAATAAAAATAACAACAGATAAATACAATCAATACCAACAAATCAAGTGAAGGCCAAAAAAAAAGCTCAAAAGGTATGTTCTGTAGCTCCCTCAGCTCCTGGAGCTGTTTCCTGAGGACAGGACCACGGACATGAAAGGCTTCCCTGTAATTCACTGTCTTCACCCTGGGAACAGGAGCAGCCCGGTGTCAGAGCCCCTGAGTGATCTAGAGAGGGAAAACCTTAAGAGCGTTTCTGATAAGTATTCAGGTGCTAGTCCACTGTGTGATTTGAACACCAATACAAGGATCAATTCTAAAAGTGACAGGCAACCAATGAAGGGACTTTAGGACAAGAGAGATGTGCTGGCTGGTGCACAAGCTGCTGCATTCTGAGTGATCTGGGGCTTATTTATAGCTTTCTTAGGTAGAACAGAGGAGACAACTCGTTTGTAAAAGCAGAGAAATTGTTTGGTTAAAACCTAGATGGACATTACACAGCATTACTAGTACTCGAGTAAATCTACCTAGTTACTTTTCCACCCTTCCCTTCATCTAAAGAGAGCACTTTCTACCCAGCACTCCACCTGGAAGAGTTTAACATTATTTAGCATTTATATTTCTCAAAGTTTATTTGTTTATCTCATCATGTCAAAAAGAAAATGAACTCATTTGTTTATTGTTGGTGATCAGATAGTTTTCTTTGATTAGTAAAAGGTCCTTACCCATAATGTACTAATTGAATAGTCTACACACAGTCCAGGTTGCTCCATTTGTCCACTCTTTGTTTTCCTCAGTCGATCAGAAACGGTCAAAGTAAACTTTATTGTCAGTTCGGACTTTTGTACAGAACTGGATTGAAATGCTGTTTCTCTCTAATCCCTGGTGTAAACATTTAAGTAGATAAACAGTACACGGTCAAAAGACACAGGGTAGATGTGAGAAGTACAAAATACAAAATAATGTTTATTCACAGGACGAGAAAACATCAGTTGTATCCTGAGGGTATGATATATTCACTATATTCTAAATTGGTCTAGATTAAATACTTTATGTCTTTAACACTGTTCCATTATTATATGTCACTTCACTGTGTTGACCACTGGTTTTTGAACTTGAAGTTTTGGGCAAACGCCCTGCCATGTGTTCTTTTTAAATCCTCCATCAACCCTGGCAGGTAATCAAGGACGACTTGGTGTATTTTTGGTAACACTGAGATAAAACCTATTTCTCCCTAAAGAAATACATTGTTGGGATTCAGCCCTGTGCTCTCTGGGGCCGCCGCCCTTACTCACACGAGCTGGCTCCCCGTCACATCCTCAGAGGGAATATCAGGTGTTTGAAAATAAAAAAAAACAACAGTGTTTTTACCATATGTTTCTTTGTGCTTCCTGGTGTGACAGTGGAAAACTTCCCTCCCTTCAAGCTGCTGTCAGTAATTGGTTCCTCCTGCTAATAAAAAGGTTTACATGTTTTTCAAAGCACATGACAACGGCACCTGTTCTCACATCTGATGCCCCCCCCCCTCCCATCCTTCCGTCATTCTCAAGCTTTCTCTTATTCTGAAACCTTGGTGCCAATTTTTTCCGCCTATTATTTCTTTCGGTTTATTTGTGGCTCTTTTTACTTTCCTGTCTCCATCTCCATTCCAGTTTCTTAACAAGCAGCTTCCTGTCTGCCACAGCTGCTGATTACCTAATTACCTTTGCCTCACACACACACACACACACACACACACACACACACACACACACACACACACACACACACACACACACACACACACACACACACACACACATTCACACACACAAGCATACAGATGAATACACAAACAGAGGCTAAATATTTTGTTTGCAATCAATCATAAAGGCTTTTAACTGTGTGTGTATTATAAGATGGGATCATATCTTATAGTATAATGTATATATATATATAGACTTTTGTCAGCAATAACAAACTTCTGTTTCCATTATTAAATCCCACAGTGGCCTCTGGGTCCTCCTCTTTCGTTTGCTTTGCTCAGAGATAATGTTTTACGGTTTAATTCATTTGCATGAACAAATGGAAAAACCTTGGGAAAAAACTGTGGATTTACAATATGTGCAGGTGAGACATAAAAGCCCCAACTGGTGTTGCAAAAAATAACTCACCCCGAGAAGAAAAATAAAAAAGAGCCCACACATAAAATTAAACGAAACACAGCAGAGAAATTACAAACAACAGACTCCATAAATAGTCTGTGGGGACAATTAAATAACGTCGCCCCGAGGGCAGAGAGTGATAATGTTTTAATGACAGAAAGTGTGTGAAGGAAAAAAGAGGTTGTAATATTTTCCCCAGTGTGTGATTGTGGGCTGGTGTGTGTGCTTTTGTGTACGTCAGAAACCCGCCTCATGTACTGTGGAATCAAACCGGCATATGTCCCCATGTTTACAGATATTGGTTTAGACTGCAACAATAGATAATACTTATGAGAATTGTTTTTCACATCGGATATTCCCTTAAGGATTTGACTTGAGCCTGGTGGAGAAGCCAACAGTCACAGCAAATAAAATCCCTTTCCATCCTTCTGTCTCTTCATCCTTTTCCATCTCTTCTCCTCTTCCTCTGTGTGAATTTAAGTCAACGGCGTCTGGTCTTTTCTCTCTCTCGTTTTGGCGTGAGATGGGGGGGTGCACATGTGCTCATCGCCCAAGAAAATACAAAAAATACCGTTTGAAATAGGTCACCTATTAAATGCAATGTCGGCCCATTTCACCCTCTCACACCCTCCCTTTCAAACACTATTGACTTCTCAACCCCCCTCTCTCTCTCTCTCTCTCTCTCTCTCTCTCTCTCTCTCTCTCTCTCTCTCTCTCTCTCTCTCTCTCTCTCTCTCTCTCTCTCTCTCTCTCTCTCTCTCTCTCTCTCTCTCTCTCTCTCTCTCTCTCTCTCTCTCTCTCTCTCTCTCTCTCTCTCTCTCTCTCTCTCTCTCTCTCTCTCGCCGCCTCACTTCAGCATCAGTGGAAACCTCTTTTTTCCTCTTTTCCTCAGTCCATCTCTCTCTCTGTGATTAACGGCTCTGATTATGTGTGCCAGGATACCCATTAGCTTGGACACATGCAAAGGCCTCTGCCCTCTTTTCCATTACACACGAGCACACACACACACACACACACACACACTCACACACGCACACACACACACACACACACACACACACACACACAAACTCACACATGTTTTCACCATAACCTACAAACGTACTTGCAGACCCACATTCACACGTGCTCACACACATGTGTTCTCTCACACACAGAGGCACTGATGCTCCTGAGACTAATTATCACTCAGGTGTATCATCTTATATTTATTTGGGCCAGTGAGGTGATAACAAGCGTTTCTCTTTCCTCTCTTCACTTTTTTGTCTCTTTGGCCATCTGTCTGCCTCTTTCATTCTCCTCTATCTTCTCCCTCGCTATTTCCCTCCCCCTCTCTCTCTCGCTCTCTCTCTCTCTCTCTCTGTCTCTCTTTCTCTCTCTTTCTCTCTCTCTCTCTCTCTCTCACACACACAGTTTTGCCGCCTCCCCACCCGACATTGCTGAGACAAGGGTTTTACAGGTTGTGTTCGGTGTCAGATCCAGTGAAGAACTGCCAGAGACAGGGAGGTGAAAAGGAAGCGCTATGCTGCATTAAAAACCAGACAGAAACAAAGTGGGGTGTTTTTTGGGGGGGGCGGAGGTTCCGGGCAATTACTGCAGGTTTGACTCATAGAGAATGCACGGTGCAGTCTAGCTGTAGTGTCTGTGATGAAGTGGAACACAGAAACGTGTGGCAACTATGACCTCCAGCTGCGGTCCAATATAAACAAAACCTTCAGTGTTAAGTGCAAAGCTTTCATGAATGTGAAGCTCTGATCCTGATTCCACACCTGGTGTTAAAAGAATGGCTCACTTTAAAAATGATAATTCCCTCATTATCTACTCACCACTGTGGCGATGAGGTGGTGGGTGAAGTGTTGGAGTCCACAAAACACTTTTGGAGTTTCAGGGGTAAACAGCGTCGCAGACAAAGAGACCCATTCTTCAGACGTAACAACAACAACAGGAAGAAACACAACATCTTTTTTTCTGTTGTTTTACTTATGGTTGATGAAGTGGATTGGATTCGGCTGTAACAGAAATGACAATTTTTGCAGATAATTCAAAAAAAAATGTAACCAAGGGGTTTAATGTCGCTGCTAGGCAACCACTTAATCATCTGTTGGTCTCTCGTGTGCCGGCGTTAGTGTCACCGACATCGATCAACAGCAGCTGCTTACTTATCTTAACAGAGTTTAATCTCGAAAGGATCTTTCTGGGCATCACACGGACGGCTGTGAGGTCTGGCTCAACATTTGGAGCTGTCATTTAAAGCAATGTGGACGGACTATCATGGGAACCAGGAGAAACCCAACAGGATGATGCTGATATGATTGCAAGCATGATATGAATGTTGGCTCTGTGGTTGTAGTTGCCCAGAGGGAAGGAGGTTTAAAGGTTCTTTAAAATGTGTTAGCACAATTAAGTTCAGTAAGGATTTTTCTGAAATTAAAATCATAACTGAGACCACTCTGACTGTTTTTAGGTGTATCATCTAAGTTTTCCTAAAATTTAATTCCCCGACAAATAACAATATCTTTTTATCAACTTGATTTCCTAATCAAATATAGAAACAAATTGATGATCATCGTTGTTTTGACCTATTATTTATTTTATTGAAATTTCCAGTTGCAGAGGCCTGTTTATCACGCACATTTAACAATATAATCATATGTTAAAAACCAAAATGTCTCTCCACCACCCGGTGAGGAGGCGTCAATTCCGCTCGATTGAGCTTCACGAGGAATTGTGCATTTCCATTTCCCCGTTTTCCTCCAAATGCAGTAGCTTTGCCTGCATGTTAATAAATTGCACATGTGTTTATGGGATTACCATTTTAACAGACTCGTTTATATAGAGGCCCATTATTCTCAGAGTCGGAAGAGTAGCTGCTCTTTCGGGGGTTCTGTTATGCTTCAATAACAGCGTATACGATAAAACACGTCCATAATGTTTACAATCACAATAAGACTCACAATACATAACACAAGCAGTACGACAACAAACAACACTAAACCTCTCAAACACAAACAATCCGTCTGTTTCATTTCATCTCTTAGTTAACAAATAGCAGAGGGATGGAAGGCTCCCTACATCTATGACACAGCTTCAGGGAAATAAATCATGTTTTACTTTATGTTGTCAGGGGACTTAGGTGGTGAATTCCATGCCTTCATTGCTCAGTAATGATCTAGTTCTACATGGAGGCAACAGAAAATGACCCTCTGATGTCTGTCACGATGAAAAACATCCGTCTGAAATAAATAATCACTTACTATAAAGTATTTGGGGGTTTAAATCATGATATTTCTAATAAAGCACAGTAGAGAATGAAGCAGAATGAATATTGATTGTACTTAGTCTTGATCAATATGAGAAGTGAAGAGCGAGACTTTCTACTTTAATCAGAGAGAACTGTTCAGATCTCCGTCTGTTGGGTTAATAATCTAACTGAGATAACACTAATACTGGCTAAATAGCTAGGAGTGAACTTTACATTATATTTAATAGCCGTCATTCTCTGCTCAGTTTTTATACTGTCTGATAAACATAGCTTTTCCAAGAGATGTTACAATCAACTGCTCTATCTCCTATAAAGTATTTTAATGAATATTTTGACCCAAATATAATGGTGTTCTTCGTTAAATTCAGAACCAGTTTCATTACTAGTCCATCATTTCATTTCTCCAGGTGTCTGTGTGTGTTTTTTAATTGTGTGCTGATGCAGATATTGTGAAATATGTCAAACCGCACCCCTGAGCCATCTTTGTGGTTGACCTCTCTCGAATTGTAGCACACGTGGATCCATGTTTTACCCACATGCATTGAGACTTTAGCACATGCATGTAGGGACTAAACAGATGTGTCGGCAGGCATTATAATGTGTCCTCACATGCATGCATGATGGATAAGCAGGCTTCATAAGCATACGTAAACCTGCAGCAGAGGGAGCAATCTGCCACTGTTCACCTCTCTTCTACTACGATACTGTACACTGTATTCTGTACATCACCACTCATGTACATAACACTTGCACATTGTGTATTTTACTGTACAACGTCTGTAAATGTGCCTGTAACAGCTGAAAGCACCGTGACTAGGATCTCTGGCTGCACCGCTCTGCACCGCCTGATCTTTCTAATGGTTTGTGTGAAGCTGACGTTTATCTGCGTCTTTAGATTTCTTGCAAAACACACAGAATGTGAAAGTCAAGGTACCGTCCCCTGAAGTGACCTGCGTGTCTCTGTGTGCGTGTGCATGTGTGTGTTGGGAGGCCGGTCCTGAGCCAAAACTTTACCCCCCCTGGGACTAAACATTTATTCCGCTCTAATTAGCCTCTTAGCATGTCCCTCCAAATGGCCAGGGACATTAGCATGGAATGCTAACCTAAAAAAAGGGAATCGAACCGGATGTTTTTGATGGTTCATTGTTAATCAATGCTGCGCTAAATCGAGATAAGTGGCTAATAATGTGCTTTTAGAGAGAGTGGGCCGGGAGGGGGGAAGTGGAGGGGGGGGGGATCCGAAAAGAGGAGGGAGGTCAACGTGCAGTTACCTTTCTACGTTTATTTTTTAATACAACTTATTCCTATTTTGAAGCCCCACATTAACACAAACTCCTTAAAAAAGTTTTTCCTTCAAACTCATTTGTTCATAATGGATGTGCTTTGATTCTAATCTGCTAATTTGCTGCTGTCTTTTTATTTCCATGTCTTTAACAGTAACAAGGATAACGTTTTGCTCCTTGGAGTTTTTTAAGATGGAAAAAAAAACTTGTTCAAGACTAGAGAGCGAGGAGAGAAGGAAACAATGGCGTCTCTGCTCTTTTAATGCCGACACAGTCTCAGGTTTTTGTGATGAAAAGGGGATTTAGGTTGATGCTTTTAATCCGTCATGCCAATGTGTTGGGTTGCTATGCCCTCGAGCAAGGCATATGCCTGGGATTAATCACATGGGATCCTCACAGACAGCCACCGACTTGCTCTCTCGCTTTCCTCTCGTGCATACGCTCTGTGTGTGTGTGTGTGACATGTGCACATACTTACACACACACACACACACACACACACAGCCAGACTTATGCACCAGCACGCACTTGTTCCACCTTTGTACTTAAAGGTTCATGGAAGATTTATCCTCCAACCCACACACAACACAACACACAACACAACACACACACATACACACACACACACACACACACACACTTATTCAACCTTTAAAATCTGTACTTATAAGTTCATGGCAGATTCATTTCCCTTTTTTTTTCTGTCACACACACCAGGGCTTCCTTTTAACTTCCTCTCTTGCCCTTTTATGCCGCTTAACAAAAACCTACACACATAGATAATTATATGTACATCCAGTGAGTGTTAGCACAATAATTCATATATCTATGTATATATATATATATTTATGTTACGCCCCCTGGTGGCTCGTAGCTGGACATAACATAAATGCAACAGGTCTGAATAAGTGAGGGTGCAATCACACAAAACACAAGACCAGATATAAGATAAAGACAGTATTTATTTAGACAAAGCAACACAGGGATCAACAAGGACTAACAGTGGCACCAAAGAAAAAGAACACAAAGAAATCCCCCCCCCCCCCTTACAGGTGCTTAGCACCCAAAAGTACAGCGGGTGGTGCTCACTCTAACCTGAGGTATTAACAAACAGTAAACCTAAGTGAGTGTGATATGTAAACCCCGGAGTATCTTACCTATCCTTGTAGTCCCTGTGCGCACAACAAACAAAGTAAACAAAGACAAAAGACAAAACAAAAGTAGGCTGCTACAACTTAAACTACTGGTAAAAACTCACTCAAGACACCAGCAAACATCAGGACCAAACAAAACAATCAGCGCTCTGACACAGCTCACCACAAAAGCCTCCTCTCGCCAACAAAACAAACACAGGACTATTTAAAGAGGAAGGGTTGACGAGAGATCTGTCACAGGTGGGGTGATTGGAAGATTGGATGCAGGTGAGATGAGCGGCCATGATGCTTCTTCTTCTGGCCACTTCACTGGCACGTCCTGCCCAAGAGCTCCCCCTTCCAGTCACTGGAGGCATCACCAGTCTATAAGGACTTGGGAACAAAACAACAACACAAGACAGAACACAACACATGTATACATACAGGACATACAGAACACTGTCCGTAACACTCCCCCCCATAAAGAGTCAGCCCAGGGCTGACGATACCTTAAACCATCCCGTAAACCCAAAATCAATATCAATTTCCAACAGAGAGGTTTTGAGGACTACTGACCAACAATATTTACACGCGAGACAGAGCGTCTGCAAACACATTCTCGGTGCCCTTTTTGTGGTGGATCACCAGGTTGTAATTCTCAATAAACAAAGACCAACGCATCAGTCGTTGGTTGTGGTTGTGCATGCGATGCAGAAACACCAGCGGATTGTGGTCTGTGTAAATCCCCACAGGCTCCGCACTAGACCCAACATACACCTCAAAAAATTGAAGCGCAAGCAGCAAAGCCAACGTCTCCTGTTGTAATAATTTTTCAACATATTTATATGACACTCTGGTTTTCCGTCTTCTATCAGGGGTCCTGAAAACCGAGCACTCATTGAATTACTCAGAATGGGCAGTAACACTAAAACCAAGTCACCTGGCTGTAGAGAACGTGGAAGTGCTTTTTTATCAAACTGCCGCTTCATACCCTGTTGTGCAGCAGAGAGACTCTCCCTAGCGATACTACAAGCCCCGTGCAGTCGTTCTCGGAAGCAACTCACGTAGGTCAGCACGTTTCGCTGGGTGGACGAACTCTTGTCTGTTAGCTGATCCTTTAACACCCTTAAAGAGCCTCTCACGTTGTGACCAAATACCAGCTCTGCTGGACTAAAACCTAGTGACTCTTGCACTATTTCCCTAACGGCAAATAGAGCCAAAGGGACGCCTTCATCCCATTCCCTACCGGTCTCCATGATATATTTGCGCAACACTGACTTAAACGTCTGATGCCATCTTTCGAGTGCCCCCTGCGACTCAGGGTGATAAGCACTCGAGATCCGATGTGATATCGAGAGGGATGTTAACACCTGTTCAAAAATACCCGAAAGGAAGTTGGTACCTTGATCGGTTTGCACGATCTTAGGAAGGCCGAAAGTAGAAAAGAACTTGATCAGGGCCCTTACTACCGACTGAGCTGTTATACTCCTAAGAGGGATAGCCTCTGGATACCGGGTAGCTACACACATGATTGTTAACAGGAACTGGTTACCGGATTTCGTTTTTGGCAGAGGACCAACACAATCAACCAACACGTGCTCAAACGGTTCCCCTATAGCCGGGATCGGGTGAAGAGGTGCAGGCTTGATAACCTGATTAGGCTTCCCCGTAATCTGACACACGTGGCACGTACGGCAAAACGAAGACACATCTCGCTTCAAACCTGGCCAGAAGAAATGTCGCAACACTCGGTCATAGGTTTTCGTAACACCTAGATGACCAGACCAGAGATGTTCATGAGCCAGAGATAACACGGACTGTCTGTACTGTGTAGGCACAACAATCTGAAAAACATTACTCCACTCATTATCAAAATCAGCGCGAGATTTCCATCTCCGCATCAGTAGATCATTTTCCATAAAATAATCAATTTCTTTATTTTTAGCGATCTCTGGAGCAAGAGCTGCAGCAAAACACTTTGCTAAAGTAACGTCCTCCTTCTGAGCAGCAATAAGACTGCTTCGTACCATAGGCAACCTAGTTGTCTCTGTGGTGGAAGTATCGCCCTGAACCTTAAGCTGGACACTCGGCTCAGCAGTAGACTGAATAATCACAGATGGGGAAAGAGTCTGGCCAGACACCTCAGTAGCGAACAGGGTATCCGACAAATCAACTGCTTCACCCAGACTACGTGCTTGAGCACGGGTGACCACACACACAGGGAACACTTCAGGGAAGTCCTGAGCCAACACATCAGGCTGCAAAATCTCAGGTCTTTCTAGAACTTCTAAAAGTGGCATAACTTTGCCACCAGCGATGTCATTCCCTAGCAGAAATGTGACGCCTCTAACGGGCAAAGACGGGCGCACGCCCACTTTAAACACTCCTTTTGCTAGGTCACAGGATAAATGTATCTTATGGAGAGGCACAGACACAAAGCCCATTTCAATGCCTTGCACAAGCACACTGGAGCCACTTAAAGTGTCATTGCAAAAAGGTAACACATCTGACAATATAAAAGACTGTGCTGCGCCAGTATCTCTTAATATGCGCACTGGACGCTGGTTCAACGCATTCGCACTAAGGGAAACCAGGCCGTCCAACACAAATGGTGTGTAACAGGGTTCCAGAGTATTGTCCTCCATCTCCGGGACTAGTGACACTGGACCCAACAATGTTTGCACCAAACCAACCTCTTTTGGTCGTTTGCTTGGCTGTGACAGCTTGCGTTTTAACCTAAAACAGTCAGCCTTTATGTGACCTGTTTCGTGACAATAGTAACACTCCCGTTCCTCGTTAGAGCGGAGAGGCAAGGAACGTGGCGGACTAGACTGCATTCTAGCCGAGGCAGAAGGAGTAAAAGACCTACTCTCATATCGGGGAATCCCAAATGTTTGCTTGTGCGATAACACAAACTCATCAGCAAGCACCGCAGCTTGCCCTACTGTCCCAACCTTTTGCTCATTGAGATACGTCACTATTCGATCAGGCAGACAATTCTTAAACTCTTCGATGAGAACCAATTGAGATAGGGTGTCAAAATCAGTCGCGTTGCTTGCCTTGCACCAGCGATTAAACAAAGTCTCTTTCTCACGGGCGAACTCCACGTAGGTTTTACTTGACAATTTCTTAAATGTCCTGAACTTTTGTCTATACGCCTCCGGCACGAGTTCGTATGCACGAAGCACAGCTGCCTTGATAGTGTCATATGACAAACTGTCTTCTAGAGAGAGGGAAGCTAAAATCTCCTGGGCTTTACCTGTGAGTTTACATTGAAGCATTATAGACCATACCTCTTTTGGCCATTGCAGGGAGGTAGCCACTCGCTCAAAGGCAGTAAAATATGAGTCTACTTCCGCCTCACGAAACTGAGGTACTAGCACGATATTTCGGCTCACTTCAAAACCTCTCGCCGGCGCGGAGGATTCAGCAGATACGGACCGAGTTTGAGCTGAACTCGCAGCAGCAGCTTCTATTTCTAGGCGCTTTAACTTCACCTCTTTATCTGCGGTTATTTCTATTCTGCGGTAATCCGCCTCTATTTCTAATTCCATTTTACGAATAGCCAACTTGTGACTATACTCTGCTTCTTTCTCTTTCTCCTGCGCCTCCATCTGCAAGCGCGCTAAGCGTAGCCTATAGCGGGCATCATCACTTGCTCTAGGTGAGGAAAATGGAGAGAGTCGGGGCAGAGTTAGAGGAGGCTTACGCTCCAGATCAGAAGGAACTGACTCATCCTTACCCAGCCCTCCCCCATCTACCTCTTCCTCCCTGCTGTCCTTCTCTGAGTTAGAAGACAAGGATAAGGCTGGACTAGCGGGCGCACGAGTAGCGGCACTGCTGCCCGTACCAAGCACTTTGTTGTGAACCAACATACGTACGACCGCTTCTTTCAATTCAGCTTTTAGCTGATTTGGGGGGACTGAAAATTCAAAATGTGCCGCAATGGCATACAAATCTTTTTTTTTACAGCGATCAATCTGTTCCACAGAAGGATCACTAAGAAAACACGCAAGATCAAACGTGTCCATGATGTTTCAACCAGCCTTAACACAAACCTTAACTAATCTAACCAATATCAACAGCCTACTTGACGTGTGCACTGCACACCAACACTCAACAAACCTGTTGCTTAATTAGGATCAAAGATCCCGGACGAGCCCCCAATTTATGTTACGCCCCCTGGTGGCTCGTAGCTGGACATAACATAAATGCAACAGGTCTGAATAAGTGAGGGTGCAATCACACAAAACACAAGACCAGATATAAGATAAAGACAGTATTTATTTAGACAAAGCAACACAGGGATCAACAAGGACTAACAGTGGCACCAAAGAAAAAGAACACAAAGAAATCCCCCCCCCCCCTTTACAGGTGCTTAGCACCCAAAAGTACAGCGGGTGGTGCTCACTCTAACCTGAGGTATTAACAAACAGTAAACCTAAGTGAGTGTGATATGTAAACCCCGGAGTATCTTACCTATCCTTGTAGTCCCTGTGCGCACAACAAACAAAGTAAACAAAGACAAAAGACAAAACAAAAGTAGGCTGCTACAACTTAAACTACTGGTAAAAACTCACTCAAGACACCTGCAAACATCAGGACCAAACAAAACAATCAGCGCTCTGACACAGCTCACCACAAAAGCCTCCTCTCGCCAACAAAACAAACACAGGACTATTTAAAGAGGAAGGGTTGACGAGAGATCTGTCACAGGTGGGGTGATTGGAAGATTGGATGCAGGTGAGATGAGCGGCCATGATGCTTCTTCTTCTGGCCACTTCACTGGCACGTCCTGCCCAAGAGCTCCCCCTTCCAGTCACTGGAGGCATCACCAGTCTATAAGGACTTGGGAACAAAACAACAACACAAGACAGAACACAACACATGTATACATACAGGACATACAGAACACTGTCCGTAACAATATATGTTACAAGTCTTCCAAGTTTGATTCATCAATATGTCAATGCTCTATGTAAATGTACCCTTTTCAGACTGATGCACATGACCTTAATAAGAAGGTGTACTGTGAGGTTCGATTCACTGTTTTTCCGTCTTTTAACACCTAAAAAATTGCCATTTAACGCCTCAATCTTGTCAAATTAAGCATGTATAAAAATGCACTTGTATAAAAATGTCATATGAAAGTGAAAAAAATAAATCCCTCTCTACACAGCTCGTTCTCTATCACACACCAACACTGCAAGCACAGCAAGGGGCAGTGTGGGGTCCAGTGCCTTGTCCATGGACACTCTGGCCTGCATCTGGGGGCAGATGGGGGTTCGAGTCTATGGGTAGTGGACGACCCACTCTGCCTCCTGAGGCACAGTCGCCCATAGGCTCTTGTGACAAAATATCTGAAAAGAAAAACATAACTTTCTTATTAAATTGTCCATTTTCTTAATATATAGGATAGTATTATCTAAACTGCTGTTTCCTCCTGATGAAATTAAGGTAAAGTTCTCAAACAGGCTCCTGAGTCTCTGGAAAAGTTCCCTCAGTGGAAATCAGCGATCACACACAGTTGAAGGACGGATACACACATAGAGATACCTTTGATGTAGGTATGCATTACAGCAGACGTGTATATGACAACTTTTCCTATTCAGTCTGTAACTCTCAGCCTCGATCTGTCTCTCTCTCTCTCGACATATTTTATTGTCACTGCCTCTCTCTCATTCTCTCCCTCTCTCACTACAACCAAGTCCCTGTTTCTCTCCATCACTTCTCCGCTTGGCTCTCTCTCATCGTTCTCTCTCTCTCTCTCTATCACACAAACACACAGATTTGCAAAGAGCTCTCTGTTCCTTCTCCTAATTTTCTCTTCTTTCCTCGTGCTCCCTCCACCCACGCACTCCGCACTCCGCTCTCCTCACTCTCCCTTCTCTCTTGCTGTCTTCTTGCCTGCCCTCATTTTTTATCAGTAACTAATAGCGCTGGACTCACCACTTAGGCTCAGCAAAAGTGTGGGTTTGTGTGTGTGTGTGAGTGTGTGTGTGTATGTGTGTTCGTTTGTGCTTGTATGTCATATTTGTGCTTCGAAATTCTTTTTTTCTCCCCCAATAAACCAATGATGTCTTTCCGGATGCTTCACTTCAGACTCACAAGTCAGTCATGCCACACACACATGGTGGGAATGTTGTGTTTTCTAGACTCAGACCAGAGGGAAACCTTAGGAAGCACTGAAAAATGGTTGCTAACTTCCGTAGAAGAAATTGACTGCTTCTCTTTCATTTATTTTTCAATGCAAAATGTGTACATTCATACATACAGCAGATACTAAACAGATCACACTGCTTGTCCAATGGACTGATTGGGAACCAAGACAGACCCAGGTGCAGAGACCTTATACCTAATACTTCAAGGTTGTTTTGCCCCAATCCTGGAGCAATAAAGACATTCAGGACACATACAATTTAGAAGATCATTATGGAGCCAGGTACGTGTCATCCAGTTGGTACGAGGGGCACGTTGATGGAGAAAATGGTGAAAATACCACAAATTAATAAAGATTCAAACTAAACGTCTGTTCCTGCTGCTGCAGCTTTTCACTCCTGCTAATTCTGCAGAGAGGAAGTAAGTTTATAGTAAATGTATAGCTTCTTTTTTTGTTCTGTGTGTGTGTGTGTCTGTCGGTTCTTGTGTGTCTGTGTGAGTGTGTGTGTGTGTGTGTGTGTTTGTGTGTCTGTGTGTGTGCGGCATTGATCTGAAGAAGCAGCTCCTATAAATTCAATCAGTCCTATCCATTCTCCAGCTGTTGACTTTTAGCTGTCCGGCTCCCACCTTGAGAAGCTCAGCTACTTTTATGGAGATCGGCCGTTCATTCTCCTCCTTCTCTCTCTCTCTCTCTATATATCTCTCTCTCTCTCCGTCTGTATTCCTTCATTCTCTCCTTTGCTTTGACTTTTCATTCTCTGTCTGCCTCTGTGTGTCCCTGACTTCCTGAGGCTTGATCTGTCTGAGGGCTCCGTTAATGGAGCACACCACCATGTGGTAGCTCACAATTCCAAATCATCAGCTTTATGTGTCTCCTTTTTAAAAAACTCCATGACGAAGCTTCGAAGAGTGACTTGTTTTGCGCGAGTGTGTTTACAAAACAAAGGCATTTGTATTAATAGTTAATGAGGGATTAAACAAAAACTGCCAGATGGCTGATAGAGTATACTGGAAGGCACCGGTGCCATTAAAACACTCTCATCAGGCCTAAGAGTACATCAGTGGACGTAGTCATACGGCCAATGCACTGAATCCTAAGTGCACCGACACACAACACACACTCATGCACAGACACACACAATGCACTGAATCCTGAGTGCGCCGAGGTTCAGCCTCTGACTTAATGCTGCGTGATGCACGTGCAACACACACTCACGCACAGACACACACAATGCATGCACTATTTTAAATTCGCAGACGGAGTTTGGATCAATACGATTGTATACTTCTGTGGAAGATTGGTGTCTCCTCTCTGTGTCCTTTCTTCTCTCCATTCCCCCCCCCCTCCCACACACACACACATGCATGGACACACACACACACACACACCTTCCTCAATGTGATAAGGAAACGCTTCACTGCTTTCTCCCTCTTTCCTCCGCAACCACAATAACAACATTCAATCACTGTCCGCGTCTCTGCCGCTCTACCTCTCTCCTGCTCCTTTCTTCATCTTTTCTCACCTTCTCATTTATTCCCCTCATCACCCACTACCTTCATTGTCTCACCCCCCCCCCACCCCCCCTCTCTCTCTATCATCAATGCTCCTGCAAAGTCCCGTTGCCCTGCTCTGATCTGCTCCACTTAGCTTTTGATTAATGTTGAAACGTTCCGACAGTAATTCACTGTTTGTTGTCACGTTGTAGATTTTCACACGCAGCAGGGATATTGTTAGTTTGTAATATTTTACAACAATTAAAATAATATGTCTGTTTAGAGGGGTGTTTATTGAGGAACTGAGAGTTAAGACGGAGAAATCAATACCATATGAAAATATTACCACTTCCAGGTACTTAAACTTTAAATCCAGTTCTGTTTGAGGGTCAAGTCCACGCTGGTGTGGAGGTAAGTTTTAGTAAGTTTGACTGATTTATGAGTTGTTGGGGTATTTTGAGAAGTTCATCTGTAGGCATCTACTTGCCTGAGCTTAACCTTTCAAGCATTATCCAGGGAAGCCTGCGCAAACACACACACACACACACACTCACACACACACACACACTCTCCTCTGAACAACAGCCTGCATAATATTTACACACTTAGACTGACACACACACGTGAGCTGCTTCATAACAGCAACTGTTCAGCATCGAGTCCCGAGGCAGTTTGGGTTCAGTGGAGGAGGTGAGAGAACAATTACTGTCGTTATATAGGATGTGTCATCCCACAGGTTATATTCACAAATGATGTTAACTAGTTCAGGAGATAAATAATAAAGGATTCTACACAACACATGACATTTATTTGAACTAATCTGACCATAAGCACATTATTGGAATGACACTCATTACAGCAGGTACCTCTGCCGAATAGTCCACTGAAATTCAATCAAGCCAAATTTCACAAGCAGAGATATTAGTCCTCTGAGCACCTGATCCTTTTATGCCTCCGTGGTGGAAACAGTCAGTGGCCAGCGTTAGGTCGTCCCTTCCTTTTTTTTGGTGAACATAATATCTCATTAACATCTGGATTTCATACAAACATTCATTTGGACTCAAGGATTGAACTGATTTGATTTTGAGGTCAAAGGTCAATGTCAATGTGACCTTACAATCCCCTTGTTTGCCTCTTGGGCACATTATCTTAAGAACAACTCAAAAGAATCCTCCTAAATTTGGCAGAAATATTCACTTGGACTCAAATATCAACTGAATAGATTATACCAGTCAAAGTTTATGGAGGTGTGAGAAATGTTATGTTGTGTTTACCTTTGTCTGCCAAAATTGTGTTGATTGTGTTTGATTGTGTATTTGAAAACCAAACGCAATAATAAATCTGTAGTTGAAAAAATATATATTTCCCTGAAAGTGTTTTTTTTCCCGCCTTCGGGCTTTTTTCAGTATCTAGAAAAACAAGTAGGATCCCGGCAGAAACAAGCGAGCGCTGCGTCTCCCTTGTGGCAGACATGACGGCAATATTTAATTTCCGCTATCTGAAGACTTGAGGATGAATGTGTGGAAGTCGTGAATGTTTGGGGGCCGAGGGAGGCACAGGGGGAGAAGATGATCTGGCTGCTTGTGTTTAAATTCAATGTGGGTCAGTGGAAGCATTGAAGAGTTTTGGTATTCACAGCTGCTTTTTTATCCTCCCATCGGTTATATGTGTCTGACTTACTCTTCTGCTGTGAGACGTCTCATCCAGGAATATGAAGTCTGAACCCCCCCCCCCCCCCCCCCCGGCCACTGTCTCCTTTATCTCTGTCTCTCACTGTCTCCTCCATAAAGTGACCTGCCTGCCCGCCGCTCTAATCGACAGTAAGTGTTCTAATGCCAGAGGTGTCAACACACACAAAGTGTCCCAGCATTTACTTGGCAATTGACTCCGAGAACACTGCGTGGGTGTGTGTGTGTGTGTGTGTGTGTGTATACAAAGACCTTTCAAAAAGCCCAACTCTGCCCTGTACAGGACAAACAATGTTGGCAGGAGCTGTCATTTGAGACGCATGAATGAAGACACACAAAGAACAATGCACACGCAATGGGGCATTCTGTGTTTTCACACGTTTTACACTATTTCTATCAAACTCTTTGCATATTTTTGTTTCCTCATCTTTTCTCCCCGACCACCCCTACTCCTTTCTTCTTTTTACTCCGTCCAGTTGCCTCTTTCTTCTCCTTCCCCTCGTTCTCTCTCTCTCTCTCTCTCTCTCTCTCTCTCTCTCTCTCTCTCTCTCTCTCTCTCTCTCTCTCTCTCTCTCTCTCTCTCTCTCTCTCTCTCTCTCTCTCTCTCTCTCTCTCTGACCCTGGTAGTGGGATTGACGGGGTCACTGGTGTGTGCAGGGGATTTGAACCCGTGGGCTTGTTTCACTCTGTGGCCGGACCACTTAACATCTGACACTGGAAGCTTCGGGCACAGTGGGAGCTTGGCACATGGCCCTTTAAGACGCACACTCACAGATACACACAAACACAGACATGTGCAGTGTTAACCCACACCTACACGCACATTCCTCTCTGCAGTGACGGACTGTCAGAAAACCTTCTGCCCTTGATGGTGGATGTACAGTAACCCTCCTCTCTCTCTCTCTCTCTCTCTCTCTCTCTCTCTCTCTCTCTCTCTCTCTCTCTCTCTCTCTCTCTCTCTCTCTCTCTCTCTCTCTCTCTCTCTCTCTCTCTCTCTCTCTCTCTCTCTCTCTCTCTCTCTCTCTCTCTCTCTCCCTCCCTCTCTCTCTCAGTCCGTCCGTCTGTCCTCCAGACTCCTAACTCTCCCAACGCCTGTTCAACCTTTCTGTCACTCTATCACTCTGATTTTCCCTCCTTCTCCCCGAGCCGAGACTTCCTACACACGCGTCACCACCCCACCTCTCTGAGCTGTCAGGGAGAGAAGGTGTAGAGGCGAAGAGCTCAGCCTTCTGGGAGTTGGTGTTTTTCTTGTGTGTATGTGTGTGTGTGTGTGTGTGTTTTAAAGGCCTGAGTGGGCCCCCGGTCTGCACGGCTGACGGCTGGATTTGATACCTGGCCTGATTCAGTCACTCTCTCGGCACAGCCCAGCACATCATGGCATAGCTCAGATGCCCCCGTGCACATTATTAGTGGCTAAATATACGGAATGGCACAATCCCAGAAGAGGAGCTGCATTGGACAGAGCGGTGTGTGCAGAGAGGACCGGACTGTGTTAACTGGTCTCTGAAGGCTCCTGTGGGCCGTCCCCATATCTGAGAGCTGTATCAATATATTGTAAATGATTATTAAGTCTTAATGAAGGGGTTCTGCAACACTAATTCGTAGGCTGCTCCGTCATTACACCTTTTCAAACATCTTCCACCTGTTGTCATTGTTCCTCCTGTTTCTATGAGAGAAGGAGATGTGTGAAAAAACATTGAATTAGTTCTAATTACATTGATTTTGGAGTTGAACATGTTTCTCACAACAGCAAAGTAGCCTCAGAAATGTCTGTACAAGTTAATACTGACCAGTAACCAAAACTAAGTGACGACCTGAACCTGCAAACAGCCACACTCATTACTCAGGTTCATTGCACGTCTCAATTCCTTTGCATTTCATCAGGCTCGATAAGGTCTGACTGCAAAATTAAAAAAATCATAAACCCGTAAGTCAAACACTAGTTCAGAGAATCATCCACAGTTAAACTAAAAAGCAGATATTGCTTAAAATTCCTGCCAAAACTGACTGTGCTAGAAGCTACTTTGATTTTTCAACTAATGAGGATAACACTCTCTGCTAGAGACCCATGATCTGATCCATGATAGAAAAACTAATTACAGCTGAACATAACACAACATGTCACCAAACCTTAATGGCACAGATGCAGAGTAAGAACCATGTTTTTGAGGAGTTTCCAGAAATAAACTCCAGAGAGTGAGCGGACAACGAGTCACTCATCACCAAAAGCTGTAAAATCTCGTTTTCTTTCCAAATCGACATCTTCATCGGACTCTTCTTCGCGTGTGGCTCCGGTTTTAAAACATACGATCAACACAAACACTCGCTCGGTGCTTAATTCTCCGGCCACTCTCCTGATTTCTCACATGGACTCGTTAGGACATTCTCGGGACATTTCATGCAGAAAAAACTCTTGACACAGATATTTGCATTCTCACTCCAGTCCTCTTCACAAAATGTCCAGAGCACGTGTGATAATAGTTTATCTATAAGTTTAGTTTGACACGCTTCAGGCTTGTTAGAGGTGCATGTGTTGCCCTGTAAACCCAGTTTCAGGGGGCAGTGGGGGGGGGGGGGTTGTTACTGGATTGTTGTTTCCCCTGAGCTTCTCTTAATTCGCTACGTTCCACTCTCCTTTTCCCTTCCTCTCAACTCCTTATCCCTGCATCTTCTTACCAGATTTTAATAGAGGAGTGATTGCAGAGGGGTGGCCTTTTATCTCGTGCCCCCTCTTTTTTCCCTCTCTCCTCTCCTCTCCTCTCCTCTCTCTTCTCCTCTAACCAGTGTTCTTCACTCTATTTGTTGTGATAAATGACTGTTAGATGTGATTTCCCCAGGATCATATCTCTCTCAGGGCCCCACACCATAATTAGACGGTGTGATTAATAATTCATTCTCTCTTTCTCTCTCTTTTTGTTCTGTGCACACTGGTGTGCTTGTGTGTGTGTGTGTGTGTGTGTGTGTGTGTGTGTGTGTGTGTGTGTGTGTGTGTGTGTGTGTGTGTGTGTGTGTGTGTGTGTGTGTGTGTGTGTGTGTGCAGAAATACATCATTCAGTCTAAAGCCAACAATTGAGTAATTTTGTTCTACTGCCAGAATAATAAAAAAGTTATGATGAAAACAATGAAAATAAATTCACTGTAGAGACACAAGAAGAAACATTTACAGCAACACAAAGGAGTTTCCCTAAACACACACACACACACACACACACACACACACACACACACACACACACACACACACACACACACACACACACACACACACACACACACACACACACACACACCACACACACTGCAGGATAAAATTGGATTCATCGAAATGAGGAGAAACTCAAGAGAAATCCGCTGTCCAGCTTTTTCTTTTTTCATTTTATGGAAAGTTACAGTTTTGTTCTTTTATTATCCCAGATGGGAAACCTGGCTTGCAGTCAGGTGCAGAGAATAAAAGACAACAACACAAAACAAGAAGAACAACAGAAATATATGACCAACATAAATGTTTAGAGGACATTTTATATATATTTTTTGAAACTTGTATAGTTGAAGAGTGTGTCTTCTTTTTTATGTGTTGTATTGAGTCAGCTTTTCTTTCTTTTTTATTGAAATAACATTCAAATTCTATCAGAAAAAATCCACATTGGGGGAAATTGTTATTATTTGCAAAATAACTTTTAAAAAAGCCTAAGAGGATGTTATTTTTTTTAATTTGGAAAATATTTTTTGCAGGACCATGTAAATTCTTAATATTGTCGGGTACATTGAAATAAGCCTTGAGCATCAATCTCTGAAGAAATTTTTGCACCGTGAAGAATTGGAGTTTAATTAGACGAGGCTGAATCTTAAACCCCCTTTTTTATTGTATATTTTTTTATATGAACTAAAAGTTAACACCCATTACTCTTTCTTTTTAAATTTATTTTCATTCTTTTTCTTTTAATTTCCACAACGGTATTGGTCCAGATTTTCTTTTACCAGTGTGTGGAACTTAATAACTAAACACAACTGGTCATTAAACAGTGGGGAAGTTTATAGCCATGTTTCATTTAGCACCATAAAAAACAAAATAAGACAAACAGATTTTAAAAAGGCTTTTCTTCGTTAACGTTCGCTGTGGGAGTTGAGTCCTTTTCAAGTAAAAAGCCACAAGATGCAGATTAGTTAAAACCCTCTTGGCTCCTCTACCTCTGCATAAATCACATTGTGAGGCCGGATTATTGTTTTTATGAAACACGCCACTGAGCCCAAAATATCTGAATTTTCATTTTTTTTCAATGGTACGTAGTGAGGGAAACAGAAACAGTTTCAGGTTATAGTGCCATGTTACCATAATGATGATAATAGTCGTGTCTCCCATCAGACACACACACCTAGAACAAAGCAGAGAAATCCAGACGCTGCTCCAAGGTGCTGAGTGTGACCTCTGATCTCTGGTAAATAAAAAGAAAAGTGTATCAAATGAAAGCATAATGCACCCAAGAAGAAATATCATGATCATATTCTGGAGGTACAATGGTCGGGATCCTTGCTCACCTTGCTACAAACAGCCTGGCGTTATTCTTTATTTATTTCCCTCCAAGAGAAATGGTCTCTGCTCAAATAAATTAAAGAAAGAAATCTCATTTTTGTCCCAACAGGGCCGGGTAGCCCATATCTCAAAAGGCGTGTCTTCGCCTCCACGGACAAATATCATAAAGGCACAGAAATATCGGAGAAAGTGGAGAAAAGCAGAGATGGATGTGATACCTAGTGCTGCATTAAATCAATATCTGATTACAGACGCTGAGGAAAGGTTAGAGTGTGTGTCCGTCAGTGTGAGCCAGACAGGTTATGAAGTTCGGGATGGAGGCTACGGTGACGGCCTCAAAAGAAGCGTGTGTGATGTGCGCGGGTTTCTTCATGGTGTTTGTTTGTGTGTGTGTGTGTGTGTTCATTTGTGGTGTTGTGGGTTGCTGTCACTCTGCTCCTGCAGCAAAGCCCCCATGGAGCCGCACTGTGCGACTGTGTGTGTCTACATGTGCGTGAGGGGGGGGATTTAAGCTTTTCATGGTTTACAGCCAGGTGATTTCTGTCAGCTTCTCTTTTTTTTGAGGCAGCCTTGTAAAAGGAAAAAAGATTTAGTGAAAACTTTCTCTTTTCTTTGGTCCAAGTCCTACACTCGTCCTTTCTTGCAAACGGCCCCCCCACCTCCTAAGCTCCGAACACCAGACCCCACCCGTTTCCCCCAATTATCTGCAAGTCCAAGCCAAACCCATCTAGACCTGTTAACATATCTGTGTCCCACATGACTGGCCTAATAACGTCATATCTGATATCTCCGGAAAAGAAACCCGGGCTACTTTAGTATTCACCTACTGGACAACCATGTGTAGTTAGATTTGACCTGTACATGTGAACTTATGGATATATAGATTGATAGATAGACAGACACAAAACTTTCAAACACAAGAGCCTAAGAATAATAAAAATTCAAAAATAAGTACACATCATTTGCAGTGAGAGGACACTTCAGTCAGCAGAACTACTACAAAGCTTTCACTGTAAAGACGTATGTACTAATGGAGATATTGAGTACAAGAGTATATGTACAAGTATAAGATGGTTGAAATGTTAAGGTGCGAGAAGTAGAATAAGGTAACAAAATTACCTGAAACCAAATATAAATACAGATTTAAAGACAATTAAATGAAACGATACAAAAAGTTGTGCGTTAGACTAACACAGCCTGTGAATGCTGGTAGAGCAGATGTAAAGTGTAATAAAAAATAGCTCAAATAGTGCCAGAAAACTTCAAATATAGAACAAGAGATGTAAATATGTCTCCCACTGAATGTACTCAGTATTTTCCATATATATAAATATACTTTTCCTTTTGCGGGTACCTGACCCAGATGCATTTTGTCTGAGCCTCATTTTTCTATTTTCGCCTCCATTTCGTGGAGAAAATGACTTATTTTCAATTTTCCTCCACCAGCAATTCAAAGCTAATACGTTGAGTAACACAACCCAAGAAACTCGCTGAGCCCTTTCTCTTTGTTTTGAGAGGTCGTCTTCTTCTATAAGCAGATACTTCCCGTCGTTGTTGTCATGTTGTAGACAGATGATTACATGTAATGACGGAAGAGAGCATGAATTATCTGCTCAAAGAGGGAAAAGGTTGTTATTAGTGGACGGGGATGAGAACCCACCTGCATTAGAGTGGATGGAGGGAAAGTCAAAGTGTTGTTGTGGTCCAGTAATTCTCAGTGTTTTTTTGTTTTGTATCTCCCTCCTCATTTAAGATGTTTGTTTTGGCTGCAAAAGGTGAAACATTTCCGGTTTTCATAGTTTCGTAAACTGTTTTCTGAATATTTAAGTAAACGTAACCTATAATTCACAGGAGCTTGACATTCCTGAAGTCGAGACTTAGATAAAATACCAGCTGTTTTTTTCCCTGACATTTTAGAACCACCTTTAAAGATGTGGTGCAGCCTATTTGTCGTTTTATTAACGTTGGGGTTGTTTATATGAGAGGAGATTACATGAGGTAACTGAGTGGGAGGAGATGTGTCAAACTTAATGAGATCTTCAGAGATATGTGGAAATGAACGCGGGGAATTCACTTGTTAATGGCGCATCATCGCAATCTCATCCCAGTGATTATTCATATCTGGTTATTTCGCAGCAATTAGACAAACTAGAACAGTCCTAATGGACTTTAATGATGGGAACCTTGCTGAGATGTGAAATCTTCATCTGCTCATTCTTCTTTCGTTCTCTTCTCTGTCGCTCGTCTTCTGCCTCATTCCTGCTTTTCTCTTTCTGTGTCTCGCTTGTCCTGTCCCTCTCTTCCTCTCTGCGGCGTCTTCTTCTCATTTGTCTCCTGATATCTCTCTTTCTTTATCCTCTCTCAGACTCGGCATCGCCCTTCTTCTCTATTCTCTTTCCCTCAGAGACGTTTGTGTACTTAAATGTTTTAAAATGACACAAAGTGCAAAGCAAGGGGACAAATTATAAATCATTTATTTTTGCCATCATGCAGTCACAGAACTAGTCACAACACATTAACATATGGCTTGCAACCAGCTATTTATAGTCTCGGGATGGAGTAAACTATGATAACTTTGGTACGTAAATATCCCTGCTTCCTTGTCGGATCCAAATCCAGCTTTGATTTGAGAGAAACAGAAATGTTTGTCTTTCTTATTTCCTTTAATACACATCGAATTATCTGCTTAGCTATCGGTGAACCCCATTTGAGCTTGAGAAGTAAGTAATCCCCTATGAATGCCATCACCATCTTGAATCTCTTCAGGCTAAATGATCACCGCCCCCCCCCTTCTTTCCCATCATCCTTAACTCCTTCTGCCATATGCCCCCAAAAAACAAAGCATTACATCCATAAAAATTCACTGAAAAGCTAAAAAGGATCAAACACGACACCTGGGAGACCATTTAAGTATGCAAGCCCACACACACACACACACACACACACACACACACACACACACACACACACACACACACACACACACACACACACACACACACACACACACACACACACAGGTGCAAACACACACTAGTGTCCCCTTGCTGAGCGTCTCTTAAAAGCATTTGCATGTCGCATATTCGCACGGATCCAGGTGGGGGGTCTGTGGTTGCCCCTGTGAGTGTGTGTGTGTGTGTGTGTGTGTGTCGCAGTTTCATAAAGATAAAAGTAGAGAGTGTGTGTGTGTGTGGTGTATGTGTACGTGTCTGGCAGTGTAAGTTATACAGAGAGAGAGGAGACTATTTGGTTGTCGAGGCAGGGGGTAGGTATGAACGAGAGAGAGAACAAGAAGACGAGATGGAAGGTCTGTGTGTGTGTGTGTGTGTGTGTGTGTGTATAGGTGCTTGATAGGGGGCCTGTGCATGTCGGAGAAGGGCCTGTGTGCAATCAGACAACCACGATGCCAAATAAACAGCCCATTACTTACCGCCCCACCATAGCAGCTTGAATGTGTGTGAGAGGGAGAGAGGGAGAGAGGAACATTGTGTGCCTCCAGACACACACACACACACACACACACACACACACACACACACACACACAGGACAACATCTTACAACAAAAGATGGAGGGAGAGAGAAATGGGAAGGAGACACACGCTGTGTCTCAAATCGGATTCTTCAGTCAGTATATTCATACACACACAGGCAGCACACTGTGGACACACTACACTCACTGCTGTAGTGTGTGAATTCCAACAGGGACATGTTGTCTTAAATCAAACCTGGCTGTTTCACACTCGACGGGAACATGGCGATCGCAAGATGTGACCACGACTTTCACTTGCTGAAATATTTGCTTTAGGCACTTGTCTTTGTGTTACTTACTTTTTGGTTGTGTACCCCCTCTGTCCTCATACACAAGTTTAAAACACATTGGTGATTTATTCTTTCTAAGTGCATCATGTGGATACATATACTATACACTTCTTTTTCACAGTGTAAACAAACATTGTGTGAGTGTGGAGCTACAGAACAAAGTAACAGAGAGAAATATAAAGGTTGAGTAAACAAAGTCTCAACAAGGGATTAAAAAACATACACAAGCATAATCACAGGAATATAAACACATATTACGGAAGAGAGGAACACACAATAACTCCCCAGACAACACACATACACACACAAACACACACACACGCAGGAGTGGCATAATTGGAGCAAAACAGAAACATTAACAACAACAGGGGGCGACCACAGACACTGGTGTATTTGCTGTCAAAACATTTACCAGTGTTAAATAAAAATGCAAAGACACCTGCATTTTATAATTTTACTTTCGGGTAAAGGTTTATCAAGAAAGTTTTTATTTACTGTTTGTATGGAATG